>NC_086317.1:72912987-73646737 GCF_036172605.1 Pelobates fuscus | reverse complement strand
ACTCTTTCTAATACATATACACACTGCCTCATACTCACAAACTCTTTCTAATACATATGCAAACTGCCTCATACTCACACACAAACTGCTTCATACTCACACACAATGCCTAATACATACACACAAACTGCTTTATAAATACATACTCACAAACTGCCTAATCTTTACATTGAAATATATGATTATTACAAGCATGTAATGCATACTGCGACAGACAAACTGTCTCATATTCACACACTGCCTAATATATGCACTCACACACTGCCCAATACATACACACATACACACACACACACACACACAAACACACACACACAAACTGCTTTATAGATATATACAGGTATATGGATTTTTTTTTAAATCTACTTGTCCAAGGGACTAAAGTGAACCCATACACAAAAACAATGACTCATACATTAACACACTGACCCATACAGAAGCACACTTCACACTGACACTCACTAACACTGATCCATACACACACTGCACACTGCCACTCACTAACACTGATCCATACACAAACTGCACATTAACACTGACCCATACACAAACACACTGTGCACTGACCCATACACGAACACACTGCACACTGACCCAAACTCAAACAAACTGCACACTGACTCATACACATATACACTGCGCACTGACACACACTGACCCATACACACACAAACAACACTTCTCTGACACCCACACATAGTACAAATTACCTGCAGCAGCCTGTCTAATGCTTACTCTGCCCTTTATAGCGTGTTGGCAGCATGTTATAGCTGGGTATGGCATCACACCGAATCTTGGTGGCCATGAGTCTTGAGCATTGTGAAGAGTGGTTGGATGCCGCCACTCTTCACATCTCCATTTGAGTAGCAGCAAGGCCCAGTTACAGCATCCCGGTAATCCTGTCAAAGATACACTCCTTGCTTGTCACCAACTTCCCCGATGCAGCCCTAAAAGAAGAATAAAAAAATCTTTCTATCCGACGTCCCAGAACTGACGTTGGGCGATATCAATTCCACATCCCTGATACAAACTGCGTGTTTTATACGTAATAGCAATATATTATGATTACGTAAACTGCTCAATACATGCACAAACTGTCCAGGAGAGACACACACACTGCCTAATACATACACACAGTCTAAAAGACACACAGACACTGCATAAGACACACACTCACACACAGAGTCTAACAGACACACAGACACTGCCTAATACATACACACAAAACACACACAAAGTCTAACAGACACAGCCTACTACAGACACACACAGAGTCTAATAGACACACAAGCACTGCCTAATCCACACATGCACAGACACTGCCTGATACACACACACATACACACACACACACACTGCCTAACAGACACTGCCTAGTACATACTCCCACGCAGTCTAATAGACACACAAACACTGCCCAATACACACACACACACTGCATATTGTAAACAGACACTGCATAATACATACACACAAAAACACACACAGTCTAACATACATTGCCTAATACATACACACACAGTCTAATAGACACACAGACACTGCCTAATACACACACACACACTGCCTGATGCATGCACACACACACACACACTGCCTAACTCTGTTGTCATGCTTCCAGTCTTCTCATGATAACTCTCCTCAGAAACAGGACAGTTATCACAGTTATCCTCAGAAACAGGACAGCACATTGAAGCTTCGCCCTCCCACTGCCTTTCTCTTCAAACCACCAGGTTTCTGGAGACAGAGACTTGGGAGGAGGGGGAAGAGGCAGATTGGGGGCGGAGTTAGAATGATTGGGGTGGGGAAAGACATGGTTAGTTGCAGAAGGGGTGGGATTAAGTATTTGTGGGAGGGGTTACATTTGTAATCCCTGTGATCTGCTGAAAGAATTTTAACTACCAGAAATACAAGGAGGAGGGCTGAAGCAGTGAGGGGAGGGCGCTGGCAGTCTATCACCTGTGTTCTCTGTGAGTAACAGTATACATGGGGGATTCATGGGCGATTCAGACTGTATTACAGCCCCTGAGGGCGCTTCCTCTCACAGAGTATCCTAGGCCACTGCCTAGTCTGCCTATAGGAAGCGCCAGCCCCACCCTCTGAGGTGCCATTTTTCCAAACTAAAGAGATTTAAAGAGATTTTAATTGTTTAACCTTTCTTCATAACTTCATTACTTACTCATGTTATAAGGAAACTTTGTGAAAAATGCCAGTTCTGAAGTAAATATGGAAATAGACAGGTCTATTCTCTTATTTAGTGAGTAACTATTTTTCCAAAACTGCTTAGACCAGTACAACAAAATATAAGACAAAGAGCCAATTATACTGCAACTATGCCAACATATTAGAGATCACATAATTAATTCTATGTAGACTAGCAGGGATCAAATACCAGTGATATTGATTCTCTAAGTAACCAGAATATTGTGTTATGCCTTTGAGAGCGGTGGTGTAGCGAAGCCAATCCTCCAGTTTATATTGAAATCCCAATCCTTTTCCCATGCCAGCATGTCTTCTGTTTTTGCCACAAGATTAGGCATGACACATGAGTAGCAGAGGGATATGATATGTCTTCTGCCTAGATGAAAGAGATAGATATTTTCCAAATTAGGGATTTCCAAGGTATCAAATCTTTGATCCAGGGTAGAAATAGCAAAAGCTTTTTTTCAGTTTGTTGATAATCATATTATATTCTAAATTAATAAAGTTGTTAAATTTGGATTGTAATTTCTCAAAAACCTTATAGAGTTTACCAAAGTAAAATCACTTAAATTAAGAATTGAATGCAAAAGCCATTCATTTAGGTTAATTTGTGGTAAATAGTGTTGTAGATCTGATAAAGGCATAGCTCTAGACAAACCTGAGGATGACCTGATCATGCCAAGCACTACATTCCAAACTTTGAGTGTCGTTCTGGTTATAGGAAATATTTTTGCTACATGGGGACATTTACGCAATGGTAGCCACAGAATATACTTTATAGAATAGAAGTGCAACTTGTTCGCCTCCATTTCTAACCCACTAGGATATTACATTTCTAAATTAAACTTAAGCCCATAGGCCGTGTTGGTGGCATAGTAAAATTTATTTGTGAAGTCATGAAGTTGGTAAAGTTGTGAAGTCACACTCCTCCATTAGACCTAAGATTTTGTAGTATAGTAAACTTAACTCTACTTGCTTTCTTCCTCCATATGTACAAGATCAGGGCAGAATGGACCTTCCAAAAAAAGACATGGCAAGAGGAATGGCTCTAATATAATAAAGTATCTTGGAGAGGACGGTTATCTTGATAGATGCCAACCTTCCCAACCAGGAAATCTCTAACTCACACCATTTGTCAATCTCCTTTTGAAGGCAAGGCCATGGCCCAGCTAAATTGTTTCTGTGCATATGTGACAATTGTCTACATAGTTTAATTCAAAAATAACAAATAAAGAAATCTTTCCAAATGAATTTAATCTTCTCTCAAATAATCCAGATCAAACCATGGAATATGGAAAGGCATTAATCTTGTAAAAAGAGACCTCACTAAATTCCTCCAAAATAAAAATAAATAAAAACTGTGATATTGATGTAATTGGTTTTTGAATTGACAAAATAAAGTCATCTTTAAAAAGGCCTATTTTATGTATTCCTTTGCCAACAGAAATGCCCTCAATCTCAGATGAATTTCTAATCAACTCTGCCAGAGGTTCCATTGCCAACACAGAAAAAAGTGCAATATCAATAAGATGTTTGCAAAGCTCTTAGCCCTTACAGACTATTTTAAATCAAATTATACCTCTGAGGTTTCTGGTGGGGTGTTATGGCATGAACATAAGGCAGTTTTAAGAGGTCACTGTATTCAGAGGGTGTCTCATCTGAAAAAAGTAAAAACAAAAAAGATTTGATACCTTGGAAATCTCTAATTAGGAAAAGATGTGTCTCTCTGATCCGGGCAGAAGACATATCATATCCATTTGCTACTCATGTGCCATGCCTAATCTCGTGACAAAAAAAAAATATGTAGTAACATATTTAAAGTATTAAAAAGTAATAAAATGTGTTAAAAATAAATAAAACAAAGAAATATGTAAAACAATATATCAAATATTTTTCCAAGATAATTCAATGCATCTGATGGATTTTTACTTTTCTAAACATTTCAGTGATTGGTTCACTTTCTAACATTATATGTGACAAAAACCCTTGTATATGTCATTACTCTTGATATACATAAATGTTATGTTTTATGAAGCATAACCTTTCAATGATGACATATATTATGTATTGCTAAATATAGAATTTAAACTTTGACAATATATAGTTATTTTCTTTTTAACCTTGTAATATAAACATTGCTTACAAACATACAAATAATATTTAAAACTGTATGGCTGTAAATGTAATAGGGACACTATAGTCACCAGAACAACTAGAGCTTATTGAATTTGTTTTGGTGAGTAGAATCATTACCTTCAGGCTTTTTGCTGTAAACACTATCTTTTAAAAGAAAATGCAGTGTTTACATTACAGCCTAGTGATAACTTCACTGGTCACTCCTCAGATGACTGTTCGAGATCCTTCCTGGGTCAAGGCTGCCTAAAATGCCTCCAAACATTCAGTGTCTCCACCCTCTGTATGTAGACACTGAACGTTCCTTATAGAGATTCATTGATTCAATTCCTCTCTATGAGGAGATGCTGATTGGCCAGGGCTGTGTTTGAATTGTGCTGGCTCTGTCCTTGATCTGCCTCTTTGCCAGTCTCAGCCAATCCTATGGGGAAGCATTGTGATTGGATCAGGCCACCATTACTGATGATGTCAGAGGTCAGAGGCAGTTCACTGGCAGAGGCAGCAGCTTCAGATTGAATACAAGTAAGATTGTACTATCTTTAGGGAGGCAAAGGGGCCCAAGGGGGCTAGATGGTGGTTTTAACACTATAGGGTCAGGAATACATGTTTGTGTTCCTGACCCTATAGTGCTCCTTTAAAGTGTCAACTGATAACTTGATATTCTTAATCTATTGATAAATTTAGTCATATCAGTTCTTCTTCAAGTGTTATCGTATGTGCATTTTACATTGTCAATTATGAAGATTTTCTCTTTGCTTTTATGATAAATATGTGGATCATCTTAAAATAAAAAGACACCTCTTAATAAAACAAATCGTTAAGCATATCAAAATACCATTTTAAAACTATGAATGCTGCGTATTATATGATATGTATTATCAAGAATCTGTATTCACACAATTCACAGAATTGTATATTCTGTAAAACATTTACTTTTCATTTATTCTTTATCATCAATCTTCATAATCATCAGTGTTTATCATTAATCAGCTTCACTGCCACCTTACTTGACATAGACTGTTCCACAAAGTTGCTGACAGTGTGCAAATTGTCTGTGTTGAAAGGGAGGTCTAAGACATCATTTAAACATGTGTTCATAGAAGAATAAATTACATATTATATTATTGAAAATCTTCTGTTTCTAGTAGCAACTGGTCAAGGTTAAAGTTGATGGGGCACTAGATTGTCCCCCTGATATGTGCTTTGATTCTTGACTTGTGCTCTGCCATTTAACCCCATATTTTAGAACTCCAGCATAATGAGAAGTCATTCCTTACTTAACACTATGAACCTACAGTTCTATGTATTTGAAAAACTTGAAGCCATACAAAATTGGCCAACACCACTAACTAAGAAACAGGTGAGAAAATGTTTGGTCTCATTGGGTATTACAGGCGATTTATATCCAATTTTACTACCATCAGAAGCTGTTATAACTTGGTTTGTGTTTTCTAAGTTAAATAAGTATTTTATGTATATATCTTCTTTGGTTAAAAGCCCGCCAGGTGAATATATATCTATATTAAACAAAAAGTACTAATACGCAATCTGACGTTCTTTATTAAAAATATATGCATTTATTCTACTTCAAAAGCAAACAATAATATACTTAACAGATGATATTTCTTAACGACGCTACAGAGAGTCTTTTTTTTAATTACATTTTAACATTGACACTTTACATCGAACATACATTGCAAAGCAGTCATTATCACAAAACAGTACAAACCCATCACCCTACGAGAGTTCTCAAATACTGACCATTCCCTTGTTGCGTACTTGTTTGGTTATGATTTTACATATCCCGTAGTTTAGTATTCCAACTCACCCAGATACTAGAATTATTATTCAAACTTTTGCAATAGTCCTTCTCCATTTTGAGTTGGTAAGCCAATTGTGAGGTTATTTGTTTAATTGTAAAGGCATTGCCCCCCTTCCAATGTCTTGCTATTACAATCTTACAAGCCATTAGGCAGTGTATAGTTAAATATTGGTCTATTTTCTTTAATTTTGGCCAATTACAGTGCAATAGCATTACTTCGGGTTTTGAAAATATTTTTACATTGCACAAATTTTGTATGATATATTGGGCCCATTGCCACACCACAAACACTTTTTCAACATGACCACCACATATGCAGATAGTGTGAGAGATCTTTTTAAGTAAGTTGTCTTTGTATCAGCAAGTCAGGGACACACCAGGAGAGGAGACCGGAGCATAGGAGAAAGCTTAACGAAGCCATTTGTGCCCAACCAATGTTGAATTTATTTTAAAGACAGATGCATCTGATGTAGGGCTTGGTTCTGCTCTCTCTCAGGAAATGCAGGCTTGAGGAGCACCCCATATTATATTTAAACAAGGAGCTTAATCTCCTAGAAGGAAACTATTCTATTGTTTAGAAGAAATAGTAGAGTGACCTGCTGGTTCCTTAGCTTGGATCCCTATAATTTTTCCATAGAGCATAGGGCTGGGTGTAAACAGGGAAATGCAGATGTTCTTTCATGGATGTGCTCGCTAATGGTCACTCAACCCACTAGGTCTGAGCTGGTGTTGAGGAGATGTGACTGAAAGCAAGGAATTGTGCTGGATGGAGTCTAAATATCTCCCTAAATTCTGCAAGCTTCCTACTTTGTGTAATTTGCCCCAGTGAAATGTAATGTATCAAAATTAATATTGCACTTTATATAGGTGTATGTTTGGCACTTGGGGTGGAGAACTTGGAGAGTAGGGTGGGCCAGTGTTCCACTCCACATTTTAGAGGTTGCTTGGAAACTGCAGGTGAGAAGTCCAGTTCCAGTGTTTCAACACTCTGATTTACCTCACCTGAAAAAGATTGTTAATTGCAGGTGCTATTAAGTACTTCCCTGCCAAAGGAGGAGTAGAGAGTGTGTTTGGTTCCTGTGAGTTGAAAGACAAAATCTGAGAGAACCTAAAATAGTACGGTGGATATTTATGCTTATTAATGTTGGTAAAGGGACAAGCCAGCCAACCCAGTTAGTTTATTATTTTGTTAAGTTAGTGCTCAGAAGAGCAAGGATTTAGTTTTTCTTTATTTTGTTATACTTTGTTATACCTTACTGCCCATTGTTAAATTTTGGAACTAAAAAAAAAAAAAAAAAGAGCAAGTAATTTTACCTCATCCGGAGTGTGTATTGTCTCTGAAGGCTGAAAAGACTGTGTGTAACATCCTAATCCCAGGACAAGATACCAGAGGAAAGGAGTACTTTAGTATCTTTCCTTTGGTATAGCCAGGTTGTCAACATACTTTATTTTTTTCATGGCTGAGCTTTATCTAGTGAACATGTGTGTTTATTTCTTCTTTTGGTATAACTGATTACAAACCATCTTACTGACATTTTATGTATATATTCTCCTTTGTCTAGTAAACATATTTTTTTTTAACTAATCCTATCATTTGAAATATTGTGAATCCTAACCTTTATATTAAACTTTCTCTTTCAGTAATTCTGGTTCTGTCCTCAATTGGACAATCTGTCCTCAAAGCAGCAGTATCTTACACTTACACTTGGATGTGGGATATATGGGATCAAAATTGTTTTGCACTCAGTTTGTTTACACAATCAACTTGATCACCAAATACACTATGTACACATCACACTATTGATGACTTACAGTCTTGGATAGATTCCCTGAGCTTTTGTTCATGCATGGCATTTGCAATTGGTGACCCAGGTAGGATTGACATATTGATCCATTTTTTTTCTATGTAAATAAAAGAACACTTTGAGAGTATATGCATTACTCTATAACTAAATATATATATATATATATATATATATATATATATATATATATATATATATATATATATATGTCTTCATAAAGTTTATAGTTTATTTCATGCAATTGGAACACAGAGATATAAACTTTTTTTTTTTTTTTTACATTTTTGAAGCATTACTTGCTATGGGCAGCTATAGCAGCAGCTGTAATTCTCAGCTTATTCTTACTTCCATATTTGCACGCTATATAGTTGCCTCACTACGCAGGCTGAAAAAGCAGGTAAATATGATTGTTTTATTCATATTGACCTGTTTCTTCTTTCTTATGCTTTCCACACTCGATGCAGGGGGGACACTATCTAACCAATCAGTGTCATATACCTAGTAATGATGATAAGTGCATTTGCAATTCCTGACAGATTTGCACATGGGAAGTTGGAAGATCTATTCACCTTCACATCTTAAGAAGGAGATAAGAGAGGGAATCTGATCAGTGCAATGGCAGGTTTCTTTCTCCTCCTGCTGTTTTATGATGCATCATTCTGTCATTAGTGGACTGGTCTGAAACTGAGATGGGTTGGTAAGAGGGAGTGGGGCTGGAGAAACTCCCCTAGCTGAGAGTCATGCCAAACAATGCAATTGCAATTTGAGAAAGTTTATAAACATTTACTATATACTCTTCAAAAATGCACTTGCTTTATTTTGATTTTTATGTTTATTTAAAAGTGTTTGCTTTCTGGTTTCAAAAAATAATTGTCAAGTGATGCATGTCCCTTTTAATTACATAGAAAAACAATAAATTAACATTTTATCTCAGGCTATCTGCAATCTGAAACTCAAACTTTTCTATCTAGTATTTTCTGTGTTTATTTTAACTTTTAAAGAAAAGAACGTTTGACATAGAACAACATCCAAAATTGTGAAATGAACAATAGTTAAAAATACAAAGTGCATAACAGTAAATGATATGTAATCCCATGCAGGAAACTTCCATAATGATAGCAAATTTAAGATCAAGATATACACTGTACCTTCTACCTGAACAACTAGTTCAGGTACCGTGTTTCTTTTTATATATCTTTATTTTATTTCTGTATTTACATTTTACATATGATTATGATGTTAGCGTTGTAATTCTATTTAGATTACAAATCAACGGTATCTAAATTTCCGTTTTTTTCTTTAACGAGTAAACATTATTTCTCTATTCACTGAACAACAAGCTAACAATTTTGTACAATGTTTTAGCAATATATAATACACTGCTTATGTTACAGTCATATACAACTGCCAAGTCTTTTTATTGACATAGGTATTTTATAATATGTTAACTTCAGTATGCAAATGTCTTCTTGATAAATAAGTAATATAATTTTAAATGGGCACTCCTTGTCAATAAGGCAACATTCAGTGCTTGATATTTTTAGTTTAGTGCTTGATAACGTTTTTTTATCCCAGTTCTTTGTTAGACGTTGATTTGTATATATGTCTTTAGTATACTAGTATTTTATAATTACAACATAGAAACATAGAAACATAGAAACATAGAATGTGACGGCAGATAAGAACCATTCGGCCCATCTAGTCTGCCCAGTTTTCTAAATACTTTCATTAGTCCCTGGCCTTATCTTATAGTTAGGATAGCCTTATGCCTATCCCACGCATGCTTAAACTCCTTTACTGTGTTAACCTCTACCACTTCAGCTGGAAGGCTATTCCATGCATCCACTACCCTCTCAGTAAAGTAATACTTCCTGATATTATTTTTAAACCTTTGTCCCTCTAATTTAAGACTATGTCCTCTTGTTGTGGTAGTTTTTCTTCTTTTAAATATAGTCTCCTCCTTTACTGTGTTGATTCCCTTTATGTATTTAAATGTTTCTATCATATCCCCCCTGTCTCGTCTTTCCTCCAAGCTATACATGTTAAGATCCTTTAACCTTTCCTGGTAAGTTTTATCCTGCAATCCATGAACCAGTTTAGTAGCCCTTCTTTGAACTCTCTCTAAGGTATCAATATCCTTCTGAAGATAGGGTCTCCAGTACTGTGTACAGTACTCCAAGTGAGGTCTCACCAGTGTTCTGTACAATGGCATGAGCACTTCCCTCTTTCTACTGCTAATACCTCTCCCTATACAACCAAGCATTCTGCTAGCATTTCCTGCTGCTCTATTACATTGTCTGCCTACCTTTAAGTCATCAGAAATAATCACCCCTAAATCCCTTTCCTCAGATGTTGAGGTTAGGACTCTATCAAATATTTTGTACTCTACCCTTGGGTTTTTACGTCCAAGATGCATTATCTTGCACTTATCCACATTAAATGTCAGTTGCCACAACTCTGACCATTTTTCTAGTTTACCTAAATCATTTTCCATTTGGCTTATCCCTCCTGGAACATCAACCCTGTTACATATCTTAGTATCATCCGCAAAAAGACACACCTTACCATCAAGACCTTCTGCAATATCACTAATAAAAATATTAAAGAGAATGGGTCCAAGTACAGATCCCTGAGGTACCCCACTGGTGACAAGCCCAAGCTTCGAATATACTCCATTGACTACAACCCTCTGTTGCCTGTCACTCAGCCACTGCCTTACCCATTCAACAATATTGGAATCCAAACTCAAAGATTGTAGTTTATTGATAAGCCTTCTATGTGCAACAGTGTCAAAAGCCTTACTGAAATCTAGGTAAGCAATGTCTACTGCACCACCCTGATCTATAATTTTAGTTACCCAATCAAAAAAATCAATAAGATTAGTTTGGCATGATCTCCCTGAAGTAAACCCATGTTGTCTCTGGTCTTGAAATCCATGTGTTTTTAGATGTTCAACAATCCTATCCTTTAACATGGTTTCCATCACTTTCCCCACTACTGAAGTAAGGCTTACTGGCCTATAGTTGCCCGACTCCTCCCTATTACCTTTCTTGTGAATGGGCACAACATTCGCTAACTTCCAATCTTCTGGGACTACTCCTGTTATCAATGATTGGTTAAATAAATCTGTTAATGGTTTTGCTAGTACACCACTAAGCTCTTTTAATAGCTTTGGGTGTATTCCATCAGGTCCCATTGACTTATTTGTCTTTACTTTTGACAGTTGAAATAGAACCTCTTCCTCTGTAAACTCACGTGTAATAAATGACTCATTTATCCTTTTTCTTAACTGAGGTCCCTTTCCTTCATTTTCATCTGTAAATACCGAACAAAAATATTCATTGAGGCAGTCAGCTAGACCTTTATCCTCATCTACATACCTTCCTTTTGTTTTTAATCTAACTAATCCTTGTTTTACTTTTCTTTTCTCATTTATGTATCTAAAAAAAGTTTTGTCCCCCTTTTTTACTGACTGTGCTATTTTCTCTTCTGTGTGGGATTTGGAAGCTCTTATAACTTGCTTAGCCTCTTTCTGCCTAATCTTATAGGTCATTCTGTCTTCCTCACTCTGGGTTTTTTTATAATTACTAAATGCTAACTTTTTGTTTTTTACTATTTTGGCCACATCTGCGGAGTACCACAGTGGTTTCTTGAATTTTTTGCTTTTACTGACAAGCCTAATGCAATTTTCTGTTGCCTTCAGTAGTGCAACTTTTAAATAATCCCATTTCTTTTGGACTCCATATAAATTGCTCCAGTCTGATAATGACTCCTTTACACATATTCTAATTTTAGAAAAGTCTGTTTTTCTAAAGTCTAAAACTTTTGTTTTTGTGTGGTGTGACTCAGTCACTGTTCTTATATTAAACCACACTGACTGATGATCACTGGATCCTAAACTTTCACCTACAGTAATATCTGATACCAAATCTCCATTTGTTAACACTAAATCTAGTATGGCCTCTTTACGAGTTGGCTCCTCAACGACTTGTTTTAGAGACAATCCCAGTAGGGAGTTTAGAATATGTGTGCTCCTGTTCACAAGTAGCTATTTTTGTTTTCCAATTCTCCAACATTCTGCTGGAGTTCTAAGATATTAGTATAAGCAGATTTTATTTACATTTAAAATAAATTAATTTGCAAGTAAAGGGCTATTCCCAACATAGAGTAAATGTTTTATTTGATGTTTTTCAAAGATTTAATTTTATCTAATAACAAATGTCAACGCACATTTGTCGAACCAGACATCTATTTGTTTATTAGTCTATTTGCTTGCTTGGATGTGACCATGGATCTGACAGAAGAAAACTAATTACCGTATATACTCGAGTATAAGCTGACCCGAATATAAGCCGAGGCCCCTAATTTTACCCCAAAAAACTGGGAAAACTTATTGACTCGAGTATAAGACTAGGGTGGGAAATGCAGCAGCTACTGGTAAATTTCTAAATAAAATTAGATCCTAAAAAAATTATATTAATTGAATATTTATTTACAGTGTGTGTATGAGTGCAGTGTGTGTATGAGTGCAGTGTGTGTGTTGTGTGTTGCAGAGCCTTGGTGGGGGGTGGGCAATTTTGTTATTATTTTTTTATTTTTTTATTTTTTATTTTATTTTATTATTATTTTTAAAAAATTGTCCCCCCTCCCTGCTTGATACATGGCAGGGAAGGGGGGCTCTCACTCCCTGGTGGTCCAGTGGCATTGGCAGTTCAGTGGGGTGGGAGGGGGGCTGGCAGAGAACACTTGCCTCTCCTGCAGCTCCTGTCAGCTCCCTCCTTCTCCGCGCCGGTCCGGTCAGCTCACACTGTAAGTCTCGTGAGAGCCGCACTATGACCCTGCGGCTCTCGCAAGACTTACACTGGGAGCTGACAGAGGTGCTGACCGGACCGGCGCGGAGGAGGAGGAAGCTGACAGGAGCTGCAGGAGAGGTAAGTAAACGCTCTGTAGCCCCCACAGCCGCATTATCTGTATTATGGCAATGTAAGTTGCCATAATACAGACATTGACTCGAGTATAAGCCGAAGTGGGGTTTTTCAGCACAAAAAATGTGCTGAAAAACTCTGCTTATACTCGAGTATATACGGTAAATGTGAATTATATTTGTTCTGCTAACTACACAATTTCAAATGGATCTATAAATTGTTGTAGATGTTTCATTGACTGAATTCCACTCTCAACATTTGAGAAAGCAGTACATTGGGTATTTCGAGGTCATTTAGTTTTTCTTTTGGAAAAAATGCTGTTAAGTGTCAGGATGAGGTATACCCAACTTGAATAATTAAGTAAAACAAGGAATAAACACAACTTTAATATGTATTACCAGGCCTTAGAAGGGCCAGAGGAAACATAACAGAAAATAGTCCGAAATTAGTTGAGGTAAGGGATACAGAAAGAGACAAAATCGAGACGACAAGCCAAAAGGTCAAGAATACCATAAACAGGGATAGTCAAGAAGGCCAAGGTCAACATAACAAAAATGATGCAATAAGAATGCACTGCCTGATAACCAGCTAGTGGAAACCATGACAGAGGACTAATAGCAGGCAGTTTGGGGTTTAAATAACCCTAAAACGATCATGATTGGTCAGGATGGGTCCTTTGACACCAGAACGTGCGTGTGCATCGATGATGCAATGACGCACGCACTTTCACGCCCTACACCTCCAACTATAAATTTTACATTAAATATTGTGGGGGGGGGGGGGTGGACAAGGTAAAAGCAGATTTAAGTTGCCTGACGCTTGCAACAATAATTAACAAAATAAAAATGTTAAAGGTCTCCAGAGAATAGTAGGTGCTCCTGCTATTTCATCCCACATGTTATACATAGTGGCATACTTTATATACAATAAACAGTGGATGCCATAGATAACCTGAGTATTCCCTGACTCCCTGTGCGTATCTAGGCAACATTTTCTGACTCATTGTGCTGTGCATACATTTCAGATTTGACATTACCTGCTTTAGTTATATTTGCCTGAATATAGTTTAATGTTGATTGAACATGTATTAATGAATATTACTAAAATAATAAAGAATAACGTAACAAAAATGTCAAATAAATTACACAAAATAGAATGTTATTGATGCAACATATAAGCATAAAGTATTAGAAGCTTGTAAATCTACAGCTTGCATGCTGAGGGATAGTATACCATAATAATAAAAAAACGTATATGTAAGGCAATAAAATACATGGTATACTTTTGTAATTTGTTAGATTATATCTAAAAAGTTTATTTTATCTGTTTCACTTTAATATTATTATAAATAAAAAATTTAGCCAGAAATATTTTTTTTGTAAATAACCATAATATTATACATTTTCTAAATATATTTGCATATTTGCATGTGGAGTATGCTGCTTTTATAATTAATACTTTTTATGTGTAAGACCTTTTTTAACCCCTTAAGGACACATGACGTGTGTGACACGTCATGATTCCCTTTTATTCCAGAAGTTTGGTCCTTAAGGGGTTAAATTGTAATTTGATTTTTATAATATATTCAAAATGACGTTTAACTAAAATAAAAATTAGCATACAAATATTTGTACTACAACTTGAAACATAAGTAGTATAGCTATTTAAACATATCTTGAGACTCATTATGTAACAAGAGAGAGACAATACTCTATTTCAGAGAAAGCTGTCATCACTATCATTCTCTCTTATTAGAACAAATATTAACCAATGTATGACCAGTGAACAAGCTCCCCTTTTCTAATAAATCTCTATGTAGAGAATTAGCAAGGAAGGCATACCTGGTGTCCTCTATTCCAATCTCCACCCAAAAGTCTTCCTTAGGGATTCTCCAAACATGGAGCAGTGGGAAAAGGAAGGACATTCACTGGTCATATGTTGGTTAATATTTGGTCTAATAGGCAGAATGCCCAGTGCATCTTTGAGTAAATATTTCTCCATCTTATGGGTGGCAAACAATGCAAGTATTTAGGATATGGGGTCAAGTTGCTTGGCAATGTATAAACAGATTAGAAAATGCCCAAAACCTGAGTCAAAATAGATATAAGGTAAGAGAAGGTATTCAATCAATTTGACTGAAATCTTACCAAATAAAACTAAAGAGGATCTGGTTATGCCAAGACTCTTGTCTGAACGTTTTAATGCTCACTTGCCTAGGGTTTCCCAACTCACCCCAAGGGTTTTCCAACTCACCCCAAACTCTCAATCTCTTAGTAAGAAAGGACCAAAACTACCCCTTTCTAAGAAGTAGAGGATTTTCTTTCTTTTAAATTATATCTTTAGTCTATAAAAATGACAAAAATCCTAATGCACCTGATCTAAAACAAATAAAATCAGAATTCCCCCGCCCCCCACCCTTCAGAGTACAAAACAAAAAAATATTCTGACAGGTTTCAGTATGCCGTGATTTTATTTGCAAAGGCAACAAATCAGTCACGTTTGATTCCAAAAAAGACGTACCCAGTACTGTAATTACACACACAATATGCATATACAATATTTATCAGAGGACAGTAGATAGTGTACTTTATAGGGGGACTGTGAATCAGAGGGATTAGTAGGGGACTCAAGGGCTTGTGGATCCCTATATATTCAAATATATATATTCCTTCAAGGAGAGAGCTTAGAGGACTTGTATAAATTATAAATACACTGTTAATAAGAAAAGATCTACATTTCAGAACTTATCTCAGACTTCTATACATTATATGTATCCTTGATACAAGTGTGAGGTATGGACTGAAAGGCTAAAGATTAAATGAGATATCAAGTGCAAAGCCCAAAGTGTTTTTAATATATATAGATTAATAGAGGAGGTCTACTAACACACCAGACAGGAGCTGAGGTGCAAAGTGAGGAAAGACCCTTAGACATTCCAGCACTTAGTAGACTGATGAAACATGTTAGCAGGGACAGCATATACTAAAAGGCACAACAAAGTTGCTTGAATTGTGTATCAAAGCATCTACACAGAATATGAGCTGGATCTGCCTAAATTCATATGGGAGATAAAACAAACATACAAGATTCGGTGCACTCAATTCTCTGACCTGTTTTCTCGCAGCATGAGCTGCGAGAAAAAAGGAGAAGTAGGGGCAGTCCTTTCTTATATAGTGTATTGACTCTTGTTTTTGATAGGTTACATTTTTTTCTGATTGATCTGTGCTGTACATATGCACAATATGAAGAAATGATGACCCTCTTACAAGGTTATTCTTTTAGGAAATGTGTGACAAATAACACACAAATACAAGTGTATAAAAATGGTATTGTTAATATTGATTTAGGATACTGTTACAGATTTTTAGCGACTATACACACAGTACACATTGTGAATACATCCAGTTCATTACCAAAAGATGCATAGAAAAGGGCATTTCTTAAACATTTAAATGAAGATGTCCCTTCATCTTGGGTAATCTGGGACAGTTTCTCAGTTCAACATGACACATCTGCTTGCTGGGCTGTCCTCCCCAAAAGAGAGAAAAAGAGACTGACCTCCTTGGCTGTTCTTTTTAAAGACTGATTTTTGCAATCTATTTCACCTCCCAAAAAGTGGTTAATCCAGCCCCTTTTCCCCAGATAGTTCTGTCTTTAAATAAGTCCCTATGATCTCTTCCCCCCAGCTATACTATAACATTCTGTAATAAGTAACCAGTAAGGGTTGGTTTCTGGGTAGGTTGCACAGGATGGCTTGGGAGAGCACATACTTGCTTGGTTACAACTAGATGTTAATTACTCTGATGTTCTGATCTCCTGATAACATGCATGGAAATGTTAATTACTCTGATGTTCTTATCTCCTGATAACATGCATGGAAAACTGGTTGGCAGGAGAACTGCTGGAGGGATGCAAGCTATTGTTTCTTTAGCTGTGTGTTGTAAAATGCAACTGAAAGCTGTGATCATTATCACACTGTTATCAAGTAGATGACCCCAATTTGTGAAACCAGTCACATACACAAGTTATAAACAATATTGCAATTTTGCATATCAATTTCCTACACCCCTACTGGGCCCCTAGTGCTTTGCCATATGCTAAAGAACTACAGATCACTTTCTCACGGCAGCCTTTCTAATTCATTCATAGATAGTTGTGCTTAACATAATATGGAAAAATGGTGTAACCAAATAACTTTATTTTCAATTTTAGAAAGATATGTGTTTCCCTTTTAGATTTGGAGCATGTATGCTGCATTTTTTCAATAATATTTTTTATGTATTTTAAATAAAATAAGTGCTTGCCATTTTTCCCATCATCCTGGAGGCATATAATTCAATTCATAAGAGTGTATTGATGCCTCTTTTATTACATTTGGTATTATTATTACTTCTGCAACAATACACTGTTCATTTGATTTCCTGAACACATTGGTATGGCTGGAGTATTAACAGACAAAAAAAAAATACAAAATACAACATAAAACATATCATAGACGCTCCTAATAGAAAACAAAAGACAGTTGGAATAACTGACTTCCCTGGAGCCAGATTTTGTTTTCATTATTTTTTATCAGTTTTTCTTAGCTTCAAACACTAACTCGATGGATAATGCTCAATTTGAACAAAGTTGTGAGTATGACAGTGTGAAAGGTTCTTTGTGATATGTTGGAACATAGCAGATAGACCCTCAGGTTGCTACAAATAGCATTACTGATTAACACTACTCCATTGTCTCCTTGTGAGTCTCTGTTACAAGCATAACTTGGAATAGTTAAGAAGGATAGGATGAAAATCCTATTTTAATTTGCAGAAGATGCAAGGAAGGTGAGATTACATTTATTATTTCTCATTCACAAATGATTTATTCCTTTAATTATATAAGCATTGTATAACAATGTTAACATCATAACAAATTCTATTCTGTGTTAAATAAAGAGATGTTTTACACATGCAGTTTCTTTATAAATGTGTTTAACTATTTTACACTAATATATTTAAACTCCTTAACATGGATTTTTATATTTTAAATTAAATTAAATTAAATTAATAATAATAAAAAAAGTAATGCTCTAACTATTCTTGATTATTAAAAGAACAGTTATAACAACATTGGTAATGGACCAATGGATGTTTATATAAACCTTTTAAGACATGTTATAAACAACTCATCAAATGTGGTGAGTTGTCATTGTAGTAACAGTTACCATTTACCAGTTAATAAGAATAGATGCCCTTAAACATAATTCCAGAGATGAAGTGAGGTAGATAGACAATTTTCAACCACAAAGATGTATTTCCATAGACGGAATTAATATGTTAATTAATAGATAAAAAAAATAATAATACTATTAATGGTGTGTAGATGTACCGACGATATTACCTACAGTCATGAAGCAGAGTTAGCTGTTAAACCTTTTATAGCCCGTTTAACACTTCTATGTCTACAATGTTATGCATGCCATCACTCGTGATTTGTAAAACTACTTAACTAGCGTCACCTTCTTGTTTATTACGCTTACAAAAAAAAAAATGTGCTTTTAACAATTACTGCGACAATGTATAATTTGTATTATTACACTGGCATGTATCTGCTGTCGTGGAAAAACAAGCATGTTTGTGAAATTTAAAGCACTGCAAAAATGAAGAATTAAAAAAAATATATATATTAATGGTGTGATAGATAATGCTTGAGGATATTCATCCACATATAATGGAGATCATAAGTTTGAAGAGCAGTTTTTGTTTGCTCTCCAATTACTGATTACTATATTGTTTATATATATAATAGCCACTTATCTGATTCTAGATATACTACATATACTGGAATTGTTTTTTTCATGAATACATGGATTTTTTATTAATAGTTTTCCTTTTGGTACTGGATGTGTTGTATTTATATAAGACACTGAGAGAGGATTAGAAGCTTAACCAGGATCTCTATATTCTGAGTCTTCCCTGTACAACTGAACTATAACACGTGAACTATTTTTTCCTGTTCGGGGTTACATGAGATTTAAAGTGAACCAACACATTAACTATTTAAGGTATAACAGTGCAGTTAAACAATTAACATTAGAGATGTCACAAACAAAATGACACATCACACTGGACACTTAATATTGGTCCATCCCTGGAGCTACTATATCTTTTAAATCATTCACTGCAGGCCACACCTATCATTTTGTTGTAAATTGCAGACAATGGGCATACAGAACAGAATAAAACCTTGAGAAATGAATTGCCATACAGAGTATAAAGGAAATCTTTTTATTATGCTTCATAATTTACATACTCTATGAAAGCCAAACTTGACTCCCAAAGCAGGGTATCAGTAGATAACAAAGACTTTTAACCCCTTAGTGACCGCGGACGTATGAGGTACGTCCGACAAAAAACGGTCCTTAAGGACCGCGGACATACCTCATAGGTCCGCGGCTAATTTGAGAGCCGGAATCGATCGTGCCTTGAGGGGTCGAGACACTCAGTTAAAGTAAAAAAAAATATATAAATAATAATTAATTAAATTTAAAAAAATCAATAGGTGTCCAGAGTGCTGCCAGCAGAGGGACTGCCTAAACTGACAGGCAGTCCCCATGCTGGTGGAAAAAGTTAAAAAAAAAAAGTAAAAAAACAAAACAAAAATAAAGTTAATACATTTAAAAAAAAAATTATATATATATATATATATATATATATAAATTTCCCCTTAACGACCATGGACGTAGTAGGTTCATCCGACAAAAAACGGTCATTAAGGACCACAGACATACCTTGTACGTCCGCGGCAAATAGAAGCACTGGACTTACCTGGACCGGCGGGCCGCGGCAATCACAGTCGTGGGTGGGGGGGCTGCTGGAGACCCCAGCATTCCCCCTGCAGGAGCTTCGGTGACCCTGGAAATAAAAGTGTGTGTGTGTTTAGACTTCGCTAAACACAAATATGAGTATTTTAAACAGTAAAACTTATGATGAAATCACCAGTAAAAGTGCAGTTTTTGTGTAAATATTTTAAAAAAAATTAAAATAAAAACACTAACTTTGGCCAGTGTTTGTGACTAAGTGGCTACTACAAAAGACTGGATATACCCCATTTTGAATACCCTGGGTCGTCTACATTTGAAAGTGGTATGCCATGATGGGGTTATTTCACATTCCTGGGCTACCATATGGTCTCAAAAGGCAACACAGACCCAGCAAATCAATCTGGGAAACTGAATTGGGCAAGCCCTATATTGACTCTCTTACTTTCCAAAACACCATAAAACCTGTAAATGGGGGGGTACTGTTTTACTCAGGAGAATTTACTGAACACAAATATGAGTGTTTACAACTGTAAAACTTATCACGACGATGAAATCACCAGTAAAACAAATAAAAAGGCTAAGTTTGGACAGCGTTTGTGACTAAGTTGCTACTACAAAAGACTGGACATACCCCATTTTGAATACCCTGGGTTGTCTACTTTTCAAATGGTATGTCATGGTTGGGTTCATTTTCATTTTGGGCTGCCATACCATCTCCAACGCAACATAGCCAATCTGGCAAATCGCAATTTACAAAAACAGAAATTGGCAAATCTTATATCTGACCCTGTAACTTTCTAAATCACCATAAAACCTGTACCTAAGGGGTACTGTTGTACTCATGAGACATTACTCTACACAAATATGAGTGTTTTAGAGCAGTGAAATGTATTATACTGATCATATCATCAAGGGAAATGGCAGTTTACGTGTGAAAAATGCAAAAAAAAAACTAATATAAATGCCAACTTTGACCAGGGTTTGTGACTAAATGGCTACTAAAAAAGACTGGACATACCCCGTTTTGAATACCCTGTGTTGTCTACTTTTACAAATGGTATGCCATGATGTGGTTAATTTTCATTCCTGGGCTGCTATACGGTCTTAAAGGCAACATAGGCCAGCAAACCAATCTGGCAAATTTCAATGTGCATACATGGAAACGGTGAAAGCCCTACATTTGTCCTCTGTAAGTTTGCAAAAACCCATAAAACCTGTACATTGGGGGCATTGTTGGACTTGGGAGATGTTGCTGAACACATATTGGGATGTTCTTTGTCAGTAACACATAACAGGATAAATAATCCCCTAGGGTGTCTACTTTTAAAAAATATATGGTTTGATGGGGGCAAATTACAAAGGCCGGCTTCAAAAATGTCACAAATAGGACATGGATGCATGATGACCAGCTGTGAAAATTCCAAGTTGGCAAACTGGAATGTGCAGCCGCCAAATAAGGTATTATAGCCCCAAGAGAACCTGACACACCTATACACGGGTGATACCACTGTACTCAGGAGATGTTGCTGAACACATATTGGGGTGTTCTTTGACAGTACACATAACGGGAACTGAGAATCCATGCCTAAATTACAATGTGAGAGAAAAATAACACAAACAAATGACTACTCAAAAGTTTGACAAAGACTGGTGGTAGAATTAGTGCATGGAAACTGTTAAAATACCACCATTTGAAATACCCTAGGGTGTCTACTTTTCGAAAATATATGGTTTGATGGGGGTAAATAATTTTGGCCAGCTTCAAAAATGTCCCAAATAGGAAATGGGTTCATGATGACCATCTTTGAAAATTCCAAGTTGGAAAACTGGGATGCACACCCTCCAAATAAGGTGTTTTAGCCCTCAAAGAACCTTACTCACCTATACATGGGTGGAGTGGGGGGGGGGGGTATCACTGTACACATGAGATTTTGCTGAACACATATTGGGGTGTTATTGGGCAGCAACCCTTAAAGTTCTCAGTACATGTATTCTTTAATTGCTATGTGTGTCAAAAAAAATCACCAATTATTTTTTATTTTTTTCATTTGACATAGATTGGGGATAAAATGGTTGCATGAAAACATGAAAATAGCATGAAAAGAGTCAAAATACCCCAAGTTTAATACCTTAGGTTGTCTTGTTTTAAAAAATATATACATGTACAGTATTATTCAGGAATTCCTGTCAAATATCAGTGTTTTTTTTCAAATACAATGTAACTTGCGTTAATTTTGAAACAAAAAAAAAATGGTTTGGAATGCTACTTGCACGTATTGCCCTATAACTTTCCAAAGAAAGCTAAGAACATGTTAACATTGGGTAATTCTAAACTTCGGACAAATTTTAGAAAATATTTAGCATGGGTGTTTTTTGGCGGTTTTAGATGCATAACAGATTTCGGGGGTCAATGTTCAAAAAAGGGTGGATTTTTTAAAATAATGTTTCATCATATTTTATACTTTTTTATAGTAAATTATATGATATGGTGAAAATAATGGTATCTTTAGAAAGACCATTTAATGGCGAGAAAAACAGTATATAATATGTGTGGGTACAGTAAATGAGTAAGAGGAACATTACAGCTAAACACAAACACCGCAGAAATTTAAAAACAGCCCTGGTCCCAAACGGCAATAAATTGTAAAGTGGTCTGGTCACTAAGGGGTTAAAGAACAATAGAAAAGGATAGTAATACTAATTTTTAACAGTGAGAATATCTGTAATTCTGTGCCTATACAGAAATGCACAGATACAGACAGTGATTAAAAACACGAGCAGAAGATTAATGTGTTGCATGCCCTTTGGCACTTTATTTCGGGTTGTGTTTTACTGCAAGTACTTGGAAAGAAATTATATGGCATCACGAAGATGCAATTTGCTAACACAATAATTATGAACTTAGTGTAAAGAAACACACAATCTATCACTATAGGTGTAATACATCTTAAGGTTTAGGTTATCATCCAGTTTATTTATGTACTAGCACATTCCCAAAATAAATTCCCTACAATCCATAATTTTGCATAGAAATATATGGTGATTTGAGTTATGGGTGTGCGTTACCATATGCATTGCGCAAGGCTTGGTTTTGAAAGTACCAATGAAATATATACAACAAGCTGGAAGAAACCAGACTAGTTGCATATGTTGCTGGAAATAATAGTACATATATTATAATAGCTATGCAAACTGAAAAAATAGTAGTGGTAGCAAATAGAAAGAATAAATAGAGTCACATCTAATTCAAAGTGCAGTCTTGCCTTAATGGCTCACCTCAGAATATGTCTCTCCAATTAGTACCCCTATCCTACTAAATCCGGCACAAGCCACTGTCTAGTGACTTTATTAAGGCTAAATGCAAGGTCAAGACTAGTGGCTTATGGATCTGTGTTTTAGGTCAGACGTCATGTAACTGACGTGGGTATTCAGGATTAAGTCACAGTCGGTCCTTTGGAGAGTAGCCCGGGCTACTTCTGTTTACCGCGTATAAAATAGCTTTAGATTAACAGGCTATACCAGACTGGGTTCACTCTAACAACTACGTGAAGAACGGCATGTGAATGATAGCTGAAATAGAGACATAGTTGGCCGCTGTGGAGGATTGTCATATACCTCTCAGAGCTAAAGTCAGCCAGTAATAACTCTAGTCAAAAGCTAATGGATATGTATACAAACTGTATAATACTGGATCCCCCCTAACTAATCAGTGGGGGCTAGTATACGGATAATATCCAAAGTGAGATTGTCTTAGCCGCTATGGAGGGCTGTAAAAGACCTCTCAAAATATACAGTTATATAAATCTAACTCTAATGCATAGAGAATGAGTCGCAAATCTACAGCTAGTAGACATATAAATAGTTATCCAAAGTAGACATACATAATGTGACCATCAGGAGAGAAAATCGAGGTGAAAATAAAGATTAGGGTGCCTCTATGTGCAGAACCATACTTAGAATGTTGGTTGCCTGCACATAGTGATAGATAACCTAGTGAGGAAAGCACACAGTGAAAGAAAATGAGCCCAAAAAGAGCCCGACGCGCGTTTCGGTGCTGTGATGCACCTTCGTCAGGGGCTGACTGGAGACTGCACCTCGGTCTCCTTTTACAAAGATTTAGATCCCAGTGTCTCTAATTCTGTCCAATCAGGAAGTTGCTGTCATGCGCACTGCAGCTCCCGATCAGCAGGTAATCATTATGCTAATGGTGGTGCTAATAGGAGCCGTCTTAACCGGCTCAGTGCTGGAAAGATTAGTATAAATCCTTATATATCCTTATATCATCCGTGAGCTGTGGAGGTAATGTCCGGCTAGATACCGCCAGGGTGCAGTGTATCCTATGGATACAAAGTGATCACGGCTTCCCTTAACCCGTTCCTTGCTACTATTTTTTCAGTTTGCATAGCTATTATAATATATGTACTATTATTTCCAGCAACATATGCAACTAGTCTGGTTTCTTCCAGCTTGTTGTATATATTTCATTGGTTCTCTCTATATCTAGGGGTTAAGCCCCAGGACACTTCTGGAGTGTCCACAAAGGTGAATATTCCCACCAACGAGACGGTCCCATTTCTTTGGGCCCATTCTCATAGGTGGTAATTCCTCTGTTACGTTTGTTTAAACCCGGGTTTTAGTACCCATCACCTTTCAAACGCTACTTGAATATGGCCGGTTTCTTGTCAGATAAAACTATTAGGGATGCTTGGTACACGGATATTGATTCAGTGTTCTCAGAAGGCCACCTTAATGAAAATGTCACATACACCAATATTAATGCTGCATTCAACCATTTGACATACCTGTTCAAACAACAGATTAAAGCTGGGTGGGAGGTCGCTTCACTTGAAAAATATTTAAGTAAAGAATTAATACCAAGGGGCCTTAGAGTTCAAAATATCCCTGGTCCCCACATTGAAGGAACAGAATTCATAAAAGAGTGGGAGGAGGCAGCGAGCACCTGTTCCCGTAAATTTATGAATATCCTTTGTAGATCCGAGAAACAGAGACTCGATAAAATCAATAAAGAAGTGGATGATGAGATAGAGAAAATTGAGGTTTTCAAAACAGAGAGTAATTTCGCACCACTTGAAATTAAACTAAAAAGTCAACTAGAGAGATTTCAATCCTCAATAAAATCTCGCAAACACTCTAAATTCGTAAGAGATACAAAGGACTTTCAAACAGGCAATATATACCAGAGATCTAAACAGAGCAGGAGGGTAGAGTTTGACCAGTTCTCCACATCGGAATACGATACAAGTGGTTCCGAACCAGAACTCTGTTCAGATAACGCCTCCATCCCATCTGAATCTAATCCAAAAAGCATCTTAAAAAAGGGAATCAATTTTTTAGCCAGGGCAAATCAGGACGCAAGACCACAGAGAAATACGAGGAGCAAATCCACAAGAGGGTTCCAACGGAGGAAAGCATATTGACCACAGAGAGTCAAATCATTAATCTTTCCTCCTACCAACTTACCTCTTCAGAAACACAGCTACTTAGGAAAGGACTGTCCTTTGTCCCCACACCCAAATTTGATAGGTTTGGGTGGACAAAGGACATTCATTTATTTGCTAGGAAGCTGGCTCTTCATAAGTACCATTGCATTCAGAAAACGAAGCAAGCACTTAGATTGGGTCTAGAAGCCAGGGACATGAATTTACTTGACAATTTGGTGGAACTGCTCAATAGTAACGATCCATCTAATACCCAAGTAGCTCCATTTACCAAATTGAAACCTAAAAGTAAATTCACCCCACACATACCTGAATACAAATATATTGACCTATTTGTTGAGCTATCCTGCAAAGCAATCGAAGAAATGGAAACCAACTTACAGTCTGGACTTCATCCAGTCAATCTGAATATACAAGAAAACAGAGCACTGGCTAAACTAAGGGCTAATGAGACAATCATCATAAAGCCCTCAGATAAAGGGGGAAATCTAGTAATACTAGATAGGGACAAGTATGTTCAAATGGTGCACTTAACACTTGAAGATAAAGACACCTATGCAGCACTCCCTTCAGACCCCACAAACAGATTCCTACTCGAGTTGAAAAAGATTCTGGATCAGGCACTTCAAACCAACCTAATCAGCGCTGATGAATACAAGTTTATGTTCAACAAGAGACCCACCATCGCTACCTTCTACTCGCTGCCAAAGATACACAAGCAACAGAAAATACTAACAGGAAGACCCATAGTATCCGGTAATAACAACCTTACCCAAAATTGCAGCATGTATGTGGAACACATTTTAAGTGGCCTGGTTAGAGTCCTCCCCTCGTACGTGAGGGATACAAAACAAATCTTGAAAATACTGGACGACCTGATAATACCTACTGGGGCGAAACTATGTAGTCTTGACGTAGAGGGACTATATAGCTCCATACCCCACGAAACAGGTCTCCACAACACAAAATGGTTCCTTCAAACACGGGACGTAGCCCTCCACGACCATAATCAGTTTGTGTTACAACTTCTACAATTCATCTTAACACACAACTATTTCCTCTTTGAGGGTACCCACTACCACCAGGTGAGAGGGACTGCGATGGGGACGACTTGTGCCCCCTCATATGCAAACCTCCACCTGGGGTGGTGGGAACAGAATATAGTGTTTAGTCCCAAATTTGCCGAATACCAGGACTACATTAGTCTCTGGAAACGTTATATAGACGACGTACTGATTGTTTGGACGGGTCCAAGTGAGCTGTTTGATGAATTCGTCAAAGCTCTTAATCTGAATGACCAGAACCTGAAATTGACCCATGAGGTGGGAGACAATAAAATCAACTTTTTGGATCTGACTTTACAAATCACGGAAAGCAACAAAAAACATATCTCCACCACTCTATTTAGGAAGCCCACAGCCACCAACAATCTTCTGAACTGGCAAAGCCACCATCCAAAATCATTAAAGTATGGGATACCGGTAGGACAATATCTCCGTGTAAGAAGAAACTGCTCCACTATTGAGGAATTTAAAATTAAAGCCAAGCTGTTAAGATCACAGTTTAAGACCAAGGGTTACTCAAATAGATGTCTCAAAGCGGCCTACTTAAGAGCTCTTACGACCGAGCGAAAAGACCTACTAGAGGACAACCCCCTCAGGGAAAAGACCCCAAGCCAGATCAGATGTATTGGTACGTTCGACGCAGGCTGGGAACCAGTCAAGGGTATTTTGAATAGATACTGGCCCCTGATCTGTCAAGATCAGCACCTTAAGGAAGTTTTGTCACCACAGGTGTCACTTACGGCCAGGAGAGGACGTAACCTAAAAGAGCTATTGGTACCTAGTCACCTCTCCTTACCCAAAGCGGAAAATACGTGGCTAAAAACACCGGCAGTAGGCACGTTTCAATGCGGCCGCTGCAAGGCGTGTAGGTATATTCGGAGAAAATCAAAAACATTTTCGAATTCCACCAATACACAGACACATGAGGTCAACACCTTTTTCAATTGCCAAACGTCAGGTCTGATCTATCTCCTAACCTGTAGCTGTGGCCTTATGTATGTGGGTAAGACCTTTAGGCCGTTCAAGAAACGCATTCTTGAACATGTAAATTCGGTAAACCCCTCTAGACACATAGACACGGTCATATCCAGGCATCTCAAACTGAGACATCAAGGCACAGCACAGGGCATAAGGTTCAATGGGATCGAAAAAATTAAATTAGGACAGAGGAAGGGGGATATAGATATCAAACTACTCCAAAGAGAGAGCTATTGGATTTTCACATTGAAAACCCTTTCCCCTTCTGGTCTAAATGAAGGATTCTCCTATACCTCGTTTATATGAACCTACACAAACATCACCGGTTTATTTATTTATGTATTCATTCATTTATTAAATAGCCAAGGAAATATGTATCCCTGATCCACAGGTTGTACCACATCCCACTACCATAACTACCATGATTCGGGGTATATTCCCCTCTGAATACAATCGGCAAATTCCATACTCATTCAAGCAAGCTTTATTTATTTATTTATTTATTTATAATGCATTAAGCATCATTTGTAAACTGTATATATTGTAAATATGTGAATATCTATATAGAACTAGCATTCTTTTTCTTTTTGTTCCTTTTTTACTTTTTCTTTAAACCAGGTCTCTACGGGTACATTGACCCTCTGTCCCAACACCTAGCATTCCTGCTCCAATCCATTTAAACCACCATCTAATCGGGCTTTGGATACCCGTACCCACTATATATATTATGGCTGGGTCTTATCAGGTAATCATTTAAGTGCCGCCGGTCTGGATCCTGAACATTATATATTTTTAGTTCGGGGTTCTAAATGCTGATGGACTCATATGATCAGAGGGTTACAGATCCCTCATTGTACCATAACACTTTATAACCCGGAGTCCACTACTAACAAGTCAGCCTATAGCCATGTGAGCAATAGGCATTCCCTCTAATCATGCTGGGCAACATATAATTATGTCTATTATGACCAGAAGAACGACCAAGAAACAGCTATCCAGTTATCCATGTATCTATTCCCTTATGTAGCGATCTACTTATATTATGTAATTTTAAATTCATTCAACGGTTTAACTCTGACTGGACATCTGAACATACACATCCGTATCAGGATCATTACAGCATGATACTAACGGTCCGTTCTAATATGTATTCGTTTGTCCCCAGCCTCAGGGACTGGGCACGATACAACAGGATGATAGACATGAGCACAGTACAGGGCACTGTTACCCGGTGTCCAGTCCTGGATTAGGCTATCACTGCCAACGCTATGCCCCATGACACGTTTAAGGACTGTTCAGTCCCTTCCCAGCAAGGAACGGGTTAAGGGAAGCCGTGATCACTTTGTATCCATAGGATACACTGCACCCTGGCGGTATCTAGCCGGACATTACCTCCACAGCTCACGGATGATATAAGGATATATAAGGATTTATACTAATCTTTCCAGCACTGAGCCGGTTAAGACGGCTCCTATTAGCACCACCATTAGCATAATGATTACCTGCTGATCGGGAGCTGCAGTGCGCATGACAGCAACTTCCTGATTGGACAGAATTAGAGACACTGGGATCTAAATCTTTGTAAAAGGAGACCGAGGTGCAGTCTCCAGTCAGCCCCTGACGAAGGTGCATCACAGCACCGAAACGCGCGTCGGGCTCTTTTTGGGCTCATTTTCTTTCACTGTGTGCTTTCCTCACTAGGTTATCTATCACTATGTGCAGGCAACCAACATTCTAAGTATGGTTCTGCACATAGAGGCACCCTAATCTTTATTTTCACCTCGATTTTCTCTCCTGATGGTCACATTATGTATGTCTACTTTGGATAACTATTTATATGTCTACTAGCTGTAGATTTGCGACTCATTCTCTATGCATTAGAGTTAGATTTATATAACTGTATATTTTGAGAGGTCTTTTACAGCCCTCCATAGCGGCTAAGACAATCTCACTTTGGATATTATCCGTATACTAGCCCCCACTGATTAGTTAGGGGGGATCCAGTATTATACAGTTTGTATACATATCCATTAGCTTTTGACTAGAGTTATTACTGGCTGACTTTAGCTCTGAGAGGTATATGACAATCCTCCACAGCGGCCAACTATGTCTCTATTTCAGCTATCATTCACATGCCGTTCTTCACGTAGTTGTTAGAGTGAACCCAGTCTGGTATAGCCTGTTAATCTAAAGCTATTTTATACGCGGTAAACAGAAGTAGCCCGGGCTACTCTCCAAAGGACCGACTGTGACTTAATCCTGAATACCCACGTCAGTTACATGACGTCTGACCTAAAACACAGATCCATAAGCCACTAGTCTTGACCTTGCATTTAGCCTTAATAAAGTCACTAGACAGTGGCTTGTGCCGGATTTAGTAGGATAGGGGTACTAATTGGAGAGACATATTCTGAGGTGAGCCATTAAGGCAAGACTGCACTTTGAATTAGATGTGACTCTATTTATTCTTTCTATTTGCTACCACTACTATTTTTTCAGTTTGCATAGCTATTATAATATATGTACTATTATTTCCAGCAACATATGCAACTAGTCTGGTTTCTTCCAGCTTGTTGTATATATTTCATTGGTTCTCTCTATATCTAGGGGTTAAGCCCCAGGACACTTCTGGAGTGTCCACAAAGGTGAATATTCCCACCAACGAGACGGTCCCATTTCTTTGGGCCCATTCTCATAGGTGGTAATTCCTCTGTTACGTTGGTTTTGAAAGTATTTGCTCCGAGTGTCAAATGTGATATTTTTCTCTTTTATATTAACCAATAAATCACTCTGTAGACATTTGTAATATAAAATGCCATTTGCAATATAAGGGTATACTGGAAAATGAAAACACTATTGAACATAACTGGGGCTCTTCTGAAACACATATATTTTGATGTTTTCATTTTCATGCAAAATACAAAAAACATGCCGTCATGCCAGTTGACAGCTGTCCACAAAGCTAAAATGCACATATATGACTTGAATAAGAGGAACACTTAGACAGAAAGTCTTTCTCTTTTCATAAACTCAAGTAGGAAGTTAAAAGTAATAATTCTACTTTTTGGAAACATTGTCAGGGTTTATTTACTAAAGAGAGAATTGTTGGACATTTCAAGTGACTCCAAAGTAAATTTGAAAATTAAGGACAAAATACTGAACTAGAAAAAATATCCTTGCTAGATATAGTTACACTTTGGCTATGTTGGCCTTCAAAATCACTTTGAATTCACAGCAATTCTCCATGACACTCAAGAATATTCACTAAAATGAGAATTGTTAGGAGTACAAAGAGTTCAAACGGAATTTTACATCGATGGTCAAAATAGCTGACTTCTGAAAGTCAGCGATGTTTCCAGTTTGGCTGTTTTGTTCTTAAATTTGAAATTCACTTTGAATTTCCTTTGAATTCTCAACACATTTCTCTTTAGTAAATAACCCTTCTGTTAGTTAATGTTTGCTAAGTTATCAGCTCCAAAAATAGATTTGACTAACTGTGGAAATTCTTACCGATATCTCAGAATGCAGGTCATGCAAAGTATGCAGGTTTTATTTTAGGTTTTATTTAGCTTATTAACAAATAAGCTAGACTTGATGTGGTTTTCTAACAAATTACTTACTTACATCTTCATCCTGTACATGATTTATTCTGGACAAAAACCCTAACTAGCCATCAATTTAGAGGACACTTCATTCCTGAATTTTGTACATATGAGGGTAAGACTTGTCAGTGTTTCATTAATGTTAAAGGATTCGAGAAAACAAGGCAGACAAACGTTAGCCACTAGTCCCAAAGAGTATTTAGTTTTGTGTGTATGAGTGATGGTTGTCTTATTGAAAGATTGTATCTCTTGTTTTCAAAAATAAAAGCAATCATTTCTGACCTAGTATTTAATTGTGGTGTTTTCCAGTAACATGGTAATATTGAGGTAGCTGAGATCAATATATAATAAATAATTATCTTTTTTACCTTATCTAGAAAAGTGGGAAGGAGTTTAACCCCTTAAGGATGGCGGGCGTTCTGAGCCGTCCTTAAGGAACCGACTCTAAATGTCGGAGGACGACATAGAATGCCCAAACCGTCCTTTCTACTTACCCGGTCGCCAGCGATCCCACGCCGGCGATCTCGGTATGGGGACTCACCTAGGAGCCCAGGGAGTCCCCCTCTGTCCTCTTTGGCCCCCCTGGGCCAAATATATATTAATATCAAAATACACGTACAATGATATTGATTTTATATATATATATATATAATGGTCATTATATATATATTTATATATAATATAAAATAAATAAATCTGTAAATATATAAAAAAATGTAATTAAAAAATAATAATAAATAAATAAATATATATATATATATATATATATATATATGTTTAAATTTGTTCTAACTGTATATTAAAATTTATATATGTGTGTGTATATATATATATATAAAAATACCAAAAAATCCTGCACTCCACCCAAAACAAAATAATATAATGCCCGGTGCTGAATCCAAACATAGAAATATAAAGCAAAGGTGAAGATGGAAAGCACTCCAAGGACTTCGTTAAAATATAACCTTTATTCGATCTCCAAAATAAAACGGTCATAAAGGCATTGCCAGCAAGGGGACAGCCTGTAATGACAGTTAGTCCCCCTGCTGGCTGAATTCAAATAAAATAAAATAAGTGTAAAAAAAATAATAATATACTTAGATCATATATATATATATAAGATATGAATTGGGCACTCACCCTTAAAGGACTATAGCAAATTCCAGCCTTTGGTGCTACCGGCGTCCAAGGTATATAATCAGAGAAAAAATCAGAGCACTCCAAAAGGACTTCTTTTTCAGTGTTTACTGTGACAAACGGTTACATCAAATCATCAAATCGACGTTTCGACCCCTTAGGGTCTTTTTTCAGGATCTTGAAAAAGACCCTAAGGGGTCGAAACGTCGATTTGATGATTTGATGTAACCGTTTGTCACAGTAAACACTGAAAAAGAAGTCCTTTTGGAGTGCTCTGATTTTTTCTCTGAATATATATATATATATATATATATATATATATATATATATATATATATATATTATACACATATACACATACACACACATACATATATATATCTATATACAAAAGTGTATATATACGTATATATCACTATATATATATATATATATATATATAAAAAAAATTATATATATATATATTTTCATATATTTATATACACACACATATATATAATAATTCTACGTATATATTTATGTAATAATTTTACATAATTAGGTAATTTTATTTATTACAATTAGCAGGACCAGCCTGACAACCAAGGCCAAAAGTCCAGGGAATTTAATTTGCTAGCACTATATTTAACCCTGTAACGTTCCAAGACACCATAAAACCTGTACATGGGGGGTACTGTTTTACTCGGAAGACTTAGCTGAACACAAATATAAGTGTTTCAAAACAGTAACATGTATTACAACAACGATATTGTCAGTGAAAGTGAAATTTGTTGCCATTTTCACACCCAAATGACACTTACACGGACAATATAATTGTTGTGATACGTTTTACGGTTTTGAAACACTAATATTTGTGTTCAGCGAAGTCTCCTTAGTATAACAATAACCCTCATGTACAGGTTTTATGGTGTTTTCAAAAGGTAGAGAGTCAGAATATAAGGCTTGCGTTTCAGTTTTTTCACATTGAAATTCACCAGATTGGTTACGTTGCCTTTGAGACCATACAGTAGCCCAGGAATGAGAATTACCCCCATAATAGCATACAATTTGCAAGCGTAGACAACCCAAGGTATTGCAAATGAGATATGTCCAGTCTTTTTTAGTAGCCACTTGGTCACAAACACTGGTCAAAATTGATGTTCAAATTAGTTTTTTGCATTTTCAAATATTAACACTAACTTTAACCAGTGTTTGTGACCAAGTGGCTACTAAAAAGGACTGGGCATACCCCATTTGCAATACCTTGGGTTGTCTACTTTTGCAAATGGTATGCCATCATGGGGGTAATTCTCATTCCTGGGCTACCATGCGGTCTCAAAGGCAACGTAACCATTCTGGCAAATTTCAATGAAAAAACTGAAAAATTTAACATGCTATATTTGACACTGTAACTTACCAAAACACCATAAAACCTGCATATAGGGGGTACTGCTTTACATGTGAGACATTGCTGAATACAAATATGTGTATTTTATTGCAGTAAAATCAAACAGTATTATGACATTCACAGTTAGAATGTCACATAGAACTAAAAAAAATTAAAAATATATATTTTCTCCCATTTTTTTACATTTTATTCATATTAAATTATAGTTCATACCTAAATATTTGATGCTAAATGGAAGCCCTGTTTCCCCTGAATAAAATGATATATAATAAGTGTGGGTGCACATAATATGAAAGAGGTGAATTACGCCTGAACAGACATATAGCACAAATTCAAGTTTTTGTTTACGTTTTGTTTTGATCACAACGTGTCCATTTGGCTCAGTCCTTAAGGGGTTAAACAAACCAACACAAGTTTTTTTGTTTTTTTGTTTTTATACAAGTGTTTTATTTCTCTACATCGCTTGATAATTTCACTTATGCTACTGCCACTGTGAACATACTTGCTATGCGTTTATGTTGTCTTGCATACTGAGTTTCTTTGGCTTGCAGCCCCTGAGGTTGTGGTGGCAAAAAGACCATGCTCAGTGGTAAATTTTATGGCCCTTCTTATATACACCCTGTTCAAAATTATTATGCAAACTCTATTTAAGTGTCACAAAGATTAAATATTTTGTTTTTCAGTTTAACTCATGGATGGCATTGTGTCTCAGGGCTCTTTTGATCACTGAAAACAATCTCAGACACCTGTGATAATTTGACTGCCAGGTGAGCCCAATTTAAGGAAAAACTACTAAAGGAGGGTGTTCCACATTATTAAGCAAAGCACAATTTTCATGCAATATGGGGAAGAAAAAGGATCTCTCTGCTGCCGAAAAGAGTGAAATAGTTTAATGCCTTGGACGAGGTATGAAAACATTAGATATTTCACGAAAACTTAAGTGTGATCATCGTACTATTAAGAGATTTGTGGCTGATTCAGTGCACAGACGGGTTTCTGCAGATAAAGGCACATTGAGGAAGATTTCTGCCAGATCCATGTATCGGATCAAGAGAGCAGCTGCTAAAATACCATTACATAGCAGCAAACAGATATTTGAAGCTGCTGGTGCATCTGGAGTCCCACGGACATCAAGGTGTAGAGTCCTCCAGAGTCTTGCAACTGTGCATAAGCCTTCTATTCGGCCACCACTAACCAATGCTCACAAGCAGAAACTGCTGCATCAGGCAGAAAAATACATGAAGACTAGTTTTAAAACAGTCCTGTTCACTGATGAGTGCCGTCCAACCCTGGATGGTCCAGATGGATGGAGTAGTGGATGGTTGGTGGACAGTCACCCTGTTCCAACAAGGCTGCGACATCAGCAAGGCGGTGGTGGAGTCATGTTTTGGGCCAAAATCATGGGAAGAGAGCTGGTCGGCCCCTTTAGGGTCCCCGAAGTTGTAAAGATGACCTCTGCAAAGTATGTGGAGTTTCTGACTGACCACTTTCTTCCCTGGTACAGAAGGAAGAACTTTTCTTTCCATAATAAAATAATTTGCATGCATGACAATGCACCATCTAATGCTGCAAAAAATACTTTTGCATCAATGGCTGCTATGGGGATAAAAGGAGAGAAAGTCATGGTGTGGCCTTCATCCTCCCCTGACCTCAATCCTATTGAGAACCTTTGGAGCATCCTCAAGCAAAAGATCTATCGGGTGGGAGGCAGTTTACATCCAAACAGCAGCTCTGGGAGGCTATTCTGACATCTTGCAAACAAATTCAAGCAGAAACTGTCCAAAAACTCACAAGTTCAATGGATGCAAGACTTGTGAAGCTGCTATCAAATAAAGGGTCCTATGTCAAAATGTAACGTGACCTGTTAAAATGTTTAAAAAGTTTAAAATGTTGTTACAAGTTTGATTGAAATAGTTTTGATTTCAGTAAATATGCTGCAAACACAACAAATTACAATTTTCAGTTCTTTACAACCTATAAAGTGTTTTGAAACTTACTGTGCGTAATAATTTGGAACAGTGCATTGTAAGTTTTTTATGTTTAAAAAAATACTGTTCTCAGTAGGAGGTTTGTTCAATAAAATTTGAATTGTGCTCTTAATAGTTGATAACATGAGAATTATGCTGACTGTTATTTACATCAATTATTTAGGTAAATGTGAAAAATATAATTTGCATAATAATTTGGAACAGGGTGTATATTGAATTAATTCCTTCGAAAAACCTCTCTGTTTTAATGATGTGTCTATTTTTCTATAGAAAAAACATCAGTGTTATAGTTTGGCACACCCTAAAACCATCCACATACATTACTGTGACCATGATAATACAGTATTAATTCAACTGATTTTAGAAATAAACTATAGTAGTTATTTTTGATATTTTCAAATTAAGCTCCTCTGGTGGCTTAAAACCAAATATTGGAAATGTTACCTGCCGGCTCCTCTCTGGGGACTATGAGCTGTGATCATCCTCAAACGTGACTGCTGAGTTCCAGAACTTTAATGCAGACCTTGTGGTGGTCAACCCAAAGACATAACACTGCCCCGCTCCCCTAAAAGCCCATCTCTTGAAACTAGAGAGGAATGAAGTACTTCCTACAATCTTTGCAACAGTAAAAAGAAACCCTGCCTTTACCCACTCTCATATTTGACTTCTTAAGCTATACACTCTATTGTCAGTTTATCTGGTTCATTCCCCATTTCTCTTTGTCACCCAACTCATAAGCGGACAGATTGAAATGCTCCGGCATTCAAACAGATGACTTGAGTGGGATAGATGAGTAGATAGATGCAGGCTTACAGTTAAGAGATAAGAGAGACAAAAAAGGTAGATAATTAACAGGGGCAAGCCTACAGACACATCGAAAAACAGGTAGGCACACAAAGATAGACATTGAGGTGGAAGACTTAGAACACCAAAAGATATACATTGCTAAAAATTGCTAAATCCAGTGAGCACATGTGTTTTATTTACCTTGAGACCACTCACATCAAGTCTGAGATCAGAGGCTTGGGTAGGTATGGGAAGAAGCTGGATGAGGACCATTAATAATGCTGACAGGAAACTGCAGAAAAAAAATTCTGTAACATGCAGCCTGGCCAACCTTTCATACAGAGATCTGTGCATTAGAAGTCTTACAGCAGAGGACTTGCAGCAGAGTTATGTTTATGAAACTTATATCCAAAAAATTAAACTATATAAAAACCTATATCCATTTGTGTGCAGATTTTCTAATGCACCAAAACCATTTCTAGATGCAGGAGTACTTGATGCTCGCATACCTATATCCATGTATTTGTACTGTATCACACGTTGTATATGCATGGTTTTACATCCTCGCTTTGGATATATACATATGTTCTGCACACATACTATCATTCCATTCATCTTTTTGTCATTGATATTTACGAGTTTTGGGGTATACCGGTGTACTCTTTGTGGTTGTGTTGGTACAAGGTCAGACAACTAGGGATCTGTTCTCCTAAGTTCCTAGATATTTATTTAGTAGTTATAACATTGTTAAAATCCCAGCTTCTTGGATTTCCCATCTCTAGTCTTAAAATATTGAATATACCTATCAATGAAAAAGCCAATTATTTTAAGGAATGGTGTGCAGTTATTGAATAAATACAAACATTTCCAGTTCAATACATTTGTAATTCTTCTACTACGGTGGTCTGAAAATGCAATTTGTAACACTGTGTGATATTGTCTTGCAGAAAGTACAATTATTGAAAGCAATAGAGCAAGAAAACAATTTGATCTATAGGGTAATTTCACTCGAGTCCAAAATAATTGACCCTTGGGATAGCCATTTTACCTGTTATTATACATAAATGTACTATTCAAACAAATCAGAAAGCCCCAGACTGCACTAGATGAAGAGGATAGAGAAAAAATATATTAAAACACATACCCACATACCAATCATGCTCCTGTGCGTGTGCATAAATGGAATGGATGACCTGGACAAGACAAACATATATAAGAGTGTCGTTCAAAATATTACACAAATGTGACATTCCAGCTGACTTTAAGGAATTCAGCAATATTCAATATTTTATTCAATGAGAAGTCTTGCATACATAGATGTAGAAGATGTAATCTTTGGTATGTTGTTTAGAATATTTAAATTTTTAATAATTGCTTTCAAATCTTCTTGTAAGCCAAAGTAAATCTAGTAATAAAATGTATAGACTATTTATTGTTGTATTAACTTGAGTTAAATTAATTGCATATGCTTCATGAAATGTACTTTTATGTCGACTTTCGTATTTCTTTTCGTCATTCAGTTACTCTTCTGTGTCGCTGATTTTTCTGTAGTCTCGTTTTCCCAGGTGTCTTAATTTCCATCACTCTTATGTCTTTATCCTGTTTTTCTTTAAAGGTTTTCCTCTCCTGCTATCTATCAATACCCTGCTGGAGCTGTTTTTGTTATGCTGCTGAATTAATTTCTGCTCCCGTCTAAGTCACCTTCCCAGTGTCACAAACAATGACTCACTTGCATTGCCACCTGCCACGTCAATAGAAACAAGCCCCTGCACCCTTACACCTTCATGTAATGCTCATGGCCAGAATCATTTCAGAATTCAGGCTTGCTATTGTGACATCACTGTAATTGAGATTGGCTCTATATAAACTAGTACGTCCACTGTTGAAATATAATGTTCTGGTTTCTGTAGAAAGATAGCATGTTCCTAATAGACTTTTGGCTTTTACCATGACCTTGTTTCCTAGTTGACCTGTCCAGTCTTACGCTATGGCATATCACATATATATATATATATATATATATATATATATATATATATATAATATGGAAAAACCGTATTCTTCCCAATAAATTGCTGGCCTGTTTTCTTTGTTTCATATTCTTAGCGGTATTCTGCTAAGCCTGGACATTCTAAGGGCTGCTATTACATCATTCTATATATGGTTAGCTGTTCTGTCTTTCTTACTAGCTTCTAAATTATACTCTGTGCAAAGAGGTTAACCAACATACTGACACGTAACTTCTATAGCAACTAGAATAATTACCTGGAGTTGTCTGGTAGCATGTGTTTTCAACAGTTTGGGGTCAGGTTATTCAGTGCACCTTGATCTTGCAGCCTTACTTGACCATGCTCACATTCACACAGAGGTAAAACAATCATTTAAAGGACAAAATAAACCCTTTTACGACAAATTCAGTAAATACCTAAGAAAAAAAAAATTGGATGCATTTCAATAAAATACATAAATAAAAGAATATTGTAATTACTTTAGCATAAGTAATGCACAGTCAGGGTAAAATCCAATTGTACTTGGAGCCAAGATCATTTTTCTTATCACTTTCAGCCAAAATTGGAAAGATTGAGTTTTTTTCTTTAATATAAGCAAATATGGGCAATATGAAAGGTAAACATATTTTATAGTAATAGCAGTAATAGTATAGTAAACATAGTATATTATTTTTTTTAATGGCTAATTACATTTTACAGTCTATGTAAATTGTGCACTTGCCCCCACAATGCCTAACTAGAGGGGAAGCACTGGGTCTGCTGAAAGCAGAACTAATGAAAATCTCTGCCGGGGAAGGAATGTTCACCACATGGAGACTAGCATGTTGGGGAACTAAAGGTAATCACAAAATTGTGATTGAAAACCCTTTCCACCTGAAGTCTGTGGGAAAAGCAGTCTTATGGCTTGACTGGTGTGCAGATTTTTATTTAACTTGTTATTGACTATCCACATATTGCAGGTGGAAGGGGTTTTCAATCAAATTTTTTTTCCCCACCATACCACATTTACTATTTGCTTCACATGCACTGACAAACCTCACTAGCCAACCAGTAACCAACCTCATGCAGATGATTTGCATTAACAAGGGGTGGTTCACTAGCTTTGCATCTTATCCTAAGTTGTGTTTCAAAGCTGTTGTATACAGAAAACACAGACTCAAAGGAATCCATGTTTAAAATGGAATTAGGCAAATATGGGATTCTTTGTTGAACGAATTTGCACATGTCCATCCAGAATCCTTTGCTGTAGTGACATCACTGCAAATGTGTGATTCGTGTGGGAAAAGCAAGTCTTATGGCTTGACTGGTGTGCAAATTTTTGTTTAACATATAGCAGCGATTTGTTTGTACAACTTATATTGTACTGTACGTGTATCTGTCAGTGATATTATTGGTTTAGATTGAATGGTCGACATTTTGTAAACAACCCTGCAAGCTCTATTGACCCTTTAAGACCGGAGAGCGTACTATTACGCCCTATTTTAAGCGGCTCTAAACGCCGCCGGGCGTAATAGTACGCCCTCTGTTTTTTTCTTACTTATCCGGTCACCGGCGATCCCATGCCGGTGATCGCGGTTGGGGGGACTCACAGGGAGCCCCACGTGGCAGATCCTCTCTCCTGGGGGCCCCCCGGCCATGTGACAGTGAGGTCCTTGCGAGGACCTCACAATCACATGGCCGGGTTAGCTAGCTCAGGCATTGCCAGCAAGGGGACTGCCTGTAATGACAGTTAGTCCCCCTGCTGGCTGAATTCAAATAAAATAAAATAAGTGTAAAAAAAAATAATATACTTAGATCATATATATATATTTTATATATATATATATATATATATATATGATCTAAGTATATATATATATATACACATATAAACACACACACACATACACTGTCTAGGTGTATTTTAATATTAATATATATATATATAATTATATATATATATATATATATATATATATATTAATATCAAATTACACGTAGACTTATACTGATTAAATATAGATATAATTAGTTATATATATATATTTATATATAATATAAAAAATATGTAAATACGTTAAAAAATACAATTTAAAAAATAATTAAAAATAAATAATTAAAAAATATATAGAAGTGTGTTATTTCATTCTAACTGTATTTTGATATTAATATATATATTTATATCAAAATACATGTAGAACGAAATAATATACATATATATCACTATATATATACCTATATATAAATAAAAATATTTAAAATAAATTATATATATATACATATATTAATTCTACACATATATTTATGGAACCTTTTTACATAATTAGGTATCTTAATTAATTACAATTAGCGGGACCTGCCTGACAACCCATGCCGAAAGTATAGGGAGTTTAATTTGCTAGCACTATATTTAACCCTATAACTTTCCAAGACACCATAAAACCTGTACATGGGGGGTGCTGTTTTACTGGGGAGACTTCGCTGAACACAAATATTAGTGTTTCAAAACATTAAATGTATTACAACGATGATATCACCAGTAAAAGTGACTTTTTTGCCTTTTTCATGCACAAACAGCACTTACACAGACGATATTATTGCTGTGATACTTTTTACTGTTTTGAAACACAAATATTTGTGTTCAGCGAAGTACCCCTCATGTACAGTTTTTATGGTGTTTTCAAAAGTTACAGCGTCAAATATAAGGGTTGTGTTTCATTTTTTTCACATTAAAATTCGCCAGATTGCTTACGTTGCATTTGTGACCCTATGGTAGCCCAAGAATGAAAATTACCCTAATGATGGCATACCATTTGCAATAGTAGACAACCCAAGGTATGGCAAATGGGGTATGTCCAGTTTTTTTTAGTAGCCACTTAGTCACAAACACTGGCCAAAATTGGTGTTTTTTGCATTTTTCACACACAAACAAATACTAACACTAACTTTGGCCAGTGTTTGTGACTAAATGGCTACTAAAAAGACTGGACATACCCCATTTGCAATACCTTGAGTTGTCTACTATTGCAAATGGTATGCCATTATGGGTGTCAATTTAATTCCCGGGCTACTATACAGTCTGAAAGGCAACGTAACCAATCTGGCGAATTTCAATTTCAAATGTAACGTCCTATATTTGACCCTGTAACTTCCCAAAACACCATAAAACCTGTACATAAGGGGTACTGTTTTACACATGAGACTTTGCTGAATACAAATATGTGTATTTTATTGCAGTAAAAGCAAACAGTATTATGACATTGACAGTTAAAATGTCATGTAGAAACTATGACTCACCTATTACCTGACATAATGGAAGAATTCCACTCCTACTATACGAATTTATACAATCTCAGGTCCCAACCGCCAGACCCAGAGGACATCCAAAACTTTCTCACCCAGAGATTAACACAAACGATACCACCCAATGCCAGACAGGCACTGGACTCTCCACTCACACCAGAGGAATTCTCACTAATCACACGACAGTTGCCATTAGGGAAAAGTCCAGGGCCTGATGGATTCTCAGCCAAATACTTTAAAACATTTTCCGCGACCCTGAACAAGCCGTTCCTACAGGTTTTTAACTCCTTACACCAAGGTCACACCCTACCGCGAGAAACACTTGAAGCCCATATCACACTCATTCCCAAACCAGGCAAGGATCTGACGGAATGTGGCAGCTACAGGCCCATCTCACTAATAAACGTAGACTTAAAAATCTTTACCAAGATACTGGCAGTCCGTCTCAAGCCATACCTACAGGGACTTATCCACCCAGACCAATCAGGGTTCGTGCCAGGCCGAGAAGCCAAGAATAATACCACCAAAGTATTAAATCTCATATACCATGCAAAGATGAACAATGACCCAAGCCTTATCCTCACGATCGACGCCGAAAAGGCGTTCGATAGGGTGGACTGGGCCCTGTTAAAAGCTACATTGCAGGCCATGGGCTTCGGGCCCAACTGGTTAGCTTGGCTCTCAGCCGTATATTCCAGACCGGGGGCTAAAATAAGAATAAATGGCCAACTCACAGACACAGTCCACATTTCCAATGGGACGAGGCAAGGGTGTCCCCTTTCTCCCCTCTTGTTCATCCTAACACTAGAACCCCTCCTCCAGGGAATTAGAGACAACCCGAATATTCAAGGGATACAAATAGCGGACAAGGAGTATAAAGTATCTGCTTTTGCGGATGACCTTTTATACACAATTCGAAACCCTGAAACCTCGCTCCCTCACCTGCAACAGGAAATTGACCAATATAACTTGGTGTCCAACTATAAGATGAATAGCAGCAAAAGTGAGATCTTGCCTTTAACCATTCCAGCAGAGCTAGGGGACCGACTTAGGCAGACATACCCCTTCCACTGGCCACAGAACTCAGTCAGGTACCTAGGAATACAGCTCACAAATACACTCAACAAAACATACGAACTCAACTTCCCCCCACTACTGGCCAACATTGATAGAGACTTAAAAAATTGGAACAAACCCCAATTCAGCTGGCTATGCAGAGTACACATACTAAAAATGGCCATCTTGCCAAAATTTCTATATGCACTACAAACACTGCCTATAAAAATACCAGCTACTTTCTTTAAGACGGTAAAACACATCTTCTCCACTTTCCTTTGGGCTGGTAAACGCCCGAGAACCCAATATGCACAACTGACGAGACATAAGTTCCACGGAGGCCTAGGAGTACCGGACATAGAGACATACCACAAGGCAGTGATCCTGTCCAGAATCTATGATTGGACTAATGCCTATAACCAGAAACAATGGGTACAAATAGAAGCGACAAGCCTAAAAGTTCACATCAACACAATACCCTGGCATGAAACGGGCCTACCGTGGATTAGACAGGACCACTCAGACCACCCGACAGTAATCCCTACTCTGAAATATTGGAACACTATCAAGACACTTGAAAACATTGCCCCCTACCCCTCCCCACTATACCCAATAACTAAAAACCCATACTTCAAACCGGGCCTCTCACAACTTTGGGAACCAACCAGAACAACTACATCTGAAAGATGTAACCAATAGGCAAGGAATAGTCCCACTGGCGGATCTAATCCAAACGCCCACACACACACCTATGCAACACTACAATTACGCACAACTCTCACACTTCCTACAAGCGCACCAATCACTCTCACAAGGTCACAGACCAATGTCCACATTCGAACACAGGGCCCTCCTGGGGACAATGAAAAAGAAACACATCACCGTGTTCTATAAAATCCTTCAGATGACCGTACATGCCCAACTCCCAGAATTCACAAAGTCATGGGAAAAAGAACTAAGGATTACACTGACAAATGACGAATGGGAAATGATATTTAAAAACACCTTTAAGTCCACTACTAACACTATTGCCCAAGAGAGTAATTACAAGCGCATCTCTAGATGGCACTTTACCCCAACCAGGTTACGCAATCTCTTCCCGAACGCTTCCAACCTCTGTTGGAGATGCAAAACCGACATAGGCACTCCGGGCCATATCTGGTGGTTCTGCCCCATAATTCAAACATACTGGAGCAAACTAACCACCATAATGCAACTTATAACAAAATATGTGGTACCGCAGTCTCCCGAGGTCCTCCTTTTCATGCTGTATCCCACCGCTCTACCGAAATCAACACGCCTCCTGCTTAACCAGCTGCTTACAGCAGCTAATGCCCTAATTCCTCTCAAATGGAAGCAAACCAGACCCCCATCTATTAGGGAATGGATCACCAAGGTGGACTCCATCAGGCAGATGGTGGAACTCTCGCACTCCATAGCAGGCACATATGATGTATTTACGTACACTTGGGCACCCTGGGATACTTATATCAAAGACTCAGCATTATCCCCTCTTCACAATACTTAACCCACAGTGCTAACCATGGGCAAGTTCGACGAAGGCCCTCCCGGGCAGAAGTCATCCCTTAGAGTAACGCTATTGATACCCCACTAAATGTAAACCTGTCGCTATCAATATTGTACTAGTGGTGTTTAAAAGGTTAGACGTTCCTTAAATGTACAGCGGTACACAACTGTCATTTTACCCCAGAATACTGTGTGATATAATATGTTCTGAACTGTTTTGACTCATATGTTCATGTATTGTAAAGTGCAAAAATGAATAATAAAAATTTTATAAAACTCAAAAAAAAAAAAAAATGTCATGTAGAACTAAAAAAATACGCAAATTCTTATTTTCTCCCATTTTTTTTGTATTAAATTATGTTTCATAGCTAAATATTTGATATTAAATGAAAGCCCTGTTTCCCCTGAATAAAATTATATATAATAAGGGGGGTTGCATTTAATATGAAAGAGGTGATTTACGGTTGGACAGACATATAGCGCAAATGCCAGGTTTTGTTTCCGTTTTGTTCACGTTTTGTTCTGTTCACAACGTGTACATTTGGCTCAGTCCTTAACCCCTTAACGACTAGTGACGGACCAGGTCCGTCACTCAGGGGAAACCCTTAGCGACGAGTGATGGACCTCGTCCGTCACGCAGTAAAATTAACCCCAGATCGCCGCGATCGTGGGGTTAATTGTGCTCCGGTCTGCCTCTGTATTAGGGGCAGACCGGGAGTACCGGATCAGGCTGTCCCAGCACATGTGCCCCCTCTGACAGCATGTCAGAGCGAGCACATGTGCTGTGTATACTCACCTTCTGCCTCCCTGCACTTTCGGGTTCAGTGTGAAGTGCAGGGAGACGGATCAGTGCTTATCTGCTTCCCTGTGTAAAAAAAAAATAAAGTTTATTTAAAATCCCACCACCCTTTACCATTTTAATAAAAAATTAACCCCTTCCCTGCCAATTGATCACTGACTACAGTGATCAATTGGCAGGGATTGCATTTTACTATGATCTGACTTTTTTTGTTATCCCCTGAGGGTTAATTCTTTTTTTTTTAACCCTCAGGGGTTAAATTTATTTTATTAATTAATTTAAGTATTTTAAAATTATATATTTAGCTAGCTGGGGAGGGTGGAAGTTAGTGGGGAATTGGGGGATTTGGTGTTAGGCTAACTAGGGGTTAACGTTGAAAAAAGTTTTAAAATAAGCTTTAAAAAGTTGAAAATGAAGTTAAAAAAAGTTTTAATAACGTTTAAGTAAAAAAAACAAAAAAACAAACACCCCCCTTTACCCAGTCCAAATAAAAATTAACCCCTTCCCTGCCAGTCGATCACTGCCTACCGTGATCAAAACACAGATCACAGTATTATACTGTGATCTAATTTTTTTTAACCCCTGACGATTAACTTTTTTTTTTTTTTGTCAATCTGTATTTTATTGAGGCATAGTAGTTGGGATACAAAATAGAGAGGGAAATGTGCATTTAGAATACAGTACAGGGTTCAATAACAATGGTAACTAACATTTCCTTAGTATTCGTACCTCTTTTTTTTATATATTATGGTTTAACGTCAACAAGCGAAACATAAAATAATATCAGCAAAATCAAGTTGGGTGCAAGCTGGTCAGCAATAATGAGTATTTCAGTCGATTAGGTACAGTAGCTTAAGGGTAATATATGTGTTGGATGTCGTCGCTTTAACTTTAACCTCGGGCCCTAAGTGCAGTCTTACCGTTCAGACATAGGTATTACATGTTATGGCACACGTTATACAAGCACATTGTTAGTATGTTACAACAGTGTAGATTTACGTTTAACTTTCAATATTTTAGCCTAATGCACATGCCATGGAGATATAGGTAGAGGAGGGACAAAGGAGGAAAAACATGGCCCGTGCAGAAAGCGTACTTATGAGAACTGTCTAATAATTGACTAGTTAGCGTTAGATCTTGCTTGTCTGCCTATGTAGTGAGAGAATGGTTGCTAGTTACGCTATCTTGCTATACTGTGGTTGCTCTTAAGTGACAATGCTGCATAACAGGTAAGGGTTGCAAGGGTTAATGGCAGAGGAGGGCACTGCTCCCACACGGCACAGGCATGCATGGTGTCTGTCTGAGCTGTTAAAGAGTCAGAAGTTACTGTCAGATTGAGAAGCAGGTTAAGGAACTCCGCTGGGTGTTGTGATGAAAGTCCACCTGCTCCTCGTCGACAAGTGGTCAGGCAGGTCCGGTCTCCTGGGCTTGTGATGTCCTTCCCTCCAACCTGAGTGTAGAGGTAGCTGAGTCCCGCTATGATTGTGGGTCCGGCGTATGCCACGCTGCCAGCCCTGGGCTCTGCATGAGCCAACCATCTGTGCCCACGGTTCCGGTTCCATGTCTGGCCGGTGACAGAATTCCTGGCCCAGGAAGGCTGTCGTGGGGTACCGGCCCATGTTTATGGTGCTGTGACTAGGTAACCCATACCTGCTTCGGGTGATGTGAGGAGGGGGTTCACCATTTAAGCACCTCGTGGGTGCGAAGTGCCTCCCCCTTTGGCGCTGCCTGCGGATGGAGAGTGCAGCTGTGCCCGGTGTGGGCCTTAAGGCCGCCAGGTTGCAGGGAGCTTGTGAGAGGCCATCAGGCTGGAGTCCTCTGTTAAGGTCTTGCCGCTTACTGGATCGTCCTGAAGGTGAGTGCGTCGGAGGGGGGCCGGTACGGGTAGTTTCTTCTGCGCCTCGTTGCGTGTGTTGGTGGGTACCCTGTAGTAATTACAAGCTCGGCGCCATCTTCTGTGGCCTCCGCCATCTTGGATGCTATGCCATCCTGCGGCAGCGCCTTCTCTGGTCGGGGCTCGAGGGTGTGGACCGGGATCACCCCCCCGGTCCACAGGGAGGGGAACGGGGCCATTTTCTCCCGGGTCTGGCCTTTGGTTGAGTACCGTTGGGCAGGATAGCGGAGCAGCGGCCGTCTGCTCCACTCACCGCCGGAGTAGGCCCCGTGTGCGCCAGTGAGGATTCTTCCTCCAGGGGACTGAAGCCCTTCTGGCCAGCCTCACCCTGGGTCCGGTACTCTCCACCCGATGAGGGACACCGTAGCCGGTCGGTATTTTAAGTCCAAAGTCCCAGTTTCAAGCTCATTTTTCTGTAGATTTTCAGGAGCTGGTCTGACATGCGACCGTCCTGCTCGGCGGTCCGGCCCCGCCCATTTATTTATTTTCTAATCCTCAGGGGTTCAATTTATTTAATTAACTAATTTAAATATTGTATAATTAAATATTTTTTTTCTAGCTGGAGTGGGTGGGAGTTATGGGAAAATGGGGAATTTACTGTTAGTGCTGCTTACTGCTAGTTAGGGGTTAACGGTAAAAAAAAAAGCTTAGAAAAATTTTAAATCTGTAAAAATAAGTTTTTTTTTTTTTTTCAATGTATACTTTTTATTCAAATTTTCCATATATATCAAAGAAACAAATGGGATACAGAAGAGAAGAGTAGGGGAGGGGAATATTCAATACATACATGTTATTCGAGACATACAGGTCATTTGGTAGATTGTGAACAGGTATATACAAGCGAATAGAATTACAGTCGGTCTTCATCTGACAGTTTATACAGAAACGGATCAACAATTAAATAAAGTGACAATTTGGTCTAATGGACCTATGTGCTGTTACCGTTGCATTGTACATTACAATTGTCCACCTTGTATTTATTTCTACCAAGAATAAGTGAAACATTTACATAGTTCGTGTATTATTGGAGGGAGAGCTACACGACCACAACCTAACTTAAGCGGCTTGTAGGACGGCATGTTAAAAACCTCCAGAGTTGTAGGGTTATAGTTACCTATTCTGGTGGCCTGCTAAGTCCCTCCTTGGCCTGTGCCCAGGTTGATCCGGCCTATTCCATTAATTACCCCATGCTCAACAGTGCCGGGTGACCCCTTCCATGTGTTAACTTTGAGTAGTGGATTCTTTATGTTATTCATATGTTGGGTGTTACTTAATGTTGCCATGAATAGAATAATTGCTGAGTGGAAGTCGTCCGGCCTGTTTTATAAGACTAACGTCCTTTTAGGGGAATGCCCCGTCCCGATCCCCTCGCGCACGGTCCTCAGCGACCACCCGCAAGACAATCGGAACCGAACACCCCCCCATTCACCGTCATCTATACCTGTGTTATGCCTCAAAAACGTGGACGCGGTGTAACTGGATTGGGTGGGATGGGAAGGTAATGGGGGGGGGGGAGAGTAACGAGGGAAAGAAAAGAAACAATGCTATTTGTACTATGCATAGGAGAGCCTTACATGTCCTCGGAGGTAATAAGTAGTAACCTACAGATCGGCAGGACAGTGGAATAGCTTATGTCTGTGCGTTGGTGTATATATCAGCGGAGATGTGTTGCCTGTAGGAAGAGTGCTAGGTTCAGTTAGTCCCGAGGGTCCAAGAGATTATGCAGTTCCTAACTAATTGTTCTTAAGTCTGGAATATCGGTTTGAGGATTGCTCTGTTAGCAGTCCAGCTGGCCCATTTTGTAGTGTGTAATTCCTCTCGCCCATTAAGCCTATGCGCCAGAAGTTCGTATTCATATGTGGCGTCTACCCTGTTCCACACTTCCGTGAAGGAAGGTGCGTTGATGCCTTTCCAGTGGCTAGCTATACTAGTCTTAGCTGCCATCAAGATATGAATGGCAACTATTTTTTGTGGTTGTGAGAAGACTGTCGGGGAGAGATGGAGTAAATAGCAGTCTGGAGCAAAGGGGATTGGTACCGTCATGAGCTTGTTAAGGGCCTTTCTTATCTGTTGCCAATACGGCCCCAATGTAGGGCAATCCCAAAAAATATGTCTGAGAGTGCCCACATGAAGGCCACATCGCCAGCACTTATTCGATACACCTTGATACATATGTGCTAATCGACTTGGGACCAAGTACCATCTCATCATTAGCTTGCAGTATGCTTCCCAATGAGAGAGACTGTGTGAGGAAGCTTTGGTTGTTTGGATAGCTTGGAGCCATAGCGGGATAGGGATAGAGATATCAAGTTCTGTTTCCCATTGGTCCATGTACTTGTGTTTGGACAATGGGTCTGCTCCGTTAATGGCGGTATAGCACAGGGATAATGGTTTGATCTTTGTGCCCTTGCCTATACAGTGTCGTCCGAAGAGAGTGAGCTGAGATTCTTCTGTGGGCTGTATTTTGTGTGTATGTGTTATATGTTTAACTCTTATGTAGGTGAAAAGGTCTTTAGCCGGTAAGTTAAATTCTGTTTGTAGTTCTGGGAAGGTCTTAAGGCCTTGTGGAGTGAACATTTGGTGGATATGGGAGATCCCTTTTTGGATCCAGGATGTCACTGGTATATTATGTGACAGTGCTGCGAGAGCGCTCGTAGGGGCGTAAAATATAAGATTCTCTGCACCGGTGAGGGTGGTGGCCCATCTTAACCAGCTGTTTATTAAAAAGCGTGTATTTGTCAGAGGGTTGCTTTGTTTTGTGTCCCATGTTGTGTGTGTTCGAAGCACTTGTGCAAGGTTGTGTGGGTGTAAACATGCGTTTTCTAGGCGTAGCCATACCGGGGGTTTGGGATTAGACAGGACCTCTAGTCCTTGCGCTAGGAGTGCTGCTTTATAGTATGATTTCACGTCTGGAATGCCCAGGCCTCCCTTTAGCGGGGATTGCCATGTGAGTCGTCTTGCTATCCTTGGTGTTTTTTTTTTCCAGATGTATGCATTAAAGATCGACTGGAATCTCTTCAGGATTTTATCTGGTAGTTTTATCGGTAGCGTTCGAAAGAGGTAGAGTACATGTGGTAATGCCATCATTTTCGTGGTGTGTATTCTACCTAACCATGACACCTCCAGTTTCTGCCAGGTATCTAATTGTGCCTGCAGTTTGTGAATCATAGATACATAATTTTCCTGCACTAGTAGTGAGTCAGATTTCGCCAGTTTTATGCCTAGGTATTTAAGAGAGGTTGATCTCCAGTCAAAGGGGTGTGAATCTTTTAATGTTTGTACCATCTGTGGGGGCAGGCCTATGGGTAGTGCCTGAGTTTTCTTGAGGTTGTTTTTATAGTAGGAGACCTCCCCATATTGAGACAGAAGGTCCATCAAATTCGGGATGGAGGTGTGTGGGTGTGTTAAATAAAGTAGGACATCGTCCGCAAATAGTGCGATTTTCTGAACTCCGGCCGGCGTGTCTAGACCCTTGATTCCTGGGTGGGCTTTAATGCGGTTTATGACCGGTTCTAGGCTCAGAATGAACAAGAGGGGTGAAAGCGGGCAGCCCTGGCGGGTGCCGTTACTTATGTCAAACGGCTTGGATAGGAAACCCGAGTTGAAGACTCTTGCTGATGGGGCCTGATAGAGGGCCATAATACCCCCCAGGGTGGAGGATGAGAACCCCATTTTCGTGAGTGTTAGTGTCATATAGTCCCAGTTCAGACGGTCGAACGCTTTTTCAGCGTCGAGCGCCAGAACGGCACCCCCCTGCTTGCTAGTCCTAGCCCAATGAATCAGATTTAGGAAATGTCTCGTGTTATCTCCCGCCTGTCTACCTGGCACAAAACCAGCCTGTTCTTCCGATACTAACTCTACCAGGAGAGGTTTGATCCTTGTCGCCCAAAGTTTGGCATACAATTTCGTGTCTGCGTTTAGCAGAGATATTGGTCTGAGATTTTCGCTCACTGTGGGCGGTTTGCCTGGTTTGGGAAGGGTTACAACATGTGCCTCTAGCATCTCTTTAGGCATAGAGCCCGTGCTTTTTATGTCGTTATAGAGCAAAGTCAGGACTGGCGTTAGGATCGGTTCCAGTTTATGATAATAATAATTGGATAGTCCGTCCGGACCAGGGGCCTTATGTTTTGGTAAAGAGTGTATTGCTCGCCTTATCTCGTCTTCTGTGAAAGGGGAATCTAACGCGCTGCTCTTTCTGGGATCCAGGTGGGGTAGAGTGGTGGCCTCTAAAAAATCATGAATATCTTTAAGGGGTGGGTGGGGCGAGTTATGGTCATTTTTTAGGTTGTAGAGGTTATGGTAATACTGCGCTAGTTCATTGACAATATCTTCCGGATTATATAATTTACCTTTAGAGGGTGAGTTGATATAGGGGATTTTAGATTGGAGTTGTTTGGTTTTAATTTTGTTTGCTAAGAGTCTACCCGCTTTATTTCCCTGGGTGTAATATTTCAACTTCAGGGACCTCATCCATCGTTCTGTCGTGTTTAAAGATAGAGAGCCTAGTTCTTTCTGCAGATCTCCTATTCGTTTGGAGAGTGATTTGGACGGTTTTAATTTATTCTGTGCTTCTAACTCTGTGTATTCTTTCATGAGTGAAAGGTGTAAATCTGTCTGTTGTCTTTTGTGTTTTGCTCCCTCCCTGATTAGTACCCCTATAATCACCGCCTTGTGGGCGACCCACAGTGTGCTGACCGGTATCTCGTCTGAGGTATTTTCCTTGAAGTATTCGGATGCCTCCCTAGTGATTACTTTCAACACTTGAGCCCTATCCAACAACCCTTCATTAAGTCTCCATTTCCCTCGTCCCCTAGCTGGATATAGTGCCGCAAATGTTACCACAACTGGGGCATGGTCCGACCATGTTCGCGTCCCTATGGAGACGTCTAATATATTCGGTAGGGTTCTGGCATCTACGAGGCAAAGGTCTATGCGTGAATATGTCATATGAACGGGGGAAAAATAAGTATAGTCTTTTTCTGTGGGATAAGTGGAGCGCCATGTGTCATACAAATTGTGTTCAAAAAGCAAATTGGAGAAAAGGTTACCATTAGTGCGAGATATCGCTGTGGGGGATTTATTTTGAGCTCTCTTTATATCTAATTCAGGGTTCGGTGCACAGTTAAAGTCGCCACAAATAATAACGTGGCCTTGTTTTAGTGACGCTATTTTTTTCAAAGCTTTGCGAGTGAAGGCAGTTTGGTTGTCGTTTGGTGCGTATAAGGACACTACTGTAACCAGAAAGCCATTCAATGACCCCACCAGAATTAATAATCTGCCCAAGGGGTCGGTGTATTGCTTAATTTCCTGGAAAACCCAGTCTGTGTGGAATAATATGGATACTCCTTTAGATTTGCTCGGGGAGTATGCATGGAATATTTGAGGGTACTGTCTCGAATACAGTTTCGGTGGTTTACGTGAGCAGAAGTGGGTTTCCTGCAAACATGCAATCGCTGGATTAGATTTTGACATTTCTTGAATTGCGAGACGTCTTTTGTGGGGACTATTTAGGCCTTTCACATTAAGAGAAAAAACTTTAAATGATGCCATTTGTATGGGAAGGATTAATCGTCTTGTGCATACATATTAGGCATAATTCGGTAACAGATCCCAGCTGGGGGGGTTGTGTCCCTATGTGGTGGAAACCTATCATGTGGAGCTGTAGGTGATTTCCTGGCACCTGCCTGCTGTAAGTGTATCGTGTCTCCAAGTACATATTCGGAAAGCTATCGTCAGACATTCGGTTCATAGTACGGTTTAGCATACGAGAGAAAGGTAAACATACTAAACATAACAAACGATTTGAACAATATATACAATAAACTTTATACAGGACTCCTTTGCCGTTAGGGCAAAGAAAGAGACCAGGGTGTGTGTGTCTAAACACACTACACATTGTCTGGTCTGGGTGGGGTGGTGAGTAATCCACCGTTATGTGCCATCTCTTAACATTTGAGTTGTCTGGACATTGAAAGCAGCGGCAGATAACCATATATCAGATAAAGGAATACACAGTTTAAACATATATGCATTGTATCCTATTCCTATGTTGAAACGTAATAGAGAGACAGGTGGGTACGACAGAGATGACCCTGGGTAATGATAATCTGTAGTGTGGCACCTCTGGGTCTGGAAACCCCGTTGTTCGTGGGGCCTAGTCGGTGATCTCTGATGGCCTTTGGTCGTGAGGGCCTAAGTGTATAAGGGGGTATACCCCGGGATAGATCCTCTTTATTAGGTGACTCACATCACTAATGCAATATATATTGCTATATAGGCCCCTCGATTGCTATTCGGTTCAGTACGGGTGTACATCCGTGACTTGTATTAGGGACCTCCACCTGAAGTAGGTTTAACGGGGCGTTAAATTGAGTTGCTTATAATTGCTGCCTTCCCGTCTTTGTCGAGGCCATAGGCGGGTAAAGCGTATATGACTGGTAGTTTGTGTGTACCCCCCTGGATTAGTGTGTTGGGCCCTGAGAACATGACTCTCGAGAGTCATAGGGGACCCATCGGATTAACATTTACCCTGGAGTTCCTATCCAATACAATATCTCTAACAGTTATTGAGCCATTAAAGACCTAATAGCTACAGAATATAAGAAACAGGAAATTAGCATATAACATTCTAGTGACAATAAGAGCATTGCGATACTCAAATGATCCTTGAAGACGTGCGTAGCTGAAGATATGCATCAGTCTGTGGAAGATGTAGTATTCAATTTCGTCGGGGAGCCTGCGAGAGTCCATTCAGGCCTCATTCTTTTCGGCAGTGGTGGCTTCTGTTTAGGTGACTGTCCCATGGCGTGATGTAGGCCCCATTCTTTTAGCTTGGCTAGTCCCACTTCAGGTTCCAGGACCATCACCGATTTCCCTCCATGCCAGATAAGAAGCTTCGTCGGGTATCCCCATCTGTATGGTATATTGTGGTTCCTCAGTGTCTTAGTAACATCAATGAATTCCCGTCTGCGCGCCATGGTAGTTGCCGAAAGGTCAGCATACACACTGATCCCCTGGTAAGGTTCTGGCAGATTTGCGAGTTTTCTCGTTGTTTTAAGTAGTTCTTCCTTGGAGCCATAATAATGAAATCGGGCTACAATATCTTTGGGAGTGTCAGCTGTAAATCTGGCGGGTCGTGGGAGGCGGTGAACCCTATCAAGCATCCAGGCTTCTTCTTTCAGGTGAGGAACTAGAGCCGCGCACATGGTCTGTATATAGTGCGCCAGGGCCTCTTGTGGAATGTTGTCAGCTACTCCCCTGAAGCGTAGATTGTTCCTCCTCGCCCTATCCTCCATATCTGCGAGTTTAAGGCGCATGGTGGTCTGTTCCTCTTCCATTTTCTGTAGTTTGTCTACAAGGTCGTTGTGTGCAAGGCATAGTTCATCAGTCTTAGCCTCTAGTTGATTTGTTCGTCCCCCCAGTTCCTGGATGTCGCTGCGCAGGTCATCCGCTATTTGGCGGAGATCCGCTCTCAGGGACCCTTTCAGATCCTGCATCATGGCGTGCAGGCTTTTATTAGTCACTGGGGCTTCTTCTGGAGCGATAGTGCAGTCCTCTGGGTCAGGTATTCCCTCCGAGCACGGTGATTGTGGCGCGGACCCGCCGCCATCTTGGATTTGCCGCACGCGGCTTTTTCCAGATTGCCGCACCGGATCGGTCAGTTTGGTTTGTTTTGAGGGTGCCATGTGTGTCCACACCAGTGTCCGCTCCCGGGGGTTAGTTTTTTTTTAGCTCGCCAGACGGCTAATCGTTGCTTTAGGCACGGTGGTTCACGGAGCGAGCGTTACATGCGGCTGCTCCGGTCGGCAGTTGGCCACGCCCCCCCTGTAAAAATAAGTTTTAAGAAAGTTTAGGAAAGTTTAAAAAAATTAATAAGCAAAACAAAAGTTTAAAAAATTGTTTTAAAAAGTAAAAAAAAGTTAAAACGCTCATTACCACTACACCTAGAACAAACTAGAGAAAAAATGATCCCACGCTAAGGTTCAAAATATGCCTTTTGAAGTACCCCAGGGTGTATTCTTTAATAAATAGTATGTGTTTGTGGGGAAGTTTCAATAACCAACCATCTAAACTACTCCAAATTGGAACATGTGCCCCTTCAACATCCACATATACCTTGCAAAGGTACATACGGGGGTATTGCTGTACTTAGACCACATAGCTGAGCAACATATGAAGTATTATACAGTCGTAGTACACATAAGGTTTGCAAAATATACTGTGCAAACTCACTTTGTGTGTCAAAAAGGCAGAAAAAATGCTTATACCCACTACACCTGGTACAAGCTAGCGGAGAAATGATCCCACGCTAAGGTTCAAAATATGCCTTTTGAAATACCCTGGGATGTCTTCTTTAAGAAATGGTATGGCCTTATGGGGTATTTGGATCATATAGCCTGGTAAAATACTCTAAAATGGGACATGGGCACAGCGTAAAAATGTAAAGTTTGAAAAAAACCTGGAATGGCTGTGTCCCAAATGTGCCCCTCCGATGTCCACATATACCTGGCAAAGGTACATATGGGGGTATTTTTGTACTCAGCTGACATAGCTGAGCAACATATGAAGTATTATACAGTGGTAGTACACATAAGGTTTGCAAAATATACTGTGCAAACTCACTTTGTGTGTCAAAAAGGCAGAAAAAAACGCTTATTACCACTACACTTGGTACAAGCTAGCGGAAAAATTATCCCACGCTAAGGTTAAAAATATGCCTTTTAAAATACCCTGGGGTGTCTACTTTAAGAAATGGTAGGCCTTTGTGGGGTAGTTTGAATTTAAAACCTGCGAAGATGCTTGGAAATTGCACATAGGCCCAGCGTCAAAATGCAAAGTTCTATAAAAACTGATATGGCTTGGTCTCCTATATGGCACTGTAGCTTCACAAAATAGTGCCAAAGACATTCATTGGGGATGTCTTTTTACTCAGAAGACTTAGCTGAGCATAATCCGGGGGTTTTGAACTTAGTGGCACATATGAAATATACAAAATGCCCAGGAAAAATGCAATCCGTATGTAAAAAAAATGCCCAAAATAATTTTTTACCACATACTTTGGCATATATTGGTAAAAACAATGGGGGCATGCTAAGGCACAATATGCACCTTATGATATACCCTGGAGTGTCTACTTTTACAAATGGTAGGCCTTTGTGGGTTTTTTTTTAACCGTCAAACTGTTATAATACCCCAAATGGAAGCATAGGCTCATTAAATCAGTCTCTCAAAATTCTACTGTGAATACTGAAAAGGACAGGTCTCCTGTATGGCACTGTAGCTTCACGAAATAGTGCCAAATACATACAATGGGGGTGTCCTTTTACTAAGAAGACTTAGCTGAGCATAATTTGGGGGGTTTGATCTTAGTGGCACATATGAAATATACAAAATGCCCAGTAAAAATGCAATCCGTATGTAAAATATGCACAAAATAATTTTTTACCACATACTTTGGCATATATTGGTAAAAACAATGGGGGCATGTTAAGGCACAATATGCACCTTATGAGATACCCTGGAGTGTCTACTTTTACAAATGGTAGGCCACTACTATAATACCCCAAACGGAAGCATAGGCTCATTAAATCTGTTTCTCAAAATTCGACTGTGAATACTGAAAAGGACAGGTCTCCTATATGGCATTGTAGCTTCACAAAATAGTGCCACAGACATACATTGGGGGTGTCATTTTACTAAGCAAATGTAACTGAACACAAAATAAAACTTTGTACAGGAATAGCACACACCAACTTTACAAAATACACATGAGAAGTTCTTTGTTATAAGTATGTGTGCCAAAACACCAAAAAAACACAATTTTACTCCAATATTTAGCAGAGATTGGCGGTGAAATGGCTACGTAGAAAGTGTCAAAACAACCTTAGGTAAATAGCCTGTGGTGTCTACTTTATATAAATATATACTTTTGTGTGGCAATTTTGTTTTCTTTTATGGCTATTAAGCTTACAAGACAAACATATCAAATTCTAAAATCGCTCCACATTAAAAGTTTATTTTACTCCTTGTGCTTTGTGACCTGTAACTACCAACAAAAACGTAAAATCCCAGACACATTATATATTCTGTAAATCAGAACAACTAAATGAATTTATTTTTAATTACTTTCCTTAACCTGCACTAATTGTGCACACGTTATTATTGCAAAAACTGTAAAAAAAAACACAACATTTTTTATTTTTTTTTGCATTTTTCTGTATTTTTTTATAATAAATAAGCATGTATATATATATATATATATATATATATATATATATATATATATATTACATCAAATTAAAGTCCTTTCTGTCCTTTAAAAAACGGTATATAATATGCATTGGTTCAATAAATTAGTCAAATGCAAATTGCAGTTGAACGCAAACAGCAAAAAATGCCGTTGTCATTAAGTGAAAGACAAGCTTCCGAAGCTCTGTCCTAAAGGGGTTAAGGGGTTAAACTTTGTTGGATATAAGCTGATATATATAATGTAGGCATTCAGTTCCAAACAACTGTTCTTTTGAATTTTTTAGATAATCATCAAAATCTTGAATTCCAAAAAAGGATTATATGGAAGAATTACGAAACAAATTAAATGAGGAATGAACTAAATGTTTAGTTTGCTCCATGATTCAGAGTTCAGTTTTAAAAAAAAAAAAAAAAAAGATCACCAATGGAAAAAAAGATGATTATTGGTTAAAGGGACATTCCAGACACCCAGACCGCTTCTACCCATTGGAGTGGTCTGGGTGCCAACTCCCATCACCCTTAACCCAGCAAGTGTAATTATAAAAACTGCAATAATTACCTTGCAGGTGGCTGTCTATCAGACAAAAGTGTTTTAAATATGAGGACCTCCAGCGTCACCGGAATCCCCATAGGAAAGCACTGAATAATGATTTCCTATGGGGATGTCTAATGCGCGAGTGTGGGCGGAGCCTGACCCAGCGCCGTGGGACATCGAAGTCACTGAAGGGGTTTTAACCCATCAGCAACATGGGATGGGGTGGGAGGGAGAGGGGCACTGCAGGACTGTACTTTTAAGGTACAGCCATCAAATGTTGATTTTATTCATATATAAAATGAGAAGTGACCAGTAGAGGGATAAAAAGGAGGAGCAGTGGAAAATAAAATTATATTTGCATATTATATATTTAATAATTGGAATATGTATAGATTTTTTTTATTGCTCCTCCTCTTTTTCGTTTTCTCTATTGGTCATGTCTTCTCACTTGATCTGTAAACCAAATGGTGTGAAAATAAATATTTATATTTTTCAGTACTTTGAATGACCATTTTGGTTTATTGAACTAATTTTTCCTAATTGATTGCAAGAACACAAAACTGAAACAAAATTTGGCCCAAATTGGTCAAAACTATTTTTTCTTCCCAGATGACTCGATTTGGACAAATTGATTTTTTTTGCTTTGCATATTCTATATATCCATGCACAATGGAAGGAATAAACATTTTCCCACAATGCTGTAGTTTATTGGGAATTTGCACAGGACTTACTTTCCAGTCTGCAGAATAGATAGAGGTGAATAATCTTGAATTACATTTTTTATTTTTCATATTAGGATAGCAGTTCTTTACACTGATCAGCCACAACATTAAAACCACTGACAGGTGAAATGAATAACATTGCTTATATTGTTACAATGGCACCTGTCAAGGAGTGGGGTATATGAGGCAGCTCTTGAATTTTGTGTGTTATAAGTAGAAGAAATTGGCAAGTGAAAAGATCTGAGTGACTTTGACAAGGGCCAAAGAGTGTTGTCTAGATGACTGGGTCAGAGCATCTCCAAAATGGCAAATCTTGTGGGGTGTTCTAGGTATGCAATGGGTAGTAGCTACCAAATGTGGTACGAGGAAGGACAACAAGTGTACCGGCATCAGGGTCATGGGCGCCCAAGGCTCATTGATGCATGTGGGGAGCGAAGGCTAGTATGTCTGGTCCAATCACAGAGAAGAGCTACTGTAGCTCAAATTGCTAAAAAACGTAATGTTGGCCATGAGAGAAAGGTGTCAGACCACACAGTATATTGCAGTTTGCTGGATATGGGGCTGCATAACCAGAGACTAGTCAGAATGCTCATTATGATCGCTGCCCACCACCAACATGATCTTTAATGGGGATGTGAGCATCAGAACTGGACCATGGATTAATGATACTGACAGGTACATCTGTCAGTAACTGCCACTCTGAGCTCCAACAACTTCATGTTTGTGGCTTCAGTGAACTCATCTATCCATCTCCGTCTCTGTCGTCCCCTTCTTCGTGTGCCTTAAAACTTTCCCAGCATCAGAGTCTTCTCTAGAGAATCCTGCCTTCTCATTATATGGGCAAAATATTTGAGCTTCAGCCTTATGATCATTACTTCCAGTGAACAGTTTGTCTTGATTTCCTGTAGTACGGATTTATTGGATCTTCTTGCAATCCAAGGGATTCTAAGCAGTTTTTGCCAACACCACAGTTCACAGTCATCAATTCTACGAGACTCAGCCTTCTTTATAGTCCAGCTCTCACATTCGTATGTTATTACTGGGAATACCACAGTTCTGACAGTATGCAGACTTTTGTTGATAGTAATTAACTGACTATTACAATTTAATTTGCAACACTTCTAGAAATAAAATTAGAACCTACCCTTTTTGCTGTGAATTATCTACATTAACCAATATCTAACCTTTCAAATAATTCCTGTCTGTTATTCAACTACAGGTAATTTATAGAGAAGTTTTTAATATCTCTGAACAATAACTCAATATGCTACTATTAAGCAAATTAAGCAATGAACCGATTAGAATTTATTTAAACAAGCTGCAGTCTTTTCTGTTGAAAAAAATGAAAAGGTTTTCACTTGGTTTTATCAGACTTATACACAGAAATATTTTACCCAACTGATGTGACTGTTCTCACTCCTAATTATCAATGCATAAACTGTATAGATTATAACAAAGTCCTATGAAGATGGGCATATATCTTATGAGGGTTAGACATATTTTATGTTATCTCATCTGTGTTTGGGTTGTATAATATACAATGTCCATTTTGCTATATATAGATATATGTGTCTTATAATTGCTAGTAAGTTTATAATTAATACTGCATGCATAGTGTTAGGATAAAATAGAAAATATATCAATAGCTACTATCAATAAAAATAAATAAATTAACCAGCGGTTCTGACATATATATATATATATATATATATATATATATATATATATATATATATATATATAAAATCAAGTTATAATTATATCTTATTATTTGTGTAAGCTGTATACTTAAGTCTGGGCTATCTATCCACCTTTCTATCACATTAGAAGCTTGTTAGAGAGCGACAGTCTGAGGTTTGTAACAAGAGCCAAATGTTATCTTGGCCCAGGCATAGGTAACCTTCGGCACTCCAGATATTTTGGACTACACCTCCCATGATGCTTTGTCAGCATTATGGGTGTAAAAGCACTATGGGGGATGTAGTCCACAACATCTGGAGTGCCGAAGGTTGCCTACCCCTGGGCCCACATTCCAAGTTTTATGACCTAGCTAGTGTAAACAATGGGCACACATCTTGTCTCATCAGTGAATAGAAAAAAATGTGCCTTTTAATTTTACTAGAGGGCAAAATGGTGTCACTATGACGTATTCAACTGTGAATTGCAATCTGATATTAATTTCAAGTCACAAAATGTCTGACAATGTGGATTGTTACTTTGAGACTAACTACCTACCTAGATATGGTTACAGACCATGTATACCTTTTAATGGCAATGGTGTTCCCTTATGGCAGTGGCCTCTTTCAGAAGGATAATACACCCTGCCACATTGTAAAAATTGTTAACGAATGGTTTGAGGAACATGACAAAGAGTTTAAGATCTTGCCTTGTGTTTCAGGTGTAATATTGATATGGGCTAGATTGTCATGTTATGATATTGCAAACTCATGATGGTAAATTGTGGTAGTTTGTCAAAAACACACCAGAGTCAGTCAAAAGAACTGCCATTTAGTGTGCTGCACCACAAAACTAATTTACTTGTGGTTTTTAACCTGTAATATTTTCTTTCCAATTATTATTTTTGTTGCTTTATTTACATTGTTTTGTCTACGGTTGTCTATGGCTGAATTAGTCAGCCTATAGAGCTAACATCTTGGTTGGCTCTACCCATAAACTCAGTTTCTTATTTTTGTTACGTGTGTAAGACTTCCTATGTCTTACACATGTTTGTTGGTCTATGTTTGTTGGTCTATTTAAATTGACTTTTCTATGGCTGTAATTGATATTTGATAGACTATATGGAGGTACAATGAATTATTATAGATTATATAAATTATAAGTAGTACTTTACGTTTCATGTTTCACTTTAATTATATCTTACTAATGAGTAACTAAAATGGAACTATTACTTTGCATAAGTTAATTTATTTCCCATTTTTCTTAGTTTGTTTGGTTGCCTATAGCTTGTTCCTGCTTTTTGCTGCCTGGTATATTTGTTGAAACACCTGTAGCATCTATTGGCTATTCGAGTTATCTCAGTAGTAACTTTGTTTCCAACATGCCTAAATGGTACTTTAGCAGAGCAGCAATGATTATTTGAATTCTGGCAAATGTGCACTATATAGTACTCCCTTATTTACATATATATATGTATATAAAGATGCCACCAATATTTTTTATCTCAACCTTGAGATACTTTTATTAAAAGTGTCTTTAAGTTAACATTAACATTGTATTATTGGTACTGTTTTGTACAAGGGAGGCACATACCATATACATACTTTATGAGAAAAAACTGTTTGGTTCCCTCTATCTAATATATAGCTACTTATTTTTATGGTCTCCATTTAGAGAGTGACAGCCTTCATTTATTATTTTATACCTTTTTTGTGTGATAAATACATTATCCGACACACTCTCGTGGTTGGTTTGTAATATTCTAGATTTAGGCAACCATAAAATGTATGGAATATGGACATATTTTATCAGATCCCATCTTTAACCATTTGGATTCACTCACATCAAAACTATATTTGACAGCACCCACCACCTTGTCCCTCACTTTCTCAACCTCACCTGGATCATGCCTCTCCAACCCTTCCGACCTTCTACTGAACAAGAGATGGCTGCGCTTATCCTTTCCTCTCACCCCACCACTTGCTCGCTTGATCCTGTCCCGTCTCACCTTATCAGATCTCTCTCTTCTTGTCTTGTGCCCTCCTTAAGCAACATCTTCAACTGCTCTCTTTCCTCTGGCACTGTCCCTGCTGTCCTTAAACATGCTACTATAATACCCATCTTTAAAAAAACATGTCTCGACCCATCCTTCCCTTCTAACTATCGCTCCCTTTTTCCTCTAAGCTTCTTGAAAGACTAGTCTTTACCCGTCTGGCCCGCTTTCTCAACTCCAACTCTCTCCTTGACCCTCTTCAGTCCGGCTTCTGATCCCTCCACTCTACTGAGACTGTCCTTATCAAAGTCACTAATGACATTATAACAGCTAAATCCAAAGGTAACTACTCCATACTAATTCTTCTTGACCTCTCTGCTGCTGTTGACACCATTGATCATGTTCTCCTTTTCCAAACTCTTCAATCACTCGGTCTCTGTGACTCTGTCCTCTCTTGGCTTTCCTCTTATCTCTCCCAACGCTCATTCAGTATCTCCTTTTCTAATGATACCTCCACCATTCATCCTGTCTCAGTTGGAGACCCCCAAGGCTCTGTCCTTGGTCCCCTTCTATTTTCTCTTTACACTGCCTGTCTTAGCAAACTTATTACCTCATTTGGATTCCAATACCCCCTGTAAGCTGATGACACCCAGATATATCTCTCCTCCCTGGCCTTTTCCCCTGATGTCCTGCAACGTGTCACCTCTTGCCTTTCGTCTAACTCTGATTGGATGTCCTCCCGCTTTCTGAAACTGGATCTTTCCAAAACAGAACTTCTTGTATTTCCTACTCCTAATATCAATCCTCCCCACTTGCTCTCCCTTCAGATTGGTGGTACCCATATCAGCCCATCCTTACTAGCACGTTGTCTTGGTGTTACTTTTGATTCTGGCCTCACCTTTGAGCCTCACATCCGGTCTGTTGTCAAATCATGCCAATTCCACTTTAAAAACATTGCCTGCCTTTCTTACACAAGATTCTACTAAAGAGCTTGTCCATGCTCTAGTAATCTCTCACATGTACTATTGTAACTCTCTCCTAATTGGTCTTCCCAATAGCTGTATTGCCCCGCTACAGTCTGTAATGACTGCTGCTGCCAGACTGATTTTCCTCTCTAGTCGGTCCTCTCACTGCTCATCCCTCTGTCAGTCCTTACATTGGCTTCCTGTATGCTATAGGAGTCAATTCAAAGTGCTAATCCAAACCTATAAAGCACTGAATAATCTTAGCCCCTCTTATATCTCCTCACAGATCCATAGTAATGCCCCTTCTCGGTCTCTCCACTCTCTTTAATTCTCTATATAATACTGGCAATGAAACATCATATTTCATGTAATTTATATATTTAAGTTATACCATTTTAACAGACAACTGACCCAAATTAATGGGTCTTTTGTTTTTATTTTTGTTATCGTATTTTTGGGAACTCTTTCACTTTAAAAATGTATCAATGGGAGAACTCTCAATATCTAAGACTAATAAAAGGATCCCCTAACAATAAATAGAGTGTTGGAAACCCCAGATACTTTGAGGGTTTACATTAAAGACATTCTGTCACGTATTCCGCACAAAAAATGTGATTAATGGCATTTACTGTTCTGACGGGAAAAGTTCTGCCGAGCAAAATTACTGTCCTGACAGGAAAAGTTGTGCCGAGCAGCAATCAATCCACAGGAGGATTTGTGCTGAGCAGCAATCATGCAAATAGGGACCTGGTAACTGCCTTTGGGGTCAAAGGCTGGTTACAATCAATCCACAGGCGGGGTATTTAGGCCCAGTTCTCCTCTTGCTCTGTGCCCTATCGTGGTTTCCCTTGTGGTTGTCCGAGAGCGTGTTATTGATTCTGTTTTTTCTGGTTATTTGACTTTGGCATTGATTTTGACTTCCCTTTTTTTCTGGCACCCCTGACCCCTGGCTTTCCCTTATTGTTGTCTCTTTCTGTGTCCCTTGACCTCGGCTATGCCTGACTATTCTTTGGTACGTTAGTCCGGCCAATCTAAGGTCCGGTATACGTTACCTATCAGTCCTCTGTGTTACACAATTCTACGCGCTGGATCATACTGTAATCCTGACACATTCATACATTGTATATATACATGAAATTAGCATGGAAATATCCATATGAGTGGTTCTACTTTTCCTTTTAATATTCTATTTATTATAATACTACACTATATATTTCTCCTCTCCACTTTTTATATCCGAGGTATATAACCTGATACCAAGATGGTGTAGAGTCTCTCTTAAGTCTCTGAAATGCACAAAATAGAGCTAAAATAGAGGCTCTAGTCCATGTGAGTGAGCATTTATAAGATAATTTTTAAATACACTATATCACCTTGTCTTGATATATTGCACTATTGTGTTGTCCTATTTTTTTTTTTTTATCTCTCAGGTCACTTCAACTCCCTTGAAAACTAATTGTTGCTAAGTATTTATCTGTGCAGTATTTTAGCATTTTTGTAAAGCGTTTTTGAACACTTTTTAAAGTTCTAAAATCACAGTATTTTACTGAGTGGGGATTTACCAAAGAGCAATATCAACATTTAATGCCTGTCCCCTAAACATCAATTATATTTTTGGCTAATCTAACTAAACTGTCCATTATCAATCGCATTAGATTCAAATTTTAGTTGAGTCACAGGTAGCCCACAATCTGGATGAATCACGATTCAGGAGAAACCAAATGCACAATTCTTATTCTAAATTGCAAAAAGTTCAGTATTATTGATTAACGGAATAATTTGCCACTAATTAGTTAAGTCATGACAAGTAAATAACCTATTTTAGTATAGCTGTTCTATGACAGTCTCTGTGTTTTGCTTTTGCTTGCTCCAGTGGTTATGGTCACAGGAGTGCTCTTTTAACCCTTAATTATTTGCCCTATAAACCATGCTCTATTAGGGTCCCACACATACACTATACCTGTCCTCTCAAATATTCTCATATGACCCAGGGTTAGTTCACAAGATGGGAGCTATGAAAGTCATTAGCCCAGGGAAATTGCATATCTACTGAACACAAACTTAAAATAAAGAGTCAAAAAGATTCTCTTTTTGGAACAAAGACTTGTTTTTAAGATCGACGCTGTATAAATGCTGCCTTCATTCTTGTTAGCTGATTTTTCCAAACACACATCTTTATTTTTCCATAAACTTCTATAAACAATTTTTAAACAGCAGGCACTAATGATTAACATACTAATTGTTTTAAATTGTGCTTAATTGTTTTAAATTGTGCTAAGATCATGTACCAGTTTTTGGTAGAATATTACTAAAAAGCTCATCTAAATTACTTTTTAGATGTCTAATAATATCAGTAAATAATTTCTAAAGCTGCATTGCTGACTTTTTCTGCCTACAAATGTGATTTTTGTGTAATTCTAGTGCTAATGATAATCTATTCTTGCTCATGTGGGAATAAGCTAGAAATGCAGTGTTTCCATCAACAGAGAATTTGGGGGAATTATAATAATTTGTACAGCAAAGCATCATAATATATTGTTTTCAAGCACAAACTAAAATAATTATACAGTTTAGAACATGTCCTTGGAAGGTCAAGGGAACTTTAAGACACTGCTTTTTACAAGCAACAGAAAATATCACAATTTTACAAATTCAGCTTTATCCATTTTCTTCACTGGGACTAGTAGCTAAGGTAAGTGGAATTTTTTAAACCTAAAAGATGGATTGCCAGTAATTGAATTCCCGAAATTTTCAGTTTAGTGAATAAAACCGTCAAAGTGCATTCAAAGTGAATTTAGAAATTTAGGCCAAAACAGCAAATATAGAAAAATCTCCATGTCAATTCTGTTTTCAATTTGGCTATTTTGGCCTTAAATTTGGAATTCACTCCTGACAAGTAAGTAGGAAATAGAATAATGGATGCATTTTCTCTCTTCCCATTTGTCTGTCTATTACATTTCTGCTATTACAACTTTTCCTACTAAATAGCACTGTAGAATAAAATTTGAGGATCCATGTGGGTGTGGTTAGCCATGGAGCTGGAGGAACACTAACTGATAGAGATTTGGTTGGTGCAGGGTCAAATCCCATCTTAAACAGGGCAATGGGGAACCAAAAGAAACCCACTTCTCACAGAGATAGCCAAGTAGGACACCAGCTGGAAACAAGGGGTCCCTCACTAAATATTTGAAAGATAATGCCTATCACAACGTGGATGTAGAAGATGCCATTATTGCCTCAGCTCCAACACAAGAGGGGTCCCTGCCAAAACATGGGTGTGGCCATACTTCTTGCTGTCAGTGTGCCTTTCACTTGGGTAAAATCATATATCAGATGATCAGGGTAGATATATCTTTGTAAAAGGCGTTATTTACCAAATGTGAAACAATGCTGTAAGATTTTGCACAAACTTGATATTCTGCTACTAGGTTGTGAATATAATATTACTTTGGACATGATACTTGACTCATCTTCTTCGACCCTAGCACACTCCACCTCCTCATGTAAAATATCTAACAATCTATTACATCCTGCACAACTATATGACTGCTGAAGGATTACACATCCTTCCTGTGCTACCAAAACATACTCTCGATTAGACATGCCCCCTACTTCATGCCCCATACTTACTCATACAAGCCAGCTAGGGTTAACTAATTGTTTTATAAACATAGCAGTTTCAGAGAAACTGCTATGTTTATCAATTAGTTAAGCCTTCCCCCTAATCCTCTAGTGGCTGTCTCACTGACAGCCGCTAGAGGCGCTTGCGTGATTCTCACTGTGAAAATCACAGTGAGAGCACGCAAGCGTCCATAGGAAAGCATTATGAATGCTTTCCTATGCGACCGGCTGAATGCGCGTGCAGCTCTTGCCGCGCGTGCGCATTCAGCCGACGGGGAGGAGAAGAGGCGGATCGGAGGAGGAGAGCTCTCCGCCCAGCGCTGGAAAAAGGTAAGATTTAACCCCTTTCCCCTTTCCAGAGCCGGGCGGGAGGGGGTCCCTGAGGGTGGGGGAACCCTCAGGGCACTCTAGTGCCAGGAAAACGAGTATGCTTTCCTGGCACTAGAGTGGTCCTTTAAACGCATATTCTATGCACAGGGAGGTAAATGCGAAAGAGTATTGGTCCAGGCCCTTAAACAGAAAAGACAAAACACTTTTATCTCTAAAATATAAATGTCAGATGGGATAATATTGCATCTTCTAGCTGATATTACCTGAGAGTTCCAAGATTATTATCACAGATTGCATAATCTGTACCCCGCCACCGCCAGCTGACATTCATAATTACTTAGCTTCTTGAATCAAATCAACTATTCCCAACAACATCTCCAAAGCATTAGATAAACCCCTAACTGAGGAGGAGTTCAGCTATGACAGCTGGCTGGATAGTATACCCAAGTGTCAATTACTAAGACTGAGGAGGAATTGCTCCAAAATAGATGTATTTAATACTCAGGAAAAAGAAATGAAAGAAAAATTTATTGAGAAAGGTTATAATCCCAAAACAATGGATGAAGTTATCAGTATAACTTCGAATGTAGATAGTGATAATCTAATTAAGTATGAAAACATTAAAACCAATAATAAAAGAGATTTTACACTACCCATAGTATTAGACTACAATAACATAAATACACTTAAAAAAAACTATAAAAAAGCACTGGTACTTACTTACGGAGGATGAAATATTAAAGAAGATATTCTCTGAAAATCCAAAGATAGTATGTAGAGTAACTCTTGACTTAAAATGCATTTAACAAAAAAATTTCACAAAACAAAATCGTTCAAAACAAATTTTTTAGAAGTAAACAAGGATTTTTAGATGCAACTGCTGTATAGCATGCAAGAAAACTACTAAACTGGACAGACATATCCCCAGTTTTAAATCTAACATCACTAATAAAATATACAACATTAAGAATACCATCATATGTCATACAAAAAATGTTGTTTATATGTTAGAATGCTCCTGCGGCTTACTGTACATAGTGAGAACTATAAGATCCCTTAAAGTAAGAATTAATGAACACTGCAGCAACATAGAAAAGGGTTTTAAAAATCACTTAGTCTCTTAACATTTTATATTGCATAATAATGATCCACATTTTTTTTTAATTTACTGGAGAGTTGGAGACATGATTAAAAAACTTGGCAAAAAGTTGGAGTGGGTATACCATTTAGACACTCTACACCCAAACAGCCTGAACACCGAATTTAATTTATTTAATTTTTTATAACTACTTTTTATATTTGTGATTTTAATTATTTAATTGGAATTTTTTATATCTAATCTTCTTGCCAAGATCTTCTGTCAATACCTCTCCATACCCAGTATAGCCAAGATCATAACTAAATATTTATTTAAGTACTTGTATAACTACACTCAGCATGGTTTGGGTTACGTGATTTTCAGGCGATGCACGCAATCCCGGAAGGAGCAAGCAGCACACCGGGTTCCACTAATTAAGCACATACTACCTATATAAACTGGGACATCGTAAGGAGGATCCACACTTCTGAAGAAGCCCATTACTGGGTGAAACGCATAAAGTGACTTTGGATACCCGTTTCACTTTGTTTTATTACTAATGAAGCATAATTTTAATATAGCTTTTAGTTCCAGTTTATTTTATTTTACTTTTTATCTACATCCTGCTGCTGCTCCAGATCGAGACATGGTATATCCCAGGTGGGGATTATACCACCAAAGTTGAATACTACCAGAGCAAGTCATTGCTATGGAAATTGTAAGTAGAATACTATATTTCTTACTTATATACCAGTATTAGATATACCACACCATTGGGTTATTTTCTTGTTATGTCTCCTCTGCATGGCTTTTGAACACTGAGAGGTAACTGCATTGGAAATCAACATATCCTTAGACAGGGATTAACAGCAGAGCTCTCAGTAGCTCTCCAAAGTGTGAGTTGGCACTCTGTAAAAACTTTTTTTTAAGACACATATCGCACTATTATCTTTTGTGTTTCTCATTTTTTTTGAGGTGCTGTAAAGACTGCTATTACAAAATACTGACCTATAATAAGAGTATGTATATATGTATATATATTTCATTATAAGTGTTGACACAATTTTTCAGTTGAAGCACTTCACGTTGTTGGCGCGGTTTACCACACCTTTCTTTTTTCACTTGTTAAAATCTAAGCAGGGTTGGGGAATCTCTGCTGGTTCACTGATGCCCGTCACTCTGTTATAGTGAGCGCCTATTTTGTGTTTTTCTTCACACACATCTCTATACCATCCACCCCTACAGACATCCTTTTACCTATTCCCAGAGCCACTGTCAAGTTTTAAAGGTTCTTTACTTAAGTATCTATTGACTGTGGCAAGCCAACTGATCCCTCTCCTTTGAAAAAAAATATATGAAAGCACCTTCCATATAGGATTGGTTTCAGGTAGCATCAATAAGAATTATGGAGGAATTACATTACTACTTATCAAATAAATACTATTTGTTCTTATACACCTGGACACCTTGGTCTGCATTTCTTCAGGCTAGACATTTTGATTAATGTCCAAGAGTTCCCATACAATTCCACCCTCCACATCCATACACTACTATTTCCTTCTCCCTACACATACTGCTGACTTCTTTTGTGAAATAAATAATAATAGATAATTAGAAAACAACATGGAAGCACTAAATGCATACCATCAACTCTCACTAAGACACTTCCTAACAACAATACAAATCAGTCTTACCTCCCAAATGGTTTAATATTAGGTTTATATTCAGCTTCATTAATTCTATTATTTTTCACTTTAGTTCATTTATTTGATCTTATCTATATATAATTTATTATCAAATTGCTTTTACTCTCAAGAAAGCGCTCTCATGGTTTTCTGTTACATGTATCCAATGGTCTGTTACGATATCCATTCTTAATACAGGTTGAATTCCTAATTGTACTGATGTTTTAATACCATTGTTAAACATAACTGACCACTTTTGAGCGAATGACTATCATTTGTAACCCTGTACAGTTTAATTCTACTTGTCTATAACGTGTATTTTTTTTTTGCACTTTGTACAATAAATGTTATAATAAATAAATACATAAATAAGCCTACTGTGCTTAATTTATGTTATTCTCTGCAATAGACCAATATTCATATATAGAGATGTCCCGAAAAGTTCGCCGGGAACTGTTCGCCGGCGAACATAGCTTGTTCGCGGTCGCCACGGCGGGCGAACATATGCGATGTTCGGTCCACCCCATATTTGTCATCATTGAGTAAACTTTGACCCTGTACCTCACAGTCAGCAGACACATTCCAGCCAATCAGCAGCAGACCCTCCCTCCCAGACCCTCCCACCTCCATGACGAATAGGGTGCGGACCGAACATCGCATATGTTCGCCCGTAGTGGCGACCGCGAACAAGCTATGTTCGCCGGCGAACTATTTGGGACATCTCTATTCATATATACAACCAAAACTTAATTTCTTCCAATATATTATCTAAATAATTTAAAGAAATAATATTATTAATGTGTTTTATTAAAAGGCACCAGCAAATAATTTTCAAATGCAATACTTTTTTATGCTCTTTACTTTGCCATACAACTTCATGTTAGGTTAAACTAATGGTATTTATTACATGGAAACTTTAGAAAGAACTTCTATAGCAGTTCATTCTCATTGTAATTTTCTTTCATACAAGTAAATTGGATTTAAATCCATTTCTGATCTTTGCAAAATCTTAAAAGTCACTATATCTATTTGAGCCTTAGTTATCAAAATTGGATTACAGATGCTATACATCAAGGTCTCTGCAGAGAACAACATTACAGTTAAAATATTGTTATGTATTTGATGTATTTGTAGTTATATATCTGAAAAGAGACATGCATCGATCAAGTTCAGCCTTACTCACAACTGTTTTCGCTGTTGAAACTAAGGAAGGCAAAAAAAAAACCAGTTTGAAGCACTTCCAATTTTGCAACAAACTAGGGGAAAAAATTCCTTCTTGACCCCAGAATGGCGGTCAGATCTCTCATTGGATCAAGAAGAGTCAGATCGGGTTTCTATTTTTTTTATCTTAAAATAAGTTAAAAATACCTAACAAATAGTTGTTTTGTATCTTGGGCAACCATGTCACTATAAAACCTTTAACTCAAAATGTTACACATTGTCACCTTAATAGTTCTTTTCAATGATCTGCCATTCCATGGATCTTTCCAAGAACATATTTTCTACTTATAGTTAATCTTTAATTATTTCAATACTTTATATTTTTGGATTGGATAGCTTGTATAGTTCCTTGCTTTATATATATTTTTTTATTACTGTCTTTTTAGCAGCTTTGCGTTGACTTGACTTTTTGACAACCCATTTTTCTTTCTGTAAAATGTAGTGTTTGGTGCAAAAAGCATCCCCTATCGTATCTATTGCAGGTCGCTTTTTTGACATGTTATGTTGTAAAAAATAAGATGCAGCATCACACTTTTATTGATGCCTATGACATGTGCATCACTATTCAATAAAACAGAAATACAACACAAATTGTGAATACATGTTCACCCCTCAGTGACCAGACCACTTTTCAATTTTCTTACCATTTGGGACCAGGGCTGTTTTTACATTTCTGCGGTGTTTGTGTTTAACTGTAATTTTCCTTTTACTCATTTAGTGTACCCACAAATATTAAATACCACTTTTCTTGCCATTAAAGGGTATTGCTAAAGATACCATTATTTTCCTCATACCATATAATTTACTATAAATTGTTTTTTTTTATAAAATATGATAAAAAAAAACAAAAACGTTTTGGGAATTTGACCCCCAAAATCTGTTATGCATCTACAACCGCCAAAAAACACCCATGTTAAATTGTTTCTGAATTTTGTCCTGAGTTTAGAAATACCCAATGTTAATATGTTCTAAGCTTTTTTTTTTTTTTGAAAGTTACAGGGCAATAAGTACAAGTAGCACTTTGCTATTTCCAAACCTTTTTGTTTTTTTAAATTAATTACATTGAAACACTAATATCTGTCAGGAATCCTGAATAACCCTTCATATGTATATATTTTTTTTAAAAGAAGACAACCTAAGGTATTAAACTCTGGGTATTTTGATTCTTTTCATGCAACCATTTTACCACCAATCTATGCCAAATAAAAAATAAAAAATTCTAATTGTTATTTTTTTTGACACACATAGCAATTTAAGAATTCATGTACTGAGAACATTAAGGGTTACTGCCAAAGAACACCCTAATATGTGTTCAGCAACATCTCCTGAGTAAAGTGATACCCTCCATGTACAGTTGTGTTGGATTCTCTGGGGGCTAAAAGACCTTAATTGGAGGGTGCGCATTCCAGTTTTCCAACTTGGAATTTTCACAGCTGGTCATCATGCTCCCATGTCCTATTTGGGACATATTTTGAAGCCGGTCAATGTAATTTACCTCCCATCAAACCATATATTTTTGAAAAGTAGACACCCTACGGTATTTCAAAATTGTGGTATTTTAACACTTTCCATGCACTAATTCTACCACCAGTCATTGTCGTACTTTTGGGTAGTAGTTTTTGTGTTATTTTTCTCTCACATTGTACTTTAGGCATGGATTCTCAGTTCCTGTTATGTGTTGCTGACAAAGAACTCCACAATATGTGTTCAGCAACATCTCCCGAGTACAACAGTGCCCCCGATTTACAGGTTTTATGGGTTTTTGCAAATGTACAGAGATGATCAAATGTAGGACTTTCCCCTTTTCCATGTTTGCACATTGAAATTTGCCAGATTGGTTTGCTGGGCTTATGTTGCCTTTGAGACCGTATAGCAGTCCATGAAAATTAACCCCATCATGGCATACCACTTGTAAAAGTAGACAACCCAGTGTAATCAAAATGGGGTACGTCCAGTCTTTTTTAGTAGCCACTTAGCCACAAACGCTGGCCAAAGTTAGTGTTTTTATTTATTTTTTGCATTCCTTAACACAAAAACTGCACTTTTACTGGTGATTTCATCGTTGTGATTGGCTTTACTGTTTTAAACACTCAAATTTGTTTTCAGAGAAGACTCCCGAGCATAACAATACCCTATATGTACAGCTTTTATGGTGTTTTAGAAAGTTACAGGTCAATATAGGGCTTGCCCAATTCAGTTTGACAGATTGGTTTGTTGGATCTTTGTTGCCTTTTGAGACCATATGGTAGCCCAGGAATGTGAAATAACCCCATTATAGCATACCATTTTCAAATGTAGACAACCCAGGGTATTTAAATGGGGTATGTCCAGTCTTTTGTAGTAGCAACTTAGACACAAACGCTGGCCAAAGTTAGCTTTTTTATTTGCTTTTTATATATATATCAACTAAACAAGTCCTCTGGAGTGCTCTTCTCATCATTTTTTCTCTCTCTCTCTCTATATATATATATACATTTTTGTGTATATATATATATATATATATAGAGAGAGAGAGAGAGAAAAAATGATGAGAAGAGCACTCCAGAGGTTGATTTAATCAGTGTTGAGCAAAATCGACGTTTCGACCCGCAGGTCTTTATCAAGATGATACACGTAATATATATATATATACATACAAAAATTTTGATTATTTGGTTTATTATATATGTGCACACGCGCGCGTGTGTGTTTGTATGTATGTGTGTACCGTATATACTCGAGTATAAGCCGAGTTTTTCAGCACTTTTTTTGTGCTGAAAAACCCCAATTCGGCTTATACTCGAGTCAGAGTCTGTATTATGGCAATTTGCATTGCCATAATACAGACTGGGGGGAGAGGGGTGCTGGCAGAGCTGTACTTACCTTTCCTGCAGCTCCTGTCAGCTCTCTCCTCCTCCGCGCCGTCCGTTCAGCACCTCGGTCAGCTCGCTCTCGCGAGACTTACACTGGGAGCTGACAGAGGGAGCTGCACAGACCGCGCGGAGGAGGAGAGAGCTGACAGGAGCTGCAGGAAAGGTAAGTACAGCTCTGCTAGCCCCCCTCTCCCCCCCACTGAACTACCAACCCCACTGGACCACCAGGGAAGGAGCCCCCTCCCTGCTATGTATCAAGCAGGGAGGGGGGCCGAAAAAAAAATATAATAAAAAAAAATAAAAAATAATAATTCAATTAAATAATAAATAATAATAATAAAAAATATAATAATATTAAAAAATAAAAAATAATAATTAATACAATAATTAATAATATATCAAAATGCCCACCCCCACCAACACATACACAAACACACACTGCATCACACACACTGCATCACACTTCATTCATATACACACACTGCACTCACACACACTGCACTCACACACACTGCACTTATACACACACTGCACTCACACACACTGCACTTATACACACACTGCATTCATACACTGCACTCATACATACACGCACTGCACTCATACATACACGCACTGCACTCATACACGCACTGCACTCATACACACTGCACTCATACACACTGCACTCATACACACACACACTGCATTCATTATATACACACACTGGAAATAAATATTCAATTAATATATACGCACACACACTGCACTCATACGCACACACACTGCACTCATACGCACACACACTGCACTCATACACACACACACACTGCACTCATACACACACACACTGCACTCATACACACACACACTGCACTCACACTGCACTCACACACACACACACACACACACTGTACTCATACACACGCACTGCACTCATACACACGCACTGCACTCATACACACGCACTGCACTCACACGCACACACTGCACTCACACGCACACACTGCACTCATACGCACACACTGCATTCATACGCACACACTGCATTCATTATATACACACACTGTAAATAAATATTCAATTAATATAATTTTTTTAGGATCTAATTTTATTTAGAAATTTACCAGTAGCTGCTGCATTTCCCACCCTAGTCTTATACTCGAGTCAATAAGTTTTCCCAGTTTTTTGGGGTAAAATTAGGGGCCTCGGCTTATATTCGGGTCGGCTTATACTCGAGTATATACGGTATATATATATATATATATATATATATATATATATACACACACACACACACACACACACACTTTTATGTCCTATATATGCATAATATATTATAATAAAAGCATTTTATAATATATTATACATATATAATGCATATATGATTTCATTATATGTTTATTTTGACATATATGTGTATAAATCTCAAAGTACATTTATAATAAAATCATATATATTCCTTATATATGTCTAATATATTATAAAATGCTTAATTTTTTACAATATATTATACTATATAATATAATATATAATGTATGTATAACATATTTAAAAAAAAATAAAACAATAACTTTATAGCAGTCTAGTGACTGCCTGACAGCTCAGGCAGTCCCCCTGCTGGCAGCTCCTAGAGTCCTATTGCGGCGATGTGATCATGGTGATCAAATGGCCCTGGAGGGCTGGGGTGGCTGGAGCTGCTGCAGGGGCACTGCTTGGGTCTCCCGCAGTCCCCAACCGACCATGATCACCACTGATCGCTGGTCCAGGTAAGTCCATGGCTCTTATTTGCCGCAGACATACTAGGTACGTCTGCGGTCCTTAACGACTGTTTTTTGTAGGACGTACTCGGTACGTACACGGTCGTTAAGGAGATCTAGATAGAATAAAATTATATATGTAAGGTTGGGCCTGTGAGGGGCTTGGTTTCCCTTCTTATTATCGTTATTATCGTTTTCAGTCTGACTATTTGCATACCGTGACTTCCGGTTTTTGCAAATTGGCTTTTTACTTACCTTCAACTAGTGGGAATGCTTACCTGGTCCTGCAGTCCCTAGTCATTGGTTTTGCTGTCTTCCAACTTACCAGAACCTCGACAGGACTCCCATACCTGCTCCAGTCACTTCGTTGTCTGAATCGTAAAAAACGTGAGTTGAGCCACCTGTCGCACCTCAGTCGTTTTTCACGCCTTATCAGTATATTCTGATGTTACTCATGTTTCTCTTTGCAGAACTGTGTTATTCAGGTTAATTGCCAGTTCTTATTATTCAAACTATAGGGAGTTTATCTAACTTCTAACTTAAGATACATTAAGGCCATTGATATTTTGGGCACAACTCTAAAGTTTTGCTCTCCATAAGAATTAATTATACACGTATATACTATATAATTATACACATATATATTTTATTCATATCATAGCGATTGGATGCAGCATTACAGGTATTATATCTGTTTCAGATCCACAGAGCACTCTGCATTGGAGCTCCATCACTGCAATTCACTGTGCGTTTGGTTACTGGTTACAGTTATTCCAGCCCACATATGGCTCTGATTAGTTTGTCTAGTCCTTAATGTTTATTTTCTACACGTAATCTTATGGAATGTTTATAAATTCTTTGTTTCGGTTAATAGTGTTAAATATCGACCTATATTGATCAGTATGGCTATTGCTCATGTCGATATTTTAAGTTAGTCTTTTGTTTTGTTGAAGATAGTATTTTATTTAGATAACACAAACACATTGCTTGTTCATCGTTTTTCATGCTTTGTCAGAAGATGCTGACGATACACTGGTTCACTTAAAGGAACACTATAGTCAACTAAATTACTTTAGCTAAATAAAGCAGTTTTAGTGTATAGATCATTCCCTTACAATTTCACTGCTCAATTCACTGTCATTTAGGAGTTAAATCACTTTTCTGTTTATGCAGCCCTAGCCACACCTCCCCTGGCTATGATTGACAGAGCCTGCATGAAAAAAAAAACTGGTTTCATTTTCAAACAGATGTAATTTACCTTAAATAATTGTATCTCAATCTCTAAATTGAACTGTAATCACATACAGGAGGCTCTTGCAGGTCTAGCAAGCTATTAACATAGCAAGGGATAAGAAAATCTTGAAATACAGAACTTGAAATAAAGAAAGCCTAAATAGGGCTCTCTTTACAGGAAGTGTTTATGGGAGGCTGTGCAAGTCACATGCAGGGAGGTGTGACTAGGCTTCATAAACATAGGGATTTAACTCATTAATGGCAGAGGATTGAGCAGTGAGGCTGCAGGGGCATGTTCTATACACCAAAACTGCTTCATTAAGCTAAAGTTGTTCAGGTGACTATAGTGTCCCTTTAAATAAACACTATTTTGGTTTTCACTCAACTAAGTAAGCTAAATGCTTACCCGGTGCATTCCTATACTCATGTCACTAAGGCTTGATTCCTTAACCTATGTCCAACATCAACACTGTATTACCTGCACCTATGCGACTACTATTCAATTTCTAACTTACGACTACGATTTCTTGTATCTGTTTCTATATTCAAGGGAGACCAGGTCTTTGACACTTAACTGGAGATTAGATGTTATCACTAGTTCTGTATAGTAAGTTACCTTAATTAATGCCTTGGTGTATAGTTATTTCACTAAGTTTAGGATCCTTATCCTAATTCACCTGTTATGGTGGCTCCCTTCACTGCTTTCCTCAATTCTACTCAAGTGTATAGTATACTCTGTTGACTATGTTACCACGTTTATGTCCCTTAACAGCACTAATTTTTTATCTTAAGTCAGTTGTTCTCCTCTCAAGGATGTCCCGGGCAAGGATACGCACATACTTTTCACATAATTAATTATATCTTTAGGTTCACTATTAGGACTGCTGCTTTCACTTGTATCTTTTTTTTTTTCCATAAGGGTCATAGGCTAGAGGATATTCGTATCAAGGGCATTACTGATAACATGGTTACTACAGATTTTGGAGTACTCAGCATTTTAGGGCAAAATGGCTCATCATACCCCTTATACTACATTCATTAGGTAGGTTTTGTAGATTATTCGGTTGGATCCACGAGCCGACCTTACATCTCACTCAAGTACACTACACCATCTTATCTTTAGGTGCTAGGTATCTACGATTTACTGCACAACCTGCTACTTATGGCTGAACATTACATCGCTACATATCCTGTTAGGCAGAACACTACATTTAGGCAGTACACTACTGTTAGGCAGTACTTTTACATAACATACCACAATTTCTACTATATCTTGTTAACCCTGTAGATCTGCGCCAATCCTCCTTCTGTGTCATATTAGATTTCTGACTACTCGTTCTCAGATATGTTAAATTACACATACTCATTCAAAACCTTACCCTGCCTCCCTCAGTTTCATTACTAGCTGGCAGGGCACCAGGAACCCGATAGCTTATACTTGCTCAGGCCACTATGCCTTACGTTAGTGGTCCAGAGAGGCCAACATCCATCTTCATACTCGGAGGTATTACACCCATCGGCCCATTTTATAGTTAGTCGCCTCACATGGTGACATAGAGAGGGCCTCACCTGTCACTCCCATTCTATGTTATGCTTTAAAAGTCACACATAGGCCGACACTCTGCCACAAGCTCTGTGGCCACGTAATCCCCTCGCGCTAATGCATAGATAGAGCCTCTCAAGCCGCTCGCCATCTGGTAGGGCCTCACCCGTCACCACCTTTTTTTTTAATGGTTTCGCCACTTGGCAACTAGTATACCAGTATGTCATAAGGGTACAAACAACTACTTCATGCTGTTTAACACATCTCTGCGACAGGAAGCTTCTTGAGGTCAACGGTCGATTCAACTTCTTTTGCCACCGTTTACTTAAATATTTTAACACTACTAAATGACATTTGACAATTCTGTCAGTAATAATGCTGGATAACAGCTAACCTCTGTTTAAGGTTCCCCTGATCTGCTCCTACTAGCCTTACATAACAATACTCTAAGGACAAGTATTTTCAGACTTTAGCTCAGCATTCTACTGCATGGCCAGATAAGGTTTTAATTCAGCGGATTAAGCAGGTCACTCCTTCCACATCAGTGCAGACAACCATACCTCCAGGAACATTCGGTACACATTAATAAAACATTTTATTTATTTTTAATGAATTCTTATGTAATTTTTATAATAATTTTATATATATACTATATATAGTTATTTTGTTTATATATATACATATATAAAAAAATATATACTGTACCTTGCACTCAAGCTGTCACTGTTATGCAAAAACCGGGTGCATTACCTGGGCTGAAAAATCATATATTCAAATAGTGTGGCTGCACTCACGGAGGTTTCCTTTAAAATTGAACTTTTATTGAGTTTCCATAAAAAAATCGACGTTTCAGTCCAACATGGACTTTCATCGATTTTTTTTATGGAAACTATTTGAATATATACAAAGACTTTTTTTGATCCAGCTGAGGAAGCCTATTCGGCAAACGCGTCCTGGAGACATTATGAAAAGACTGTAATTATTGGACTCTTTTTATTTGCCTATATAGTGAATATTTGTATAGATATATTTTATACTTTTACAGTTATAGTTTAATAAAGTTATCTTTTAACTGATACACTATTGGCAATTTTTTTCCTGCTACAAGAAAGAAGGATTGTGGTCCTTAACCACATATGCTGTTCCATTGAGCCTATTTTACAAGATATTTACCAAAGGTACTGCACTATATATGTTCTATACCCTAGATTGAAAATAAGAAGAATAAAGGTTCCCAAGAAGGGAGAGGGTCGCCTTTATGGACCCTACATGCGCAAGAACTGAGCTAAAATCTTTTGGCTCTATATAGTGTGAGTGGGAATAATCTCTTATACATATTTTATTGTGTATTTCACAGTTTTACACTATGATATATTTTTTGTGCTTATACTTTTAAGGAATCTTACATCAAGGTTAAGGTTTCAAGATAAAATATTATATTCACTTATTTCCATTATTATCTCTATTTTCCAATATTATATCTAAATATAGCGCTTCACCATCACCCTGTATTTCACTCCTTCTGTTCAAGATAAGATTTTGGTGTTTTAGCAGCTCATTTGTATTAAATTGGAGTATATCAAGTTTTTTGTTTTTTCACATTAGCGCTGGTACATCCACCCGTTTATATATATATATATATATATATATATATATATATATATATATATATATATATAATATTATATATACGTGTATAATTCTACTCTAAGTGTATTTTTGATTAATATATGTATATATTAATAAAAAATACACTTAGTATGACGTTATATATAAGATATAGATAGATATATATATATATGTTAAATGTATTCATTTAATTTTATTTATTTTGACTTTTATTAACTTTATTTTTACTTTTTCACCAACATGGGGACTGCCTATCAGTTCAAGCAGTCACCCTGCTGGCAGCACTGTGGACACCTAGTGAGCGGTCATATGGCCCGTGGGAGACCTACAGTGCAGAGGGGGGACAGTCCCCCTCAGAAGAAGACCGATCGCCGGTGGGGGAATGGTGGCAATCGGTCAGTACACGGGAGGGTGAGCGAGGGAGGGTAGAGGGTTAATTTTTTTATGTAATTTTTTTTATTTTTTTTTTAACTATTACTGAGTGCCTCAACCCCTTGAGGCACTCAATACAGGCAGAGCATCGAAAGCCTGTCTGCTGGCTTCTAATGCTCTGCTCTACAATGCTGGGCTCCATGTGCGGCAACCCGGAAGTGATCAATCCGGGGGGAGCAATCACTCAGGTGCCCGGCAGTGTGGGGGGGGGGGGGAAGGGTATTACACAATGCCTCAATATCGAGGCATCGTGTAATACCCTTAGAGCGGCTGGAAGCAGTGGCGTACACACAACCCATGGGGCCCCGGTGCGAAAACTGATCTGTGGGCCCCCCCCCCCTTACTCTGCGCAACACATGGCGGGCGGGCACCTGATCGCAGGGCTGCGACCCGTGCGACCGCGGTATGTACGCCAGTGCATGCATAAACACATACACTTAAAGGACCACTACAGACACCCAGATCAAATCAGCTCAATGAAGTGGTCTTGGTGCCAGGTCTCTCTAGTTTTAACCCTGCAGCTGAAAACAGCAGTTTCAGAGAAACTGCTATGTTTCACTGAGGGTTAATCCATCTCTAGTGGCTGTCTCATTGACAGCCGCTAGAGGATTTTCTGCGATTCTCACTGTGAAAATCACAGTGAGAAGACGCTGAACGTCCATAGGAAAGCATTGAGTAATGCTTTCCTATATGGGCGGTTTGAATGCGCGCGTGGCTCTTGCCACGCATGTGCATTCGGAGCTGAGAGGCGGATCGGGACGGAGAGATCCCCAGCGCCAAGGGAGCCCGGCGCTGGAGAAAGGTAAGTGCTTTAGACACACACACACTCTCATGAACAGACGCACACATTTACTGACAGACACACACTCAGTGACAGACGCACACAAACATACTCAGTAACAGACACACACACGAACACTAACACACTCACTAACACACACTCACTAACACACACTCACTCACACACACTCACTAACACTCACTCACTAACACACTCACTCACTAACACACTCACTCACTAACACACTCACTCACTAACACACACACAAACTAACACACTCACTAACACACACTAACACACTCACTAACACTAACACACTCACTAACACACTCACTAACACACTCACTAACACAATCACTCACACTAACACACTCACTAACACACTCACTAACACACTCACTCACAAACACACTCACTCACACTAACACACTCACACACTCACACTAACACACTCACTAACACACTAACACTAACACACTCACTAACACACTCACTAACACACTCACTAACACACTCACTAACACACTCACTAACACACTCACTAACACACTCTCTCACTAACACACACACACTAACACAAACTAACACTAACACACTCACTAACACTAACACACTCACTAACACTAACACACACACACACACTAACACACTCACTAACACACTCACTAACACACTCACATTAACACACTCACTAACACACTCACTAACACACTCACTAACACTAACACACTCACTCACACTCTCACTAACACACTCACTAACACAAACACACTCACTAACACTAACACACTCACTAACACTCTCACTAACACACTCACTCACTAACACACTCACTAACACTAACACACACACACACACACACTAACACACTCACTAACACTAACACACTCACTAACACTCTCACTAACACTCTCACTAACACACTCACTCACTACCACTCTCACTAACACACTCACTAACACTAACACACACTCACTAACACAATCACTCACACTAACACACTCACTAACACACTCACTAACACACACTCACTCACACTCACTCACTAACACACTCACTCACTAACACACACACAAACTAACACAAACTAACACACTCACTAACACTAACACACTCACTAACACACTCACTAACACACTCACCAACACAATCACTCACACTAACACACTCACACACTAACACTAACACACTCACTAACACACTCTCTCACTAACACACACACACTAACACAAACTAACACTAACACACTCACTAACACTAACACACTCACTAACACTAACACACTCACATTAACACACTCACTAACACACACACTCACTCACTCACTAACACACTCACATTAACACACTCACTAACACACTCACATTAACACACTCACTAACACTAACACACTCACTAACACTAACACACTCACTAACACTAACACACTCACTAACACTAACACACTCACTAACACACTCACTAACACACTCACTAACACACACACACACACACACACACTAACACACTCACTAAACACACACACACATTTTTTCTGTTTTTTTTTTTAATTTAATCCCCCCAGCCTCCTTACCTGTGTGAGAGCTGGGGGGATTCCCTGGGGTCCAGTGGTGTCACCCGGCTGGCGGGCGCGCGAGGGAGCACTGTCCGGCTCCGGCACTGTCATCTTCCGGCTCCGGTTTCAGTGCGGTGCGCGAGGGAGCTGAAGAGGGAGCACCCAGGGGACAGTGCTCCCTCGCGCGCCCGCCAGCCGGGTGACAGCAGGGCCAGCCTCGGGGGGCCCGGAGGTGGCCGGCTCCTGGGCCCCCCAGCAGAAGAGGCTGGCCCTGTGGGTACATACCGGGTCGCAGGGGCGGCCGGGCCCCCTGGTGGGCCGGGCCCGGTCGCAGCTGCGACCCCTGCGACCCTGGTATGTACGCCACTGGCTGGAAGTGATCATGTTCGCTTCCAGTGCTCATTTTGGCCGCGGCCGTACAGGGTAAGTCAGAGTTCGTTAACAACCGTTTTTTGGCTGACGTACCCTGTACGGGGTTAATAATAAATAGATGTACATTTTTTTTAGCTTTCAGAATCACCAATTCATCAAATAATACAATGATCTTTGTTTAAATTACCATTAGTCAGCTATTCTTTACATAGGACCAATTAATTAATATACTCAAGAGTCAATTCCGGTTAACAATGCAGTGAATGAACATCATTTCTTGTAATCACAATAAACTGAAACCTTTTAGACAATTAACAATTTGATTTTTGTTTTATATGCGCGGATGCAAAAGCCATATTTCAAGTTGTGTAATGGCAATGTCTTTCACCAAAGACAGAAGGGTAAATGTCTTTAAGGGATTGCAGGTACAAAATTGACAAGACATAGTAAATGTTCTAAGTGATATAATGTTCTGCAGTATGCTTGATAATCAGCACTTCTAGCTTTGAGGAAATCACAAAAGAATACTTTTAACACATTAGAAAAATTATAGAACTAAATTACTGAGTGCACTTTGTAGACGTTTCAAACAAATTCAACATGGTAATGGGTTATAACACACACATTTCTCTTTGGCAATAGTAAACAAGTACAAAACAACTACATCAATGACATTTTGAGTACTGCCGCACAAATTATACAATTTCTTAGGCTTAATTTTTTATTAATACAATATTACAATACATCAAAGTGAAATCACCAGATAAAGACCAAGACAAAAAGAAAATAGTGAGGTCTGTGTAGAGTTTGAAACTGTACCAGATTTAAATGAAAACTAACATAAAGGGCATCCCCAACAACCACTTAACCCCTTAGGAACATAGCTTCTGTTTGCGTGTTTTGTACTTAGCAACAAAAGCATTTTGGAATTTTTGTGTGTGTTCAATGTCCTTCTTTCTCATTTATTGAACCAATATATTTAATATCCCATTTTGTTAAAGGATGAAAGGGGCTTTAGTTTGCTGTGACATATACATAAATACATTCTCAGTTATTTTAAAAAAGAGAAGAAAAAATGCAAAACCACATTATGTTCATGGTTTTGAAAATAATAATGTGTGCGTATTTAGTGCAGCTTAAAAATGTAATAATTCAAAATTCATTCATGTATTTGTCTTAATTTTTTTCAGAACATAATATGTCTAAAATTTCAGTTTAGTTCACAAAATACAATTTAAATGTAGAACAATTAAGTAAGTTCCATAGCCATCATAGAAATCAAAGTGCCTCAAATAAGTAAATGTTTATATAAAATAGACATCACAAGTTATTTACCTACGGGAATTTTTACACATTTTAACATACACATATAACAATGTTTTTTTGTTGTTGTTTTTTTTATGTGAATTTCATATATTCTTGTACGAATTGCCAAAGGTGTGCTTTGTTACACCTTCTAAGTACAACAATAAAACCAGTGTATGCCATTGCCACTATTGTGTGACGCTACAGTGTCAAATAAAAAGCCTGACCAATTCAGTTTTTACAGTTAGAATTTTTATGTATGGAGTTAATGGGCTTATGTCTCATCTTGGGCATTATAGTAGTTTGACTGTTCAAGCTACCTCTCAAAGGCGTACCATTCATGGAAGTGGCCAACCAGGATATTTCATATGGTGTGTATTGTGTGTATGGTGTGTATTGTGACTTGATGTGCTGAGATTTTTTTGCCAATTTCTTTCAAAGTTGACAGTGTTATTTCTTTTTTGCATTTTCTACATGCACATTGGAACGTAGCAGTTTAGTTTTGTAACGCTTTGCATACCCTTGCCAAGTGTTTGTAAAAAATACATGGCTAAATGTATAGACTGCCCAGTGCAGTTTTCTAAAAACTCAAAATGGGTCTATGGTGCGTTTTAGAGTATTTTAGTAGCTCACACATCTAAATTATTCCACAAATGCATACAATTTGCAAATGTGGACACCATGTGGACTCTCACTTAACATATTTTGAGTAATTTTTTCAACCATTTTTTTCATAGTGTGTGGTATTCATCTTAGACAAAATCACACTGCTTGGGGCACGGGGGGTGATCAGATTTCTTCAGACCGTACAGTCTATGGAGAGAATAGCTAATATCAAAAATTATGTCACTAGTACTGTGGCTGAGCCCAGAAGGTCAGCCATGATCATTTAACAGACTGTATGCAGTGCTTAGTCTGAGGGCTGAATAAAGCTCATCTGTCAATCTGGGGTCACTAAAGAAAGCACCAGGTAAAGCTAAAGAAAGCTAAAGATGTCATAGTAGGAGCACCACTGAAGATGAAATCATAAACAAGAGGGTTAGAGAGTTAGAGCTATACAGAGAGAGATGAAGCATTATTCAGAAACATTGTACTGTGTTATTTTCTCTAGTATGGTGCCCTGTAGAGATGTCCCGAATAGTTCGCTGGTGAATAGTTCCCGCCGAACATAGCTTGTTCGCGTTTGCCACGGCGGGCGAACATATGCAATGTTCGGCCTGCCCCCTATTCATCATCGTTGAGTAAACTTTGACCCTGTACCTCACAGTCAGCAGACACATTCCAGCCAATCAGCAGCAGACCCTCCCTCCCAGACCCTCCCACCTCCTGGACAGCATCTATTTTAGATCTGTCGCGGTGGTGCTTCACGTCCGGTGCGGGATTGTGGTGGCTTAAGGTGGAGGCGAGTGCTTGACGTGGGGCAGGCTCTGCATTTCTGTTTGTGCCTCCGGTCCCGTCTTCGACGCCTTTTGCGTTGGTGGATTTTAATGGGGACTGCTTCGCTTAGCTGTGGTGGAGCTTGTTGGGGCTGTGGTGGAGCTTGTTGGGGCTTCCTGCTTGTTATTTGCTTCCAAAATTGATTAAAGAGTCTTGCCATGCTTTGCTGGTACCAGGAGGACACGCGGCTGCCGCCATATTGGGAGAGTCGCAGATGAGTATGTCAGCCTGGGTGGCTGTGCTCTGTGCGTCCATTAGCTCCAGACAGCCTCTCAGGGGTGGACCGGGATAACCCCCACCGGTCCGAGGGGGGGGTAACAGAGCTCCTGCCGGGAAGTAGCTGCTCCTGGGCATCCCAGGATCGGGAGATCGGCCACCTCTCCCGCCCGGTGAGCACCAGGCCACACTTGCCACGCGGAGGTAAGTAAGACTCTGTCGAGTTGCTGACCGCTATTAAGCATGTCGGATCGGTCAGGTAGGAGCAACATTGCTGGGTCATCCCCTTCTGGGGTGAAATTCACTTCTTGATAGCTGCTTAAAGTGAGATATTGAGGGAGCTCACACGAAGTGCGTCTTTCCTCCATGACAGCTAGGCCCCGCCCCCTGAAAGCTGCATTCTTAGTGAGAGGAGGGACAGTGTAGCTGCTGCTGATTTAATAGGGAAATCAATAGCTAGGCTAGTGTATTCAGTGTCCACTACAGTCCTGAAGGACTCATCTGATCTCTGCTGTAAGGACAGCACTCCGAAAAGCCCTTTTTAGGGCTAGAATATCAGTCTGCTTTTTTTTTTTCCTGTGTAATCTAATTGCAGTTGCCTGCCTGCCAGCATGTGTGTCAGGCTCACAGGGTATACTGTGCCCACTTGCCAAGTGCCACCACTCATATCTGGTGTCACAATAGCTTGCATTTAAAAAAAAAAAAAACTTTTTTGACTATAATATAATAGCAGTCAGTTTCCTTCACACATGTGTGTTTCAGGGCCTGCCAGGGCACAGTGTCACACCAGTGCAACTCATATCTGGTGGCACATTAGATTGCATGTGCAGTGCCCCAAATTTGAAGTAGGAGGACCGACCAAGCATCTTTTTCCAACTCCCGGTTACTAAAATCGATGCCATATACACGTCCCCTGATAGGGGACGTAACAGGGATTAAACTGATAGGAATAGTACTACTTAACACACCTTATAATAACGCAGAGAGAGGCAACGCAGAGAGAGGAGTCTGAAAAAGAGGAGTCAGAGGAGGAAGGTGGCTTTGAGGAGGTGGAAGACCAAACACAGTAGGCGTCCCAGGGGGCTTGTTGTCACCTTTTGGGGACCCTTGGTGTTGTATGTGGCTGGGTGGAGGAAGAGACCTTCAATGACATCAGTGAGGACAAGAACCGGGACATGGCTAGCTTGATATCCAACCTTGTGCAAATGGGGAGTTTGCGGTTGTGCAAATGGACTGTTTGCGGTTGTTTGCTGTGCGTTAAACGGGGAGTTCGGTCTGTCACTGTGAAGCCGGCGTAACCCTTACACTACCTGATCGATACATCATACCTGATGTTTTAAAGCACGTTATTCCAAACAATTTAGGAATGTTAGGTGATTAATGCCCTTTATGGATTAAAACCAGACTCAGCATCAACTATGTAATTTTCCATAGGAGTTTTGCCATGGATCCCCCTCCGGCATGCAACAGTCCAGGTGTTAGTCCCCTTGAAACAACTTTTCCATCACTATTGTGGCCAGAAAGAGTCCCTGTGGGTTTTAAAATTTGCCTGCCTATTGAAGGCTATGGCGGTTCGCCCGGTTCGCCCGTTCGCGAACATTTGCGGAAATTCGCATTCGCCATTCGCGAACGGAAAATGTTATGTTCGCGACATCTCTAGTGCCCTGTATTGCAGCTCTATGTAATCCTGATTGTCTGTGATAGTTATAGGTATCACCGTATTGTGCTCAGCTCTGTGTGTTCTCTCTCTGTATTTTGTTGTATAGGCATCTCTGTAGTCTACTTATCTCTGTATTTAATGGGTATATTTGTAATTGCATACCTGACTCTCTGTATTAAATGGCAGTGCTCCTCAACCCTCTCCTCAAGGCACACCTAACAGTCGAGGTGTATCTAGGGTGTTGAGAAAAAGAAAAAAAAAATTGTTTTTTAGTTTTTTTAACATCCTAGGAACCCCCGGGTAATCCCTAAATCCTGTACTGTTAGGTGTCCCTTGAGGACAGGGTTGAGGAGCACTAGTGTATGGGTATCTCTGTATTGCACTCAGTTCTGTTTATTGTAAAGGAATCTCTGGATGGTACCTGGGGACTACCAGCAGGGATTGAGTACATGAGGTTAAGCGAACAGATGTCACCAGTCCGAAGATAGTGGCTACAGAGTTATAGGGCAAAGACAAATTTTAGTGGAGAAGTCTGGCGTCCCACCATCTTAAAACTTTGCCACTGATACATATGTTGTGGATCTCACCTGTCATCCCAAAATTAAAACGGTTTTAATAATTATAATTTATTCATATCTTTGGATTCTTATTTAAAACTATTCTTTACAAAAACAAACCCTCATTAAGAGCTGTAATACTTTGCATGCATCGTTTTTAATCTATCCACAATATATACTAACTTGATATTTTATTTTTGGTTTGCTTTAGTGCCGTTGGCTTTCTTGCTTTTTTTGCATTAATTGCAGATATACAAAGAATGTGTTCACTATAGAGTGGGTTGTGGTGAACTAAACACCAACTTACACAAAATGGCAAATATTGAAAACATTTAAAGAATCTCCAACTCAGCTATTTTAGTCAATAAATCCCATTATTTCAGTTCAGAAATTTATACTAAATATTATATATGTAGCATATTGGTAAGTAAATACTGTAGTTTGGTGACAACTGAATGTAGCTACAAGCATTTAGAAGGAAGAATACATGTAATACCTGCTGCAATATCACACTGTAAGCCAGGTTTACTAAATTACAAATGAGCTATTTTTTTGCCAGCCTTCCTATTTATCAGCTGATGTTCTCTTTACTGTACTCACTGAAGTGCAAAATTGTTCGATTAACACTTAGTTCTGTCCATCACATTTTTTTTCCCACAAGATCTTACATTTTGCTGCCATTTGGTAATTTGTATCTTCAGCAGTATGTGTCTAGCCAGAGCCTCTGGAGTTTGATATATTATGTTTCCACTTTACTGCTTCATACACACAAATACTGTTAGGGCTCCTTTGATTGTAAGTTTATTTAAAGCCAATTATAGTGAAGTCCGGGAAGTGAATTTATCATATTTAACCTTGGCATCTCAGTGATGCCATTAATGTTTAGTACTTTTTCCCTTCTATAAGTTACATAATATAGTCTAAAAATGTAAGAATTGTGATGTAAGGAAGATAAAAAATTCTCATCTTTGGCTGTTTTTTTTTTAATGTTTTCAGTTGTGAATGGTAAATAATGTTTTAAAGATTTGCATGACCCCATGTAATCACTACATTATTATTATTATTATTATTATTATTATTATTATTATTATTATTAGCATATAGATAGCATCAGAGAACACAAACAATAGCAGTTTGCAAAAATATATGTGTATAATGTAAAAGTCTGCTTTTCACCAGTTAACTGTACTTACTGTAGCCCCATGTAGCAAAAGCGCCACTTAGCGGAAAAGGGCCTTGACAGGGGTTAGGAGGCGGGCATAGGAGGAAGGAAGCAGGGATTGGAGTTATGGGTAAGTGGGCTGGCTATTTAAATAGGCAGCCATTTTAGAGCAATCACTTTTAATTCCTACCTGGCTGAGTTTGTCCCGCCCACCCTACCTGTGGTTGTTTGTCTAGGTGTTATCCCGTTTTGCCACAGAGGCAGGATGGGGAGCTGAAGGAGAAGAAATAGGCTCCCCATGAGGAACCTGATGGAAATGGAAAATCGTGGTCATTGGTGGTTGGTATGTTTGGAGTCCTGTCGGTGGCTCAGAACCTGGTGGGGTAGGGGTATCCGGGTATACCCCTGTCGTTGTTAATTTATGTTTGGGCACTTTAAGTTGGTTCATGTTGGAATAATGTTGGTATATGTTATGTATATGTATATATGTGTTATTTATATTGGGTTTTATATTAACAGAAGGATACAGGTGCAAGGGCAGAGTATGGGGGGCAATGACCCATGTTTACATGTTAAGTTATTATGGTTATATTATATTATTATAATTATTCTAATTGTTATTATTTGAGATTGTTTAATAAAGCTGTGGACAATTTTTCCCATATACCCTAGTGTCAGTGCATTATTGGGATAGGTATGTGGGGTGGTTGTCCTGGATTCCGACTGCCCATATGGCGACTATACACCGGTCATGTAAGTGTACATTATGCACATGCAGATGCTTTTTTTTATATTTCAGTAACGTTCATAACAAAGGGCACTCATACAATGCTATTATGTTTGGTTTGTTTAACCCCTTCAGGACGGAGTCAATAGTACACGTTCTGATCAAAACAAAACGTAAACAAAAACTGGAATTTGCGCTATATGTCTGTTCAACCGTAATTCACCTCTTTCATATTAAATGCACCCACACTTATTATATATCATTTTGTTCAGGAGAAACAGGGCTTTCATTTCATATAAAATATTTATATATGAAACAATTTATTATGAATAAAATAAAAAAAAACTGTGAGAGATTTTTATTTATTTTTTAATTTGTAGTTCCGCCTCACATTTTAGCTGTAAATGTCATAATACTGTTAGGTTTTACTGCAACAAAATGCACATATTTGTAATCAGCGATGTCTCACGAGTACAACAGTACCCCCCTTTAACAGGTTTTATGGTGTTTTGGAAAGTTACAGGGTCAAATATAGAACATTCCATTTTCAAATTGAAATTTGCCAGATTAGTAATGTTACCTTTGAGACGGTGTGGTAGCCCAGAAATGAGAATTACCCCCATAATGGCATACCATTTGAAAAAGTAGACAACCCAAGGTATTGAACGTGGGGTATGTTTAGTCTTTTTTAGTAGCCACTTAGTCACAAACACTGGCCAAAATTAGCGTTCATATTTGTTTTTGTGTGAAAAAAGCAAAAAACGAATATTTGGCCAGTGTTTGTGACTAAGTGGCTACTAAAAATGACTGGACATACCCCATTTGCAATACCTTGGGTTGTCTACTTTTTCAAATGGTATGCCATCATGGGGGTAATTCTTATTCCTGGGCTACCATACGGTCTCAAAGGCAACATAACTAAACTGGCAAATTTCAATGTCAAAAAAATGAAATGCAAGCTTTATATTTGACTCTCTAACTTTCCAAAACACCATAAAACCTGTACATGGGGGGTACTGTTATTCTCGGGAGATTTCACTAAACACAAATATTAGTGTTTTAAAACAGTAAAACATATTACAACAATAATATAGTCCATAAAAGTGCTGTTTGTTTGTAAAAAATGCAAAAAACATCACTTTTACTTAAAATATCATCATTGTAATACAATTTACCAGTTTTAAACACTAATATTTGAGTTCAGCGAAGTCTCCCGAGTAAAACAGTACCCCCTATATACAGGTTTTATGGTGTCTTGGAGAGTTACAGGGTCAAATATAGTGCTTGCGAATTAAATTCTCTGCACTTTCTCCCTGTGTTGTCAGGCATGTCAATCAAATTTTAATTAATCAAATGACATATTTATGTTAAAAAATTACTTAAATATACACGTAGAATTTTAATATATATGCATTTATAGGTATTTAAATTCTACGTGTATACTAATGTAATCTTTTATGTAATTATATGTATTTATCTATATATATATATTTGCGGTTATTTGTATTTTATATATAGATAGATATATATAGAATGTCATTCTAAGTGTATTCTGTTTCCAATATATATATATATTAATAACAAAATACAGTTAGAATGAAATTACATATGAATATATAATTTATTTTAAATTTTTTTTCAATATTTTATTTATTTATTTTATTTATTTATTATTGTAATTATACGTATATATATATAATATATATATATATGTAGATCTATTATATATATAATATATATACATATTATATATATGTAATGTCATTCTAAGTGTATTTTAATACTAATATATATACTAATATTAATATTAAAGTACATGACGTATGACGTTACATATATATAATATGTATATATATTATATATATAATATATATACATATATTATATATATATATATATATATATATATATATATATATATAAATACTTTTATTTTATTTTACCATGTGTATTTTTTTTTTTTACACTACCTACCAGCAGGGGGAATGTCTAATATTTTAGACAGTCCCCCTGCTGGCAGATCCATAGCCAGCTATAGGGGGCCATGTGATCGCTCTTGAGAGCGATCACATGGCCCCCGGGGGCCTCATTTGCCGGAGGGGGGATGCCTGGGCTCTCAGGCAGCCCCCCAGAAGAGGATCGCGACGGAGGTGAGTACATCTCTCCTCCAGGGGCTGCAAGCCGTTACGGCGTTCTATGCCGCCGCAACGGCTTTAAAGCCCTTTAAAGCCGCAACGGCATAGAACGCCGTAACGGCGTTAAGGGGTTAAAACACTTATACACATGTTACTTAACCACTGTTATTAATCAATTTTTGTAACATGTATTATATGCATTGGAAATTTTATTTTTGCTTATGTGCTTATATTACAGTTGTATCATATGTTCTATATGACATATAAACCTTTTCAATATTGACCATTTCTGTAGAAAATTAATGAAAAATGTAAATGGTGTACATCATTTTAGTTTATTAAATAACCTTAAGCAACATTTTGTGCGAATTATAGCTATTGTGCTTTCATCTTATGAGATATTTGATGGTAGTCACCATCACTCGGAGCAGAAGGACACTTTACAAAGGTTCCTAAATTGCTCCTATGTCTAAGTCACTCTGTGCTCATATGTGTAAGTCACCCTGTGCCCATTATACTGTTAATTGTTTTGTGTGCTTTTCTGTCCTGCTGAGATATTTTGTGTTAAATATTGTCTTCCCCACCCCTTTATAAATAGGTCATTATGTTATTATAATTTCCAGTATATTTACTGGCATGTTTTGGTTATTTGTATTTTATTAAGATTGTCACAACAAGCTTGATGTAATAAGCATATGGGCTAGTCCCAAGTAAAAATAAAGCTTTGCATGTGAGTTCCTTTTACAACTGTGTGTCCTGTGTGGGTTTTTAGGGATCCCAGTAACAGAGTCTTTGGATCTGTTGGCTGACTGCACAATCCCTCTAGCCCAGGGATGGCCTGAGAGCTGCGAGTGCCTTTGTAATGGCAATAGCAATCACATCAGAGTTGGATATCTGCCAGGAAGAAGGACTTCAGCAGAATAGGCAGAGGGGACGATACTTGCCTGGAAGATGGGCTGCATCCGAATAGACAGAGGGTATGATGCCTGCCAAGATGACGGGCTGCAGCGGAATAGGCGGAGGGCACGATACCTGCCTGGAAGACAGACTGCAACGGAATACGCAGAGGGGATGATACCTGCCTGGAAGGAGCGCTGAAGCCTGGTTGGGTGGAAAAGCTCCAGCGAGATCCCAGTCACTCCTCTGTTACTTGGGTTGAAGCATTCCAGGCTCTCTCTCCAATGGATAGAAAGTGGAGCGGAGGTACTCGGTCGGAGTAGAGGAGCTCTGTCACAGATTTATATTGCAGGTTTAAAAAAATATGGCATTTTATTTACAACAATAGCAGTGGATATATTTATTTTGGCCACTAGCCTTCTGCTTAAGTGCAATCTAGCTTTGAGCAGTCATGAACGTATCCATTAACATAAGAAATTTAAAAGTAAAACCCCATGGACATCTGGGTGAAATGTTTGGTCAGTTTCTGGGTTGTCTCTCCACATAAATTAATCTAATCTTAGAAAAAAAAAAAAAAAAAAAAAACACTTAGACAAGCACTAAATACCCAACATGGAAAAATCTTACATAGGTCAATTAATAGAAATTGAAATTAAAATATAGAAACAGTAAGAAAACATACAGAACAACTGTAACAATGTACAGAATACTATTTTGCAAAAAAAAGTAAAAAAAATATTGTATAGAATTAGAAAATATGCAATAGTGGGCTATACAATTAATACAAATAAATGGAACATTTTAGTTATGAAGAAAAGCTTGAAATATTGAGATTGTTTATTTTAGGGGGAAAAAAAAGGTCTCAGGTGGGATACGTTAGTCCTATCTGACTATATTCAGGGTCAAATAACAGTCTAGCAGTATGTTGATTGCCAGCACTGAATATAGGATAAAAAGTCATAATTTGAGATTTGAAGAAAGGGGTTTTTGTACACAATTTTTTTTTTTTCCTACAGCAGAGGAAATGTTTCTTTACAGTAAAAACAATAAGGATGTGGATTTTTTTTTTGCCTAAGTGGGAAACAATTGGAAATGGCTTCAAAGTAGATTTTTCTGCCTACTTTTGGATCAGTTTCAGTAACAAATGTGTGCAAGGTTTTACATGATAGTGTTTTATTTAAACCTAGGTTACTATGTTATTATTCACTTACAGTGGACCTGTTACCATTTGGGGACTCACTTTGCATAATTAGCAAAGACACCCAGTGGTGATATTGTCACTAGGGGTCTGGTAGCTGGGGGTCAGGCAAAGGTGAGTTTTACTTACATGAACCTTTCCCTAGCTTTATCCAGCATCCTCTTCCTGTTACTCGTCTTCTGCTCTTGGTTCTTCAGCTGCTAGGAGCTGAAGTCACTGCTGTACACTGTACACTGAATTGAGGTCTACGGAGGATTCTGCAAGACCTTAGGATCCTCCATAGAAAGTGCTAATGTCCCTGCTATCATCACTAATCACACATGAAGGAAATTATCCTACTTTGTCTCGGCATAACTTTTGGCTGGGTTGGCATTTCAGTAAAATTCCAACACAGTCAATATATAATTTGGGGTGTGGGGAGGGGGGAAAGGGGAGAGTGCTACTCTTTTTTTTTTATCAGCTTACTATGAAGAATTTGACTCAGTGCAAGGCACTAAGCTGTTATCTGCTGACTGAGGTAAAGGGTTTCCTAATGATGAAATATAATGTCTATAAAGCAATTATGATGTTTGAAAAATAAAAGCACTGTATACTGGATAAGCAGTTTTTGAAGGTACATTTATCGAGATAAAAATATCAAAGTCGACAGATTATTTTATGGTTGACAAAATTTAAGCGATGGGTTTACATCAGTTTATTCTTTATGGGTCTCACTTACTCACATTTGAGTACAGTTTGCCAAAAGTAAATTAAAGTATTTAAAAGACAACAAGGCGTTAATTTAAGCCTAATTAAAAATGACAGTTGCCGGAAAAAGCTTGTCAAGATGCAATAAAATGTTTGTTTTAGTATTGTGAAGAATAAATTATGGAATCTTAGCTGTTTAAAATGTGTCCTATCTTTTTAATACTTCAAATAAATTATGTTCTCTGAAATGTGTTTTCTAGAAAATAAAAATAGCCTTTTTTGCAACCTACAAATAGGAGTGTGACAAATGCTCCTTACCCTGGACGTTTGCCACAAACTCCTGGAGGAGAGTGGAAGCTGGCCTCCTGCACACCGACTATGGGTCATATACATTGTGACAAAGTCACTATTTTCCCTTCTGTTCACAAGACATTTCCCTCCTAGTTCGGGGTATACAGTTTCCCAAACACACATACATTTCCCCAGTTCGGCAGCTACAATCTACCGAACACCGACCACCCCCTGGCTCATTAACTACAAAGAAACCACAGACTTAAGTGCTCTCCCATCTTGTCGCATGAACACAGGCAGCAGGACTTGATCGTCGAATGTCTGGAGCTATAAGTTGGACACTCGACCTCGCGAACACTGGTAAATTCACACGAACGCCTGCTTTTTCCACGACAAGCCAGGAGAGCACTGTTTGGTAGGATTGTTCACATGAACAAGGCGAACAATTGCTACCTATGAGCCAGGGGAACTGTTCGACAGTTTGTTCGTATGGAACTCCCGAAAGTGACCGACCACTACCACTACCACTATTTCTCTGGAAATAATTTGAGCAGACGCCACGTGTGCGATCGATCAAAAATTTACCCCAGTGGTGATTAGACTGTGTTCGTGAGATCTGAGCACTATTTGGATAACCTGGGTGCTCAGATCGAGTCTATCCGGGTATATGATATTTGTGGGGGTTCCTATATCTGTTATATGTATTTTTGATAGTTTATGTTTTATATTTTGTAACTGGTGCCTGGGAGATAATTTAAGCAAAGTACACTAAATTATCTCCCAGACACAGAGACTCGAGGGCGTGTTGTGGGAGTGTCCTTGGCATGTTGTAGGAGTGGATTACTATGTTACTGCTGGAGACTCCATGCTGGGGGTCTGTGCATATAAGCTGGTCACTGGGCCATATTAAACCAGTCTTCTTGTACCCTTCATCAAGTCTTGGATGATCTTTGTGTAGCTCAGAGCTTTAATCACTGCTTCTCTCGGGACTTAAGAGAAGTACAACGGATATATTCAGTTGGAGTATAGATGATCCATCACAAGGAGTAAAGAAAATTACATTGGTGTTTACTGTGGCTAGGCTTAGGGATAGGCACCTTGATGCTTTATCATGGTTGGTACAGTAGTGACTTGTGTGAGATACCACTGTCTCAGCAGTGTTACATCAAAATGTTCCACTGCTTTAGGCAACCCATGCAACATTACTCTTCGGTTTCAAACAACTTGACGAACGTAAATGGGCAAACCTAGAACCAAACCAACGTTTAGCTTACTGAAGAGGTTATGGTGCAAAGGCAATGTCCCTGCAACTTTTCTTTTTAAAAGTTTTTACATTAATGCCTTACTTTTTCTGTGTGTAATTACAACTTGGCAATTTTTGCCATTCAGATCTAAATAAAATTATAAACAAAATTGTAAATAACATTGGCACTGCAAAAGCTGATTCTCAGGCAATTTAACTCTTACTCTATGATAAAGGAAAATGTATATGGGTTCTGGTTTTTGACTGACCTCTACCCTTTTAGGTGCAAAGATCAGAGGGGGGGGGGGGGGGAACTAATAAAACACAAACAAAAATGCAAGCCACTTTTGAGAATTTCAGATTGTGTGCAAAATGTTATCGTCTCCTGCTGAACTTCAGCTCTTATATTGAAACAGTGAGTTTCTGACTGAGGTTGGTGTGAGTTAAAATGTGAATCTGGTGTAACTAGGTAGTGGAACAACAACTTGCTGCACAGCTTATGTGGAATATAACTCCAATTAACTACATCTGATGGTTGGCTGAGGCTGATAAGAATTTTAATTCAAAATAGTTTTACATAGCAAGTCTTCTTTTAATGTAATTATAAAAATAAATATTTAAAAACGGCAATTGAACTGACATACCCCTAAAGCATTACTCTTTTTTTTATATATAAATCCTTGAATCTCAAAAAAAACATTACACACTAAAATATGCTTTGTACTAGAAATGTTTCCTCAATTCTTCCCTACGATAAACGTTGGATAGGACAATGCTCAGTATTAATAAAGAAATAAGTGTTGAGCGAAAAGGTGTGGGGGGAGGGGAGAATCTTCATTAGCTACAGAGGTTAGATCTAGACCTAATGATAGGTCTGTTTTAGGGCTGAGAGAAATTTGTGCAAATTGGAGAAAAATGCATTTTTGCAATAATTAATTCTAAGTATTGAAAATATTTGCGCTTTTTGGATACATTTTCTTTTTAATGTCAATCCTGCATGTTTTTTTCCCCTTAATAGTGAGTTGTCAGTAGAAGTGTAGAATGTAGTTCAAAATAGCTGAGTTTAATAATAAAATATTCAACTCAGTTGAGAATTATAGAAGCAGAAATTATTCTTAAAATATATTTGAGAAAAACAAGACTTTAGAATGTATAAGCTACTTTCTCCCCTGACAGCATCTTCTCTGCTGCAATATCAACAAACAAGGGATTCAGTAAGCAAAATGGTTTTAGAATATTTTGGTATTTCCATTAAAAAAAACACACTTTCTTTCTGCAATGAATGTTTTTTTTTTTTTTTATTCTTTCCATAAAGTGTTTTTTATTTAGTGGTTATTATTAAAAGCAATCTTAATCTTAAAAGCAATCTTGAATTAATAAAAATGTGCATGGTTTAAAAGTCTCTTTCAAAATCCTATACTTGTTTTGGTGCAATATGATGTTTACAATTAGATATGCTAGGAGTGTTATTAGTTATTACTGTATTTACTAAAATCTAATGTGCCATCGAATCTAACACGCACTTTCATTTTTGAAAACTGGAAGCTAAAAACATGTTTTTGCTGGTGAATGTAATGCTCATTTATACAAGAAGATACTACAATACAACATTGCGCTACAATGAAAATGTTTATTGCCATATATCATAGTAACATTGATGGTATTTCAATATTAGTGTTACATGTTAAGTCTATTCTTTCATTATAGTCACCTAAATTACTTTAGCTAAATAAAGCAGTTTTAGTGTATAGATCATTCCCCTGCCATTTCACTGCTCAATTCACTGTCATTTAGGAGTTAAATCACTTTGTTTCTGTTTATGCAGCCCTAGCCACACCTCCCCTGGCTATGATTGACAGAGCCTGCATGTAAAAAAGAAACTGGTTTCACTTTCAAACAGATGTAATTTACCTTAAATAATTGTATCTCAATCTCTAAATTGAACTTTAATCACATACAGGTCTAGCAAGCTATTAACATAGCAGGGGATAAGAGAATCTTAATTAAACAGAACTTGCAATAAAGAAAGCCTAAATAGGGCTCTCTTTACAGGAAGTGTTTATGGAAGGCTGTGCAAGTCACATGCAGGGAGGTGTGACTATGGTTCATAAACAAAGACCTAAATGGCAGAGGATTGAGCAGTGAGGCTGCAGGGGCATGTTCTATACACCAAAACTGCTTCATTAAGCTAAAGTTGTTCAGGTGACTATAGTGTCCCTTTAAGCCCTTTTCAGGAAAGAAATTGACCTGTGTGAATTTGTCTGTTTGGATGGTCTGTTTGAATTCACTAGTTTTAATTCATCAGTGTGAATTTGTTTGTCTGAATTCATCTGTTTGATTTGTCTGTTAGAATTCAGTAGTTTTAATTCACCAGTTTCAATTCGCTGGAGTGAAATTCGCTGGAATGCAATTTGCCGCAAAATTTGCCCTGAATGTAATGCGCCATCGAATCTAATGCGCATTTAAACTTTGGAAACTTTATGTTCCAAAAAAGGTGCGCATTACAAACAAACACCATAACCATTACAGCCAATGTGCATGAACACACTTAGCACAGTAAGGCTAACCAAATTCTCCTTTAAAGGGACACTCCATGCACCCAGACCACTTTTGCCCATTAGAGTGGTCCGGGTGCCAACTCCCGCCACCCTTAACCCTGCAAGTTTAATTATTGCAGTTTTTGTAAACTGCAATAATTACCTTGCATTGTTAACTCCTCCATTAGTGTCTGTCTATCAGACAGCCCTAGAGGGACTTCCCTGTTCTTAGAACACGAAAAGTGTTTTAAACAATGCTGGACGTCCTTACTCTATGCATGAGGACCTCCAGCGTCGGCAGAATCCCCATAGGAAAGCATTGAATAATGCTTTCCTATGGGGTGTTCTAATGCGCACATGCGGCCATTGCTGCGCAGGCACATTAGGTCTTCCCTGCCGGCTGATGTCGGCGAGGGAGGAGCATTGGACAGAGTTTGACCCAGCGCCAGGGACATCGGCACTTGATTCAGGTAAGTCACTAAAGGGGTTTAAACCCCTTCAGCAACATGAGATGGGGGTGGTAGGGAGGGGGCACTGCAGAGTCCTGCAGTGCCAGGAAACCGGATATGTTTTCCTGGCACTGGAGAGTCCTTATAAGAGTATGCAGGGTATGCAATAATGGGAGTACAGCATCACTATCAGTTAAGTCAGTTTTTGTTCTGTGAGACCTCACTGCAGAAGCTTCAAAGCTTGGAGATTTGCTGTGAATGCAGGTATTTTAAATGATGGCAGCTTTTCTAAAGGTCCTAAAAAAATATTGGATCTATTGCATCCTGAAGCATCCATTTAAATGGATACACAATTCATTTTATGCGAACACCATAACCAACACAGCCCAGGTCCTGCATGACCCTGCTTAGCACAGTAGAACTTACCAGATTCTCCTGAAAAGTATGTGGGGTACAGCGGGATCCACTTAAGTTGACAAACCTTACTAAAATGGCTTGACTTCTTACTGTGGGATAGTGCTGGAGAACTACTGGCTTTATAATAACTACAGGGGCTGTAATTGTCATTGTGCTTGTAGTTTTCCTTTAAATATATATAAACAAGGTGCAAATCTGAGGCTAGGTGGCTTTCATAGCATGTTAGGGTTATGGGTAGTGGGTGGATAAAACTATTTCAAGGTGTCCTCAGTAAAACTGACAGACTGACTGACTGGCTATCCATACTAAGCGTTACTAAAACATATATATATACAGCACTATATTCTCAGGATGGCATGCCGGGATTTTGGCTAGCAAAGCATCATGGGAGTTGGAGTAGGACAACAGGTAGTCATCTACCTATTGGTCATCCTTTTTAATGAATATTGAAACATCTTCTAAACTACACATTGCATAATATGATTTAGCCCAGCACACTCGTCTTACTGTACATTTGTTCTAACTTACTGTACTCTCCATACTCATTTCTCTTTTTCTAGAACATTTTTAGAGTATTTATCATATTTTTTGTCCAATTCTGTTGGGTACGTTGTGGGAAGATTTGCAATGCTCGATGAAGGTATTTTTCATTTTTTAAATTAAAATATTTATCTTAAGGAAGGCGAGAAAAATCAAATACCGTCTTCGCCCTTACTCTCTGCAGTGATAAGCAGGAATATAAACTAACATAAATATGCAGCAGTAAATCCCCTAGAGGGCTCAACCATGATAAAACTGTATTGAATTAAAATGTTTCTCTGTTCTGCACTGAGAAAGAAATTAGTAAGAGTTTGTGTTAATTGAAATTCAGTTCTCTGTGTATATCAATTCACTTTTATCCTACAGGGAGCTACTGCAGTGAGGGAGTCAAAAAGCTACAGAATAATCCAAACATTGGCAGTGACAAAGACAAATTGAGACTTTAAAGCTTCATGTTAGATAAATTGTTATTAAAAACTCATTCTATCATATTCAATAAAGAGATTATAAACAATTTGTTCAATAATATTTCCTCCATTGCATTCTTCCTGACAGCAGTTGCATTAATTGCAGACATCAAAACATTATCACAATTTGAAATGCAAACTCTGCTGAAGGTAAAGTGTAATGTTGCCAGCTAAACTAAAGATGGGTCTGGATATTCGAGGTCCATTTTGCTCTTACCCAGTATGCAGAGTTAATAAATATGTTTTAGTCTTGATAGATGTTTAGGTTTGCAGTAATTCTTGCACAGTAATGGCTGTTGTCAGAGCTGTCATGTTGGCTTGTTATTGACACCAGTGCTAATTTACCACCAATAATCCACTCTAATTGAGGGACAATTCTTTACCAATAGTTCGAAACTCCCTTTTATATAGGGAACCATTAATATTTACTTTTTATATTTCATATAAATCATGATTTGAAGAGCTTGTTTGGGCTTATGCGAGTCGGTTTAAATGAAATTATGGCTTGTGGTGGTTTAAACATCAGAATTAGTTCAAATTTGGACAATTTGCAGTACGCCCCAAAATGAAAGGTTAATAAAAAATAATAATTTAAACACAATCTGCTTTAAAAGCTAAACCATACCTGTTTCATGGTTTTAAGTTGTTTTGGTGCTTAGAATATACCTTTAATTATTTTTGTAAATTCAATTTGAGAATACGAAATACGGGCAATCTTTATTGAATACATTTTCTATAACACATTCAGAACTTGGTTAACAATGCCATAACAAAAATCATTTCTCGATATAAAACTCAGTGCATAATAGAATTTCAACAGTATTAAAAGTAACAAATATTTTAATGCAACTATTACGGTTAACCTTTCCCAAAGACCTGGAACCTGTTTAGCAAGTTTTCAGTATATCCATTCAAGACAAGAAACCACCAACATACACATAAGATATACAGAATCCAAAATTAGCTGCAAGATGCAATATATCAGATCTCCTTTACTTACAACTGAGCTAAGGTTGGCTTAAAAATGTCATACACAATAAAATAGTTTGTAATAATTCAGTATTAAAAAACATAATATGGGGGGCGCAACCAGCTGCAATACTGCCTGGAAGCGTCCCGAGTGAGCCCCAGGCCGACCTGAGAATTAAGCCTAAATACTGACCTTTCCAACATAGCAACGGATTGCCAGGAGTGTAGAATTGCTTCCTCTAATGATGGGGCAGAACAATAAGAAATACAAAGTAGATAACATCCAGGGAACCGCCAATATCAGCGAAATGCTGCTGGAAGCAGTGAAGTCCTCCTGGATGATCTCCTCCTCAACATAGCAGCTGACATTAACTCTTTTAAGGAAGAGATAAGCGGAGTTTCGAGGTGCTTACACAACACAGAGGTAACCACTGCCGCCCAAGAGGCCCTTGTTAATAGCCTAGAACAGGAGCTAAGTGCGCTGCTGCATGAACAGGCCCAGACTCAGAGCCGCATGGCGGTAATGGAAGACCGCAGGAGGTGGAAAAACATCAAGATAAGGGGCCTATCAGAACAGATCGGTGCAGCCAAAATCCCTCACTTAATTCAGAGACTACTCACTCACCTCTTCTCTGCCAAACAGGCCAAATTTTTGGCCCTGGATGGAAATTTTCAACTGCCAGCGCCTCCATCCCGCTCCACTGCAGTGAATAGGGATGTCTGATTTCAAAATGTGCCTGATAGGCAGGCATTCTTGATGGCAATGCAGAACAAGTCACCATAAAGCTTTGAAGGGCACACATTAATGTTCTACCCACACCTATCCAGAGCAGCACTGGACTGGCACAGGTCCCTGCGACCCTTGACGACGGAGCTGACAAGAAACAACATGCCTTACAAATGGGGCATATCAAAATGCCTGCTGATACCTCGAGATTCTGGGAATCTGAAAGTCCAAGAGGCTTGAAAATTACAAGCACTCTACAGAAACTGGGACTGACCTTGGCACCTGAGGACACATTACCTATAACCCAAGTGCAGCAAGGCTCGCCCATTCATGCATGCCACCTAACGGGACAATTCCGCATCGGCAACTAACTCCTGAAGAACTCACTAGCACTTTAAATTTGAATCATTCTTGTTCAATTTTGCTTCTGCATGTTTGTTTCACAGTTCATATAATTTCCTAAAATAGTCGCTTATACATCCTAACAGTATGTATAATGTCCATTGTAACATATTCTATTTCATCCGCTGGCTCGAGGGTTAAACCTCGTAACACCTCTTCCCCCCCCCTACCTACTTGCCTTAACTCAGTACCAACGTTTCACTTCGTAGGTGTTAGTCTCTTGGCAAAAATCATAGACCTACATTTGTCACCTCCCTACCATATAAGGAGGCACATGGCCTATACCGCCTCATAACATTACTGAGTGTACCACACAACTTCCCCATCTGGGGCGATAGGCTCAGCTGTTAACATAATAGGCACTGTAACACCCTTTTACTATTTTCTACATTTGTGTAGTATACTAGCCTGAATCACTCTGCTTCCTCCAAAAATAATGTGCTGTTATTTTAATGCCATGCCTCTGTCTTGCTATTTTGCAATCATTGTGCTTGCTCCTGCTGTCGTGGCGACACAAGCCTTTTTTGATATAACATGCAAACCAAAAATAAAGAATGTTAAAAAAAAAAAACATAATGTGCTGACAATGGTCAGAAAAAGGCAAGTTGATTTTTTATGTCAGGTACAACCTTTACAGTAACAACTTTTCTTACAAAAAATGAAACAAAAATTAATAAAATTAACACAAAAGAAAATAAAAGAGCATTTTGCATACCATATACATAAATAATTATGATTACACCATTAAACAATGCATATGCATTAGTTTATATTTTCTGATATCTATTTTTTTTTTTTTTTTAGTATAAATTATTTTATTTAATTTCTTACACACATACATTTAACACTAGGACTACATAAGTCCAATACTGTTTTAACATAATTGACACATTTACATAATACAAAATACAAAATACAGAATACAAACACAATACAATGTTATCTGCCGGGTCAGGCATTGAGAGAGGATATATCTATAAATCATGGCTCTAATTATTTCTGAGCTCAGGTAAGTCCCAATATGATTTATAGCCAATTTTCAATTTTGTTAAACCACCTTTGCCATAAATCTCTTCTTTTGGGGGCATTCAAATATGGGATGCTCAGATCCCTCTCCATCATTGTCTGAAGACGGATTTGGTCCTTAATCATATCCCAATTGACCGTTTGGTTTGATTTCCAATTCCGTGCCAAGACAATTTTGAATGCGATAAAACAGTGAATAATAAAACATCTGATACTATAGACCGTCTTTGGCCAGTGCATGTGTAGCAAGACTATCTCGGGTTTCATTTCTAACTCTGTTCCGGTTATATCTTTTATGAATCTTAGCATTCTCTTTATAGAACTCTGAATTTTTGAACAACTCCACCAGATATGGATAAATGAGCCTACTTCTTTATCACATCTCCAACATTTAGAAGATACCCCTGGGTACATCTGGGACAGCTTACTAGGGACTAGATACCATCTATAGATGACCTTATAGTAAGATTCTAATAGATTTAAGCATTGGACCTGTCGACGGGTAATATGTATAGCTTTACACCACTCATCCTGATCTAAAAGGCATTTCAGATCATTTTCCCATTTAGTTTTCTGAGGGAAGCTAACCACTTCATTAATGTTTCTTATAGCTTCTATTGCTTTAGCTAGGACTTTTGGTACAGTCATAGACGCTTTTCCAAGTTCTTTGCTAAGGTGTTTCTGCAGGAAATATTTAAGTCTCAGGTACGTAAATACTTCTCGCTGGGACAGATGAAATTTCTGTAAAATAATATCAAAAGGCAATATGTTAACTGCACCTAATATCTGCGAGACTTTATATATTCCCTGGGTTCGCCAGCTATCTAGAGAGATGTCCCTTATATTAACTTCTATTGTCCTCAGGTTTGCTGTATCCAAAATTGTATATTTTAGACCCATTTTCATTTTGATTTCCTCCCAGACTGGCACCATTTGAGCCCATATTATATTATTTTTAATATCTATCTCCATTTTCCCTAAAGGTTTTGTATTCCATAATATGCCCTCTGAACTTTTTAGACCCAAATCTTCCATTTCCATACAAAACCAACTTTCTTCCCTAGCCGTCACCATCTGGGACCTATACATATGTGTAATCACGTTTGCCCAGTATATAACTCTTATATTGGGGAAATTTAATCCACCGTCCTTGGTTTTTAATGATAAGATTTTCCTATTTATTCTATTTTTCTTACCCTTATTAATAAAGTTCTCTAGATTATTCTGTAATATTGTCAACCAACTATCTGGAACCCTGAGTGGAATCATTTGAAATAAATAGTTCCACTTAGGGATGATATAGGAGTTGATGACATTAATACGGCCCCACCAGGTAATCTGCGCATTTCTCCAATCTTTGAGTAGTAAATTTGTTCTTTTTAACAAACTTAAAAAAATTTCTTCCATCATTCTCTCTATATTTTTCATAATGGTTATTCCTAAGCAGTCAAACTTCTGAGGTGCCCATGTAAATGCATAGAGATTACTAATTTCCTCTCTTGACTTTTTGTCTAATTCAATACTCATCACAACTGTTTTTTCATTGTTAAGTTTGTAATTTGCTAGTTGGCTATACCGTCTAACTTCCTCCATCAAATGCTTCAGGGATCTAATTGGTTCAGTGATTGTCATATTTTCTGATATCTAATTGTATATAATATTTATAAATGTAGTATTTTTTATTGCAAGTATTTTTTAACCAATTTTAACAAAATGTTAGGGAACAATAATTAGACAGAAGGCAGAAAAATAATTTATTAATATACATAAAAAACAGGCGGTTTATAAATGTGTTCCTGAAGGACTTGGCAATGCTGATATTTGCTGGCACAATTTTGCTTTTGTTGATATTGCAAAGGCATCAGATAATAGATTTTCGTTAATACTTACAGATGTTTTGGGATTAAACATTGTCCAATCCCCAAGCATTGCATTAAGTGAACATGTGTCTTGGGGTCTTAGTTTTATGATTCAAATTTTATGAATTCTGATAAAACCAACTAATAAAACATGTAAATGTTCAGGTAGTCTAAGATAAGAACATGCAACGGAGAATAAATATGATCTAATCAAGAAGACCATACAGACGTCACATAAAAGTGTTCACATTTATATTTTTAGGAGGAGGCCTGTTTTTTTTAGTCTGTCTAATTTTAATGTGGCATTGGTGCAACAAATTTTGCAAATATGACAGAGCTATTGCAGGACATCAATATATGGGTTGCAAAAAAGGCAACTCTTTCCCCTCAGTATGTCTCTTCTACCCAACACCTTGTCTCCTTCTCCCCCCAGCCCCTCTGTGTCTTTATGTCTCCCTCAAGCCTCACTGACTGTCTCCCCTCCAGCCCATGTCTTTCTCTTTTGTCCCTTCCCAATCCCATCTTTCTATTTTGCCCCTTCTCCAGTCCTTCTGTGTCTCTTTGTCCCCCTCCCAGCCTCTCTGTGTCTTTTTTCCCCCACCTAGCCCCCCTGTCTGTGTGTCTCTTTTTCTCCTTCCCAGCCCCTCTGTGTATCTCTTTCACTAAGCACCTTTCCTCTTTCTCCCCCAAGCCCATCTATGTCTCTTTGTCTCCACCCCAGTCACTCTGGCTGTCCCCCCACCAGTCCCTGTCGATGGAAATAGTTCTCTCTGTGCCACCAGTGGAGCCAGATAGGATCAGTTTGCTCCCTGTAATGATGCAAGTGAGCAAAAATTATTTTGAGACCTGAGCAGGGATTTACCAAAGGGCAAGCTACTGAGTTTCTCTAAACTTTTGTTTGTTCTCAGAGTTCTCATATTCTTTGTTTTTGCTTTAATGCATTTTCTTGGCTCTCCCCAAGGTAAAAGGCTAATCCAGGCATGGACCCAGTGCTCACTGTGACTAGAGGGGTATTAGTTACACTTCCGTGATGAGGCCCAAAGAAGGCAAAAACAATGATCTGGGGTTGCTGTGTCTCTCGTGCAGAGGGAACTTGCTGGCATTTCAGTTCTGGAGTGCCCTTACGGGTGGGACCAGTCTGATGTGCTTCAGATATGTTCTCTCTCTAATGGCCAAAGTGAGCAACATTTAAGGATGTTAGGGTGTTACAGTGATACTTACCTCAATGAAACTGGTTGGGAGAACTATCTGGCAACTGATGTAGTCCCTCAGCAGCCAATCGGAGATGATTTTAGTCATGTGATCATGGTGTCACCATGATCACTGATAGAATGACACAGCCAATGAATTGAAAAATTGACTGTGACATTGTATTCTGCCTCACTCTTTCCTCACTCTGATCTGAGGATAACGAGAGACAGAAGAATCTATGATACAGAGTTCTGTATGTTCTAATTGATAACTCAGGTTTAAAGCCTTTCATTGTGTTAGTGCTGTGATCCTGACAGTAGTACTGTTCAGATTTGTTTTTTTTTATTGGTAGGGGTAGGTCAGATTTTGGACTTTTTTTTTTAAATGTAACACTTTTTTTCTGTTTTAACCCTTGGGCAACTGGGTACCTCCAAGCTTAACTCCAATTTAAATACTCCAGTTTTGGCATGTATACATAAATCCCTCTTAAAATGCATGGGAACAACAACATGACGCCCTTACCATTAAATCCCAGTTTCCTACTATTAGGACCCGTTCGTGGTGACCCCGTACCTAATAGATGCTTCTCTATGATCATAGCAGCAATGGGCCGCAAAACCATTCTTCAGGTTTGGAACCAGTCGGGTAGTCCACCACTCCCTTTATTCTTAACCAAACTCAAATTCCTTTTTAAAAATTGATTGGCTTTATACCCTAACCAACAAGAAAACTTCTGGTAAAAAATGTTTTCCTCACATGGAAATGGTATATTTCTATGCTGGACACCACCTTCCAATCTAGAATTAGAGCAACTTTGGAGTACACGGCATGGTTCTCAACCGAGGTGGTGGCGGGACAGGATCCATTGGGTGTGCTGCCCAGTGCTACACATCCGTAAATCTATTTACGGCTTCTGGGGGGCGGGGACGTTCAGTGGACCGGTAATTGTAAATAGTTATTGACTTTGAAAAAGTCTGAGGGGAGGGAGACAGGGAAGGGGAAAGACCAACTTATATAGATGAATGGGTTGCAGAACAATCAAAGCAATGTGGATATAAAGAGCATACTAATATTGGGTAAACATATCTAGAGCAAATGTATTAAATGTAGTAAAGTAGTTAAATTCTCATGACACTCAGAATAAAATGGCATTATGACATGTAACGCTGATTATATAGTTACTCCTTCATAGCTCTACACGGTTCTTTACCAACTCAATACACACGGATGCAGATCACACCTCAAGTGCATATCACATCCTATGACAAAAATACACCACCAAAGTCCTTGAATAACACTGCAACAAACACAGCCCCGCTCCTATATAGTATGTTAAATGCAATACTTCCTAAGGTTATTTGTTTTCTGTTATTGTTCTTCTTTAACTATAAAAAAACTAAACTCTGGCGGTTTGCAACCAAGTCGATCACCACAACAAGAAGAAAAGCCTCAACAAAATAACTCTCGACTTTCTTTTTCTCTCTGTAATACATAATCAACATATGCACTATAACATGGCTTTTGCACAAGCCTGACAATGTTACTTTACCATGCGATCTGCCATTGCAAAAATAAAGAATTACAAAATAAAAATAAAAAAATGCATGGGAAGACAGCTTTTCAAGCAGTATACTTTATCTCAGCAGGCTTGCAGTCATATTACATTTTATAAGTTGTATGAATGCAATACTGGTTACATCTGGGCACTTTGGATTTATGAAGGAAAAGATAGTAATCTGTATCCACTAGGCTGCCCTGACTATGGGCACAAATGGCAAAATGGTTTGGGATTTCTTCCTTCCCTTGATGAACAAAGGCTATCACTTATGAGTAGACAATTATACTGGCATAAACTTATTTAAACAAATATTATATTTTTAAACCCTACCCTGTTGCACACTTTAGAAGAATCATAAAGTATTCTCCAAAAAGCTGACTTATAGAAAAAAAAAAACGAGAAATACATACAGTGCCTTGCAAAAGTATTCATCCCCCTTGACTTTTTACCTATTTTGTTACATTACAGCCTTAAGTTCAATGTTTTATTAATCTGAATTTGTTGTGATGGATCAGAACACAATAGTCTAAGTTGGTGAAGTGGAATGAGAAAAATATATACATAAAACTATTTTTTTAGAAATAGAAAACAGAAAATTGGCATGTGCGTATGTATTCACCCCCTTTGTTATGAAGCCCATAAAAAGCTCAGAAAAAATAAGTCACATAATTAGTGAAATGATGTCCACCTGTGTGCAATCTAAGTGTCACATGATCTGTCATTACATATACACACCTTTTTTGAAAGACCCCAGAGGCTGCAACACCTAAGCAAGAGGCACGACTAACCAAACACTGCCATGAAGACCAAGGAACTCTCCAAACAAGTAAGGGACAATGTTGTTGAGAAGTACAAGTCAGGGTTAGGTTATAAAAAAAATATCCAAACCTTTGATGATCCCCAGGAGCACCATCAAATCTATCATAACCAAATGGAAAGAACATGGCACAACAGCAAACCTGCCAAGAGACGGCCGCCCACCAAAATTCACGGACCGGGCAAGGAGGGCATTATTCAGAGGGGCAGCACAGACACCTAATGTAGCCTTGGAGGAGCTTCAGAGTTCCACAGCAGAGACTGTAGTATCTGTACATTGGACGACAATAAGCCGTGCGCTGCATAGAGTTGGGCTTTATGGCAGAGTGGCCAGAAGAAAGCCATTACTTTCAGCAAAAAACTAAATGGCATGTTTTGAGTTTGCGAAAAGGCATGTGGGAGACTCCCAAAATGTATGGAGAAAGGTGCTCTGGTCTGATGAGACTAAAATTTTACTTTTCGACCATCAAAGAAGATGCTATGTCTGGCGCAAACCCAACACATCACATCACCCAAAGGACACCAAGTTTTTCAGCAGCCGGGACTGGGAAACTGGTCAGAGTTGAGGGAAAGATGGATGGTGCTAATTGAGCTAAACCTGTACCACTCTGTGCGTGATTTGAGGCTAGGACGGAGGTTCACCTACCAGCAGGACAATGACCCCAAACACACTGCTAAAGCAACACTTTAGTGGTTTAAGGGGAAACATGTAAATGTGTTGGAATGGCCTAGTCAAAGCCCAGACCTCAATCCAATCGAAAATCTGTGGTCAGACTTAAAGATTGCTGTTCACAAATGCAAACCATCCAACTTGAAGGAGCTGGAGCAGTTTTGCAAGGAGGAATGGGCAAAAATCCCAGTGGTAAGATGTGGCAAGCTCATAGACTTATCCAAAGCGACTTGGAGCTGTGATTGCCGCAAAAGGTGGCTTTACAAAGTATTGACTTTAAAGGGGTGAATAGTTATGAACATTGACTTTTTCTGTTATTTTGTCCTATTTGTTGTTTGCTTCACAAAAAAAAAAAAACATCTTCAAAGTTGTGGGCATGTTCTGTAAATTAAATGATCCAAATCCTCAAACAATCCATGTTAATTCCGGGTTGTGAGGCAACAAAACACAAAAAATGCCAAGGGGATGAATACTTTTGCAAGGCACTGTAAATGTCCAATGGATATAAACTCCAACGGGCACAAAAGGATCCCTTGAGGAATATAAAACTAATACTTTTAGACAAAATTTACAATAAGATTGATTTTTTAAATATTTTATTATATGGATGAATAAAACATATATAAACCCATTAAAAAGAGCCCCTATTGAGGGCTCTGTATAGTAGCAGTAGGGAGAGAGTCTATAGTAGACTAGATGGGATATGAGCTGAGGATAATAGGAGTGAGAGTTGGAGAATGTAATAAGATTTGTACAACAACTGGAGTAAACCTATTGTGGGTACAATGAAAGGGGATAACAAACCCAATAAGTCAGCACCACTTTTATAGGTAAACCATATGAATAAGATACAAAAAACAACAATGTTGCCAATGTAGCAGTGTATATATAAAACAAACTATTACTTTTTTTGGAAGTTACATCAGGGGGGGCTGTATATGGCATATATGCAACAGCCTTCTATGAACTAACTAGAAAAAAGTCGACTTCAAGGTCGCTGACTGAAAAATATGAATACTAGGAAGGCTTGTTGCTGCCAATATCCCAAGATATTTTATTTAGCAAGCCCCCAATCTCTAGCAGACCATCTGATTAAAATAGTTTTCCTCTGCTGGTTTGCAAGATGCGCCTCTAGTGGCTCTTAGAGTGACAGCCACGAGTGGCAATTAAACCCTGCAATTAAATCATTGCTGTTCTGCAGAACAGCAATGTTTTCACTTTCAGGGATAAAACGGGTGTGAAATGGCACCCAGACAGCATCAATGAGATGAAGTGGTCTTGGTGCCTATAGTGTCCCTTTAAGCAGATTATTTGCGAAGAGTTAAAGTTATTATCTGGGGAGGGTGGGGGCAAGATGGAATATGACAGCGAGCACATTTTAGAAAATTGTGAAAGGCTGTCTAGCCTTGGATACACAACCCATCTGTTTCTGACATGTTTTTTTGAAAGTTGATAAAGGTGATACACAGAAGATTTTAAATCACCTCCAGTTTCCAAGCTGACAGCTACTTGGTTATCAGATGTAGTTTCCTAGTAATGTCAGTGACAGCAGGGCATCAGCTGGATGTTGCCAATTCTCCTGTTTTCTCCTATTTCTCTTTATATAAGTCGTTATCTATGACATTTACCTTTCTTAATAGAAAAAACAAACAAGATACCTTGTAAACGTGCATGATATTTAGAGACAAGGAAGGAGGAAAGAAAGGATTAAAAGTTATATAGGATCACAATGTGCGCAGCATTTAATGTCTGTTAAAAATTGTAGATTATGCTAGCTTTAGTGTACCTATAATCTTAATTTTATTAATGACAGGAGGCGAGTATTTGCTTTAGTCTCTCTTTACTAGAACTCCACAGCAGCACAGAAAAACAACCAATCAGAAAAAAGTTAGGTACTATAAAACCCCCTTCCCATTGCATCATTTCCTCTTTCAAGCTGTGACAAAACAGAACAAAGGCAGAAAAAATTATGGGAAGCAACGAAGTCCAGATACGAAGAATACAGCAATGTCCAATGTCTGAGAAGAACTGTCAACCAGATAGCGTTGATGGACTGAAAATAAATAAGTCAATGTCTACCATCCACGAAGAAGTGCCACACCAGATAGCGCTGAAGGACTGGAAACTGAAACGAGAGAAAAACAGAATCGAACAGGTTGATTATCCAATGAAATGTATTTTGAATAAACTTGTAGATACCCAATGTAGCAAACAAAATTACCTTAATATGTAGATATCCCAACCCTACTTATGAAAAACAGACATAAGTACAGGTGACAGGTAGCAGAAACAACAAGCAGAGTTGTATACGTACCTGATTAATCCAAACTATAAATTAAAAGGGAGGGATAAGAACGGGTGGGTCCTGTCATTAATAAAATTAAGATTATAGGTACACTAAAGCTAGCATAATCTACAATTTTATAACATGACAGGAGGCTTCGTATTTGCTTTTTTAACGCTCAGTCAACAAATTCCACGCTGTTTGTTTCACTGGTACCCATTCTCTGAGCTACCTGAGCAAACCCAAAATGACTTTCCAACTGCAATAGATGACAATACAGCAACCGATGGAGATGCCAGTTGATGAAGTATCCCAAAAACGGAAAAAACATCCTCCGCTGATAGATCCAATGTACGTGGGGTCGCAACCTGTTACCTACCAGCCGGTCCATGAGCTGGCAAACTGACCTATTAGCCATCTCCCTGCAGTTATAAAATGTTGAAGGTCATTTGCGGACTTAGGGCCGCGATAAGACACTGCCACCATGTCACAACTCTTGATGTATAAGGTTGCTCCACCAATCGTGCCAGGGGCACCCGGCAATGTGGCCTTGCAGGTAGACCTCCACTCTCAAGGGATGCGCCCAAGTCCACCACCAAGTCGCAATAGAACCGAGTAGGATCTTTCGTTCCCTCCTGGCCTACCCGGTGAGATGTCTCATCCGAGAATAAATTTATAATGCAGGCAAGCCGTATCCTAAGTGATTCCAATATTCCAAATGGACTGTGTAATCCTCGGATGTGGTAGAGAAAAGACTCCAAAAGGACGTCCATTCAGGGTTCCGAACTGAACTTGTGTAGAGGAACGGTGGTCGACTATTCAGGGAATAGTGAATCCCAGAATATTCAAAGGGATGGGAAGTGCAAACTGGAGCGCAGATTTCCATGCGGATTTGTCCTCGTCTAAGAGTGAAAGATGTTTGTGTAGGAGTAGGGGCTCACCAGGTACCTCCATAAAGTCTCGTAGGTCTCGTAGTTGAAAAGTAGGTTAGCAAGAATCCAACAAAACGGCTCCCGTGAGGGATAAATAGAGTATAGATGGAGGGTCCACCATCTCCGAACCCTGTTCACCAGGTATGCGCTCCGAGGAGACGGGGCAGTCCTGCCATCTTATCCCAAGATCTTAATGACCGGGGAAGTCAAGACAACCGGGGTTTCCGGTCTTACCATGTGATCCATACATACGGTTTACCTTCAGATCGGGTAATAAGCCTTCCTTAATCTTGTTATCCGAGCAAGGCAGTGCCCGTTTGCTCCATGAAGGTCTCCGTATCTCCTGATATCTTGACATGGGAGAAACTGTCTGCGCAGTTTGTTCGTAATGGTCTGGATATCCAAAACAGAAAGCAATTCTCTGTATTATATGGTGCAGAATATACCAAAACCTGCACTCTCGTAATACCGGAGGTCCATCCGTTAGCCGTACCATCTCCGGGAGTGTGTGTAAATAAGTGGGAGTCTCCCCCCATTATACCTCTGTGAGTATTTCTCACGTGTGTTACAGCGGTCCGGATCCAGTAGATCCATTACAGTAGATAGAATAGAGGGATCAAGTCTAAGTATGCATATCTTGCATGACCAGGCAGACCTCTATAACGAAATCAGTAGCATGGATGTCAGCTCTAATTGAATGCAGGAGGGACGCCTCTCTATGTAGTCATCAATGTCTTGCACAGGTACAAGCCTGTGTGATGAACAAATGGCCGGTACTGTAGAGCGTGGAGTGTATGAGAGAGCCGCGCTCTCTACTAATGTGATCGCATACGGTGATAGCGCCCGGCTGCTAGCCTGAGCGGGCCGCACCCATTAATAACCAACAGCAGAGTCTACATCCGTGACCAGTTCTCTCTATGAGAATGTGTCCTCCAAACCTGTCCTCTGTATCCAGCCCAGTATCTGGTTGAGGTCGAGGGAGGGGCTGCACCCTCTAATAACAAATCAGTATCCGGTTCTGTATATGAGAGGGGTTCCCCCTCTGTTTCTGAAAATAAATATACTCGGATCGAGGTGATGGAGGGCCGCACCCTCCTGTGATCCAAACTAGAGTCCCTAGAGACTCAGGGTGACCAACTGCAGGGCACAAGAAATGATAGGGAATAGTGAGTGGGCGCTTCACTGAATTGATGACAGTAGGTATATACAATAATCGGTGTAACCAGTACTCTAGTGCTTCCCTTATGCACCAAATAACAGTAATACAATTAAAAGAACATGTACCAGTGTATACACCTCCCCAATGTGGTCACAGCAAAAGAAATGAGTAATATTACCAATATATAACTTGACTGTAATACAGACAGCATAGAGCTTGATGGGGATATGGACACTTGTCACTGCGATCTATAGATCTATTGCCCTGTTCACACTGACATACCTCCCAGAGCTGTGAATTGTAAGCTCCTGAGCCAAGAAAGTGATCATTTGTTTCACAAGGAGCTGTGGGACACTGCGCAGCCATCACTCGCAGTGACAAGTATCCATATCCCCATCAAGCTCTATGCTGTCTGTATTACAGTCAAGTTATATATTGGTAATATTACTCATTTCTTTTGCTGTGACCACATTGGGGAGGTGTATACACTGGTACATGTTCTTTTAATTGTACAACTGCAGGGCACACCACTTATTAATGTCAGCATACGGCTGAGGGCAATCTTCGGAAACAACGATGGAAAACTATCAACCGACTATCCGGATCCCATGCGCGCGCGCAGGGTCCAGGAAGACCGTTGGTAGTCTGAGGAAAGCTGGAGACGTTCTCCGCAATCCACGAGTGCCCGGGAGGTCGGAGGAGGTCAAGTCAGGCCTCTCGACGACCCGAGCGAAAAGGAAAAGGAAGACATGAAAGAACAAAAAAGCAACAATTAACGTAGATAAGAGTAAATACACCAATTCTATCTCAGATAGAAGGCAAATAGCAGGCCAGAAGGTAATAAAAGTAAGCCCCACTGGACAGGGCCAGGAGCTAACCTTACGCGGGAAAAAACTACCGACACCTATAAGGATTCTGGGAGGCAGATACGCAGTAGATGTTAAAGACAAGGAAAAATACCGCTTTCTCCTGTAGGTGTCTGAGTACCGGTCCTTGCCTGTGCGAAGTTCTCCTTGGAGATGTGCCGTCGCCGGTTTGGAGTAAACCGTGGATGTGTCCGGGGTCTTCATACGAAACCCTGCCCTTCAGGCATGAGGTTTAGGGCCTTCACCCTTCCCACCATATTCAGATGGCCGTGCATTGGTATCCTCTTGGATAGTATGGCAATGGTACTTGTCTGGACACCTGCCTATTTCCATGTCACTGGTGGGCACTGGTTTTTCCTCAGTGATATTCCCCCAGGCCTGCGGCCAAAAGGGGTTCGGCTCCAATAGAGCAGGCCCGTCAGAAGGGCACAGGCCCAGCAGGCCAAATGAATGGACACAGAATAGTTGGCCAAGCAAATAGGCACGGACATAGCAGGCCCTTCAAATAGGCACTGACATAGTAAGCCAATAAATGGGGCACAGACATAGCAGGCCGTTTTAATGGGCACGGACATAGCAGGCCGTTTTAATGGGCACAGACATAGCAGGCCGTTTTAATGGGCACAGACATAGCAGGCCGTTCTAATGGGCACAGACATAGCAGGCCGTTTTAATGGGCACAGACATAGCAGGCCGTTTTAATGGGCACAGACATAGCAGGCCGTTCTAATGGGCACAGACATAGCAGGCCATTCTAATGGGCACAGACATAGCAGGCCAATCAATGGGGCACAGACATAGCAGGCCAATCAAAGGGGCACAGACATAGCAGGCCGTTCTAATGGGCACATACATAGCAGGCCGTTCTAATGGGCACAGACATAGCAGGCCATTCTAATGGGCACATACATAGCAGGCCAATCAATGGGGCACAGACATAGCAGGCCAATCAATGGGGCACAGACATAGCAGGCCAATCAATGGGGCACAGACATAGCAGGTCAATCCTGGGTTTCATATTAAATGAGTAATGGGGACCTCTGAGTTTGGCATAGTCCCCTAAATGTCTGTAAATCCTCCGGGTATCCTGTGACCTAGGACCCTTAGACACTAATCTTAGACAGCGTACTACTGTGTGAATAAATCGTAACCGGGACTGGCGGTCCCTAAGTGCCCAGCAGGCAACATAGAGGGGTAAAACCCGTTATATTGGGTTTAAGCTGGATATGTTCCAGTGATATAGTGTCCATAAAATCAAGCTCTGCTGAGCAATACCTTCTTTAAAGTGCAAATTGTAATGCACATGTACATACAGATCTGTATGATATATCTTATCTTTATTGTAGGTCATCGTCATCATCGTACCGCCTGAAGGGTATAGTACTCATGGTCTCTTCAGGAGGTCTCTTCAACTCAATGAATCTTCCCAAGAAGCCTGATAAGATAGAATAGTATCGGCATAGACAGGACTGACATCTACCGTCAGTGAAACTCACAGCAATCCGTGATATCTATAGCACTAAGACTCACAGCAAGCCGTGCCACAGTAATCTGTGATATATATATATATACTGGCCTAGAACTCACAGGAATCTGAGAACTCACAGTAATCAGTGATGTATACATATACATAGCCATAGAACCCACAGTAGTCTGTGATATAAATATACATATGGAAACTCACAGTAATCTGTGATATATCTACCTGAAACTCACAGAAATCTGTGACATTTACACATGGAAAAACTATAGAAATCTGTGACATTTACACATGGAAAAACACATGGCAAACTACCAGTAATCTGTGTAAATAAACACATGGCAAACTACCAGTAATCTGGAAAAACTAAACACATGGCAAACTACCAGTAATCTGTATAACTAAACACATGGCAAACTACCAGTAATCTGTATAACTAAACACATGGCAAACTACCAGTAATCTGTATAAGTAAACACATGGTAAACTACCAGTAATCTGTATAACTAAACACATGGCAAACTACCAGTAATCTGTATAAATAAACACATGGCAAACTATCAGTAAACTGTATAAATAAACACATGGTAAACTACCAGTAATCTGTATAAATAAACACATGGTAAACTACCAGTAATCTGTATAACTAAACACATGGCAAACTACCAGTAATCTGTATAAATAAACACATGGCAAACTATCAGTAATCTGTATAAATAAACACATGGCAAACTACCAGTAATCTGTATAACTAAACACATGGCAAACTACCAGTAATCTGTATAATTAAACCCATGGTAAACTACCAGTAATCTGTATAAATAAACACATGGCAAACTGTCAGTAATCTGTATAAATAAACACATAGCAAACTACCAGTAATCTGTATAAATAAACACATGAAAAACTATCAGTAATGTAAAGGAAACATTCCCCAAATAAAATAAAAGAGCCAGAAAGGCACATAAATCTCACAACCAAGCATAGTTCATAACAATCATAAATAAATCACACTAAATCCCAAAGCCACCCACTAGAAGCAGGAGGCAGTGGTACTCTGACCTGTACTGATGCGGAGCAGCAAAGAAATGATGCAATGGGAAGGGGGTTTTATAGTACCTAACTTTTTTCTGATTGGTTGTTTTTCTGTGCTGCTGTGGAGTTCTAGTAAAGAGAGACTAAAGCAAATACGAAGTCTCCTGTCATGTTATAAAATTATAAAAGACGTGTGCATTACGTTCAGCATTAAAATTTTCAGATTTTAGTGGAATTAAATATTACATTATCTCCCAGATATTTAGTTATTGTGCTCTATTCCAAAAATAGATTGTTTTTCCTTTTTAACAAATAGCAGTTTTATTGTTTTATATGTACATTTCATTGTATTTATCTTATAGTTTCACTGATTGATAAATTATTGTTTTATAGAGTTTTACTAAGAAGTGGTTTTGGACTGACACTTTCGTGTGCTTCAGTTTAAGATCAATAAATTGCAAGCCTTTCTGCCTGCAGTGCAACTATGTAACACTATACATACAGAGATTAACCCCTCTCCTGTCAGAGGTGTAACTGCACCTCCGGCAGTGTCATTGGGTCATAATTAGCCTTCTGAAACAAGAGTTCCAGGGAACTCAATTCTGTGCTTGCTTCTATATACAGAATGTTAGTCATTGGCCGTGAGTCCTCAGCTGACACTCTCTGACAGTCAATGGCTTATGGGATGTCATTCAGTCTGCAGGATAGGAGACTCAGTGCCACGTGGGACCTAGGTAGAGGGCAAACAGTTGCTAAATAGTTTCTTCCATTACCAGGAAATGGCATGATGATGCTCCTGGGATTATAACCCCTACAGTAGGCTGTGGTGGTTATGGTGCTTGGAGTAACCTTTCAATTTGCATGGTATACTATGGATTTGCCAGGACAGAAAAGGTATATAATGTAAAGGGGGAAAAAATTAGTATGAACAAATAAAGAAAAAAGTTTCCAACTCGTGCCAGCTTTAATATTTCAAAAGTTACCTTTATAGCTTGATCAGGACATATGGCTGGGACACAGCATGCTAATTATCATTGACAAAGGATGCTAATGCATTTCATGGACTTTTTTAGCATAGTTTTGTTCAGTTAAGTATTGTATTGTGTAAAAATCTAACATGCAAGAGTTACTTTTTACATTTTTTGTTGGGTAGCAAAAAAAATCGTTGTTTAATTCACAGACTAATAATTAAGTACTGACTAAATAGTTTCAAGGTTTTGTCTAATAAACAAAATAAAATGACTCATAAGCACAATCTGTTCCTTGCAAAGGATTATGTATCAAGGTTCCAAACAGAGTATTAAATAAGCACTGAGCAGTAAATCAAAAGCTTTTCATTGAGCACAGGGTCACTAATTAGGGCAGTTAGCATACAATCTGCTTAATGACAGACAAACACAAAAAAACTAATGAATAGTGTAATACCTTGATATCATGACATTAAAATAAACTCAGTGAATGAAGAAAAGAGCTATCACAGTCCATTTTATTTTTTGAGTCCTTGGTTTCTTTTTATTAAAATTGCAAATGGAATTATACAGTAGCTATACTAAAATATGGTGTAACCAAGGTTAAACTAGAACTAACATTCAATTATGACTGCTTTTAATTTCCTATACAGATAAAATATATCTCACAGGGTAATAATTATTAATGTCAAATGCAGCTGAATACGTTTGACAGTTGACCAAGCAAAGATGGATCATAAATAGGTATGAATATGAGATACTTGGGACTCGATTTAATATTGTTGGATAAGCTTTTTAAATGATTTCATATTTTTGGATAAAATTATATTATATATATATTTTCATCTTTAGAATTTTCACACACACAAATATATATAAACACAAAGATAAAGCACAGTGCTCAGCCAAGAAGCTACAATGAGACAGGAAGGGGTATTTTATAAAACCTTTCACATTTAACTCATTAAACACGGGGTGACTGTTAGCAATGTCAGCAATGTAACATAGTTGTGTGATACAAACATCATAAACAAACACAAAGATAAAGCACTGCGCTTACTGCAGCAGTGGCTTAGTATTTAACAGCTCAAAATACATAGTAAAAACAAAGAGAACATTACCTGCACTCTGGCAAATCAAATGGCTAGTGTAGGATTCACCTTTTGGGGCTTGCCTTGACGTGGCAGGTGAGCTTATATTCAAATAACCATTGGAATAAAACTAAAGAGCCTCCATTTTGTTTAAATGTACATAGGGATTTAGGCCAGAGTGCAGGTAACGTTCTCTTTGTTTTATATAATATAAAATAAGACAGATTGGGCCAAATGTAATAGTAGGATTTGAGGAGTCAATTATTTTTTTTTATTATTAATCCAATTTCTTTTTTTTTTTTTTATTGAAATGTTTTTTATTTTGATGATATAATAACGTCAGACATGGTACAGTGCAATATAAAAGCATATGGTTGCCTGCGCAGAGGCTAGTAAATCAAAGTGAGTGTACAATAGTGGAGAGTAAATATGCAAGCTGTTAATGGTGCGATGTACGAAAACCATATTTAAAGTCATTAGAATCATTTCAATGCATGAAGTAAAACAACACTTTTACACCTATGTAGCTCAGGTAGTAGTCGCAACAGTTCTACGTGAAAGTCAGTCCTTATGCGGTTTGTAGTTATTACAACAATTTTTAAAAGAAAAACGTGGCTTGTATTTAGTTAATTGCTCGGTCCAATTTACAGATGCAGATCTTTCCGTCAAAGAAATATACATGGTAGACTCGCAGGTCTCTCATTCATGCGGTACATTGAACCGCGTTGGGATGCACAGGTCCCTGTGTTTCGTGAAAACAGTAAAATTGTGGTAATATATCTAGTGGTCGGGTGATCTCAATGTCAGTACCTGTCAGGATCGGGACAGGGATCCAACACGCAAAGTACAAACAGGACAGGGTACGTATACCGGACCTTAGAATGGCCGGACTGTCAGGATCGGGTCAGGGATCCAACACGCAGAGTACAAAGAGTAGCAGATACGTATACCGGTCCTTAGAATGGCCGGACTTAACGTATAACTACGATAGAATGGTCAGAGACAAGCCGAGGTCGAGGGAACGAGAAGACAGGTAAGCGAGAGACAAGCCGGGTCAAGGATAACAGAAAGACAGGAGAGTAAATACCAAAGCCGGGTCAGAACCAAAAGACAAGAGAATAACAAAGCACTGTGTGACTAGGCGGACTAGAACCACGACAGGGCAATGAGTGAATGAGAAAGCCACTGTTAAGTATCCTGGCTAGGGAGAGAAGACACGCCTCCGGCGAGTCCTGATTCGTCTCCCGAGATTTGAGTGACAGGACGTTCCGGGTTGGCGTCATGACGTCTACCTCCGGTCCTCCTGTTATAAAAGGAAGTGACTCCCTCGCGGCCGGCGTTAGCAAGACCGAGTGAACCGCGAGGGGCCGAGGAGACATGCCGTCCGGACGGATAAACTTCTAAGTCTCTACCTCTCTCAGAGGTAGAGGCTTCAGGTACCCTGACAGTACCCCCCCTCTCAGATACGCCCACCGGGCGGAAGGAGCCGGGGCGAGATGGAAAGCGGGAGTGAAATGCCCTGCGAAGGCGAGGAGCATGAACATCCTCTTGTGGTACCCAACTCCTCTCCTCAGGACCATATCCCTTCCAGTCAACTAAATATTGTACTCTCCCCCGGGAGACACGAGAGTCAATAATGGAGTTAACCTCATACTCCTCCTGACCCTCCACCTGAACAGGGCGCGGAGGGGCGATTGTGGAGGAAAATCTGTTACAGATTAGAGGTTTCAGCAATGACACGTGAAAGGAGTTCGGGATGCGTAACGTAGCTGGGAGAGCTAGACGATACGCCACTGGGTTAATTCGAGTCAAGATCCTGTAGGGACCAATATAACGAGGAGCGAATTTCATGGAAGGAACTTTAAGGCGAATATTCCTAGTACTCAACCAAACTCTATCGCCTGGAACAAAATTCGGAGCCGCCCTTCTACGTTTGTCAGCATGTTTCTTAACCAGTACAGAATTATGTAGAAGAATCTGTCGAGTCTGATCCCACAACTTCCTCAAATTGGCCACATGGACATCAACCGACGGCACTCCTTGGGAAGGAGAAACCGAGGGAAGAATAGATGGATGAAAGCCATAGTTCATGAAGAAGGGGCTTGAATGCGTAGAGTCACAAACGAGATTGTTGTGCGCAAACTCCGCCCAAGGAATCAAACCGACCCAATCGTCCTGGTGCTCGGAAACAAAACAACGTAAGTATTGCTCAATCTTCTGGTTGGTTCGTTCGGCAGCTCCGTTAGACTGAGGATGATAGGCGGACGAAAAATTCAATTTGATGCCCAATTGAGAACAGAACGACCTCCAAAAACGTGAAACAAATTGGGAGCCTCTATCAGAAGTGATCTCCGAGGGAATCCCATGCAAGCGAAAAATCTCTTTAGCAAAGATTTCCGCCAATTCAGGAGAAGTCGGGAGTTTAGGCAAAGGTACGAAATGTGCCATCTTGGTAAACCTATCGACTACGGTGAGGATAACAGTGTGCTTTTTAGAAACAGGCAAATCCACAATAAAGTCCATTGCCACACAGGACCAAGGTTTGTCAGGAATTTCCAGAGGTTGTAGAAGGCCACAAGGAAGCGAATGCGGTAGTTTAGTTTTAGTACAGACCACACAAACTCCGATAAAATCCTTAATATCCTTCCGTAACGAAGGCCACCAGAAATCCTTGGAGATCAAAGAATACGTCTTGCGAACACCCGGATGACCAGCCACCTTACCCTCGTGAAGACACTGTAAGAGCTCCAATTGGAGTTCAGGGGGAACGAAAAGTCTGGAAACCGGAGTCAGTCTAGGTGCCAGATGCTGCAAGCTCCTTATCTGATCAAGTAGCGGAGAATGGACTTTGAGAGTAGTGTTAGCGATAATGTTACACTTGGGGACTATAGAGGACAAAACCGGCTCAGGTACGGCAGCAGGTTCATATTGGCGAGATAAGGCGTCGGCTTTAGAATTCTTAGAACCTGGCCTATATGTGAGTACGTAGTTGAAGTGAGTGAGAAATATGGACCAACGAGCCTGTCTAGATGAAAGTCGTTTAGCCTCTCCAATATAGGATAAGTTTTTATGATCTGTCAAAATAGTAACAGGATGCAAAGTACCCTCTAATAAATGTCTCCACTCCTTTTAGGCCATTATAACCGCTAGTAGTTCCCTGTCACCAATGTCATATCTGCTTTCAGTACCTGACAATTTTTTGGAAAAGTATCCACAAGGATGTAATGGTTTATCTACACCCAACCTTTGGGACAGAACAGCACCTATACCTGTCTCAGAAGCGTCAACTTCGAGTAGGAAAGGTAGTGTAGTATCAGGGTGAACTAAAATTGGTGCGGAAGCAAACAGCTCCTTGAGTGTCTTAAAAGCCAGAAGTGCTTCAGTAGACCAATTCTTAGTCTCAGCCCCTTGTTTGGTCATATTGGTGATGGGAGCAATGATAGAGGAGTATCCCTTAATGAAACGTCTGTAGTAATTGGAGAAACCAATAAATCTCTGGATAGCCTTGAGACCCTTAGGTAAAGGCCAATCTAATATGGATTGGAGCTTCTCCGGGTCCATTTCAAACCCTTCCCCAGAAATCACATAACCAAGAAAGGTAGTTTGGGATTGGTCAAAGCTGCATTTCTCTAGTTTGCAGTATAAGCCATGCTGAAGGAGTTTGTGTAGAACCCTTCTGACTTGTCCGTGGTGAGTCTCAATATCCCTGGAATGTATAAGTATATCATCAAGGTATACAATCACACAGTCATCCTGAAACTCCCTAAGAACCTCATTAATAAGGTCCTGAAATACTGCCGGAGCATTGCAGAGACCAAAAGGCATTACAGTATACTCATAGTGCCCATATCGAGTATTGAATGCAGTTTTCCACTTGTCACCGTCGTGAATTCTCACCAAATTATAAGCACCTCTAAGGTCTAACTTAGTGAAAATTTTAGAACTTTTTAATCGATCAAAAAGCTCGGTGATCAAGGGAATCGGATATACATTTCTGATGGTTATCTTGTTAAGACCTCGGTAGTCAATGCAGGGTCTTAAAGAACCATCCTTCTTTTTAACAAAAAAGAATCCAGCCCCAGCAGGAGAGGAGGATCTTCTAATGAACCCCTTGTCTAGGTTTTCACGAATATACTCCTCTAGAACTAAGTTTTCATTCGTAGACAAAGGGTATACATGACCCCTGGGAGGCATGGTACCAGAAAGTAAATTCATTTTGCAATCAAAAGGCCTATGTGGTGGTAAGGTATCAGCCTTTCCTTTGTCAAATACTGCCTTTAAATCTTGATACAAGGACGGTATTTGTACTTTGGTAGAGTCGGTAGCGTTATTAAGTGAGTTGACACTACAAAGAGGTGACACTTTCTTTAAACAATTCTCTTGACAATCCTGACCCCACGAAACTATTTCCCCTGATCTCCAATCTATAACGGGGTTATGTCTCTTAAGCCAGGAGTATCCCAGGACTATGGGAACAGAAGGAGATGAAATGAGTAGTAGGGATATTTCCTCCTTGTGTAGAATACCAGTAGTTAAGTAAAGAGGTGTGGTCTCCCGGAAAATCACAGGCTCAACTAAAGGTCTACCATCAATGGCCTCAACAGCCAAGGGTGTCTTCCTTAACTGGGATGGGATAGTGTGTTTGGTGAGAAACTTTTGGTCGATAAAACTCTCAGCAGCGCCGGAGTCTATCAATGCCATAGTCTCTAAAGTTCCCTTCTCCCAAGTTAAAGAGACCGGTAATAGGAGTCTATGTTCCTTGTAGTTATGAGTAGAGGACAAAATCGAAACACCCAAGGTCTGTCCTCTAGAGAAACTTAGGTGCGAGCGTTTCCCGGACGACTGGGACAGCTCAAACGTACATGACCTCTGGCCCCACAATACATACACAGTCCCTCCCTTCTCCTGTACTGTCTCTCCTCCTCTGAGAGACGAGTAAGGCCTAACTGCATAGGTTCTGAAACCTGTGGATTTTTGGTTTCAGAAATTTGAAATGATGGTGCTAATCTAAAGGAAGATTTACCGGTTCTATCTCGAGTATTCTGTCTCTCCCTTAGACGTTCGTCAATACGAGAGATAAAGGAAATTAAGTCCTCCAGATTCTCGGGAAGCTCTCTTGTTGCTACCTCATCAAGTATTACATCAGATAATCCATTTAAGAATACGTCTATATAGGCCTGTTCATTCCATTTTATCTCTGCCGCCAAAGACCTGAACTCTAGTGCGTAATCCACAAGAGTTTGGTTGTCTTGTCTAAGGCGCAACAGTAATCTGGCTGCATTAACCCTCCTGCCAGGAGGATCAAAAGTTCTTTTAAAAGCAGCTACAAAGGCATTATAGTTGTAGACTAATGGATTATCATTCTCCCACAACGGATTAGCCCATCTCAGAGCTTTCTCAATGAGTAAGGTAATAATAAATCCCACTTTTGCCCTATCAGTAGGGTATGAACGAGGCTGCAGCTCGAAATGAATACTGATCTGGTTCAAAAAGCCACGACACCTCTCAGGAGAACCAGCATAACGTACAGGTGGGGTAACTCGGGAAGAAGCACCTACAGTAGCTACCTCTAGTCCTGAACCCACAGAAGAAGCAGACATATTACGCATCTCCTCCGGTGGATTAATAGGACGAGACAGCAGCGCCTGTAGTGCTAGAGCCATCTGATCCATCCTATGATCCATGGCGTCAAACCTAGGATCAGGAGAACCAAGCTGACAATTTGTACCTGCAGGATCCATGGCCCTGTCGTAATGTCAGGATCGGGTCAGGGATCCAACACGCAGAGTACAAAGAGTAGCAGATACGTATACCGGTCCTTAGAATGGCCGGACTTAACGTATAACTACGATAGAATGGTCAGAGACAAGCCGAGGTCGAGGGAACGAGAAGACAGGTAAGCGAGAGACAAGCCGGGTCAAGGATAACGGAAAGACAGGAGAGTAAATACCAAAGCCGGGTCAGAACCAAAAGACAAGAGAATAACAAAGCACTGTGTGACTAGGCGGACTAGAACCACGACAGGGCAATGAGTGAATGAGAAAGCCACTGTTAAGTATCCTGGCTAGGGAGAGAAGACACGCCTCCGGCGAGTCCTGATTCGTCTCCCGAGATTTGAGTGACAGGACGTTCCGGGTTGGCGTCATGACGTCTACCTCCGGTCCTCCTGTTATAAAAGGAAGTGACTCCCTCGCGGCCGGCGTTAGCAAGACCGAGTGAACCGCGAGGGGCCGAGGAGACATGCCGTCCGGACGGATAAACTTCTAAGTCTCTACCTCTCTCAGAGGTAGAGGCTTCAGGTACCCTGACACGGACTAACGTACGGAGAGTAAAGAGAATGGTCAGAAACAAGCCGAGGTCGAGGGAACGAGAGGACAGGTGAGCGAGGAACAAGCCGGGTCAAGGATACCAGAGGGAAACAGAGTAAGTCAAACTAGCCGGGTCGGAACCAAAGGAATAACTGAAATCGCCAGAACACTGTGTGACTAGACAGGCTAGAACCACGACAGGGCAATGAGTGAATGGGAGAAACAGGTTTAAATACCCTGGTTACAGTGAGTATACCCGCCTCCGACGAGTCCTGAGTGGCTTCCAGTCACTTGAGTGACAGATCGGTCCGGACTGACGTCATGACGTCGGGCAGGGTGCGTGACGTCATAAAATGAGACGGATCCCTCGCGGCCGGCGTGAGAGTCTCTAGGAGAGCCGCGAGGGATGGAGGAAGCCGACCTGCTGGAGGAGTAAACTACTAAGTCTCTACCTCTTTCGGAGGTAGAGGCTTCAGGTACCCTGACAGTACCCCCCCTCTCAGATACGCCCACCGGGCGGAATGAACCGGGACGAGACGGAAAGCGTGAGTGAAACGCCCTGCGAAGGCGAGGAGCATGAACATCCTCTTGTGGTACCCAACTTCTCTCCTCAGGACCATATCCCTTCCAGTCGACCAAATATTGTACTCTCCCCCGAGAGATACGAGAATCAATGATGGAGTTAACCTCATACTCCTCCTGACCCTCCACCTGAACAGAGCGAGGAGGGGCGATCGTGGAGGAGAATCTGTTACAAACTAGGGGTTTCAACAATGAAACGTGAAAGGAGTTAGGGATGCGTAAGGCAGCTGGGAGAGCTAGACGATACACCACTGGGTTAATTCGAGTCAAGATCCTGTAAGGGCCAATATATCGAGGAGCGAATTTCATGGAAGGAACTTTAAGCCGAATATTCCTAGTGCTTAACCATACTCTATCGCCTGGAACGAAAATCGGAGCCGCCCTTCTACGTTTATCGGCGTGTTTCTTAACCAGCATAGAATTGTGTAGAAGAATTTGTCGAGTCTGATCCCACAACTTCCTCAAATTGGCAACATGTACATCAACCGACGGTACACCTTGGGAAGGAGAAACCGAGGGAAGAATAGATGGATGAAAGCCATAGTTCATGAAGAAGGGGCTTGAATGAGTAGAGTCACAAACGAGATTGTTGTGCGCAAACTCCGCCCAAGGAATCAAACCGACCCAATCGTCCTGGTGTTCGGAAACAAAACAACGTAGATATTGCTCAATCTTTTGGTTAGTACGTTCAGCAGCTCCGTTAGACTGGGGATGATAGGCAGAAGAGAAATTTAATTTAATACCTAGTTGAGAACAAAAGGATCTCCAAAAACGGGAAACAAATTGGGACCCTCTGTCAGATACGATTTGGGAAGGTATCCCATGTAAGCGAAAAATCTCCCTCGCGAATATCTCTGCCAACTCTTGGGAGGATGGAAGTTTAGGCAAGGGAATGAAGTGGGCCATCTTGGTGAATCTGTCAACCACGGTGAGGATAACAGTCTGTTTTTTAGAGATAGGTAGATCGACAATAAAGTCCATGGCCAAACAAGACCATGGTTTCTCTGGTACCTCTAAGGGATGCAGGAATCCACTTGGGAGCGTATGAGGTTGTTTGGTCTTAGTACACACTTCACACGCAGCGATGAAATCTATAGTATCTTTACGTAAAGCAGGCCACCAGAAGTCTTTAGAAATCAAAGCATACGTCTTGCGGATACCAGGATGTCCCGCCATCTTGCTGTTATGGAAACATTGCAACAGCTCCAGTTGAAGAGTAGGAGGAACGAAATGTCGACCCTCAGGAGTCTGTTTAGGTGCTAGATGTTGCAGCTTAATGATCTCGGCCAGTAACGGGGAATGAATCCTGAGATTCGTATTAGCAACAATCTTGCATTTAGGAACTATAGAAGAAATAATCGGTTCAGATACAGTGAAAGGTTCATATTGTCGAGACAAAGCATCGGCCTTAGAGTTCTTAGAGCCAGGTCTGTAAGTAAGTACATAATTGAAATGAGTCAGGAATAAGGACCAACGAGCTTGCCTAGAGGACAAACGCTTAGCCTCCCCAATATAGGACAAGTTCTTGTGGTCCGTCAAAATAGTAACCGGATGTAAGGTGCCCTCCAATAGATGTCTCCACTCTTTCAAGGCTTTAATGACTGCTAACAATTCCCTGTCTCCGATGTCATACCTGCTCTCAGGCCCAGAAAGTTTCTTGGAAAAAAAACCACAAGGATGTAACGGTTTATCCACCCCCAACCTTTGTGAGAGAACGGCACCTACTCCTGTCTCAGAGGCATCGACCTCAAGTAGGAACGGCAAGGATGTATCAGGATGGACTAATATTGGAGCAGAAGCAAAAAGTTCTTTGAGATTTTTGAAAGCAACGAGAGCTTCAGTAGACCAAGTCTTAGTATCAGCCCCTTGTTTGGTCATATTGGTAATAGGTGCAATAATAGAAGAGTAACCCTTAATGAAGCGCCTATAATAATTGGAGAACCCAATAAACCTCTGGATAGCCTTGAGTCCCTTAGTCAATGGCCAATCTAGAATAGACTGGAGTTTGTCAGGATCCATCTTAAAGCCTTCCCCAGAAATCACGTATCCAAGAAAATCTATCTGGGTCTGGTCAAAGCTGCATTTCTCCAATTTGCAGTATAAGCCGTGTTGTAGAAGTTTGTGTAATACCTTTCTGACTTGTCTATGGTGGGTCTCAATCACTCTAGAGTGTATGAGAATGTCATCCAGGTATACAATAACACAATCCTGTTAAAATTCCCTAAGAACTTCGTTAATTAGATCCTGGAATACTGCCAGTGCGTTACAAAGACCAAAAGGCATGACCGTGTACTCATAATGCCCGTAGCGGGTATTAAACGCCGTCTTCCACTCGTGACCTTGTTGAATTCTCACCAAGTTATATGCCCCTCTGAGGTCCAACTTAGTGAAAATCTTAGAACCTTTTAGCCGATCAAAGAGCTCGGTAATCAAGGGGATCGGATAGGCATTCCTAATGGTTATTTTATTCAAACCTCGGTAATCAATACATGGTCTGAGTGAGCCATCCTTCATTTTAACAAAAAAAAATCCAGCCCCGGCGGGAGAAGAGGATCTCCTAATGAATCCCTTGTCTAAATTCTCCTGAATATATTCCTCTAAAACAGAATTCTCTTTAATGGATAGAGGATATACATTACCCCTGGGGGGCATGGTGCCAGGCAAAAGATTAATTTTACAATCAAAGGTCCTGTGTGGGGGTAGTGTATCAGCGTTCTTCTTATCGAACACTGCTTTCAAGTCTATGTACAGAGGAGGTATCTGTCTCCCTGTAGACTGGGTAGAACTACCTGGTGTGTTAATCATAGCCAATGGAGACACCCTGCGTAAACACCTCTCCTGACAACCCTGGCCCCATGAGATTATCTCCCCTAATTCCCAATCGATAATAGGGTTATGTCTCTTTAACCATGGGTAGCCCAGGACTATGGGAACAGAAGGAGATGAAATGAGCATAAGTGATAAGTTCTCCTCGTGTAAGATACCAATAGTTAAGTTAATGGGTATAGTCTCACGAGAGATAACAGGCTCAAGTAAAGGTCTACCATCTATGGCCTCAACGGCCAAGGGTGTATCCCTTAACTGGGATGGGATAGTGTGTTTAGTAGCAAAGACTTGGTCGATAAAATTCTCAGCAGCTCCGGAATCTATCAAGGCCATGGTCTTTAGCATTCCCTTCTCCCACGTTAAAGAAATTGGTAGCAGAAGCCTGTGATCTTTATAATTATGCGTAGAGGACAAAATAGAAACACCCAAGGCCTGTCCTCTAGAGAAACTTAGGTGCGGGCGTTTCCCGAGCGAGTAGGACAATTCAGACGCAAATGACCTCTGGCTCCACAATACATACATAAACCCTCCCTTCTCCTGTACTGCCTCTCCTCTTCAGAGAGGCGAGTATTGCCTATCTGCATAGGTTCAGGATACAGTGAGGTATTGGACTCAGGACTTTGAAATGTAGGGGCTAATTTAAAGGCAGGTCTGAAGTTCCTCTCTCTAGTATTCTGTCTCTCTCTTAAACGCTCATCAATACGAGAAATGAACGAAATTAAGTCCTCTAAATTCTCAGGAAGCTCCCTAGTAGCAACCTCATCAAGGATAATATCTGATAGCCCATTCAAAAATACATCTATATAAGCCTGCTCATTCCACTTGACTTCTGCCGCCAGAGACCTGAACTCTAGTGCATAATCCACAAGTGTTCGGTTCTCCTGTCTCAGGCGCAACAGTAATCTGGCGGCATTAACCTTCCTACCAGGAGGGTCAAAAGTTCTTCTAAATGCAGCTACAAAGGCATTATAATTATATACCAATGGGTTATCATTCTCCCATAGTGGGTTGGCCCATCTCAGAGCTTTCTCAATGAGTAGGGTGATAATAAATCCAACTTTCGCCCTATCTGTGGGATAGGAGTGAGGTTGTAGTTCGAAGTGGATACTAATCTGGTTCAAAAAACCACGACACTTCTCCGGGTGGGTGACTCGGGGCTTGGGGACCCCTAGTCACCTTTGATTGGGGGGGGGGGATTTTTATTTAGGGCCCTCACCCACCACTCAGGGATGGGGCTGGGGGGGGACAGTAGGTCCCCCTCATTATTTTTATGGCCCCAACCCACCGCGCAGGGGTGGGGGCTGGGGGGAAGACAGTAGGTCCCCCCACACATTATTTTTATGGCCCCCACGCACCGCGCAGGGGTGGGGGCGGGGGGAGGACAGTAGGTCCTCCCCATTGTGATTTATGGCCCCCACCCACCGCGCAGGGGTGGGGGCTGGGGGGAGGACAGTAGATCACCCCCTCATTATTTTTTTGCCCCCCACCCACCACACAGGGGTGGGGGTGGGGGGAGGACAGTAGGTCCTCCCCCATTGTGATTTATGGCCCCCACCCACTGCGCAGGGGTTGGGGGATGGGGGGGAGGAAAGTATGTCCCCCCCTCATTATTTTTATGGCCCCCACCCACCGCGCAGGCGTGGGAGCGGGTGGAGGAGAGTAGATCTTCCCCCATTGTGATTTATGGCCCCCACCCACCGCGCATGGGTGGGGGCCGGGGGGAGGACAGTAGGTCCCCCCCTCATTATTTTTATGGCCCCCACCCACCAGGCAGGGGTGGGGGCGGGGGGAGGACAGTAGGTCGCCCCCCCAGTGTGTAGCAGAGTCCCTGAGGACAGGTGTCAATCCATATCTGCCAAGTGACCCTATGTAGGGGGAACAGTCCCTATTCTGCTCTGTGTCAGTGTGTATCAGGGATCCTCAGGATAGGTGTCAATCCAATTCTGCCAAATGACCCTATGTAGGGGGAACAGGTCCCTATTCTGCTCTGTGTCAGTGTGTATCATGGATCCTTAGGATAGGTGTCAATCCATATCTGCCAAGTCACCCTATGTAGGGGGAACAGTCCCTATTGTGCTCTGTGTCAGTGTGTATCAGGGATCCTTAGGATAGGTGTCAATCCATATCTGCCAAGTGACCCTATGTAGGAGGAACAGTCCCTATTCTGCTCTGTGTCAGTGTGTATCAGGGATCCTTAGGATAGGTGTCAATCCATATCTGCCAAGTGACCCTATGTAGGGGGAACAGTCCCTATTCTGCTCTGTGTCAGTGTGTATCAGGGATCCTTAGGATAGTTGTCAATCCATATCTGCCAAGTGACCCTATGTAGGGGGAACAGTCCCTATTCTGCTTTGTGTCAGTGTGTATCAGGGATCCTTAGGATAGGTGTCAATCCATATCTGCCAAGTGACCCTATGTAGGGGGAACAGTCCCTATTCTGCTCTGTGTCAGTGTGTATCAGGGTCTCTGAGGACAGGTGTCAATCCATATGTCAAGGTGTCAATATGTCATATGTCAGGTGTCAATCCATATCCATTGTGATTTAGGAATGTTAGGTGATTTATGCCCTTTATGGATTAAAACCAGACTCTGCATCAACTGTGTAATTTTCCATGGGAGTTTTGCCATGGATCCCCCTCCGGCATGCAACAGTCCAGTTGTTAGTCCCCTTGAAACAACTTTTCCATCACTATTGTGGCCAGAAAGAGTCCCTGTGGGTTTTAAAATTTGCCTGCCCATTGAAGTCTATGGCGGTTCTCCCGGTTCGCCGGTTCGCGAATATTTGCGGAAATTCGCATTCTCCGTTCGCGAGCCGAAAATGTTATGTTCGCGACATCACTATTTATGATGCGTGGCGCACAACACACCCAAATGAACGGAATATACGCACCATTCCAGGGTCCACAAAACAAGCTCGTGTATAGATTATATTTTAATTACGGCGCATCTCCTCACCTCCATTATAGAATGTAAAATTGGAGACATAACTTGGTCAGATCATGCGCCCACATCAATGACACTACAAGACAAATTCCAATTTTGGGGAACCTCGCTCTGGAAGTTGAACGACACAATCCTACACAACCAACCTTTCAAAGATTCCCTAGCAAAGGAAATAAATCTTTATTTCCAAACTAACTGCACACTGCAAACACAACCCCAAAACACATGGGTGGTGTAACGAGAATATACCCCTACACGCAGGATCCAGCTAAACAGAAGGCAGTACAGAGGTGAGATACGTCTACCGGACCTTAGAATGGCCGGACTCGACGTATATAGGAGAAGTACAGAGTCAGGAACAATCCGAGGTCAAGGGCACAAAGAGACAGCGTAAACGGAGGACAAGCCGGGGTCTGGTACACAGGAAACAGCAAGCCGGCAAACAGAACAGACAAGGATAAAGCGAAAACGAAGTTAGAATACAAAGCCAAGGTCAAATACGGAGGAACACAACTGAACACAACAAGCGCTAAAGGGAACTGAGACAGAAACCACGATAGGGCAAGGAACTAAGGGAAAAGGGTAAGTATAAATAGGCTCAAAACTAATGTGATTGGCTCCTGTCACTTCCACACCCCCAAAAGGTAAGTGTATGGGGTGTGTGGGATGACAGGGGCCAATGGGAGCCTTTTGGCAATTTAGGCTCCCTCTGTCTCTTTAAGAGCGCGCCCGAGACTCGCGGCGCGCTCTTAGATTCAGGTGGGACATGTGACCGCATTTCGCGGTCACTGCCCGCCTTCCTGTCTGAAGCGTCAGATGAGCCGCGCGCGGCTCGTGCAGCCGCAGGACCGGGAAAGGTGAGTAACGCTACAGGTGGCACATAAAGCAGTAATACGGGGATTAATCATCACTCGGGCGGCATACCTAAAAAAACAGCACAACAAGATTATATCTCATTACTCAAACTGCTCAGAGACCAGACGAGGGCCTAACTTATCTTCCCAACCAAGGAACGACAGACTAAAATACACCAAACCACTAAAGCAATAAACGATTTAATGTTTCAGAAAACAACGCACATACTAAGTAAATTAAAAATGACACAATACTCACAGGGCAATAAAGCAGAGAAAGCTTTAGCATCACTATTACGACAAACTCAGGCTCACTCTAAAATACACCACATGCTCACCTCCACAGGCGAAAAATAACAAACCCTCAACATATAAATGACACTATGGCAGAATTTTATAATAATCTATACAACCTAGCAAGAGATGACAAAACACACCAGCCGACGAGCCAAGAAATATATGATTTCTTAGAACAAGCCCACCTCCCCACAATTAGCCCAGCGCAGCAAGAGATGATTCAAAGATCGATCACCCGCACAGAAATAGAAAAAGCCATTGATTCCTTGCCAAAAGGGAAATCACCTGGTCCAGACGGCTTTACAAATCTGTACTACAAATGCTTTAAATCCATCTTATCACCCCACCTAGAAGACTTATACAATACAATTATAAAAACGGGCCATATACCACCTGAGATGCTAAAAGCCCACATAGCCACACTCCCCAAACCAGGAAAGCTCCCCAACAAACCACAACACCTAAGACCCATCTCCCTACTAAACACAGACACGAAACTCCTATCGAAAATATACGCAAACAGACTCTCCACCATTATTCCCTCAGTCATTCACAGAGAACAGGATTCGTCAGAGGGAGGCCGGGTTCGGACGGAACAAGGAAATTGTTGGATTTAATGTCAAAATTACGAAGCTCGGGAAGACCCAGTGTGCTCATCTCACTAGATGCTGAAAAAGCATTTGATAGGGTGCACTGGGGATTCCTAGAGTCAGTGCTCCGAAAGCTGAATTTTCCATCGAACTTTATGTCCTTGCTGAAGGCATTGTACTCAATACCGACAGCATGTGTAGCCAATAGCGGTTTCACGTCAAAGGACTTCAAAATCACAAATGGGTCACGCCAGGGATGCCCACTATCCCCCCTACTATACATCTTAGTGCTAGAGCCCCTGGTGCAGCACATACGGAATAACACGGAAGTTAAAGGCATAAAAATCGGTAACACAGAACATTAACTGACTATGTTTGCGGACAACGTCATGCTCTCCATTGAATCCCCGCACACAACACTCCCACATCTACACAACATACAAGTATAGCGCATGCTCATGCTATAAACTTAACATAACGAAAACACAGGCAATGGGTATGCACTTGTCGCCACAATCTCTAAAAGACTTGAAATCAAGCTATGAATATGAATGGCGTAAAGACTATTTAACATTTCTAGGTGTAGCTTTTATGTTGACATCACAGGCCCTGATGCCAACAAACTTCATCAAACTTGTAAATAAACTAAAAAGCCAAATCGAGGGGTGGAAGGGAAAGTATGTTTCCTGGCTGGGTCGCATAGCGGCTACAAAAATGATACTAAGCTCCAGTATCTATTCCGTACCCTACACATACACCTCCCCAAGGTTTTCCTACGGGACACACAGGCACTCCTTAAGGCATTCATATGGAACAACAAAAAGCCGAGAGTGGCAGCATCCACATTATATAAGCCTTTCAAAAAAGGAGGCATGGGAATACCACATATTTAAACTTACTACACAGCCTCAATTCTCAGTCCCCTTATTAGTATGGCATCACTTCTTTACACCAGATGGTGGATAAACTGATCCCGTTTGAACACTTGCTAACTAAATATAAAATACCACAAAACATGAATTTCATGTATAAGCAAATACAGTCTTGGTTTCGCAAGCACTATCCCCCGAACACCGCACTCATCTCATCTACTCTACTAAAGAGAGCAATGCGATTTAAATTTTTTTTTTACATATACTTCATTAAAAGATTTTTTTCCTAGTTAGTTGCAAAATTGGAAAAGCTTCAAGCTGGGTTTTTGCCTACTTTTGGATCAAGAGCAAAAACATATATGAGAAAGGCTGAACTTGGTGGACGAATATCTATTTCCAGCTATGTAACTATGTAATACCGGTATGTAATCTCTTTGGACACAGAATTCCACATCTTTATTGTTATACTGTAAGGAACCCTTTCCTCAGTCAGTCGGAAAAAAAACTTTTTTTCACAGTCTCATTAGATGCATCTTGACTAGTAGTTTTCGACTGACCCAGTATGTATTTGAATAGTGCTATCATATCTCCTTGGAGATGTATGTTTTCCAAAGAAAACAAATGCAGTTTTTAGCCTTTCTTCATAACTAATGTTTTTTATTCCTCCTTTTAATTTTGTAGCTTGCCTCTGCACTTTTTCTAGTTCTACAATATCTACAAAAACCTGTGCCCAAGAGTACGCCACATATTTAATAGGGAGTATTCTCATTGAATTAAAAAGAGGCCAAATTATATTTTATCACTGAATCAATGCCCCTTTTTATACATAATAGCACATTACCCGCCTTTGCAATGGCATTGCATACCAACATTGCACACTGTTGCTTATTTTTTTTTATCTATAATTGTTCCCAAGTCCTTTTCATTTAATGTTATCCCTAACTCAACCCCATTTAGTATATACGCTTTTAGGTTACTTATTCTACAATTCATGACTTTTCTCTATATCTAATCACATCTGCCACATGCCTGGCCTGTTCCCCAGTGTATCCAAATTACCTTGCTTAGTTTTGTGTCATGTGCAAACAACAACACATGACTTTCAAGGCCCACTTCAAAATCGTGTATACAAAAATTTCAAAACTGTACATTTACAACTACTTTCTGCACTCTTTGTTTAACCCAGTGTTCTACTTATCTCCAAGAACAAGATTTTGAATCTAAACCATATGATAGTACTCTTTTTCTGCAAAACTGTATCACATGCCTTAGCAAGATCTAAGAAGCTCACATGCACTGGAACACCATGATCTATATTTCTACTAATGTCTTCACAATTTAAGTTAAGTCAGTTTAAAATGACCTTTCTTTCATAAAGTCATGCTGATTCATACTAAGTAAATTGTTGAAAACCTTTTGGGAAAAATATTTGAGAAAATAAATCTTTTCACACTAAATGTTCTAAAAAGTTTTGTTTTTTGCATATCTTCACGTGTCCGGTGTCTTCTTACCCTCCATATGTGACAAGAGAGGGTAATATCAGAATCTTACTATTCTTATTTTTAATTATTTATTATTTTTTATTAGCTATAATCAGAGGAACTTAACAAAATGTGTCTCCTTGACCTGGGTAGCTATATATTAATGTATGTATCTTCCGTTACTGGATATCACTCAAATACTTATTGGTAAATGTTTATTCATTAAGTAATTATGTGGAATAAGATAATGATGGAGCAGTTGCATGGATTTGGAGAACAGAGGTCCTATGAGTATTCTTGTGAAATGCCCCCCCCTTGTTACACAACTTACACATTGTTACATATTACACATATGGGAGATGGATCTATTTAATGGAAAGTTGTTTTCCGTTTTTCTGATAATGCATAAAAATAAAGTTCCCAAATGAGTTACAAAAAGACCTCTGAGATATTTTTAATTCAATATGAAATTAAAAATACACTTGCTTCTGAAAAACAGCATTAAAATCTATATTTTCTTCAATCTTTTAACATGCTCAGAACGGACTTATATTTCCACAGCGTTAGCAAAATTATTCTCCGCAAGAACATGGCCAGGAGATTGCCTTTGGGGAAAAAAATGTGTGTGTATATATATATATATGTATGTGTGTATTCCTAAATAACCTTATGTGTTTTGTTAAATGAAATACATTTTAAAGTTTGGTTATTTCTGTCTGATGTATTTCATACAGAACGAAAGGGTTACACCTGGCTGGTTTTATAAATATTCTGAATGATAAAATCCATAAAAATATGTGTAGAAAGGACATACAAATCCTCCAGATGCCTGAATAACCCTGTTCCAAAGCTTGGCAAATGGCTACAATTGGAAAATTGGTCCAGTGGGGATTTACATTTCTCCAGCTTGTACTTATATTGATACCAAAGCTGCAAAAGATTAGATAAAATGAAAAAAAATGCAATCAAGATGCAGTCAACAGTCAGGATTTGGCAAGAACATTCTCTGAATAATTGTTTTCTAACCATGAGTCTGTTCAATTATACAGCTGTTAATCTTTCTAAGAAATGATAGATAGCATAGGGTACCCAAGTACAAGTAGATGCAGAAAAAAAATCTTTGCAGGCAGTTAGGAAGGTTGTGCAAAACAGTTTAATGATTTATATAATGAGACATAATACACAATATAAGCATACCACTGTATCACTGCTCAGTATCTTAATAGTGTTGGTCCATATCATAGCAATATAATGTCTTGCATTGATTGACAAATATAGAGAACTCATTACATCATGTACAACATACAACACAATTTATATTACAATTTTAAATCATTGTCATAAAAACTGTGATAATTATAGTAAAATATTGACCTCCCTTGAATATTTATTGGTAGTATGTGTACGAGAAGCTCTATTGGCCACATCCACCATTTCTGACTAGAATGCAACCATGAACCTTGACCTAAATTTTTTTTTTCTATTTCCTTTCTACTTCTTTTTTTTTATTGAATTTTGATATTTATGGAACAAGTTACATCATAAAGAGCTAGATGTTTAGAATTACAACACCAGAAATGAATCAGCAACTGTTAAAAAATAAGAAGAAAAAGGAAAAAAAACCTAAAATTGAGAATAGAAAAGAAAAAAGAAAGAAGAACGAAAAAAAAACTACAACAGTTGGCTTATCATTTATATTCTCTATGTGGAGATGAATGAAAACCTGAAATAAAAAGTCAATACTGAAGCAAAGGACAATGTAAGTAAGTCTCAACAGGACAATATATGTTTCTACATTCTCTGCAATGCAGAATTACATTTTGCTAAAATATGCTCATTGTTGATAGAGAACAGATTAATGCGACATGGACAACTTAATAAGGCTAATATTCACTTTTTATTTTGTTTTTACATGTTCATAATTTTTTTCCTTTTAGCATATTTTTGTAATTATTTATCTATTTAAATGGAGTGTGCCTTTCAAATAGAAAAATATTTATTTACCAAACTCTCAGGGATGTAACATGGAATGCTAGCGTTTATAAAAACAGATGGCATGGAAATATCAATGAAATGGACACATTACAGAGAAGTGTTAACTAATACATAATAAGTAGAGATGTCGCAAACATAAAATTTTCCGTTTCGTGAATGGCGAACGCGAATTTCCGCAAATGTTCGCGAACAGGCGAACCAGGCGAACCGCCATAGACTTCAATGGTCAGTCGAATTTTAAAACCCATAGGGACTCTTTCTGGCCACAATAGTGATGGAAAAGTTGTTTCAAGGGGACTAACACCTGGACTGTGGCATGTCGGAGGGGGATCCGTGGCAAAACACCCATGGAAAATTACATAGTTGATGCACAGTCTGGTTTTAATCCATAAAGGGCATAAATCACCTAACATTCCTAAATTGTTTGGAATAACGTACTTTAAAACATCAGGTATGATGTTGTATTGATCAGGTAGTGTAAGGGTTATGCCCGCTTCACAGTGACAGACCAAACTCCCCGTTTAACGCACCGCAAACACCGCAAACTGTTGTCAGAGGCAGACACACCAGAAAAATGCCATACTGCTGAGCTCTGCAATGACGGCATTCTGGTGGTGGCAACAGCATGCGTTGATTGGCGTGCTGTCTGGCTGTCCCCGGGTGCCGATGCATGCTGTCTGACTGTGCCACTAGCTCCTTGTGACGACCTCCCCCTGCTTCCAACTCGTCTCCTCCTCCTCTCTGTCTCCCCATCTGAACTTTTCCCCTGTTCTTCTTCTCTTCTAGCGGGCACCCACGTGACATCCACGGACGCATCGTCATCATCAACCGCTTCACTTGTATCTGACAACTCCGCAAAGGAAGCAGCAGCGGGTACAACATCATCATCATTACACTGTATGCCCATGTGTGTAATGCTGCCTGACTGAGATATATCCCTGTTATCTACATCCTCTGGCAATAATGCTTGTGCATCACTCATTTCTTCCAACTGATGTGTAAATACCTCCTCTGACAGATCAAGTGAAGCGGTTGTGGTGCTAGTGTTGGTGGTGGCGGCAGGCGGGTGAGTGGTAACTTGAGAGGTGCCCGAAGCTAAGCTGGAGGAGGATGGTGTGTCAAGGTTCCGAGCGGAAGCTGTAGAAGATTGGATGTCCTGTGTTAGCCAGTCAACTATGTCCTCAGAACTCAGGGTATGTGGCCTCTGAACACTGGGCATTATTCTAGGGCCAAAGGGAATCACAGCACCACGACCACGACGGCCCCTGCGGGGTGGCCTGCCTCTGCCTGTCATTTTTGGGGGGATTAGTGGTACTATGCGTGCAAGCTACAGTGACAACAGATATGAGTGGCACTGTGCACTGGCAGAAGTTGGCAGAGTAGATGCTGTAGGCCTGACACACACGCTTGCAGACAACTAACTGCTATTCAATCTATTACAGTCAAAATTGTATTTTTTTTTTTAAATGTACACTACTGTTACACCAGATATGAGTTGCACTGGTGTGACACTGTGCACTGGCAGGCCCTGAAATGCACACGTGTGAAGGAAACTGACTGCTATTGTATTACAGTCAAAAAAGTTTTTGTTTTTTTTAAATGCAAGCTATTGTGACACCAGATATGAGTGGTGGCACTGGGCAAGTGGGCACAGTATACGCTGTGAGCCTGACACACACGCTGGCAGGCAGGCAACTGCAATTAGATTACACAGAAAAAAAAAAAGCAGATGATGTTCTAGCCCTAAAAAGGGCTTTTTGGGGTGCTGTCCTTACAGCAGAGATCAGATGAGTCCTTCAGGACTGTAGTGGACACGGAATACACTAGCCTAGCTATTGATTTCCCTATTAAATCAGCAGCAGCTACACTGTCCCTCCTCTCACTAAGAATGCAGCTTCCAGGGGGCGGGGCCTAGCTGTCATGGAGGAAAGACGCACTTCGTGTGAGCTCCCTCAATATCTCACTTTAAGCAGCTATCAACAAGCGAATTTCACCACAGAAGGGGATGACCCAGCAATGTTGCTCCTACCTGACCGACCCGACATGCTTAATAGCGGTCAGCAACTCAACAGAGTCTTACTTACCTCCACATGGCAAGTGTGGCCTGGTGCTCACTGTGGGCGAGAGGAGGCCGATCTCCCAATCCTGGGATGCCCAGGAGCAGCTACTTCCCGGCAGGAGCTCCGTTACCCCCCACCCTCGGACCGGTGGGGGTTATCCCGGTCCACCCCTGAGAGGCTGTCTGGAGCTAATGGACGCACAAAGCACAGTTGCCCAGGCTGACATACTCATCTTCGACTCTCCCAATATGGCGGCAGCCGCGTGTCCTCCTGGTACCAGCAAAGGATAGTAGGATATTGATTCTAAGCTGGGTGGACTCTTTAATCAATTTTTGAAGAAAATAACAAGCAGGAAACCCCAACAAGCTCCACCACAGCCCCAACAAGCTCCACCACAGCTAAGCGAAGCAGTCCCCATTAAAATCCACCAACGCAAAAGGCGTCGAAGACGGGACCGGAGGCACAAACAGAAATGCAGATCCTGCCCCAAGTCAAGCACTCGCCTCCACCTTAAGCCACCACAATCCCGCACCGGACGTGAAGCACCACCGGGACAGATCCGACCACCTGACAAAACAAGCTTCCACCACCTCAAGCCGTGAACCCGACACTCAGCCAGAGACTTGCCTTTGTTGTTCCAGGTATCAGGGACTCCCAGGGTCTGCACCTGGCGCCCAGAAGGGATCGGATGAGCACAAGCAGTAAACAGCAGCCTGCCAAGCATGTCCCACTATAGCCGAATCTCCACACCATGCCTTTGATCACATGAACTGCTCTCTGCACATTAACTAATTGTAAAGTAGCAAGCATTTAAACATGTCATTATTTCACCTCCTAAAGAGTTTATTGTCGTAGTTCCTTACATGCCTTTATCCTAACCGTTCATGTATTATGTTATTCACTAGTCTCATCTCATGGGGCGATTCACACTTGATTTATAACTCGTGGTGGAGCTGCTGATATAAATACACAGTTGATAACGTGCAAGCTACACCCTAAACATGACAGCCATCTTTCACAACAATGTACTGCTATATAGGGATACCCTCAGTGCAACTAGCCATGATATACGCACGTTCAGCCTAGCATGCTCAAATATAACACACTTCTGTCTAAAAAAAAAAAAAAAAATCTATGAAATGACATATGCAAGGACCAAACTTCTGGAATAAAAGGGAATCATGGCATGTCACACATGTCATGTGTCCTTAAGGAGTTAAAGAATCACATGGCCCGAGCACATGAACGTTGGAAAACTTACCTGGAGCACCTAAAGGAATAGATAGCATCACGCAGCAACATGTAGAAACAACAGAAAGTCTCATTCTCCCAGTTATCTAAAAAAAAAAGAATGCAGCTTCCGAATGAATCTAAAATGTCTCGCAGCTAGACTCACTCACTGTCCAGGAGGTGAGAGGGTCTGTGAGGGAGGGTCTGCTGCTGATTGGCTGGAATGTGTCTGCTTACTGTGAAGTACAGGGTCAAAGTTTACTCAATGATGATGAATAGGGGGCGGACCGAACATCGCATATGTTCGCAATCCGTGGCGAACGCGAACAAGCTATGTTCGCCTGGTACTATTCGCCAGCGAACTATTCGGGACATCTCTAATAATAAGATAATTCCTAGAAATCCCTGTGTGTCATGGAAGAAGTCATGCTATAATTGCCTTATTTTAAGATGACAAGCATGACTAAGGAAGTGGGAAAACATTGAAGATTCACAGTGTTATTCACTATACACTGAATATTGTCTGAATTGGCAACATGTGGGGAAATTTGTCTGGTGAGACAAAGTCCAACCAGAATGGCATTTCTAATATTTATGTCCAACTCAACCAAATTTCCACCAATCAGGTGGATGCATTCAGTGTTTGGATTAAAATCTGTGCTTTTTTTCTTTGGAACCCAATAGAAACAATCAGCTTTGGAATATTTACAAAGATAGACAAATCAGGACTAAATGCATCGAGCAGGATAGAATTGACAAATTACACATAGTGTCATAGTATCAAATAAATATTGTACATAGTGGAATTAGTTACGCAGGTGGAATTAGTGTAATAATCGGGGAGCCTAAAGACCCCCACAGCCCCCAAACATTGGCCATGTCTGGAGGCTATTAGAGTAATAAGGATGGAGACCTAATGTCCCCCCACAACTCCCAACTGGTGGGCAGGGTGCTAATATGAAAATATACAAGAGAGGTGGACATGCTATTGTCCACCCTCCCAATTGTTCCTAAATGCCCCCCCTCCTGTCCAGGATGGCTATGGGTCCTCAAAACCCTAGCCCTCCCCCATTCTAAGAAAAGGTATCCTTATAAACAAACTAACATCTGTAAAAAGAAAGAAGTCTTCTTTCCTCTTAAATGTTATTTTATTCAGTTCCATAAAAGGCCAAATAACTATATTATTTTTGAACAAGAAATGACACACAAGTGAGCTCAGTGTGAACAGTAAATAGCGCTTAAAAATCAACATGTGAATAGCTGCTCTTAAACACCCGTGAGGGGATACCTTTTTTCCTCACCATAAAAACATAGAGAAAAATGATTAACAGGATAAACCCTATAATCAGTGGGTGGAGCGCTGAATAATAGACAGGCAGATATTAGCGTACCCCTCTGTGTGGTAATATAAATCTCGATGTGGAGTGATACATAAAAGAGAAAAAAACATAAAACAAATCTAGTGCAGATGGTATTTGCAATATGCTAGATGCAAAATAAATAAAGGTAGACACACACACAATCTTCAGAGCCTGTGGGTAAGGCTCTATAATGACGCAGCTGTGCTGTTATAGGTAGCACCCCACCTTCTTGGATAAACAGGAATCTCAAGGCAAGTAAAACATAGGAGATTATGGTGCAGTATGTCTGTGCTTATAATAAGCTAAAATCACTTCATAAAAAAGGACTCTCACCTTAATAAGAGCCCATATGTGCCTTGGCTCGCAGGTGTAAACGCCTGGTGTCAATTTGTGGGGTGACACTCCACAATCTGGAACCTGGAATCGGACAGACTTCCAAATAGTACTAAAATCCACTATTTATTAATATAAAATCAGAGGTGAGTAAAAATACATAAAAGCAAAATAAAAAGGAACTTATCAGTCTATGGTAGTACAGTCCTTATTTATTTTGCACCTAGTATATTGCAAATACCATCTGCACTAGATTTGTTTTATGTTTTTTTTCTCTTTTATGTATCACTCCACATCGAGATTTATATTACCATACAGAGGGGTAAGCTAATATCTGCCTGTCTATTATTCAGTGCTCCACCCACTATAGGGTTTATCCTGTTAATCATTTTTCTCTATTTTTGAACAAGCCTTAAAAGATCCATCTGCAGTAATAACAAAAAATATTAAATCTCTGCCTGGCTTTTTTGGATGTATAAGCTTTCCTTTATACATAAGTGGGAGATGAAGAGTATTTATTTGCTGCCGTTACTAGGAACTTACATCTGGTTGTCTCATATCATGTTGTGCATTACTATGATATTGGGTTGCTATCTGCTACCTGCTATGCACATCTCATGCTCTTGTAAGGCCTCAGATCACCATGTAAGAGAAGACCTCAAGTCTGAGCCCTTGTCATACTCTATAACTTGCCTCACTGTACTGTATGTCACACAGTGGTATTGATCATTTTTTAATTATGTTTGACACCACTCTTACTATGTCTTGTCTCATTTATCATAACTTACCATGTTTTTATATATCTTGATCTCATACTCTTATTGACCTATAATCATTCTTATTGCTAGTCTGTCTATCCAAAATTACTCATACTTCTGTCTCGCAGCTAGACTCACAGTTAAGTTTCCTGTCATTATACTGTCCTGTTATTTTATTATTTAAAAAATTATTTAAATGTGCTGATACAAGCCGCGCCATAACATCATGTCCTCATGTATCTTACTGAAAACTTGCTACTGCTGTTGTGGCTTTGCAAGCCTGTTTGTTTTCCTTTGCATTTATATATAAAGATTGAATTCATTTGAAAGGAGACTAGGCATGTGTAAAACCTTCTGAAACAGGACAGATTTCAAACCTGTCCAATATTTGTGACATGCCTAGATGCTATCGAGAAAGCTTGTCCCGACTGCCCCCAATAAAAGGGGGAGGGGCCCCGAGGAACTGAACCATATTACAGAATTAAAGAAACAAAGTTGTTGTTTTTTGATTGTATATTGACAAACACATGCACAGAGTACGTTAATCTACCTTTCTTCCTAAAAAATTTGTCTTGCCACCTTCCTTCTCCCTCCAAAATAGAATCTTAATGTTTCTAAACTATTGCAAATATTTTTTTCTCCCAAACAAAGACTAGTGAGGCGCTGCCCTAAGTGTTCTTATGGATGAGCCTCCATTGGTATGTAGTTACAAGAAGCATTTTGTTTATGAATGTTCATGCTAATGAACAGATATATTTGGTAACCTTGTTTAAAAGATTCTGTTATTTCACTAGTATCATTTTGATTAGCTCAAGGTCAGGCTTGTTAGAATTCTTTCCCAAGCTCTGCCATTTAATGATCATGACCTCCATTAATAATAAGCATTCCATTAATAAGATGCTATCTTTTCCAAAGGTACACATTTTTTTAAATGTAAAATGTGGCAATAGAAATATTAGATAGATTTATACATTTCTCTGTCAGCCAATCAGACCCTGTGTTTGATTAGCATAAGTAGATAATTTAGAATTGCTTAGTGGTACTAAATAATATGTAATTTTGGCATATGTGAATATTGTTTTGATTAATTCTATATTTTTAATTATCTATGTTGTTAATGCATTGTAGGATGGGACATCATGTATAACTAGCTAGATATAATGCATTCTCATACCTCCCAAGAATCTTGGGATAGAAATCTAAAATGTTGGCTGTCCCACAGAAAACAGTAATGTCCCAGTTTCAGGCTCCAGGTTCTGTGTATTTGCATGTGTGTCAGTGTGTGCATCTGTGTGTCTGTAAATCTCTGTGTGTCAGTATGTATACCTGTGTGTCTATGTATCTCTATGTGTGCCAATATGTGTTTCTGTCTGTCTGTGTATCTGTATGCTTATCAGTGTGTGTCTGTTTATCTGCGTGTGTGTCAGTGTGTGCATCTGTCTGTCTGTAAATCTACTTTTGTGTCGGTTTGTGTATCTGTGTGTTTGTATATCTGCATGTGTTTCAGTGTGCATATCTGTGTCTCTGCATTTGCGTCAGTTTGTGTGTCTTTATAGTTGCATATGTATAGTGTGTGTGTATGTATCTGATTGTGTATGTGTGTATGTGTGTCAATGTATGGCTATATGTGCATCCATCTCAGCATTCAAATACCAGCACTGCACACAAATCACCTGATAAATACCTAATCTGGGAGTCTGATCGGTCTTTTTTTTTGTAATTCTTTATGTTGAAGGTGCATGTAGACAAATCACGAATCACATTGACATATGTAAAAGATGCATCATGTCTAGATACAAGCTTATATTATGTACATATATTGTCTAGAGGAACGGCACATATTTTGTATTTTTTAAACAGATCATGGTACAAGATCTAGTAGCAGTGCAAGCGCTTACGTCCAGGACTATATCCCCAATTCAAGATAATGCTTGAGCAGTTGCAGCCTTATAAAGTAAAGTAAAATAAAAGATACAATTAAGAGATAAATAAGTTGAAATATTACTGCTGCATCTGGCAGTCAACCCAAAGAGGTTACGGGGCCCTGGTGCATATGGGACGTGCCGAGGCCTCAAGTTATCGTTTAGCGTGGGTGGTCAGGGCCTTAGTGGCCGTTTTGTGCACCATTGAAATGTGGGGCAGCCATGGGCTGTTGCACTACGATAAGTTTAACATAAGTAACTAGGGTTAATAACATGTTTAAGCTTTAACTAAGTATATCATATCCCCCCTTTTTTTCTTCTTTTTTTTTTTAAACTAGTCAGCCGAACCTAGGAACCTAGAAAGTGAGCGGAGTGCTCGGAACGGGTCGTAGCCGACTCAAGAATTGTAGTTTCAGCAGCGGGAGGAGGGGGGAAAGTTGAGGAACCCTCCAGGCTATAGTAGTCCTGAGCAAACAGCACTAATTCCAGCCATGGCGCTTGCCAAGACCGGGTAGAGAAGGGCTGCAGAAATACTGATGTAACAAGAAACAAAAGTCACAACAAGAGTCATAACAGAATGACTGAGAAGGCTGTATGCTGAAAAGGCTGTATCAGGCCTGACCGGTATGGTGGATCTCATGTGCGATCTTAGTCAGGGAACTGGGTCCGTTCTTCCCGAGTGTCGAGGTGTGAACGGTACTGCAGTGGCTGGGTCTCCGATCTTGGATGGGCCGTTTGTGGCCTTGATCACAGGCAACCCAGGAAGCTCCAGGAGAGTGAGGAGTGCAGGTATGTCTGCCGCTGCCATGGCTCTGTGGGTAGTCCCATTGTGAGTGATCAATAGGACCCTTGGCATCCCCCAGCAGTAAAGCAAGCCCGCTGTTCTCAGGCGGCTTGTAAGGTGGTGCATTGACTTCCACCACTGCAGTGTGGCTCTATTTAAGTCCTGAAAGAAGAGCAATTGGGAGTTTTCAAATGCCTCTCACCGCCGTCATTATGTAAGTTTTGGCCTGTGATGTGGCACAGCGCAAAATCACGTCTCAAGCTTCTGTAGATGGTGAGTTGGGCCCTGCCAGAAAGCGATATAGGCTCTCCAGAGTTATTTTCTGGGCCACCGCTAGAGGCAAGATGGAGGCCAGGAGTCTCCTGAGGAAGTGTGGTAGTTCATCTGTTGTTATCGCAGCAGATATGCCACGGATCTTGCTGTGGTTATGGCATAGGCGGTCCTCTTGGGTGGACACCTGCACCGCGAGCGCCTGCTCGACTGCTTGCAAGGGTGTATCTGTAAAATTGGACACAACGCTGTTTAGGTTTAGAATGTCCTCCTTCACTTCTCATACTCGTTCAGTGTTCTGACGAACATCTGCCTTCAAGGTGCCGATATCTGCAGCAAGTAGTTTTTGGATTTTCTGTATCCATTGTTGGAGGTCGTGCTTTGTGGCAAAGGTAGTATCCCCCATGTATCTAAGGGCTGGGAGTGTGGTGTCATGCTCACCCTATGCCCGCTGTGCCGGTGAGTGGGAGTGCGGTATTGGCCATGCCAGAGCAGTTAAGTTCTCTGTGGCGGTCATCTTGGATGGTGCTTGTCGCTGCAACAGCACTTCGATGTTGGGCTGTTCAGCTGATGAGCCCAGCTGCAGCTTGTGTGTGTGTCACCTCATTGCTAATAAGTTGCTGTTTGAATTCCGTGTTGAGTCTCTCTGGAACCAGTGGACACAACTGGAAGAACCTAATTCTCTAATCTCTTCACCTCCTCTCAAACTTTTCTTGACTAATTGGATTGCTCCAAACTCCAGTAAGCTCACATCTGCATTATGGTGAACACATTCTTATTTACAATCCTTTACCTTAAACACACAGTTGTTTTAATGTTTATCTCTAATTTTTCTCTTACAATATGCATAGCAGTTATTGCACTGTCAGAATCCCACATCCTTCTGTAGAAAATGTTTCTTGAGTGTTTTTTTTAATATAGTTCTTTATTATTTTACTCTTTATGTTCTTAGCCCCTCAAAAGTCTACTTTTGGTTTCTCATATAGTAGTCTGTATCAACAGTTGTCTTGCTTTAGAACATCCCTGTGTCTTTATATTGTCTGCTTTGTGCTCAAGTTCTCTTTTTTATAATGCAGGATTATAGTGGAAATTACAGCTTGAGTTTTGTTCTCAACTGTTCTTTCCTTTCCACTCTCTATGTATGATCTCTCAGTCTCTTTAGTTGTTCTGCATCATAATTGATCTCTGTAAACTTTTCTTCAATCATTTTGGTAATTTGGTGATGAACTGGCAACATCTGTGCAGTTATTTCTAATTATTTTCCACTTGTTTGGTTGGACATTATTCTAACATGCTGGTAGATAGCAATGTTCTTTATATGAAACAGTTAATGTTGACTTCCTAAAAAAAAGACTTAGTTTTGATCCATGAAGCCCAACATTGTTGCATTATGTTTTTTTGGTTAGCTGGATTCCCCATTTATTTGTGTTAAGATATTAAATAAAGGTTAGGAACTCTCCTTCTTTGTTGTTCCTCTGAAAAAAATGTTTAATCAATATACATTTGTTATTACTCCAAATTAAGTAGTTTTCCCAGTGGCCCATATAAAGGTTTGTAAAATTATGTGCAATTGTATGCCCATTACTGTGCCCTTCTTTTGAAGCAAGAGCTAGTTGTTCAACCAAATATAGATGTGTGCTAGTATGAACTAAGTGTGCTTGTTGAGAAAATCTGTCTGGTTGTTGTCTAGATCCTTGGATTTTTTCCAGGTCACATCCTTTTTGATAATTATATTGGTGTATAAAGAGGTTACATCAGTTACGATCACAATGAAACCATGGTGCTGTGAGACATTTCCCAGGATATTTATCCTTTAAATGTGAATTGACTTTCCCCACATAAGGTTGTAGAACACAATCTATATTCTGAGATAGATTCAATGTGATTGACTTGAGGCCTTAGGTATTAGGTCTGCCAGGAGGTAATGTAATTATCTTATTTATTTTGAGCAGAACATAAAAAAACTGACAATCTACGAAAACTTGATTTATTGGTAGATCAAGCTAAATGAACAATGAATAGCGCCACAACGTTGCACATCCTGGTTTTCATTACATATGTTGACAAAGAGAAGATCAAAACTAAAGCCTTTTTTTAAGGATGTCGACATTAAGAGTTTCATTTTGAGAGTTTATGGTTAAGGATTTATTCACATGTGCAAATAAGAAGGTCTTTATTATCTACAATGAACATGTGGACTCCAATATGTTTGAAAGACAAAGAGGAAAATATTGTCACATGGGGAAACAAGATATTGGAAACAAGAAAGTGAACCATACTGTCTCGGCACATTACAGATTACTGACACTGCCTAAATCGAATTGCCATCCCAATGAAGCTGAGGTTCAGATTCTGGTATAGTCAGAAGCAGTATGAATAAGTTACAGGGTAATTTTAGCTGAGCTCTAAACTCTGGTATAGTCAGATTCTATATGAATAGGATACTGGTTAAATTGTATCTGCAGTGAATTGCTACTGTGTTTCAGTGTAAGAGCTTGATTTTCTTTTTCAATAAAATTAGATTTTTTGGGGAGGACGGTTTTTAGTTTTTCTGAATTTTATATGTCACCTTTTTCTTTGTGACTTGAGGCATTTAAATGCTCTACCTTGAGAGAAGAAAATAACTTGTAAATATAAAGTTATTCAGAAATACTTTTGTTATGGACATTAACCTAATTGTTTTGATATGTGTATCTCTTAAGGTTATGGGAAATTCAGTATTAGGGTACTATCAATACACACTGGTTTCAGGATATCAAGGTTTTAAGGATACCCCACAATTTTTAGATATTTGTTAAGAAATTGTGCTGTACATATATATTGCTTAATGTTGTGAGAAGCTTGTTAGTCATTTTATTATATTATTGAAATATACTGATTCAAGTTGATCAGGGTTACCAAGATACCCCTTTTGAGATTTTAATAAGGAAAAGTCCTCCCCATCTCCCTATTGTCAGTTATTTTCCTTTTATGTTCTTGGGTGGACCCACTTCCCACCTTTCATCACTGTCCCCTTGCATCCTACCTGTTCTGCACTCATACTTCCTATTGTTGGGATGTATGCATGTATGTGGTAGACATGGAATTGGAACTATAGGTAGCTGGTGCTGCCATCATCTATCACATCATGCTAGTCAGCAGCCTTGGATACAGACATTTTTAAATCAAAGAGTCAGCTTTCCAGAACCCAGTTTCCATCTATTAATCATGAGTGTGTGAGGAGACATTTTGAGCCCTGGCATCATCCTGTATTGCTGCACTCTCCCAAGTTGCTTTCCTTCAGAAATCTTACATAACTGCATAACAGCGATTACATGTTTAGCTGCAGCTCTTACTATCTTGCACAAATTAGCTTATGATGACATTAGTTACGCTAGTTAAAATTATATCTGACATGGGATGTGAAGAGTTTACTAGCAGACTGACTACTGGCAGACATGTGCATGGACACAATTTTGCACTATTGTACATTATTTTTTGTCTTGCAGTTTCTTACTTCTGTGGAAATTTCACTTGTCGCTAAGTATTAGAAAACATAACATTGCCCATTTTTATGTTCTGTACAATTACTGTTTGATAATGACACTTTATAATATAGGAACTTTTTGCAAATTTCAAAAGTTTGCTGTGATTTGCATTGATTTGCATGTCCAGTAATTGGCTTTCCATAACTGGTTCATATGGACACTTTATAGGTATATTTAATAGTGTAATTGGCACTCCTACATGAATTACTGTCCCTGTGTGTAGTTTGCTGAGTATTTGTACTCCATTGTTTGTTGCGCTTGATTTCAACTTTAGAACTTTAAGATTTAGATCAGACTTGAAGTTTGATTCTGGTTCCATTATAGCGCTACGCTATGTTTTAAACTTTATTTTTCTAGCAACTGTCGCTAGTCTTCTTATTATACTAGTCTTATTAAAGCATGCAGCCAATGACTATTTAGCAAACTTGCTGCTTGCGGTAATGGCTGAATGACAGAAGAGAGTCCGAATTAAATTAAGTCAGCGTACCAATCTGAAATTCTGTCAATTAATGCATTCACATTAGGATTCTGGCTAAATGACCAAACACCTAAAATGATGTTCTTATTTTTTTTCTCCCAAGTACATGTTTACTATCTGGTCTATTAAACACTGAATGAGTAAAGATGAGTAAAAACCTTTAAAGGACCACTCTAGGCACCCAGACCACTTCAGCTTAATGAAGTGGTCTGGGTGCCAGGTCCAGCTAGGGTTAACCCATTTTTTTTATAAACATAGCAGTTTCAGAGAAACTGCTATGTTTATAAATGGGTTAAGCCTTCCCCCAAAGCCTCTAGCGGCTGTCTCATTGACAGCCGCTAGAGGCGCTTGCGTGATTCTCACTGTGAAAATCACAGTGAGAGCACGCAAGCGTCCATAGGAAAGCATTGATAATGCTTTCTATGCGACCGGCTGAATGCGTGCGCAGCTCTTGCCGCGTGTGCGCATTCAGCCGACGGGGTGGAACGGAGGAGGATCGGAGGCAGAGAGCTCCCCGCCCAGTGCTGGAAAAATTCAAATTTTACCCCTTTTCCCCTTTCCAGAGCCGGGCGGGAGGGGGACCCTGAGGGTGGGGGCACCCTCAGGGCACTATAGTGCCAGGAAAACGAGTATGTTTTCCTGGCACTATAGTGGTCCTTTAAAAATAATATAGGTATCTTTTTAAATACATATTTTTATATATATTCCTAAAATTAAAGTATTAAATGCTGTTTCTGAAGTGCATATATTTACAGAATAGTCAATTAAGACAGTTGAATAGATGGTGATTATAAGTACATAATTGCAATGCATGCACCATGGGAGGGATTTTACAGAAACTTGATGGGACTGATTTGCCATAAATGGCAACAGAAGGTAACAAAATGAAAATCATTCATGGCTCTTGGATTTCAGATCGTTACGGAATAGTAATATGTATTGTTTCTTTTCAGTTCTAGGAAGCATTTATAAATTTAGCATTTCCAAAAAGGTTAAACTCAATCCCTGTCTGTATGTCTATCCACCAAAGAGACTTGATTATGTTTTTTTTTTTTTATTTTATCCATGTATTTAGAAAAGAACTGTAAAGCCGAACATTAAACGGAGGAATTACAATAACTTGTTGGCTAAAAGGAAACAGAATCATTTTGTTAATACTGTAGGTGTCTTTAATTGAAGACACATTTGTTTGCATTGAAAGAAAGAGATGATGTGTACATTAAGTTTGTGTTAATATTTGTAAAATTTAAAATGAACAAAACGAAAATCTAATAGTCAAGCTCAGTATTATAATAGTGAGTAATTAAAAAAAAAACAAGTAATTCATTTTCCGAAAATAAAATAAATATAATATAATAAAATATAATACAGTAAATAAGGAATGCATAGTACATTAAAGTGTGGGACTCACTAATGGTTTTTCGACATAAACTGGAAAGTTCACTTTTAAATTGATCCATTTGCTGGTTATGCAAAATAATATAAGAATTTATGCAATGAGACACATAATTATACACAATATAAACATTACATAGCAGAATACTTTAAAAACCAGGTAAGCAGACTGTCTTTTCAAATGTCACTCCATGTGCTCTGAGTCTTGCCTGGTGATGTCTACTGAAACAAGGGACCTGCTAATGCATTGTTTTCTAATCAATAGTCTCCCATTGTTTAGCAAGCATTCTTCTGTATAAGACATTAAATTCCCATTCTAACTATTTCCTCATTGAAATGAATATAAGCTGCTACTCAATCATAAACAATGCATTCTCAGTTGCATCTCATTCACTTGAAAAAAAAATGGGAATTAATTGTACTAAAGAAATGGAAATTTCCATTCACTTGCTCATATCTCCAATGTACCACTGTTTTACAGCATCACACGTCTCTCATCTTACAATAGAATCAGGATAAATTGTAGACATGGCACTTTGGTAGATAAATTATTATTCCCCTGGTATTTGGGATACCCATTTAATAGTATGCATTTAGATAAATAGTGTATACAACATCCTGAGCTTTGTTTACTAAAGGGTGGTTTGTGGTCAACCTGATAACAGGAAAAACAATTACAATTTTAAGCCAGCCCAAAAAAACTCAATAAAAGAAAAATGAGCTAACTTTAATATTTGTTTGCCTTTTTACTGCACCCAAGAATGTTCCCCTCTATATTTCAGTATATTTTAAAATAACTTAAATTGCTTTGACTTTTTTCTAAATGATGTGCTACTTTGCAAGAAGCAACTTGTAAAGATTAAAAGATGCTTTCAGGATGCATGCCTTGTGCTATCTCCATTCGCAGCTGTGTATCTTTTTACGTCACACAACATCGCTCCAGATTTCTGCGAATCATCTCACCATGACCTTCTGCAACACAAATTATCTCGATGTGTGCTGTGGATCAAAGTACTGCACCTTATAAAAACCTTGAGTGCAAAATAAAATCACCACGCTGTCTCTGCACTACTGGCCTGTGTATGTTGACAGCACATTTTAGAAACAGGAGAGAAGATAATGACCAATTTAAATGAAAAGTGGGATGGAAGACCAGCGGGATAAAACAATCAGCATATAAAACACACTCTTGAAATTCTGTTTCTGAAACAATCTCAAATCCCAAGTATGAAATGTAAGATTTTCCATTATGGTTATTTATTTTCCCCTGTTCCCACTCCACTGTGCTGTAAATGTCATAATATATGAATGTCTAGTACTTCCACTGGGTTTATAGGCATTGATTTATACAATACTTCTCTAATGCCAGGAATAGAAGTAATATCACAATTAAAACCAGATTGGCATGAAGTCATAATTATGCAGACAGGAGAACGCACATTTTACAGGATTTTTTATTAACCCATAAGACCCCCATGAAGTTTGAAAAGCAAGGCATTGATCAGTGTACATCACATTTTCGAACAGGAAAAATGAAAAACAATCTCCAACTCCACCATGTCACCAGATGGCCTCTTTTAGTCTAATCCCCCCTAAGCTGTTTTAGTAAATAAGTCAGTGAGTGAAACATGGTAAGTACTGACTCTATTTGGCAGAGCTTGCATTTTCATTAACCCCTTAAGGACACATGACATGTGTGACATGTCATGATTCCCTTTTATTCCAGAAGTTTGGTCCTTAAGGGGTTAAACAGGTATAATTTCTGGAATGCATTGCACATATTCACTGCATGCTTTTCAAACTGTCCCTAAGCCCACCACCCCTGTCCCCCCCAAAAAAATAGAAATAGACTTTTTATTTAAAGTATATGTAGTATATGTATACAAATGAGAAAAAAGTCATCCCTGCCTTTAGTGCCAGGTTCCTTCAGTTATATACATGCACCTTGGGTCAAACAGTATTTTAAAATGGACAGTTAGTGTCTATAGCCTTCCCTGCTTCTGTTCAGAGAGGGAAACATGGGAAATCATGAAGACTAACCATCAGTTGTCAAACACTGTCTGACCCAAGGTGCATGTATATTGTTTTTATATTATGTTTGATGTTTACTAAAATCTACGTTTGTAGAGCTGAAACATTGCTCTAATGAATACATTTATCTGTTTTTTGTTTTTTTTGCTTTTTTCTAAAGCGCATGTAGAAAGCTGAAGAAAACTGTAGGGATGAGTTTTTCAATTTTTTTTTGCACAAACTGCATTTAAGAAAATCAAAATGTTTTATTTCAAAATGTGATTAAAGCTTTATGAGGTGATATCTGCCCTTTCAAGTCTCAGTTTTAAAGTTTTTAAAAGAGCATACAATTCCATCTATACATTGTGCTAGCAGTTTTGCTAAAAAAAAAATGTATCGAGTGGGATAAAAACCTATTTAAAAATAAGTTTTTCTCCCAGGTAGCAGTCAATGCTTTGGCAGACACATAACATCACTCCGTTCTAACGCTGGCACGTTGGCAGGAAAGCCAGCTTGCTGGTGTCACTGAGAAGCTTTGTCCTGCTCGTAATGCAACACCAAGCAGGGCAAATCAAAGAAGAGAGCAGCCGGACTAGAGGTGGAGCAGAGGAGGAGCACAGGACGGCCTGGAGGTGGATGTCACTCGAAGAGTAACACCCACCAAGTGGCGCTCTAATGGAGGAAAGGTGAATCTCTATGGTTTACATTGGTAAATCTCTATGGTTTACATTGAATATGTGTATCTTTGTGATATATGTTTTCAATGTATATGGGAGCATTTAAGGGACTAGAGGTTCACTTTAAAAGCAACAGATATATTTGGCTTTCTGAAAAACCTTCTTGAGTTCCTTGAGAATATCATGTCTTTTAGAAAATTTGATGTTCTGCCAATGAAACTTGTTCAATCAATGCATTTCATCTGTACAACTCTGTTGAATAGGTCTCTATTTGAAAGTACATCGATGTGTAGTAGCAATAATTATTTTGTTCATTGCTGTTTTCCCCTGAGGTAAAACATAGACTATTTGAAAATAAATAATGTATACAGTGTGCTAAAATATCACATACTTCCAATATGCCTATTCCAAGGCCTGTATCCCATAGATGTTTGTTGTTTGTCTGCACAGTGCTTTCTCTATCTCTTGCTTGTGAAAGCTGTGTAAATATTGCAGTATTATTTTATATTTTAATATGCAATGACATGGATGCACTTTGCAAGGATTTTGTCTTGCAGAGCTATTTAGGATATGGATAGCTAATGGCAATTCCCACAGTGAAGTGCAGTTAGGACTAAAAATGCTGATTTAGGGTTCTAACATTTTTCTATTTTGTCAGGAATTCTACCTAGTCAGTTCGTAGCCCGACTAGAAATGGTCACATTATTGGTCTGCTGTGCTATTTGTCGTTCTGCCACTTGGCCATAGATCTGTATTAATGTCCAATAAGTTAGTTTAGCTGTGATGACTTCAGAAACGATACTTTTCCTCGCTGAACAATCATTGCATTTGCTGGCGTGCTTGCCTGTCGTTCATCATATGATTGGAAGTATACAAGCAGTCCTCTGTGGCTAATGCAATATAACAGCCTAGCATCTCAGTTTCATTCCATAACGCATTTCTCTGTCCTGCCTGAAGCAGTGCTTAAATATTCATTCAGTGTTCTACCTTTTCTTCCCAAATGCATGCAAATACTTTCCTGTGCAATTTCACCCAAATAATGAACATCATTGAAATGGATGCAATAATTTATGTAGCACAGGTGATTAAACTGTAAGAAATTTAACGGAACTTAGCACCTTCATGCTTTAATAACGGCGGTGTTGCCACATATTTTGAAAATAAAAAACAATTTAGACATATACAGGACTACAAATAATCAGATACTTATACTGTGTTTACCATGTTTCCTTAAATACAAAAGTAATTAAATAATATAAACTGAAAAACTCCATCAGAGATTTAAAATGTGAAGCAGGCTGAAGGGTCAGTGTTAGGACCCGCTTAGGGGGGTCTGCCTTGACGTTGGCAGGCGGGCATTCCCTCCAATGGCCATTGGAGCAACTAAATGACCTCCATTTGTCTAAATATACATAGGGATTAAGGAGAAAGCGCAGGTAACGTTTTTCTTTTCTTTGGTTTTTACTATATATTGGGGCTGATGTGTGTTGTAGTCCTTGCTGCTTAAGCGCAGGACTTCTCTTTTTGTATTTGTATTTACTTTGTATCACACAGCCTGGTTACAATGCTGCTACCCATCCCATGTGTTCCCTATTAAGGGTTAATAAGTATAGGGGTGTATATAAAAAATACCCCTTTCTGTCTCATTAGAGATATCTTTGCCAGAAGCTCAAGGAAGCAGGCTGAAGGGTCAGTGTTAGGACCCGCTTAGGGGGGTCTGCCTTGACGTTGGCAGGCGGGCATTCCCTCCAATGGCCATTGGAGCAACTAAATGACCTCCATTTGTCTAAATATACATAGGGATTAAGGAGAAAGCGCAGGTAACATTTTTCTTTTCTTTGGTTTTTACTATATATTGGGGCTGATGTGTGTTGTAGTCCTTGCTGCTTAAGCGCAGGACTTCTCTTTTTGTATTTAGAGATTGAAAATGTGTCTAATAAATATGAAACAAGATGATTAATGATTAGAGAACATGTATTATGTATATATATGACCTTTGCCCTTTTGGTTAGTCTAATTAATTTTCCTGATTTTTTTTATAACAAAATTCAGAGAAACCAAAATGCCTCATTAATGAAATTTGTTTATGCCATTTTTTTTTCATTGAAGTGGATTGGCCCGACATTATTTTGTCACTGTGCACAAATCTATCAAACACCTTTTTTATTGTTAAGCATATACCACAACGAATACTACGGTATTGTGTACTTATGAGTTTTCTGCACCACGATTTAACCAATTTATTAGGGATCACATTATCTTCATGTCGCTGCAACTTTTTGGTCCAATACACTGACCATTATTGAGTGAGCTTGGACCAAAAGATTGCAATAAGTTTTGGATGATGTGATTCCTAATACATTTTACCTAATATTGATTTAGAAAGCCTGGGAGTGCACTCATGCTATTGTATTCATAAAACAAAACAAAAACTAAAGAAAGATACAAGATTTATAGCAAAGCAACTACAGTTCTTTAACCCCTTAAGGACCAAACTTCTGGAATAAAAGGGAATCATGACATGTCACACATGTCATGTGTCCTTAAGGGGTTAAAGTAGTAGTCATAAATGTATCATAAAATAGGTATGGTAACAGGTTCCTGTAATGCTAAAACAGTAGTAGCCAAGAGGTAACCCTCCAGCTGTTGTAAAACAAGCCTAAAAATGTTCTTCCTGTTCTAAAAATATATCGACAGTATTTATATATTGTATATATGTAGAACAAGACAGTCACAGGTAAAACTTACTACACCCCCCAACATAATAAAAGTAGACATGGAACTAATGATAATAAACTAATATAAATAGAGTCAATTTTAGCATTTTGATTTCTACAAGCACCCAGTAATTAGATATTCTCACTGGACATGTCAACTTAGTTTTATCATCAGATAACCTATACAGGGTTGTTCACTAAAATGTAAATTGTTGGGGGATTCAAAGTGAATCCTACATTTAAATGACATTTCTTCAAGCTAAGCTATGTTTCCGTCCATGTATTTTGGAATGAAATGTAAACGTTTTAACATTTCACTCTGAATTCCTAACAATATACCTTTCAATGAACAGCCCTGACAGGTGTTATTACAAAATGCAGCTTCTGCTTGTGTTATGTTGACTTTTGCTGATATCATTCTGTAGATCCTTTAGCTGCATTTTCAGTAGTGGAAAATTATGATTCAAGGGAGTTGTCATGCCAAAAGCATGAGTTGGTGTTTGATGTGTGTTGATATATATTAAGAGTTGTTTTTTTGTAAACCTTGGGATGACATTTATTGTGGTCTTTGATCTGGCACCAGGCCTAGACCATAAAACATCTAGATAGCCATCACCAGAGCTGGACACAAGGAATTGCATAGAGTGGGCAATAAACTGCCAGACCAACCCCCTCTGATTTCCACCCCCCACCCCCCCCCAGGGGTCTGCCCACTGAGAAACAAGTAGTTTAGATATATAATGAGGGTGTTGGACTATCCAGAGAGGTCAGTTTATTCATTTTTCTTTTGTCAGTAACTTCTAGGAGACCTATACCATCTAAGACTCCCACAAGAATTCTATATGGGGTAAATATATGTAAGGAATTTCTTGTGTTTTCTCCTATTTTATTTTATGTACTGTTTTGCAATTTGTTATCTGTATGCCATTTATTTCTGTATTTTGTACTCAGCACTGTGAATCTTTTTTGTCAGATTAAATGTTTTTTTAATCAGCTTGTGTCTCTGTTCTCTATGAGCTTCACTCTCCAGAGGAAAGCTCAGGTAAACACGTTTGCAAAAAGGGTTAATTATAAGTGTTTGATTAGTAAAAGTAGAACTGTGATTCTATAATTCTCTTGTGTGTGTGGGGTAACCTAAGACGCCCGGGTTTAAAGTCTTGGTGGTGGCAGTAAAGTGTGTACTAGGGGGTTAGTGTAGAAGGGATTGCAGGGGTTAATTGATTGGTTGCTGGGACTAGCAACAGGTAACCAGGGGTCTGGTGTCATTAACCCTGTAACTTCCACACTCTCCCCACTGTCTCGGCTGGGCCTATAGCCCACGCTCGTGACAGGAGTTACAATTAAAAATGTTATAATAAAATTATATGTTTTGTAGCTTCCTACAAAAAAGTTCAAGGTGGACCATATCTCCATCTTAAGAGTAATTGAAGCTGGGCTTAAGTAGAAAATGGCATACATATATTTTAACATGAATTTGTGGAACATTCTTTAATAAGTTTGATATTAGTGGCCACCAGCTTAGCCGTTCAGATTACATGGATGATTGGTGGTTTAGTCAGTTTGTTAAACTCCGATGGTCTATCTAGATGAGTTCAGAGTATAAGGGCTAGACAGCTTGGACATTACCTGGCTGACTTGTATGTACATCAGGGACTAGCAAGTGTCTGAAATATGGGTCACAGGCTTGGGGAGCCCTACCTATCTATCTATCTATCGATCTATCGATCTATCTATCTTTTGCACAAAAACAAAGGAAGCTTCTTTGTGCTTGAAAACTGTAAAATGTAAATGCATGTGAGCAATTTGCTGAACACTCCCTCACACCCATTTATTGTTATTCTCCACACTGAGCATCATATGCATGTAAATGTACAGATGAAATTTGAAAAAGGTTTCATTAGCATTCAATGTCAATTAGAAAGAATAATGTTGTAATGATTCTCTGATTATGAGAGTGCATAAAAGTGGAGTGGCATTACATTAACACTGTTGAAAATCACACTACTAATATATTTTAAGGTTAGATCGTTCAGTGTTAGCGCTAGAGGGAGTTAGGTGAGGCAAGTTAAGGTTATGGAGGGTGATAAGAATTATAGTTCAATTGACTTTGAAGGCAGATATGTTTACTTTACTCAAAGCAGATATAGTCAAATTAGACCCTAAGTCTTAACACCTCCCCTCCAACCCGAATCACAACTTACCTTGATACTTGACCCCTTACCTTAATTCTTGGTACACGTTACTATTCTAACAGTCTCTTTGATAACATGATTCTTATATCAGACAGAGGTAGAACTTAATAAAGGAATATTTATTATGAACAAAAATTTTAAATACACCTGCAAGTAGACAAAAAGAGAGGAATGTAACAAAAGCCCTAATACTCACTTTACTAGCAGTCTTTCTGTCCCAAGAGAATGTTTGGTAAGGAAAATGGGAACACACTGCAATTTTGATTGGATATCAAAATGGATTACAAAATTATTTAGGCGTCATCCAAGGTTTTATTCACTTAGTGCATTAATTCCAATTTTATTTAATTCCCAAATCCTGGTTATTTTATGCATAATGCCCCCAAACCAAAATAACATCTAAAATCCCTTCAAAACTTTGGGTGACTCTTCATTGAACTCACAATATACATTGTACATTGTAAGTATCTGATAAGTTTCCTATAGTAATATATATTACTGGGCATCAGAGACCAGTTGTAAAATTTCTCTTCCCTTTTTGGTTACACACATAATCTAAACATGCCTTAATAGTTTTAACATTTCGGGTAGTTTCCAGACACCATCAATATGTATCCCACTGTTTTCCAGACATAGTTTACCTCATAGGTCTTAGTTAAAGGCAGCCAAATGAATTCTTACCATGCTGTAATCAATCATGCCACCTCTATTGAGTAACCATTCCTTGTATACACTACACACATTACATTCATTAGCAATAGTTTAAAAATAAACAATAAGTACGCACCCCATTGATTAACAATATGTTACGAATAACACTATGTATTAGTTGTGTGAGCTTTTCTTTATTGTTCAAGCGGGGACTGATCTCTACACCACCTATGCTATTACAGGGGTCATTAGAAACCATATTATAAATATACATTTCATTTTTGTTTTGTGAAATGTAATTGATGTTTTAACGCTGAGAAGGATTATTTATAATTTATAATGTTGGGTCTTGCCTTGTAGTAGTTCAACAGAAGCATAATGAAAGGTTGAACTTGATGGATATCTTTTAAACCTGTACTACAATATAACAATGAAATAATATTAAGGTTGTAGACTCTAATTTATCTTTTTAATTTTGGCCTAACTGATTAGAATGAAGAAAACCATTGCTTGGGGAAAAAATGGTTTACAATTTTCTGTAAATATGCAGACCTTCTGCTTACTTATAAGATAGTGGAATGGCCAAAGCGCGGGTAGTAAATAAGAAACACAAGCACTATTTTAAAAGGTTGCATTCAGTTTACCTGCAGATATTTTATTTCCTTAATAGTGAATTGTGGTGATTTTAGACTGGAATCACTTAAGAAACATGCCCTTTCTAAGCTATTTTCCATTTCAGAAGGAAAAAGAAGGAACCAGAGAGAGTCCCTGAGGTGGAGAGTTATAATGAGAAAATGGGGAATCCCTACCTTTAATAATCCTAAGGGAAAAAACAAACAATGGGGAAGGTACAGGACAGGTTTAACAGGAGTAAGAGGTAATGCCAACAGTCAAAGGACAATTAGTGTGACAGGTCCCCCTTGGGGTCAGGAGGTGCCTAACTAAATCCTCAGTGGACTGGGCTCCCCTTAGCTCTTGTAGAGGGATCTAAGGTAGTAGGTGAAACTTGCTGCAAACGGAGGAGCAAAAATAAGGGGAAAGTCCTCTATCAGGGGACACAAACAGGGTCCCAACGTGGACCTGAGCAGGACTACTAAATACAGAGGACTAACCTTGAATACCTCGGCACCATAAAAAGAGTACTAGTGCCTACTATTACCAGAATACCCTAAGGCTCCCCCAGGCAGAACCCTTGTGATACAGAGCAACGAGAGACCCCTAAAAAGGGACACACAAGATCCCAAATTAATCTAAGCAGAGACGCTGAGAGAAGAGGTCTGACCTTAAGTACCTCGGCACTGTATGGGAGCAGCTAGTGCCTACTATAACCAAAATCCCTGCCTGTCCTAATAAATGAAAACAAAATTAAATTAAATAATCGAATCCATAAGTGCTACCAAAAAAGTGTGAACAAATTAAATTAAATAAAGTCTAGCTCGACGCGCGTTTCGGCGTGTCAGCACGCCGTCGTCAGGAGCAATGAACTGATTGGATTCCCCGTACTGGTTTAAATACCTCTTTGTGAAATCATTCTGTTAGTGTTACCAGCTGAGGGTACCACGTGGGCTACCGTACTTCCTCGGTACCCATTGGTCTGTCCGAGGTGCTGGTCCCTCCCCTCAGTAGTGATTGGTCTGTCCCGTTTGCCGTCCCTCCCCTTGCTAGCCGCGTCATTTGACGCGGTTCTAGTCACACGGGGGAAGGATGGGGCTTCCAATCATTGGCGCTCAGCCCGTCTGTCATCTTTTGGACCTGCCCCGTTACTGATCGCGTCATATGACGCGGTGCTCGGCTGAAGCCGTGGTTTAAAGGTGATGGAACAGTGGGTAGGACGAGCAGAACGAGCGAGTAATTTAACCCATGCAGCATCAATCAAAAAGCTGCTAAGGTGATCAGTAATATTGTGTATGGGAGGGATACTAAATATTTATGGTGCTGAATGCATCCATAGCAGCACGACCAGAGTGGGGATAAGTTCTATAAGCCCTCTCTGCGGGTGGGACAGAAGCAAGTCCCCTAATAGTGGTAACAGAGATATAACATCTATGGAATGAACATGGTCACAGGAATAAGTTTACCTAAAATGGTAACAGAGATGTAGACGAGGTATACCAGTAGGAGAAAAGAAACACACACACACACAAAGCATCCCTAAGTAAAAATATATACAAAATTTACGTGTAAAAAATATACAGTGCCTGAATTAATATCCCACAATAGGACTGGTGGGAATCTCCATTATGAGGACATCCTGAAATGAGAGGAGGATTGAGAAAAATATTAGAGGAAAGCTGAGAAGGAAAACCCCTCATTCAGACCTGCCGGAGAGAGGGTTTTGAGTTTATAAATCCAATAGGATTCCCGTTGTCTTAATTTCGTGTCCCAATCCCCCTTCCGTTGAGTCTGTGGGATATGTTCAATCCCTATGAATTTTAACTTATTTGCTGAGTTTTGGTGGTGGATTTTCAGATGGCGTGAAATGGGAGTTTCAAGGTGTCTTCTGACTGAATTGACGTGTTCCCTAATTCTCAATTTAAAGGGTCTGAACGTTTTTCCCACGTATTTCATGCCGCATGAGCAGGTTAGTAGATAGATTACCCCTTCTGTCCTGCAGTTAAAAAATGAGCGTACAGGAAAGGTTTCCGTGTTGTTACTACCTGTAAAGTTCTTGGATTTTAAGTGAATGAATTGACATGCACTGCAATGCCCACATCTGTACGTCCCCTTAGGTAGATAGTTGTTCCCTCCTTTCTTTAGGGGGGCAAGATGGCTCTGTACTAGGGTGTCCCGTAAATTTTTGCCCCTGCGTGCCGTCACAGAGGGAAAGGTGGTGACTACCTGTTTGATTTGGGGATCAGAGGTCAGAATGGGCCAATATCGCTTAAGAGTGCTCATCATGAAATCCCATCCTGCATCGTAGGTGGCGATGCAGCGGATTAGTTTCCGATCTTGCCCTCGTATCTTGTTGTCAGTCAAGAGGGACTCACGTTCAGTGCTAATTGCTCGGCTATAGGCCTTGCGTAAGACCCTGTTGGGGTAACCCTTGTCCTTAAAGGCACGTCGGAGTTCCCATGCTTTCACCTTGAAGTCGTCCACAGAGGAACAGTTCCGCCTTAATCTTAGGTATTGCCCTATTGGTATGCCGGCTTTGAGGGGACGAGGGTGGTGACTGTGCCAATTCAGAAGGCTATTAGTAGCTGTTTGCTTTCTGAAGAGGGTTGTTGCAATGCCCCCTTCGCAGATGGATATGGTAATGTCCAAAAAGTTAAGCCGCTTACCCCCCATCTCGCTGGTAAATTTGAGGTTAAGATCATTCCTATTTAAAAGGTTGACAAAGGTTAGAAAGTCTTGTGCAGTGCCAGTCCACACAATGAGCACGTCATCTATATAGCGTTTCCAACAGAAGACCATTGCCATAAAATGGCTCAAATGTGGGGCGGACCTGATGTAGTTTTCCCAGGTACCTAGATAGAGATTTGCATACGATGGAGCACAAGATGTGCCCATCGCAGTCCCCCTAATTTGTTGGTACATTGCACCATTGAACAAGAAGATGTTCCTAGTAAGGATTGTTCTGAGTATATTAGAGATAAATTCAATGTATGCAGGCGGGGATTGTAGCTCTTGTTCCAAGATGGTTCTTATGTTGCTAATTCCCTGTGTATGGGGTATGGAGCTATATAGTGACTCTACATCCAGACTGCATAGTAGTGCCTGGTCTGGGATGGAGATGTCCTTGAGGTAACTTAGCATTTGTTTTGTATCTCTTATATATGATGGCAGCTTGGAGACAATGGGTGACAAGATCTTATCCAGAAAGATACTAAGATTCTGGGTCAAATTGCCACAACCAGACACAATCGGTCTACCCGAAGGGTTGTCTAGGGACTTATGGACCTTAGGTAAACTGTAAAAAGTTGATAGTACTGGTTGTCTAACTAGCATGAACTCAAATTCATTTTTGGTGATCAGATTGTCAGTTAGGGCCTGATTCAACATAGTTTTAATTTCGGCAAGAAATTGAGTCGTAGGGTCGCATTTTAATACTTGATAGGTCTCCCTATCATCTAATAATTTCTGTACCATCCGTTTGTAGTTAGAGTGATCCATCAGGACCACATTACCGCCCTTGTCTGACGGTTTGATCACCAGTTGATCATTGTCTTTGAGTTCTTTTAGTGCTGCTTGTTCTATCCTTGTGAGGTTGCTAAGAGATTCAATACGCATGGTCCCCAATTCAACTTCTTCAATTTCCCTGCACACCATTTCTAAGAAGACCGTAATGTTCTTATAGTCTTTTATGTAAGGTGTAAAACGACTCTTTGGTGTAAGGTGAGTGGTTGGGATGTCACTGGCATTGGGGTCATTGGAATCAAGAAGTTCGACCAAAGCATCCAGGCAGTCCATATCCTTTATTGTTAGGCCTAGGCTGGATGCTTTGAGTTCTTTTTGGTGCATATGATATTTATGTAGGGCCAATTTACGAGCGAATAAGTGCAAGTCTTTTGTCCAGATGAATTTATTAAATGCAGGTGTAGGTACAAAAGACAGGCCTTTAGAGAGGGTTTTTTGTTGGGTGTCAGATAGTGTGAATGAGGACAAATTAATTATCCTTAGATCATTAGTTATTGGCGTCGTTGTCTCCACTGTCCCCTGCCTCTCGATGCCTGTCTTGTTCTGGGACGTTGGAGTTCGTCTGCCTGTCTTAGCCCTAAAAAATCAACCCCCTTTCTTAGTATGCTTTTTGGCTCAATAGGTGTTAGATTAGTGGTTATAGATTCCCCCTCAGTGTCAGTGGATTCATATTCAGAGGTACTGAAATGGTCCGAATCAATCCTTACTTTCCTTTTTGTCTGGCGATAGACTCTCCCTGTTTCAAAATCAGTGGTGTCTCTTACAAATTTGTGATGTTTCTTAATTTTGATTTGATATGAGAATCTATCTAGATTAGTTTTTAATTTTACCTCTAAACTTTGGAATTGGGGGTCTTCCTTAAATTTCTGAATATTCTCAATCTCAGTGTCCAAAGTTTTTTGAATATTTGTCAGATTTATGGTCTCGTATTTACACACTATGGACATAAAAGTTGAGGAGCACGCTGCTGCTGCATCTTCCCATTCCCGTGTAAAGCCCTCTATCTCAATATGCCTTGATGGTGGCACCAGGACTCTAAGTCCTCTTGGGATAATCTTTTTGGAGATGTATGTCTCAAGGGTAGAGATCTCCCAACTTGTTTTGATTTGTTGTTTAAAGATTTTGGTTAATTTATTAAAACCACTTTGTATATCCGCAGGGGGTAGAGCTTGTAAGGAGGAATTAGTAGAGAAGATGCTATCAGCATCCGAGCACCATTGTTTATGGTCTATTTTGTTAGTGAGAAAACCAGCCATAGATATCTCAAATCCTAAACATAACGTCCTCTCGTGGATAGGATGAAGACAGGGCTAGATATGGTGCATAACACCTGTAAACAGAAAACTAGATAGGTGGTGGCACTTATACAGAGGTCTAGATAAGGACCGGTGGATCAGTGTCACAATGCCCTGCAATAACTCTCCCGGAAGGGAATAACCCTTGTTGTAAGTAAATAGAAAGAAAAAGAAGGAACCAGAGAGAGTCCCTGAGGTGGAGAGTTATAATGAGAAAATGGGGAATCCCTACCTTTAATAATCCTAAGGGAAAAAACAAACAATGGGGAAGGTACAGGACAGGTTTAACAGGAGTAAGAGGTAATGCCAACAGTCAAAGGACAATTAGTGTGACAGGTCCCCCTTGGGGTCAGGAGGTGCCTAACTAAATCCTCAGTGGACTGGGCTCCCCTTAGCTCTTGTAGAGGGATCTAAGGTAGTAGGTGAAACTTGCTGCAAACGGAGGAGCAAAAATAAGGGGAAAGTCCTCTATCAGGGGACACAAACAGGGTCCCAACGTGGACCTGAGCAGGACTACTAAATACAGAGGACTAACCTTGAATACCTCGGCACCATAAAAAGAGTACTAGTGCCTACTATTACCAGAATACCCTAAGGCTCCCCCAGGCAGAACCCTTGTGATACAGAGCAACGAGAGACCCCTAAAAAGGGACACACAAGATCCCAAATTAATCTAAGCAGAGACGCTGAGAGAAGAGGTCTGACCTTAAGTACCTCGGCACTGTATGGGAGCAGCTAGTGCCTACTATAACCAAAATCCCTGCCTGTCCTAATAAATGAAAACAAAATTAAATTAAATAATCGAATCCATAAGTGCTACCAAAAAAGTGTGAACAAATTAAATTAAATAAAGTCTAGCTCGACGCGCGTTTCGGCGTGTCAGCACGCCGTCGTCAGGAGCAATGAACTGATTGGATTCCCCGTACTGGTTTAAATACCTCTTTGTGAAATCATTCTGTTAGTGTTACCAGCTGAGGGTACCACGTGGGCTACCGTACTTCCTCGGTACCCATTGGTCTGTCCGAGGTGCTGGTCCCTCCCCTCAGTAGTGATTGGTCTGTCCCGTTTGCCGTCCCTCCCCTTGCTAGCCGCGTCATTTGACGCGGTTCTAGTCACACGGGGGAAGGATGGGGCTTCCAATCATTGGCGCTCAGCCCGTCTGTCATCTTTTGGACCTGCCCCGTTACTGATCGCGTCATATGACGCGGTGCTCGGCTGAAGCCGTGGTTTAAAGGTGATGGAACAGTGGGTAGGACGAGCAGAACGAGCGAGTAATTTAACCCATGCAGCATCAATCAAAAAGCTGCTAAGGTGATCAGTAATATTGTGTATGGGAGGGATACTAAATATTTATGGTGCTGAATGCATCCATAGCAGCACGACCAGAGTGGGGATAAGTTCTATAAGCCCTCTCTGCGGGTGGGACAGAAGCAAGTCCCCTAATAGTGGTAACAGAGATATAACATCTATGGAATGAACATGGTCACAGGAATAAGTTTACCTAAAATGGTAACAGAGATGTAGACGAGGTATACCAGTAGGAGAAAAGAAACACACACACACACAAAGCATCCCTAAGTAAAAATATATACAAAATTTACGTGTAAAAAATATACAGTGCCTGAATTAATATCCCACAATAGGACTGGTGGGAATCTCCATTATGAGGACATCCTGAAATGAGAGGAGGATTGAGAAAAATATTAGAGGAAAGCTGAGAAGGAAAACCCCTCATTCAGACCTGCCGGAGAGAGGGTTTTGAGTTTATAAATCCAATAGGATTCCCGTTGTCTTAATTTCGTGTCCCAATCCCCCTTCCGTTGAGTCTGTGGGATATGTTCAATCCCTATGAATTTTAACTTATTTGCTGAGTTTTGGTGGTGGATTTTCAGATGGCGTGAAATGGGAGTTTCAAGGTGTCTATATCTATGGCTGGTTTTCTCACTAACAAAATAGACCATAAACAATGGTGCTCGGATGCTGATAGCATCTTCTCTACTAATTCCTCCTTACAAGCTCTACCCCCTGCGGATATACAAAGTGGTTTTAATAAATTAACCAAAATCTTTAAACAACAAATCAAAACAAGTTGGGAGATCTCTACCCTTGAGACATACATCTCCAAAAAGATTATCCCAAGAGGACTTAGAGTCCTGGTGCCACCATCAAGGCATATTGAGATAGAGGGCTTTACACGGGAATGGGAAGATGCAGCAGCAGCGTGCTCCTCAACTTTTATGTCCATAGTGTGTAAATACGAGACCATAAATCTGACAAATATTCAAAAAACTTTGGACACTGAGATTGAGAATATTCAGAAATTTAAGGAAGACCCCCAATTCCAAAGTTTAGAGGTAAAATTAAAAACTAATCTAGATAGATTCTCATATCAAATCAAAATTAAGAAACATCACAAATTTGTAAGAGACACCACTGATTTTGAAACAGGGAGAGTCTATCGCCAGACAAAAAGGAAAGTAAGGATTGATTCGGACCATTTCAGTACCTCTGAATATGAATCCACTGACACTGAGGGGGAATCTATAACCACTAATCTAACACCTATTGAGCCAAAAAGCATACTAAGAAAGGGGGTTGATTTTTTAGGGCTAAGACAGGCAGACGAACTCCAACGTCCCAGAACAAGACAGGCATCGAGAGGCAGGGGACAGTGGAGACAACGACGCCAATAACTAATGATCTAAGGATAATTAATTTGTCCTCATTCACACTATCTGACACCCAACAAAAAACCCTCTCTAAAGGCCTGTCTTTTGTACCTACACCTGCATTTAATAAATTCATCTGGACAAAAGACTTGCACTTATTCGCTCGTAAATTGGCCCTACATAAATATCATATGCACCAAAAAGAACTCAAAGCATCCAGCCTAGGCCTAACAATAAAGGATATGGACTGCCTGGATGCTTTGGTCGAACTTCTTGATTCCAATGACCCCAATGCCAGTGACATCCCAACCACTCACCTTACACCAAAGAGTCGTTTTACACCTTACATAAAAGACTATAAGAACATTACGGTCTTCTTAGAAATGGTGTGCAGGGAAATTGAAGAAGTTGAATTGGGGACCATGCGTATTGAATCTCTTAGCAACCTCACAAGGATAGAACAAGCAGCACTAAAAGAACTCAAAGACAATGATCAACTGGTGATCAAACCGTCAGACAAGGGCGGTAATGTGGTCCTGATGGATCACTCTAACTACAAACGGATGGTACAGAAATTATTAGATGATAGGGAGACCTATCAAGTATTAAAATGCGACCCTACGACTCAATTTCTTGCCGAAATTAAAACTATGTTGAATCAGGCCCTAACTGACAATCTGATCACCAAAAATGAATTTGAGTTCATGCTAGTTAGACAACCAGTACTATCAACTTTTTACAGTTTACCTAAGGTCCATAAGTCCCTAGACAACCCTTCGGGTAGACCGATTGTGTCTGGTTGTGGCAATTTGACCCAGAATCTTAGTATCTTTCTGGATAAGATCTTGTCACCCATTGTCTCCAAGCTGCCATCATATATAAGAGATACAAAACAAATGCTAAGTTACCTCAAGGACATCTCCATCCCAGACCAGGCACTACTATGCAGTCTGGATGTAGAGTCACTATATAGCTCCATACCCCATACACAGGGAATTAGCAACATAAGAACCATCTTGGAACAAGAGCTACAATCCCCGCCTGCATACATTGAATTTATCTCTAATATACTCAGAACAATCCTTACTAGGAACATCTTCTTGTTCAATGGTGCAATGTACCAACAAATTAGGGGGACTGCGATGGGCACATCTTGTGCTCCATCGTATGCAAATCTCTATCTAGGTACCTGGGAAAACTACATCAGGTCCGCCCCACATTTGAGCCATTTTATGGCAATGGTCTTCTGTTGGAAACGCTATATAGATGACGTGCTCATTGTGTGGACTGGCACTGCACAAGACTTTCTAACCTTTGTCAACCTTTTAAATAGGAATGATCTTAACCTCAAATTTACCAGCGAGATGGGGGGTAAGCGGCTTAACTTTTTGGACATTACCATATCCATCTGCGAAGGGGGCATTGCAACAACCCTCTTCAGAAAGCAAACAGCTACTAATAGCCTTCTGAATTGGCACAGTCACCACCCTCGTCCCCTCAAAGCCGGCATACCAATAGGGCAATACCTAAGATTAAGGCGGAACTGTTCCTCTGTGGACGACTTCAAGGTGAAAGCATGGGAACTCCGACGTGCCTTTAAGGACAAGGGTTACCCCAACAGGGTCTTACGCAAGGCCTATAGCCGAGCAATTAGCACTGAACGTGAGTCCCTCTTGACTGACAACAAGATACGAGGGCAAGATCGGAAACTAATCCGCTGCATCGCCACCTACGATGCAGGATGGGATTTCATGATGAGCACTCTTAAGCGATATTGGCCCATTCTGACCTCTGATCCCCAAATCAAACAGGTAGTCACCACCTTTCCCTCTGTGACGGCACGCAGGGGCAAAAATTTACGGGACACCCTAGTACAGAGCCATCTTGCCCCCCTAAAGAAAGGAGGGAACAACTATCTACCTAAGGGGACGTACAGATGTGGGCATTGCAGTGCATGTCAATTCATTCACTTAAAATCCAAGAACTTTACAGGTAGTAACAACACGGAAACCTTTCCTGTACGCTCATTTTTTAACTGCAGGACAGAAGGGGTAATCTATCTACTAACCTGCTCATGCGGCATGAAATACGTGGGAAAAACGTTCAGACCCTTTAAATTGAGAATTAGGGAACACGTCAATTCAGTCAGAAGACACCTTGAAACTCCCATTTCACGCCATCTGAAAATCCACCACCAAAACTCAGCAAATAAGTTAAAATTCATAGGGATTGAACATATCCCACAGACTCAACGGAAGGGGGATTGGGACACGAAATTAAGACAACGGGAATCCTATTGGATTTATAAACTCAAAACCCTCTCTCCGGCAGGTCTGAATGAGGGGTTTTCCTTCTCAGCTTTCCTCTAATATTTTTCTCAATCCTCCTCTCATTTCAGGATGTCCTCATAATGGAGATTCCCACCAGTCCTATTGTGGGATATTAATTCAGGCACTGTATATTTTTTACACGTAAATTTTGTATATATTTTTACTTAGGGATGCTTTGTGTGTGTGTGTGTTTCTTTTCTCCTACTGGTATACCTCGTCTACATCTCTGTTACCATTTTAGGTAAACTTATTCCTGTGACCATGTTCATTCCATAGATGTTATATCTCTGTTACCACTATTAGGGGACTTGCTTCTGTCCCACCCGCAGAGAGGGCTTATAGAACTTATCCCCACTCTGGTCGTGCTGCTATGGATGCATTCAGCACCATAAATATTTAGTATCCCTCCCATACACAATATTACTGATCACCTTAGCAGCTTTTTGATTGATGCTGCATGGGTTAAATTACTCGCTCGTTCTGCTCGTCCTACCCACTGTTCCATCACCTTTAAACCACGGCTTCAGCCGAGCACCGCGTCATATGACGCGATCAGTAACGGGGCAGGTCCAAAAGATGACAGACGGGCTGAGCGCCAATGATTGGAAGCCCCATCCTTCCCCCGTGTGACTAGAACCGCGTCAAATGACGCGGCTAGCAAGGGGAGGGACGGCAAACGGGACAGACCAATCACTACTGAGGGGAGGGACCAGCACCTCGGACAGACCAATGGGTACCGAGGAAGTACGGTAGCCCACGTGGTACCCTCAGCTGGTAACACTAACAGAATGATTTCACAAAGAGGTATTTAAACCAGTACGGGGAATCCAATCAGTTCATTGCTCCTGACGACGGCGTGCTGACACGCCGAAACGCGCGTCGAGCTAGACTTTATTTAATTTAATTTGTTCACACTTTTTTGGTAGCACTTATGGATTCGATTATTTAATTTAATTTTGTTTTCATTTATTAGGACAGGCAGGGATTTTGGTTATAGTAGGCACTAGCTGCTCCCATACAGTGCCGAGGTACTTAAGGTCAGACCTCTTCTCTCAGCGTCTCTGCTTAGATTAATTTGGGATCTTGTGTGTCCCTTTTTAGGGGTCTCTCGTTGCTCTGTATCACAAGGGTTCTGCCTGGGGGAGCCTTAGGGTATTCTGGTAATAGTAGGCACTAGTACTCTTTTTATGGTGCCGAGGTATTCAAGGTTAGTCCTCTGTATTTAGTAGTCCTGCTCAGGTCCACGTTGGGACCCTGTTTGTGTCCCCTGATAGAGGACTTTCCCCTTATTTTTGCTCCTCCGTTTGCAGCAAGTTTCACCTACTACCTTAGATCCCTCTACAAGAGCTAAGGGGAGCCCAGTCCACTGAGGATTTAGTTAGGCACCTCCTGACCCCAAGGGGGACCTGTCACACTAATTGTCCTTTGACTGTTGGCATTACCTCTTACTCCTGTTAAACCTGTCCTGTACCTTCCCCATTGTTTGTTTTTTCCCTTAGGATTATTAAAGGTAGGGATTCCCCATTTTCTCATTATAACTCTCCACCTCAGGGACTCTCTCTGGTTCCTTCTTTTTCTTTCTATTTACTTACAACAAGGGTTATTCCCTTCCGGGAGAGTTATTGCAGGGCATTGTGACACTGATCCACCGGTCCTTATCTAGACCTCTGTATAAGTGCCACCACCTACCTATTTTCCATTTCAGCTATTGTAGCCTATATTTTTCATCACTGTATTCAAGTCAGCATGAATTTATGTTTGGTGGTAAATCAGCCTCTAGAGAAAAACTGATAGAACACTACAATTGCATTGAGTTATACTATGTAAATTGCCATCTCAATGACTCCTGATTCAGATTACAATCACTGCAACACTGTGAAACTCTGATAGTTATACCATTTATATCATGCCCTTTTACATCCATCGTTATTCTAAAGTAACATAAATGGACATTACATCCTCCCTGAGTAATCAAATTATGTTCTCCCCTTCGTAAGCTCATTTGAAAAAATCTTAAATTAGAATTTTTCTGAATTATTTAAAAAAGTTGTAAAAAAACAAATAATAATTATAAAAGTAGTTTAAGTTCTAGTCATGTTTTAATATGACTAAAATTAACTTAATATATAATAAGTATCCTCTTTACAGGATACTTTAAAGAAGACATTAAAGAAATGTGTGTTTGTTATTTGATATAATTGGCAACAACATACAGACCAATGAATGAAAACATTACATTTTATATGAGATTGCCTCCATGCCGTTATAAAATGTGCTATAGAATTTGTGTTCTTTAAAAAAAAACATCCTTTTTTTTTTAGAGTTGTATCTATCATTAATTAATCATGCAGAGCCATAAATTCCCACCATCTGAAATTTATCATTTTCTGTCATTTTGTCCCACACAGGATTAAGAGAATAAGATTTATGATATGGAATAGTAAACTAAGATCACTGTTTTTACCATCAGGGAGGTGTGTTATATGGAGCCGCTAGTTTTATTTATCTGCTAGAGTAACCAAAATCTGCAAAGTTAAATAATTTACAATTGTGCTGCATTGTAAATCAAATTATTACAGAGTACAGATGCATAAAAATTAACATTTTACGACAAATTCCTCTTTGCCCAGAAATATTATATAGTATACATTGCTATAGAATATGCTTTTGGAATGATACATTTTACATTTTTCTCCCACCTACTTTAGAATAGATTCAACATTTGTTTATAAACGCATTCAAAACATTTTTATTTATATTTTTAATGTATTTTTTATATTTGACATTTTTATTTGGTTATGAGAAACAAAGCATAATGACATAAATTATGTATTCACTGTGATCATCATCATATAACCAATGTCACAAAATAACAAGAGAAGTATAATATAGAATACAAAATAGGTTATTCAATGCTACATACAGTGATGCAATATGTTTGTATACAAGCAAAAAAGGAAATGCATATATCAATAGGTGGATCTGACATGCAATGGCATGACTACAAAGCAAATGCAGTTTTGTGAAGTGTCCCATTTCAATTCTGGAACCTAACAGGCGAAGAATAACAAAAATAAATTGTTGTCTAAAAAAATTGGTATTTACCAAATGTGTCATGTTATATGTAAACCCACAATCAACTATGAGTAGGAGCAGGGATAAGATATAGGTCACGTCACTCATGTATCTATCCTAGGGTTATCATAATTGATCTACCTGACTAATTCCTGGCCCAATTCCTGGCTACTGGCATGCATAGAGTGGCCAGTGTAGACTATTTATCCAATCTACACATTGTAGCTGTAGTATTCATTCACAAAATGAGAATGTGAAACACTATGTTGCAGGAGACTATAAATATACAATCTGGGAATAGAAGGAGAAGCATACATAGAGGGAAAAACGTAAGTGTTTCTCCTGTTATAGATGATACAATAAGTTAACACCTTTCCAAAAAGGGGCAATCAGGTCACATGACCATCAAATGTGGTACATGGATCATGTTGCTTCGGAGCATCTCCAATATTTGTCAGACAGATTGGGATCTAAATGGACCAGCTTTGTCAGGACTATGTACCAATTGTAAATGATTATTCTATGTTGCTCTATTTGGGAATTGCAGTGAAAGAAGCCTTTATAGCATGAGAAAATATTGTGACATGTCCTCAGATACTGTGACATTAAAACCTTTGCCCATGGTGTCACAAAGGTGCAGATCTGACGTTGTGGATCAGTTTATAGCAAGTGGACATTTGGCCTTGCAGTGGAGACCTACTTGAACACATGAGTACAAATTTAATTAGTGCTGGTGAGGGTTTGCTACATGACCCAATGGGGATATAGGAACACAGTAAATGGGTAACTTGATCATGCCTTTAATATTGGGACATATGTATGGAATATTTGCCTTGACTCTCTAAGAATGCGAGCAGAATATTAAAGGCATCTTTAAAGAAGTCTTGGAAGACGTACGGAACCATAGCAATCTTCTATGGTTGAATATAAAATCAGGGATTATAGGAGGTGGCGACTTTAGAGGTGTAATTTTAGAAAAAGGATGGTGAGAGGTAAGTAGCTTGCTATGTTTATCCCACATAGATAATATGACCTAGGTAATAGAGAGTATAAGTGGGCTTGGCAGTCTAAAAGGGTCCTGGACCCAACCAACATGCACTAGGACTGTATTATTGATATGAGCTTCTATAGCAACCCATTGTGGGGCTCATTCTGCAACATGAAGCATAATTGTGGAGTTTGCACATTGTTATGCACTAGATGTATCATACTGTACATTTTTAAGCTAAGGTTAAAGGAACTTTTGTGCTGACAACAACATGGAAGAAATTTGAGCTTTAATCATATTGGCTATTGTATTCCCATATCACTTCTATTTAGGAGATGTATTATTTTATTCTGATGTTTTTTATTCTGATGTTTTTTAAGGACATAAATTAAAGGATTTCAAAAGTATAACATTTTTTTATTCTAACATCATTTTCATTTTTTCTTTTTTTTTCAAGCATGCTTCACTTGTTTCACATGATCTGCTAAACTTCAAGTTTTTGTATCTGTTAGGAAAAAAATATATATATTGAAATTTTCTAGAATAAATAATAGATCAGTTAAAAATTACAACCTACGGTTAAATTGTCTTTAATTTCTCTCTCTATTTTTCTTTTTGCATTTTGAGGTAATATAGCAAAGTAACTCAATATGCTCCGACCCAGAATATAATCTTAGAAAGGCAATTTCTATCAATAATTTAGAATGAAACAGACCACTCATATAGAAAACTAGATGTGTAACCTTTAGCCATATCTCAGCTAGTATGAAGAGTTTCTGTATGCAAATCATCACACATTTTCCTTCAAGAAGTTCCAATAATTTCTGAACTGCAAAATTATGTGTGTCTGAGGTAAGGTCACAATTTATACCTGTCTTTAAATCAGCAAAATAGAAAGAAAAAGGAGATTATTAGCATTCAAATGAATTGCTCTTTTTTTTTTAATATGAAATGCTGAAAACTTCCCTGCACTTTGTTGAAAGCAGTTTCTGTGCTTTTGTATGAGGCTATTGACCCTTATATGACAAGAATACCAAGCAATATACTGCTCACTCTGCCTTGGTATATCGGCTATATGCGTAGAAAGATAAATTAGTCTAACTTTTCAAGTTCTTCCTTTTTGATACATATGTTAAACAGTATGCTTTAAATATTTCTTTTTTTTTTTTTTAAAGAAATAACTTGTGAATGCAGTTCATGAATAAAAAAAAAAAAGAACTTCCGATAATCTAAAATGATAAAATATAGAAAATAAGTTAGTATTTTGGTATAATTTTGAATCATACCATATTTTTTTTTTAATTGCATTAATGTTGAATATTTTAATACTGACACATGTCATACCATACAAATTATTTGCAGTTAATGTCCTTGAACCTTAATTTCTGTGTAGAGATTTTTATAATTGTACCCTGATTTTCTGTCATAAATATACATTGGATAATTGGTAAGAAAGTAAAAGCCAGACATCGGTTCCCTAATGTGCGTAGGAGAGAAAGTATCTGCCTCTGTCACAATATCCATGCATCAAAAAGAACCTTTTATAATGATTTATAGATACACATTCAGATCTAAGTAAAGCTTCACCTGACCCTGAAGGAAATCCATTAATTCTATGACTAGGGACATCACTGAACTGTATTAGGTAGAACTAATTAGCAATTAGAGACATAAATGCTAATGGCATCAAGTGGGAAATAAGGGGTTTTCTAGGCGAAGGGATAACAAATAGTAGATATGCCATTTAAAATCAATAGATGAGCTTTGTGAACTCACTAATTGAATTTAGAATGTAGAGAGGACAAATCTATTTAATAATGGAAGTAAATATAAGTGTAAAAAAACTGATATTTAAAATCAAATAATCCAACACAGTGCCTTCAGCTGGTTCTCATTTGGGTTCAAGGGGAGAACCATCCCAAATGATTCAGAAAATCTGTCATCTTCACCTCTGCAAAAAAACAAAAATGTTTATTTTTCCATCAATCATTTTTTGTACCACAGATGAATCTCCGAATCACGAAACAAACAAAATGGTTTTGTCCATTACACATTTTATTTGTTTTGTTATTCGTCCATATTTGGTCTAGGAGTTTGGTATTTTGTACACATTGCCAATCACCCAAATTTTGATGAATTGTAATTCATTTGAAACCGAATATATAAGTCTAGTGAACTTCAACATTTAATACTATCTCCATGATCTCCATGATCTTACTTAGTAACTGCACACTGACAGTAAGAAAGATTATGCCTTAAAAGGATGCAAAATATATGTGAAGAGTATGCATACAAAGTATGTGGAGTGTACTCAGGTCCTGATTACATAATTCTCAGCCCCCCTAAAAAATGGGTGGCCCAGAAATTTAGAGCCTCCTAATGATCATCTTAGCTGAGGGGCTCGGTCAGGCATCATGGCCCTTTAACTGCTGACAAGGGCCCTATATGATGTGATGCCACAGTGCTGGGAGGATGTGAGTACACGTCACTTCCTCCCAGTTTACCACGTGAGTTCAGTTCCAGCCAGATGTCACTGAACCCCAGAGAAGTCATCCTCCTGCACCCAAAATGTATGGAAGCAAGAGGTTGGCTCAAAATGTGTAAATTGTAAGCTGTGTGTGTATATTTGTCAGTGTGTGTATCTCTGTGTGTGTGCATATGTGTGTATCTGTGTGTGTATAAGGGTGTATCTGTGCATATATATGCATGTTTATGTGTGTGTTTCAGTGTGTCTATATATGTATGTGTGCGTGTGCCAGTGTTAGCATGCATATGCATGGCAGTATAAGTGCATACATTTCAGATTTCTAATTCCAACACTGTGCAGAAACACTCACCTGCATTGAAATACCAAAACTACATACAAACACAAGCAATCAAATGCTAACTTTACATAAAATTACATTAAAACACAAACATTGCACACAAGTACATCACTATTTTAAAAACACAACAGTACATATACACTGAATACAACTGCATTTAAATGCCAACACTACCCATAAATGCACACCTACATGCACACGCACATACTCTATGCAAAAACATGTTTAAATTCAAACACTGCTCACAAATACAACTCTGTAAGGATAAGCACATAATAGATTCCAAGTCGGCAAAGCAACAAATGGGGCTCTACCTTTCGGATTATCTTAACATAGAACATAGAAACATAGAATGTGATGGCAGATAAGAACCATTCGACCCATTTGGTCTGCCCAATTTTCGAAATACTTTTAATTAGTCCCTGGACTTATCTTAAGTCCAGGAGAGCCTTATGCCTATCCCACGCATGCTTACACTCCTTCACTGTGTTAACCTCTACCACTTCAGCTGGAAGCTATTCCACGCGTCCACTACCCTTTCTGTAAAGTAATACTTCCTGAAATTATTTTTAAACCTTTGCCCTTCTAATTTAAGACTATGTCCTCTTGTTGTGGTAGTTTTTCTTCTTTTAAATATAGTCTCCTCCTTTACTGTGTTTGTTTACTTTATGTATTTCAATTTTCCATCACATCCCCCCATCTCGTCTTTCCTCCAAGCTATACATGTTAAGATCCTTTAACCTTTCCTGGTACGTTTTATCCTGCAATCCATGAACCAGTTTAGTAGCCCTACTCTGAACTCTTTCCAAAGTATCAATATCCTTCTGAAGATATGATCTCCAGCACTGCGTACAATACTCCAAGTGAGGTCTCACCAGTGTTCTGTACAATGGCATGAGCACTTCCCTCTTTCTACTGCTAATACCTCTCCCTATACAACCAAGCATTCTGCTAGCATTTCCTGCTGCTCTATTGCATTGTCTTCCTACCTTTAAGTCATCTTAAATAATTATTCCTCAATCCCTTTCCTCAGATGTTGAGGTAAGGACTCTATCAAATATTCTATACTCTGCCCTTGGGTTTTTACGTTCAAGATGCATTATCTTGCACTTATACACTTTAAATGTCAGTTGCCACAACTCTGACCATCTTTCTGATTTACCTAAATCCTTTGCCATTTTACTTATCCCTCCTGGAACATCAACCCTGTTCAGGCCCGGACTGGCCATCGGGCACACCGGGCAAATGCCCGGTGGGCCGCGGTGGCCAGGGGCCGAGGCCGGCAAGGGAAGGTCCCATGATCTCCCCTGCCGGTCTATGCAGGGCCGGCACTATGCGAGCGCCGGCCCCGCTGTGTGCCATGGCGGGCCGGTGAGGAGATCAGAGATCTCCCTCACCGGCCCACTTAAATAGACCTGCGGCTGGGGAGTGAGGGAGAGGTTCCGGCGGAGCTCTATCTTGCAGCTCCGCCGGGTTCCTCTCGCGAGATCGGGAGCGTTGCTATGGCAACGCCCCCGATCTCGCGAGAGTGAACTCTAGCCCTTAGGCTAGAGTTCACTCACCACTGGATCACCAGGAATCGTGTGCGACTACCGGTCCCCCCCTCCCAGGTACCACCATGCCGGTCCCCCCCTCCCAGGTACCACCATGCCTTTTCCCCCCTCCCAGGCTAAAGGTAAGAAGGGAGGGGGGGATTTAATGCCTTCTTAGTTTTTTTTATTTGTTTATTTACCCCCAGCTTAGTTTTATTATTTGTTTATTTACCCCCCTTAGTTTTTTATTTGTTTATTTACCCCTTAGTTTTATTATTTGTTTATTTACCCCCTTTAGTTTTATTATTTGTTTATTTACCCCTCCCTTCGTTTTATTATTTGTTTATTTACCCCCCCCTAGTTTTATTATTTGTTTATTTACCCCCCTTAGTTTTTTGTTTATTTACCCACACAAAATTTACACACAGCACTCAGCACTCTCACACACATCACACTCAGCACTCTCACACACATCACACTCAGCACTCTCACACACATCACTCACACACAGCACACTCACACACAGCACACACACACAGCACTCACACACAGCACTCACACACAGCACTCTCACACACAGCACACTCAGCACTCACACACATCACACATCATACACAGCACTCGCACACTCAGCACACTCAGCACTCTCACACTCAGCACTCTCACACTCAGCACTCTCACACACAACACTCTCGCACTCACACACAACACTCTCGCACTCACACACAACACTCTCGCACTCACACACAACACTCTCACACTCACACACAACACTATCACACTCAGCACTCACACACATCACACTCAGCACTCACACACATCACACTCAGCACTCACACACATCACACTCAGCACTCACACACATCACACTCAGCACTCTCACACTCAGCACTCACACACATCACACACAACACTCTCACACACATCACACACATCACCCACACACACACAGCACCCTCACACAAATCAATCACACACAGCACCCTCACACACACTGCACCCTCACACACACAACACACACACCACCCTCTCACACACACCACCCTCTCACACACATCACACCTCACACACATCACACCTCACACACAGCATCCATCACACACACATACTGTACCCCTCACATACACACACAACCCCCCCGATACACAATACTTCCAAACATATTTATATAATATAGCACCCCTCACACACACAGCACCCCTCACACACATACTGCACCCCTAAACACATTACATTCCAGACACACACTACATCCTTTACCCAACTCTGGATCATCTACACACACACACACACTAGATCCGTTATATACGCACACTCACTAGATCTCCTATACACATTCTGGGTCCTTCAAACACACACTAAACTCCTATACATATATATATATATATATATATATATATATATATATGTATATATATATATATATATATATATATACACACACACACCAGATTCCTTGTAAGCAAACACATACTACACCCCTAAACACACTCTCTACAAACACTACGTCACCTATACACACACACACACACACACTATAGCCTGTATGCACACACTTGCTACAGTCCCCTATACACACATTCTCTACAGTCCCTAGCCACATATGCATTACATTTCACCACAAACACAACACGACTAAAACCGACCTTATTACACAATACCACACCACAATCAGCTCACTCTACACACACGTAATACCACAAGCAGGCTCCAAACACATGCACAGTACTCTTTCCTGGCATTTTTGTCTCCTGGTATCCATTTATAGAGACACCAGAGACAAGTTGCAAGGAAACACAGTGCAAGCATGTTATTAAATTTGCTTGTGCTGTGCAGAACAAATACAGGGCTTTTTTCTCATGCTAGAGCTCTTTAGCAGAGTTCTGCGTATGGTCTGCCCTGGAAGAGCATTGAACCAACATGCTCACTTTGAGAGGGGGCATGTTTGTCATTAGTGATGACAAAACACACACCCTCTCTGACCCGCCCCCTTCTTAGTGGGCCACTGTGATTAAAAATGCCCGGGCCGAATTTTCTTCCCAGTCCGGCCCTGACCCTGTTACATATTTTAGTATCATCAGCAAAAAGACATACCTTACCATCAAGACCTTCTGCGATATCACAAATAAAAATATTAAAGAGAATGGGTCCAAGTACAGATTGTTTGTGGTATATAAGGGTGAGTCTCACTCTTTTACCACAGGCTCCCTTGATAAAGGCCTATCTTTTTCCAAAACGTTGGGGGCTTGCTGATTGATTTTTCTTCCCTCTTCTCACTAGTTCTGGTATGCATTTGTTTTTCTTATATATTTTTTTGATGGGTTGTTAGGATTTGATATCTCTATTAATCATTTATTACATTGATATTCAGGTATTTGTTTACTATATATCCAGTTTTGTATGGTATCATAAAACCTCTGACAATTGTTTGTACATTATCAGCATGTGAATCATGTTTTGATCTTTTTTGATATGCATTGTGAGATATCTATCATTTTTTGTACCTATCCAACAATAAATGTTTTTTTCCTATTAATCGTTGTGCTCCTTGTCTGGATATTATCTGTAATTTCATTTGACCCTTCAGGAATAGGACCTTACTTAAGTGAGCACCCAGGCTTAAAACTATTTGTTTCACTGTTTTCTTATTAACATTTGGCTGAGTGTGCCTACCTACTTTTAATTATAACTAATTCTGAATGTTATGCGCAGGCAGAACTTTAGAGAATGACAGTGTGGACACAACCTGCCGTATATCATTGGCAAGAACACAAAACACTTCCTTTACCTCAGAAACCTCATTACAAGCCAAATAATTTGTCCCAATATGGACAAGTACATCCAATTGGATGTACTTAGAGCTTGGTTGCTTCTTCTAAGTGTTGCTTCTAAGTGTCTGTGGTTGGAGATATTCTGGAGAGTTTTACAGAAGCTTCAACTGTCTAAGAGTTGTGCTAAGAGTTTTCTTTTTTACTGTTACAGGTAAGATTCATCTGTAGGAAAAGGTTACTGATTGCACAAGGTTTGATTTCCTGTTGGTAATTATAAGGCATTTGATTGGATTAGGTAGCTGCTTGCTATTGATTGCTGTGTAAATTAGCTATTGTTTGCTAATAAGCAGAGGCCTACCCAGGTGTTAAACATTCCTAGTGGGAGGTGATTTTAGGAGTATATAAGGGCTGTTGTCATTAGCTTGGCTAATAGAGCTTGGTTGCTTCTTCTAAGTGTTGCTTCTAAGTGTCTGTGGTTGGAGATATTCTGGAGAGTGTTGCTTCTAAGTGTCTGTGGTTGGAGATATTCTGGAGAGTGTTGCTTCTAAGTGTCTGTGGTTGGAGATATTCTGGAGATAAACTGGAGGTAATCTGAGGTATTCAGGAGGATAAATAAAAAGTTAAGATTCGTTTGATTTAAATAATTGATCTCATTGGAATGGCAGACTTAGTTCAGTGTAATAGTTGCTATGCATTTGTTTCGCGTTCCACTTTTTGGAGGTTTAGTTGTTGTCTAATCTGTAGACAGTTCTCTATCTTGCGGCAGGAGATTGTATTTTTGAAATCTGAGATTTGTAAATTATCTGGTAAACAAACTCAGGCTGGAACTGCTGCAAAGCCACTGCCACAGAGACATACTAGGAATGGCAGATGGATTACTGTAGGATCTGGTCGACTTAGAGTTGTGGATAAAAGGCATATTGCACAGTCTGTTGTTCTACATAATTCATTTTCTGCACTTTCAGAGTGTAATGGTGTCATGGAGACAGGCACTGAGGCTAGTGGTGTTGTGCAGAGAGGCACTGAGGCTAGTGGTGTTGTGCAGTGAGGCACTGAGGCTAGTGGTGTTGTGCAGAGAGGCACTGAGGCTAGTGGTGTTGTGCAGAGAGGCACTGAGGCTAGTGGTGTTGTGCAGAGAGGCACTGAGGCTAGTGGTGTTGTGCAGAGAGGCACTGAGGCTAGTGGTGTTGTGCAGAGAGGCACTGAGGCTAGTGGTGTTGTGCAGAGAGGCACTGAGGCTAGTGGTGTTGTGCAGAGAGGCACTGAGGCTAGTGGTGTTGTGCAGAGAGGCACTGAGGCTAGTGGTGTTGTGCAGAGAGGCACTGAGGCTAGTGGTGTTGTGCAGAGAGGCACTGAGGCTAGTGGTGTTGTGCAGAGAGGCACTGAGGCTAGTGGTGTTGTGCAGAGAGGCACTGAGGCTAGTGGTGTTGTGCAGAGAGGCACTGAGGCTAGAGGTGTTGTGGAGAGAGGCACTGAGGCTAGAGGTGTTGTGGAGAGAGGCACTGAGGCTAGAGGTGTTGTGGAGAGAGGCACTGAGGCTAGAGGTGTTGTGGAGAGAGGCACTGAGGCTAGTGCTGTTGTGGAGAGAAGCATTGAGGCCAGTGGTGTTGTGCAGAGAGGCTTGAAGACTATGATGAGGCCTAATAGAAAGCAGTTGTTGTTGGGGGATTCCATCATAAGAGGTGTGGAGATGGACAATGGTGGTCTTGTGAGGTGTCTTCCCGGAGCTACTGCTCACAGAGACAGGAGACGTATCTGTAATATTGTTAAGCAAGCAAAGCAGGAAGGGGAATTGGATGTACTTGTCCATTTAGGGACAAATGACTTGGCTTGCAATGAGGTTTCAGAGGTTAAGGAAGTTTTTAGTGTTTTTGCCAATGATATACGGCAGGTTGCTTCCACACTGTCATTCTCTGAAGTTCTGCCTGTGCATAACACTCAGAATGACAGGCGGATGCGTATTAGGGACTTTAACTTGTGGCTTGGTGAATGGTGTCGGGAGCAAGGATTTGGCTTTATTGCTCATGGTAGCTCTGTTTGGAATGGAAATAAACTGTACAAAAAAGATGGTTTGCATCTTTCTCAAAAGGGAACAAATGTTCTCAGTGAGCAGTTCAGAGGTTTTGCTAAGATGTATTTAAACTAGGATGGGGGGGCAAAAGGGTGATAAAACATCAATCCAATTGTCCCCCAAAACAAGGACAGAAGGTGCCTGTAGCAAGTGTGTTAAAAAATGATAAGCTTAGAGTCATGTCCACAAATGCTCGCAGTTTAGGGAATAAGATCCATGAACTTGTGGCAATAATGGCAACTGATAGTGTAGATTTAGTCGCTGTTACTGAGACATGGTATAATGAAAAAAATGACTGGGACATAGCAATACCAGGGTACTCTTTATATAGAAAAGACAGGGAAGGCAAGAAAGGGGGAGGGGTGGCCCTGTATGTGAAGGATAGCATAAAATCTAGCCTAATAAAGGTTAGTGAGACGAACATAGAGTCCATTTGGGTTACGTTAGAATTTGGTAATCACACAGTAGTTCGTGTAGGTGTAATTTATAGGCCCCCAGGACAAATTGAAGAGTTAGATAATCTACTAGTTGAAGAAATAGCTAAAATGACAATGAAGGGGGAAGTTATCACCATGGGTGACTTTAATCTTCCTGATGTGAATTGGAAAACAAAAATAGCTACTTGTGCCAGAAGCACACATATTCTAAACTCCCTACTGGCATTGTCTCTAAAACAAGTCGTTGAGGAGCCAACTCGCAAAGAGGCCATACTAGATTTAGTGTTAACAAATGGAGATTTGGTATCAGATATTACTGTAGGTGAAAGTTTAGGATCCAGTGATCATCAGTCAGTGTGGTTTAATATAAGAACAGTGACTGAGTCACACCACACAAAAACAAAAGTTTTAGACTTTAGAAAAACAGACTTTTCTAAAATTAGAATATGTGTAAAGGAGTCATTATCAGACTGGAGCAATTTAAATGGAGTCCAAAATAAATGGGATTATTTAAAAGCTGCACTACTGAAGGCAACAGAAAATTGCATTAGGCTTGTCAGTAAAAGCAAAAAATTCAAGAAACCACTGTGGTACTCCGCAGATGTGGCCAAAATAGTAAAAAACAAAAAGTTAGCATTTAGTAATTATAAAAAAACCCAGAGTGAGGAAGACAGAATGACCTATAAGATTAGGCAGAAAGAGGCTAAGCAAGTTATAAGAGCTTCCAAATCACACACAGAGGAGAAAATAGCACAGTCAGTAAAAAAGGGGGACAAAACTTTTTTTAGATACATAAATGAGAAAAGAAAAGTAAAACAAGGATTAGTTAGATTAAAAACAAAAGAAGGAAGGTATGTAGATGAGGATAAAGGTCTAGCTGACTGCCTCAATGAATATTTTTGTTCGGTATTTACAGCTGAAAATGAAGGAAAGGGACCTCTGTTAAAAAAAAGGATAAATGAGTCATTTATTACACGTGAGTTTACAGAGGAAGAGGTTCTATTTCAACTGTCAAAAGTAAAGACAAATAAGTCAATGGGACCTGATGGAATACACCCAAAGCTATTAAAAGAGCTTAGTGGTGTACTAGCAAAACCATTAACAGATTTATTTAACCAATCATTGTTAACAGGAGTAGTCCCAGAAGATTGGAAGTTAGCGAATGTTGTGCCCATTCACAAGAAAGGTAATAGGGAGGAGTCGGGCAACTATAGGCCAGTAAGCCTTACTTCAGTAGTGGGGAAAGTGATGGAAACCATGTTAAAGGATAGGATTGTTGAACATCTAAAAACACATGGATTTCAAGATCAGAGACAACATGGGTTTACTTCAGGGAGATCATGCCAAACTAATCTTATTGATTTTTTTGATTGGGTAACTAAAATTATAGATCAGGGTGGTGCAGTAGACATTGCTTACCTAGATTTCAGTAAGGCTTTTGACACTGTTGCACATAGAAGGCTTATCAATAAACTGCAATCTTTGAGTTTGGATTCCAATATTGTTGAATGGGTAAGGCAGTGGCTGAGTGACAGGCAACAGAGGGTTGTAGTCAATGGAGTATATTCGAAGCTTGGGCTTGTCACCAGTGGGGTACCTCAGGGATCTGTACTTGGACCCATTCTCTTTAATATTTTTATTAGTGATATTGCAGAAGGTCTTGATGGTAAGGTGTGTCTTTTTGCGGATGATACTAAGATATGTAACAGGGTTGATGTTCCAGGAGGGATAAGCCAAATGGCAAATGATTTAGGTAAACTAGAAAAATGGTCAGAGTTGTGGCAACTGACATTTAATGTGGGTAAGTGCAAGATAATGCATCTTGGACGTAAAAACCCAAGGGCAGAGTACAGAATATTTGATAGAGTCCTAACCTCAACATCTGAGGAAAGGGATTTAGGGGTGATTATTTCTGAGGACTTAAAGGTAGGCAGACAATGTAATAGAGCAGCAGGAAATGCTAGCAGAATGCTTGGTTGTATAGGGAGAGGTATTAGCAGTAGAAAGAGGGAAGTGCTCATGCCATTGTACAGAACACTGGTGAGACCTCACTTGGAGTACTGTACACAGTACTGGAGACCATATCTTCAGAAGGAAATTGATACCTTAGAGAGAGTTCAAAGAAGGGCTACTAAACTGGTTCATGGATTGCAGGATAAAACTTACCAGGAAAGGTTAAAGGATCTTAACATGTATAGCTTGGTGGAAAGACGAGACAGGGGGGATATGATAGAAACATTTAAATACATAAAGGGAATCAACACAGTAAAGGAGGAGACTATATTTAAAAGAAGAAAAACTACCACAACCAGAGGACATAGTCTAAAATTAGAAGGACAAAGGTTTAAAAATAATATCAGGAAGTATTACTTTACTGAGAGGGTAGTGGATGCATGGAATAGCCTTCCAGCTGAAGTGGTAGAGGTTAACACAGTAAAGGAGTTTAAGCATGCGTGGGATAGGCATAAGGCTATCCTTACTATAAGATAATGCCAGGGACTAATGAAAGTATTTAGAAAACTGGGCAGACTAGATGGGCCGAATGGTTCTTATCTGCCGTCACATTCTATGTTTCTATGTTTCTATGTTTCAATTCCCCTTCCTGCTTTGCTTGCTTAACAATATTACAAATACGTCTCCTGTCTCTGTGAGCCTTAGCTCCAGGAAGACATCTCACAAAGCCACTATTGTTCAACTCCACACCTCTTAAAATAGAATCCCCCAACAACAACTGATTTTGGTCATTGGCTGCACTCTTGCTCACCTTAGGCACAGAGGATGGTGGTTTCACAAACTCAGTGCCTGAGCCTGGCTCCTTAACACCACCACAATCTGAAAGTACAGAAAATTAGTTCTGTAAAGACACAGACTGTGCAGTATGCATTTTGGCCACATCTCTAAGGCTACACATGTATAGAATGAAAATTCCTCTTTTGCGCATGCATAAATTGCACATGTAAGTATATAAATCTCTTTGTCACACATCATATTTAAACTGGACATGCAGGAATAGATATACAATGTTAACATACATAAATTCATGTCGTATCAATGTATGTGTGTAAATTAATGTCTATATTACCGCCTGAAGATTTTTTTGCATATGTAAATTCATAACTATATGTTCACCTCTTGTTTGTTTTTATTTTTTTCCTATTTAATTACATGCTGTTAAATATGACCATTGCAAAGTGCTTTGGAATATGTTGGTGCTATTAAAATGATGATCATACTAATAAATATGTTTGTGTGAAAATGCAAGGCAAAATCCTGAGGAGGCAGGCTGAAAGCTAGCCCGATAAGAGGCATGTGTGGGTGTGGGGAAGTGTAGGTGTAATATGGGGGGAGTGGTAAAAGAGGGGAATCGGGGGCTGGACTACAAATATAGGCGGACATTTTGCCTTCTACTTCAACCATCTTAGAATAACGGCTTGGTAACAGCTTCCCACTGTCCCTTGTTGATGTTTGCTCTATGATGCTAACTCTTCTGTCTTGTTGCAGTTGGCCGGTAATGTCCTTGCCAATCCAGGTTGGAGCAAGAGTACAGGGGGAAAGAAGGAAGGTTGGAGCTGATCCCTCCCCTAACCTCTGGTAAATGGTTGGACAAACGGACATGCCCACTGAGCCAAAGGCCGGCTAGTGGTTGGCATGGTGGTAAGGTAAGGCCAAGTTGGAGGCCAAGTGGTGGTAAGGACAAGGGGAGAGGGCAGGCATCCATGAGCACTTGTGTTTGTAGCTGGAATGGGTTGGCATGGACAAGTCTGTGGTTAAATTGTACATCATGTTTATATTGTTAGTAAGTGGTTATTTATTGGTTAATTATATTTGTTAAATTATAAATAAAGCTGTGGCCTGTTTTATACCACAAATATGTTACAGATTTGTATTGGGGGGAGAATGGATTGTAAAGAAGGTTAGTCGCACTGCACGGTAACTACCACTTGTTTCTGTAAGGATGCATGTGCATTTCTGTGTACACTGTGTATCATTCTCTTTTTATTAGATACCAAACAGTTAATTTTTATTGTAAGAACAGTTTTTGTTTTACCAAACTAAACTGTGTTGTAACAAAGGAAAAAAAAAACTTGCAGAGAGATTTAATTGCAGAGAGATACGATCAATTCAAAGTGGGGAATGTAGCGTTCTTTGTTTTGTTACAATTTGCTTAAATTAATGGAACAAATTCTCTTTCTTTCAAATTCCTAGAGGACATAAACATGAACATTTTAAATGGTGAAATTCAAGTTATTGAGGAAATGACAATCAACGCTTAGCATAAACTTTAAACAAAGTTCTTTTTAAACTATATCTTGTAACTCAAGCTCAATTCTTTCTGGAAAGTTTTTTCCTCTCTGCTGTTGTAATGAATCTGTCAGCTGGATCATTCCATTTTGTTATGATTATGCTCTATTATCTAGAAATCTAGAATTGTCTAGAACTTGAATCTGATTTTTTTTGTATTGGGGGGAAATGTTTTTTTAATTTTACTATAAATCAGAGTCTAGTGAATAAACCCAGAGGACAGTATTTAAAGTATTGTATTGATGTTAGAAATACATGTCCAATTAATCAGTCCAATTCAGATCTCCAATATTCCAAAGTGATCTGTATTTTGCATGTATTTTTTTTTCTGCAGGAGAAGCAATGTTCATTGCTTAGGTTTTAAAGAAAATTAACCACATAAATTCATTGCAATCTAGATTTACTTTCATGTGCAGTGCTTTATGAACAAAACAGTCATTGGTAATGAATCACTTGATTTTGCTGGTGCAAAATGTTTAACCCCTTAAGGACACATGACATGTGTGACATGTCATGATTCCCTTTTATTCCAGAAGTTTGGTCCTTAAGGGGTTAAGTGCAATGTGTGTACCAGATTTTGCTGGTGCATGCTTTTTTGGTACCAACATTGAGTTCAACGGGACAGCCCAGTTTAATGATGTTTGTTGGAGGCTCTGTTAATTCAGGCGTGTATACATTAAAATAAAGTATATGCTGGAAACACCCCAAGCACTATACCCAGTAGAGTGCTAGAAGAGTTATAAGCTCTCTGCACAGAGCTGTCTCAGTGATATGGGACTTTAGAGGGGCCCTGGGCAGATGGATACTGAGCTGGGAGACTCTCAACTCACTGATTTTGAAGAGAAGCTATAAAAATTCAGCAACATCAAATTTTATAAGTGACAACTTTTATTCATTTCAAAGGGTGCGATATTTTTTAATTTTTTGACCTTTGGCATGAAAAAGTGCATCATGTGACCAATTACAAGTGGAGATTACAGTGGCATTTAAATACTGTAGTAATATCGTACAACTAAGAGAAACATAGGATATTTTACCCCTCAAGGGGTATCAAAATATATTTTATTCAAATATATTGTAAGTCACAGCCTACTGCTCAACTTGGTGCTATGCATGAGATCACACTTCGCTTTTATTTTGTCATGTAGTGGTTAATTTACTCCAGTGTTCCATAATGGAAGTTATCAGCAAAGTGTGCAAAGCCAAGATAATTTACCATATAACAGGAATAGGTAACTACAGATGTTGTGGACTGCATTTCCCTTGATGTTTTGTTAGAATTATGGTTGTAAAAGCATTATGGGAGATGTAGTAGGACATTGAATATCCGGAGTACCGAAGGCTGCCTACCCCTGCCATAGAGTATGTCTAATGGCTTTCATGATGCAGTAGGAAATTAATTAAGTAGAAATGAAACCACTAACTTGCCCGAGCATAATTTGATAGCATGTATAACATTTTATTTAGAACCTCAGAAGCACAATAAACCCATGGGAAGATATAGTTTCATATCTCTATGGCAATGAAACACTGGGATTTATTCATTAAACATTTATCCATCCATTCATTTAAAATTCTCCAATGTAACTTCAATCATAGCTGGCTTAGGCTAAATTGTGAAATGTGTGCTAAATTGTACAGTTCAATGCAAAATGGTGTTTAGTAAATAAGCCACAGCATTTAAAACGGTCCTGCGAATGTTCTGGAATTAACCCAATTGAATAAAACCTTAAATATCACCTATAACTTGTGATAACCTTTCTTTTAATGTGATGCTATGTTTTTCTTTTAAATGTATATTAAAGATTTAGCAAATTGCATCAAAATCCAGCTTTAGCCTTTTGGTGCTCAGAATAACAATAAATGGTTAATAGTAAATTGCAGATCTTGTAAGCTTTAACCTTTTGTTGCTTAAAATAATTGACAGTAAGCTGCACATCATTCTTGCCGTGTTGTGCCCTCCATAGAGATATTGCCTGGATTACGAGTGAAGCCTACACACCATAAAGGAAATCTTCATCATCCCACTGTAATCCTTGGGAAAATTATCCTTTTCTATGCTGTCTAAGATTCCACCACTATATATACTTATTCACATATCTACTTCAACTGTCTCATTCCTCGAAGCACTAATATTGCAATATCTGTAGAACACAGTTTACTATTGTTAAACAATACATTTTATATATTTTTACTCTTCTCATAGAAGTGCATTTCCACCAGCTTTTTTTTTTTCCACGTCAAGTTGCGTTTGGAATATACTCTCTTGTTTTTCTCTACATGTTTGTTAGTTGTGTGAGACCCACCATGTTATGTACTAAAGTTCCATTGTAAAGGGCACTCTAAGCACCATAACCCATACAGCATCTATGGCCCAGCACCTCACTTGCTCTATTATTAATGAGGCAGTAGAACAAGGAATGTTAGTTTCATCTAATTTGGATGTCATTCAAAGAGTGAGCAGGTTAGCCATTGTTGGAAAAATGAGCAATCCAGTCATGGAGGAGCCAGGCTACATTAGCAATCCAGTGATGGAGATATCAAGCCTGAGGCACTCTTGGTTTGTGTGAAACCATTTTCAAGAACTGGAGGATGGTTACCACATTATCAAATCCATATAGTCACTAAACAAGATGTTGTGATTATGATGCTTAAAATGTCCCTTTCAGCACATGGTTTGACTAATACAGTGCAGCACAGAAGCCACTAACATAATATGTTTCTGTTTGCCTAGAAGTCATTGGAGGGAAATGTCTCAGCAATCCCTTAAGAGTAAGAGAAATGTAGTGCTAACTTTTATTATATCCTTAACAATAAGAAATTATGTGCTATAATAAAAAGATAGCAATGAACATGAATTAAGGAAGCATACTGTTGTATTATGGTTCTGGTTGCATTATTATTATGATATCTACAGAAACAGGACCTGTGAATACCATTATTTTTCTAATAGAACACACTTAACTTCCTCAAGAAACAGTGGAGCAATCCTAAATAAACTTAAAACAAGATGGGAGAAATAAGTCTCCAGATAAATCATTTGAAGGACAAGAACAGAGATAATGTTTGACACTTAGAAAGAGTTATTCTACAGTAATATCATCTAAGCTGTGGCATGGCTTCCTAGATGAATAGGTCCCACAAAATCCTAGTATAACCTCTAGAAGTGCTCAGATCAGTTCTGTCTATTGAAATGTTCATCTTCTGAGCTGTTTTTCCATTTCATATTTATATTGATCTTTCCATTTCTATCTTCTTTCTTGATTTGAAATAGTTCTGAGAAAGGTCAGAATTAGAATTGCATATATATTTTTTTGCATAGTGCTATTTCAGAAGCATAAATTCAGCATGCTCATTACAGAGTTTTAGTTTTTAGTGAATCACTACAAATGACAAGGCACATCTTCCTTCCTTAAAAGAATTAACAAAGAACTGAGCAAGATTGTCTGCAAAACCATTGAAGGCAATCAAGTTGGTTGAAACATCAATAAGTAACTATAAAGAATGTAAAGACAGTATGGGTGGACCAATCTATAAAAGCACACTCAATGTTTAGGTGATGTTTTAGGTGATGTACCCCTAATCCATAAAGGTGGATTGTTTTGGCATGCCCACATAGTGTTTTGCAGCTGATATATTAAATAACATTGTAACAAAAAGCACCACTAATCACATTTGTACATTTGTACATTTTTATTACTGTATGGTTGGAGTCTAGATTCTAGACTCTAAAACATGGACCTTAAAGATCCTTCATATTGATCAAACTACTGTTTTACCCCTACAATTGGACCAGCAAACAGCTCCTTCCAGCAGATTGCTAAACAGTTAACAAAGTCCGCACTAGGAACACCTTAGATATCATATAGAAAACAGTTTAAAACTGTTGAAGAAGACTTCTCTTATGGAGACTTAGTGAAAGGGGGTGATGACATTACTGTCTTATCTCCATCCTCCTTCAAGACTAGAGTCATAGCCATCCCTCCACTCACAGCAGGAGTCTCAGAAATGTAATCAGCAATTAGATTACTCTCTGTCGAGTTTGATGGCTTTACAGAAGTGTCCAAGAGCATGAAACAACATAAAATTACTTGAAATGTTATTAATTTTTGTCTGCATGTTGGTTATTCCAGCATGTATTTAATGGAATAAAACAATAGGTTATTATAGAAAGAAATGTGGTTTGACTTTCTGACTTTCTCATTAAACGTTCTGATGGCTACCTCATTGTTAGAATATTTAAGAAGGTGAATTACAGCATGCCAAATTAGAATCCCATGGCTGCTTGAAACAATCATGATCCCTTGATAGGCACCACAAATGTGAAGCCTTCAATCTACTAGCAATAGTATGAGCCATTCACAGGGGGTCAATGCTATCTTCAACTGATGTTAGTTGTAGATGTATGACACTGCAAAGGAGACAGTAGTGGACTATGACATACTTTTGGGTCACTTCAAACGTGCTGAATCTCTGTTGTGTTGAATGTATTTTTCATTAACAGCAGAAGTAGTAAGGGCTCCATCACAATATCAGCACTGGTATTATTAGCATTCCTAGAAGCAGCAGTATTTTGGTCAGCATCTCTTTTTATGAAAAGAAAGTGAGACATGGTATAGCATTAAACAAAACATATTTGTGTTTCAGAGTGTTTGGTGAGTAATTATTTTTCATTGGTTGTCCCTATGACTTGGGGTTTCTGTATGATAGTCTATGATGATTCATGAAAAATTGGTACATGTAGTTAAAAAAAAGTATTGTGGTGTTATAGAGTTGGTTAGTTATTACTTTAATGTTGATTAGTTGATAGATATTATTGTGTTTTGAGAATATAGTTGTTTTTCCTTTTTCCTTTGTATTCTTTTTATTGTATTCATTAGTGATGAATAGATTAAATGTTTTTAATGTGTCTAGCTTGGTGCATACATGAAAAAAACATTTTTTATATTGAATATCATTCCAAATTTACATTTTCCACACGCAAATCCCTTGGCCATTGCATTAAAAATAAAGCAGAATTACTGTTTTAATGATTTTCTATAGGGGATTTCATATTTATGCAGATAGATCTTGTTTATGGCTTAGTGGCAGAGAGATGCATGCTAGCAAATATTGTTTTGTATACTTTTCAGTTGACACTTTTTCACTGCTTGATCATTTGGCCCACTGGGCTTGTTTAGAGGAGTTGTGCAGGGTTGTACAGCTAATGTTTTATATCTGCCGTCATCCAATATGATCTTCCATCAAAACAGCTATAATGAGTAAGAAAGGGTGGAAGTTACAGTACTCATACTCCTGGTTCCACCAAATTGTCTAGTATTTTACACAATACATGGGACTATTACCTTCTATAACCTGTTACATACCTCTACTGGTCTAAGTGGCATTGTGAATATATGCCTAAGTCAAAAAATGCTCTGAATACTACTACTAATGCTACTGCTACTTTTAATAATTATAATAATAATAATAATACTTATTATTATTATTATTATTATTATTTTTACAATGGGCCAAGATTCAGTCATCTACTGCAAGGTAGGGGGGACAAAGACATTCATTCTCTCAATCCATCACTATAGATTTACACTTGTACTGCACAAGGTCAAGTAATAACTACCTTGAAGATTAAGTAGAATATATTTGTAAAGTAGCTTAAGAAAAAAAAATTCAGCTTCATAATATTTATCAAACTAAAAATAGGTAGCTTAACAGGTGTATCGAGAATGTTCTGATCGATTGAGTGGAGTTGTGTTGATCAATGTTTGCTAACCATGTATTAATCATGTATAAATATTTATATATAAAAAAAACTATAGTGTTATAATGGCAGATCACCGTATAGTGATAGTGTTTAAACACAAGTGACTCTGAACATTCTCAGTAATTGTTTGACCTATTCCACCAACCACCTGCAAGACATGTTTAATTCAGCTATGCGCGAAACGTAGGTCAATAACATGAAAGCAATACAGTACATTCATTTAATAAATGCAAATCAGGTTATTTTATGACAGTTATATACTGTGCATAGCTAATGAACTAAAATTCTATCCTAACATTCTACAGTTTCATAGACAGCAAAGAAAAGGTGGCTTGGATTATTTGCCAACTTTTAAACCATTGCTGTCTTTTTTTAACTTGAGGTGACTTAAAATAATTACTCGCTACAGCTGCTTTCAAACGTGGGTTATTAATGGCATCCATTTGTTATGATCATGCTGCTGTTAGAGGCAAAGAAGTGACAGGGTCTTTGTCACCTCAGGCAATCCCAACCAGTGTGACTTAATGATTCATGAAGCAAAGCTTGGAAATAAATTATATTTACTTTCTTTCACCTGGGGCTTGACTTCTTATGTTTCCTACCTTTTTAAATTAGAGCTACAGATTTTCATAACATTTTAATTTGCTTTTCAAAGAACTCCTTGCAGGGGTATTCAAAAGTTTAAATATCTCATGCTGACTGCTACTTGAGTGCTTAAAGCTATCCTGATACACATGTGGTAGTTGTAAATAGAGGGAAATGTAGACAACGATTCATTGAGCGTAGAAAGGCCAGATTGATGACAATGTTTAGAATCAAATCTGAATATTTTACCAAAACATAGTTTTCTTGTTTACAAAAGAAATCAAAAGCACAAAATGATTCTCTTTTATAGTTACAGAAGAGACAGATGTTGTAAAACAGGATGGCTGTTGAATTGTCATGAAGGTCTACCAGGCAATAGCCATCCTTGTTGGCTACCTCTCCCAAAAATGGTAATTCTTGACTTATGACTTCTCAATGATAAACAGAAAACATAGAGCGCTTCTTATTTTTTATGCTATGTAAATAATGATTCTTTTGTGTATCAAACATTAACTAAGAAAAATAGCGACATAGCAAAAAGTTGATGGGAACTCTATTGAAACTATATAATGTGAAATGGCAAGCTTTTTAATGAAATTATTAGTATGTAATTTTATGTTATAAAAAACCATAGTGTATACATACATGGACATTTTGGCTACTCAAGCTGCCCGTTAAGCCCCTATATGATCATAATATTGAGAGATATTTCCTTGAACCTAGTTATATAACTACTCACCTTTCAAGATGACAGTTATCTTATCCTCTTGTATTGGATTATATAATATTGAATATGCTATCAATAGCCTTCAATAAGATTAGTGGGTTGACATGTAATTAATGATAAAAGGAAGTCGATTGTGGTGTGCCTAAACCTAGGTACAAAAATAGGCCTGGAGAAAAAGAGGGTGGGATGGATGGGAGTAGAGGGAGGGATTCTCCAGTCAACAATGACGCAGTAAGGGGACCTCGGGGAGGACCCTGTTAACCCCCTCCAGAAACTCAAGGCTAACACCATTTTATTACCATGATCTGTAGTGAACATACTACAATATTATTTTAACTTTAACAAACATAGTTGGACACATAATTATAATTATAATTATTGATTGACCATATTTTACTTAATTTACATTTTTGCTATTGAATTTAACTAATACTTTCAATCTTGCAGCACTCTGTAATTAAAAGTTTATCAACTATTTCTTACTGCAAATTTAAAAAAAAAAATTCTACTTCTTGTTGCATGATTTCACTAATGAGCCCCTTTATAAACAACTATAGCTAAAGAATTGGTGTTTCTAACATATATTTGAAACACTTTCTATTTTACCTATTGGTAAAAATGTTGATAAAATATTAAGTGTGCGTTCCTCTCTTCATTTTAAATAGAGCTGTGCATGTATATTCACTTAATTTTCTCTCCTTTTAGCCTCTGTGAAACAGCTGAATTGTGGTTTTCAAGAAAACCTCCATTATTCAAGTAAGTGAAGAGTAGTGTGCACAACTCAGGCATGGAAGAAAAAGCAATTATTGGAAAATTAGATATTTAGACGCACTGCTAGCGTAATGCAATGCTGCTTTGACTTGAGAAAAACAAGAAAGATACAAATGATAAAGAAAGAAAAAAAATATTTTAAATGAATATGTTCTATTTCTTGTCTAGCATTTCTATTGGCTCAAGTCATTGACATACAGGCAATTTATTGCAAATTCTTTCATGCTTGAAGCAAACCTACCACTGAAAAAGAAAACAGCACATTAATCACTAGAACATTGCAAACATATTTACATCTCAACATTATGCTAAGTAATTCTATACATTTTTTACTTTAAAAGTACATATATATTTGACTTGTGCAGGACTAAACTTTTGAGCCACTTTGGCAGAATTTCTTTTTTTGAGATGACAGAATTTAGTTCATGTAGCTGTTCGGCTCGACCAAATTTCGGCATAGACAAAAATTCAGGAAGGCCATTCGGGCAGCCAAAACAGTAGGAAAAATGTGAACTATGACTGTGCTGTAATGTAACAGCTTTTATATGATGACCTGGCATAATGGCTCTGCCACGCCAATTCTAAGAAACCAAAATTAAATTATTATATATCTGTATAAAACCAAATAGGAAGTGAGATAACTTTATAATGAGTCCCCCAAGATTCTGGCAGATTATGGTTCGAAAATCTAAATTTTGTCCAATAACCTGTCCAATTTGAATTACATGTAATCCTGTCTTGTCAGGCATTACAACCTCCAAGATCAATGGGCATTTGTGACTCAGACAAGTCCTGTAGTCCCAGCTGAATGGCATCAACAACAGAAACCTCTCCGTAAGCTATAACATTGACAGATAGTAATTCTGGCTCATGTTACAAAATCCTACCAGTGATTGGAAAAGTGTGACTGTAAGACAGCATCAAGGCATTAATTCTAGTAGCACATGGACAGGCACTAAGCACTAGATCAACAGAAGACAAGATCCGAGATGGGACCTGAGAGTACAATTCAGCATATTGTTGCTGGGTGCAAGATGTTAGCAACCAAGCTGATGAGATTGTGTAATGAAACATCTGCATAGAATATGAGTTGGGTCTGTGAGGTAACGCAGAGGGTAGTTTAGAAACAGTTCCTGTGGGACTTCCATATCAAGAAACACAAGCCAAATACTGTCCAATTAACATCATGATGGTAACAAGTAACCGAAGACTGCAGTGGTAGTGGATTTTGAAAATACCCAGTGACCATAACATTAAGAAGAAGGAAAATGAGAAGGTGAAATTGTAGGCACAGGATTGAATCTCTCCAGGTTGTAACCCCCAGAACTGGGAGATTGACTTTAGCAAATTCCAGGTAGAATATCTCCCATCTCTGTTCAGCTGCAATACTGTATAGAACTCTCAGACTCCCAGGCCTCTGGTAGAGGACCAGAGGAGGAGGTTTACAGAAAAATACCACCATTTACAAATGTTATAAGAAACATGATGCATTATACAAATATATGCCTTACTTATGTTTTCCATGTACATATAAGTTAACCCCTTAAGGACAGCAGACATTCTATGCCGTCCTCTTTTAAGCGGTCCTAAACACCAGAACATCTCGCTGTCCACTGTTCCCCTGATGGCGGTTGAAATCCTGGGGTCTATAAATATTAAAATACACTTAGAATGACATTATATATATATAAATAATAAATAATAATAAAATTAAAATATATACATATATATTTAAATTCTACAAATATATTTATATAATATTTTTACATAATCAAGTCATTGTATTAATTACAATCTGAGGGACCTGCCGAAAATCCAGGCAGAAAGTCCAGAGAATTTGGCTCGCAAACCCTAAATTTAACTTTGTAAAATTTCAGGACACCATAAAACCTGTACATGGGGGGTACTGTTTTAGTCAAGAGGCTTCACTGAACACAAAAATTAGCGTTTAAAAACAGCAAAACATATCACAATGATCATATTGTCAGTAAAAATGTTTTTTGCATTTTTCACACACAAACTGACTCTCATAATTGTTGTAATACGCTTTACTATTTTGAAACACTAATATTTGTGTTTGGCAAAGTCTCCCGAGTACAACAGTACACCCCAATGTACAGGTTCTATGGTGTTTTCAGAAGTTACTGAGTCAAATATAAGGCTTGAATTTCCTTTTTTTCACATTGAAATTTTCCAGATTGGGTATGTTGCCTTTGAGACTGTGTGGTTGCCCAGGAATGAGAATTACCTCCATGATGGCATACCATTTGCAAAAGTAGACAACCCAAGATATTGCAAATGGGTTATGTCCAGTCTTTTTTAGTAGCCACTTAGTCACAAACAGACAATACAAGTGAAACAGCATACAAGTGAAACAGCATATTCTCAGAGCAAGTACGTTGAAACTTTTAAAAACTGCAAGACTGAATTGAATTGTGGGTACTGTCAATAAACCAATATGAATATATCATCAGTGATGTATCACAGCCAAACACTGACATTATTTTTATTATTATTATTATTAATTTTATTGCCATTTATATAATAATAACATAAAAGAATTAAGTAAGAAGAGGAATCCAGATTAACGGATATATCCCCTTGGAGAAAAGATAATTAAGTTTAAGTTTGATAAAGACACTGGTGTTGGTAAAAATGTTGCTATTTCTATGTTATGCTAATAAAACTGCCTTTTAAATGACTTTCATTGCCTGGACCATATTACATTTCACTATATGTATAGGTCTGGTGGCACCAAGGTCCAACACCTTGTAAGTGTGTGGAATCCTACTTTTCATGTAGACTACTTAACAGTAGTACCTTTGACAGGACAGTCCTGCATTTTAGGATAGTGTCCCAACAAAAAAAAATGCCTGAAACTTTTTGTATTTTGAAATCTGCCAGAAGCCAATAGTTACTGATATAATGGCTATACATTTTCTGAAAATGTAAGCTCAACATCTGCTTCCAAAAATATGTTTCAATGGGTCATATCATTCCTACAATCAGGGAGGGGGAGGAGTGAATTAACTCCATTTCACTGTCAGCATTACATTAGCATTCCAGAGTTTGATAAAGATAGTTATAATAGCTTTAAATACCTTAATATTAGAAATATGATTTACCTGTATTTTCTGTATGTGGACTTTATGACTTCAGGGCCCTTACAAACACCTACAAAGAAGGTGTTTGTAATTATCTACATTTAGCACATTTACTGTGAAAAAAATGTGTTTGTGTTTTTATATTTCAAAAGAAAGGATAAGGGCACTCCAAAGGTTAAATTTCAGGCAATTTATTGTCACCAGAATGTGCAAAACAATGTTTCGATGAGTGTGGTCTTTATCAAGCTCACCTGTGTGAAATATTTCAATATAAATAACCTGTATACTGTCCTTTGCTTCAGATACATATTATGTAAATAGATGTTTTCAATCAAAAAAGTGTTTGGTAGTGAGGGGTTAATATTCAGCAAAGTTTTATATGCAAGCATGCATGCACACATTTATTGGAGGAGGGTTGACATCAAACAATAAAAAAAGTTCAAGTTAACTTTTACATTTGAATTGTTACAACTCATAATCTTTCCTGAGTACATTTGAAAATCTACCACCTATGATAGCAGTCATATTTTCCATAATCAGACAGAGTGAAAGAAAAAGAGAGTGAGAGAGAAATATAAATGTGTTTTCAATTGTTTTCATGATTATATTCAGGTAAAAGCAGTTAAATAGTGCATGGAAATGTATGTATATTTAGCATAACCTAAAGCAACATAAATCTTGCTGTATGGAAGTATGCTGAAGTCATTTTTACATGCACACAATAACGGAATGGACACTACTAATTGCAAAGCAAATGTGTTCCTTATCTTATTACACTTATTAATTATGTGAAATTAGATGCAGGGGGCGTGTTTCCATGCGTGTTATTAAACAACAGTTATGTGATGTTAAGGGGAAACACTGTCCAAAAATGTATATATTTTTAATCTATATTTTTACAACAAATATGACAAATGTATACATATGAAGAAGAGAGTAGCACCTTGAGAAATCCTCAGGTGTGGCCAAATGTATAACAATATATAAGAACAGTCAAACATATATGTGCTTTAGCAAGTCATATACTGATTGGAAGTAAAATAAGAGATACACTAACAGTTAGCTCTACTTCTGTGCTCTTGGGCGGTGTAGTCCCCACCTAAGGATATGGGGTGTATCTCATGACCCAATAGGGAGTGGTTCGGAGATTATGCAAGATAAACACAGAGTGAAACGCATTAGTGCTATAATTTCTTTGTTTTATGTCTTTTTATTACTTTTTATTTTTCCATAAAAACTAAAATTGTCTGTGAGCCATGCAATAGTAACATTGATACTTTGTGCCTAAATCATCCAGCCATGAGCAGCCTGTCCAAGACTTGTGGGCTTAGCATGCTGAATGTGTTGACATCAGAAACAATATGCAAAAACATTAAAGTGCCAATATTACTATGAACTAGTGATTGCATTCATAAATGTAATAAAGTGCAATATTTAGTATTCCAGTTAAAACAAATTGTTGAATATTCGGAATATTCTGCTAGTAACACTCTTACACAACATATACATAACCCCCCCCCCCCCAATATATAGTGTAATTCTGCAAATTAAAAAAAAAACAGTAATAATAAAGGAGCAGGTAAGTATGTTCAGACTATAGGGGCTTCTCTCCTCCTCCGCCATGTACCAACGCACCAGGACCCAATGAACATAATAAAACAGGAACTCTGTCTTCCACAATATTTTATTATTCCATAAAAAGCAGTCCCAACATTAGAATAAATTAAAATCATTAACACTTGCAAACAGAAGATCACCAGTAAACTCCCCTACTGGAGCAGCCACAATGTCCTTGCCTAGAATGTCGGCTTTCTCTTAGGCTGTTGGATGTGGTCCAAGATCCGAATCAGTTCCATGAGGGGCAAGGCAATGATGTCCGATGTACTAAGCGTGATGACGTCAGACGTGATGATGCGTTTCGCTGAGCAAATCAGCTTCTTCAGATCTTCCCAATACAGGATGCCTGGTGTATTCAAGTCCACTCTATGGGCGTGTCATACCTAATCAGTCCATAATTTGCGTGTTGTCATTGGTTCTACTCTAAACCTGTCACGGGTGGTGGCCCGGAGACCGGGACCCCTGTTTTCCTGATGAAGGAGTCTCACCGTGGAAATGGACAATCAGGGTCTGATGCAGGGTAACCACACGCCCCCTGGTGTTGAGCACCAGGGTTTGTGCGGTCACATACCAGAGCCCTGATGCAGTTTCTGCAGATGCAAGGTGCTAGATGATAATATGCAGACCTCCCAGGATCTGGATAGGGAGGCTCTGCAGCAGATATGTGTCCAGTACTAGAAACAAGGCAAGACTAGAATAAGCACCAAACAAGACAAGACAAGACCAGAATAACCCAGAACCGGAGAAGGACAGAAAGCAGAACCCAGAACATGTACACAATACACAAGGAAAACATTAACAGGACATGGGCAGGATGGGACAGGACTGTACATGAACTGGGAATATAAGACAAAATAAAACAAGACAATAGATACAAGGTAAAACAAGAGGAGACATAACTAAGGTAAAAAAAAATTAAATCAGTGACAAAAAAAATCTAAAATATATTTTTCAAAATGAAATAAAATTCAATAGAATAATAGCTAATAAAACTAAAATAGTATCAGATACCATAAAATAACTAAACAAGGAAGCCAATTTCATAATAATGGTCGGTCAGGGTTCGTACTGTAACAAGCAGACTTCCAGGCGTGGTCGTAACTTCTCAGGACCTGGCTGGAATTGAACCAGGGTCTTCTGCATTCCAGTTAGTGACATTACCTTGTAGCCACTTCTCTGGTTATTTCTGTTTTTTTTCTCATCCTATGATGTCTGTGTCTCTGGGTCTGGTCTGCTTCACACTTGTTCATGGTTCCTGATTGAGAGGCTACTTATCTGCCTTTATAAGCCATGTCTTGCCATTTCCTCCTTGTCAGATAATTTTGTTCTCCTTTGTGGATACTGCTTTGTTCATCTGACTCCTGATTTGACCCTCTGCCTGTTTACCATATTTGCCTGATTGCCGCCTGCCTTGACCATTGGTACTATACCCGACTACTCTCTTGAATTCCCCTTGTCTGTTACAGCATATCCAGAAGCACTTTTCCTGTAAAGCCCCATGTGCACTGTCTCACAGCCTTGGAGATTTCTAGCTTTAGTCTCCTTGGTTTGTGTTAAATTGCAAGGGTGTGCCTTAACGCTGCACTACGGACTCCCACCTCCAGATAAGATCCTTACATGGACCCATTACATTTCCTCTTTCCCTATATTAATAACATAGTTACCTCCACTAAATGGTTTTCCAACTTGTATACCGTCTTTCAAGTTATAAAGCTCAGAGTAGAAGTGGGCAAAGGTATTGCTAATCTCCTGGGGGCCTAATTGTTTAGTCCCATCTGCTCCGATGATGTGAGCAATTCTTTTCGCGGAGAGTTTCTCCCGTAACCGTGCTGCTAAAAATTTATTGGACTTTCCACAAGAGTGATAAGAGGAGGACTTCAGTCTGTGTAGGTAGTATGATGTTTTAGTGGCGTTAAGTGTGTGTAATTTCTGGTATGTTTGGTGTATCTTGGTTGCTAGCTCCGGTGTGGGACTGGCTGTCAGGAATAGCTAATGCCCAACACACAGAACTTAAGTAAAAAACTAAAGAAAACCCTATGACATATTACCGGGCCTTAGAATGGCCTGATTTAACGTAAAAAAAGGAAAAACCACAAGACAGGCTGTGGACAAGAACAGATAAATCACGGAAACAATGAAATAGCCAAGGGTCGAGGAATATAGAGGTCAGGATTCGGTTTGGTTCGGGACTTCGGCAATTTGGCACTTCAGTTTGGCACTTCCGAAATTCAGGAATGCGGCAATTCGGCACTTCGGGACTTCGGAAATTCTGGACTTCAGCAATTTCCTACCCCTAACCCTAACCTTACCCCTAACCCTATCCCTAACCCCTAACCCTATCCCTATCCCTAATTCCATTATTTAATTTATGGGATAATTGGATGAGAATTTTCACCCCACTCGAATCAATTGAAAGCATGTTGAATTTTACATAATGTTACATTATTAAAAGTGTGTATTTGCATGTGTGTATATGGAATTAATGTTTTTTTGAATCTTATTTATTTTTCACATTTTACAGAATGTGTAGACTGTTTTATTTGCATGAATAGAGACAAACAAACTAATTGTAGGTTTTGGGGTGAAATGGGGCAATGTATGTTGGTTTTAAGCTCTATTAGCATGCTATGACATTGCTGTGGTGATATATGGCTACCCAGAGGCCAAAAGAGCTTATGCTTTTTCTCTTTAACAGAGAAGTTAATGGAGCGGAAAGAGTAGATACAAACAGTTTTGTCATTCAGGATGAAGCCAGAGCTAAGGTCTTAGCAGGTGCCAGCTTAGTGTGTTGGGTCGTTGCTCATTCTCCTTTTTTTCCTTGCTTGATTATCAAACATATATTTTATGCCATTTTAAGATTCTCTTAGCATTCGCCTTCTGAGATTTCCCTATCAAATATGTCATAAATCTGTCATACAGTGCCTGCAATATTTAACATCTTAAATTCAAAATATGGTTTAGGGAAAAAAGTAAGAACGATATCATTGTAACAGTGCAAAGAAAAATAAACAAATACACAAAGGTTTGCACAAGTCACATTTTTACTATCTTTATAATTTTATATTCCCTCATTACAATAGAATTCTACTCATTACAAATGTAGCAAAGAGTTTAGTATTACCCCAGTATTAACCCCCTTAAGGCCTGAGCCAATTGTAAAAGTTGTGATCAAAACATTAACAAAACCTTGAATTTGTGCTATGTCTGTTCAGGCGTAAGTCACCTCTTTCATATTATGTGCACCCACACGTATTATATATCATTTTTGTTAAGGAGAAACAGGGCTTTCATGTCACATCAAATATTTGTATATTAAACATAATTTAATATGAATAAAATATAAAAAAAGAAAGAGAAATTAATTTTTTTTTTTTTTTTTTTAGTTCTGCATGGCATGTTAACTGTGAATGTCACAATACTGTTAGCTGTTACTGTAATAAAGTACACATATTTGTATCCAGTGATGTCAGAAGGGTAAAACAGTACCCCCAATGTATAGGTTTTATGGTGTTTTGGAAAGTCACAGGGTCAATTATAGCACATTACATTTGTCAGTTTATACACATTGAAATTTGCCAGACTGGTTATGTTGCCTTTGAGACCAAATGGTAGCTCAGGAAAGAAAATTACTCCCATAATGGCCTACCATTTGCTAAAGTTATTCATTTTTGTTTATGTGTGAAAAATGCATGCTATTTTTGGCCAGTGTTTGTGACTAAGTGTCTACTAAAAATGACTGGACATACGCAATTTGCAATACCTTGGGTTGTCTACTTTTGCAAATGGTATGCCATCATGGGGGTAATTCTCATTCCTGGGCTACCATACGCTCTCAAAGGCAATATTACCAAACTGGCAAATTTCAATATGAAAAGAATGAAATGCAAGCCTTATATATGACTCTCTAACTTTCCAAAACACCATAAAACCTGTACATGTGTGGTACTGTTATACTTGGGAGACTTCACTGAACACAAACATTAGTGTTTCAAAACAGTAAAACGTATTACAACAATAATATCTTCAGTAAGTGCCGTTTGTGTGTAAAAATGCAAAAAACTTAACTTTTACTGAAAATATAATCGTTGTAATATAATTTATTATTTTGAAACACTAATATTTGTGTTCAGCAAAGTCTCCCAGTACCCCCCATATACAGGTTTTATGGTGTCTTGGAAAGTTACAGGGTTAAGTATAGTGATTGCAAATTAAATTCTCTGCACTTTCTGCCTGGGTTGTCAGGCACGTCAATCAAATTTTAATTAATAAAATCACATAATTATGTTAAAAGATTACTTAAATATACACATAGAATTTTAATATACTGGGAGTTCAGAATTATTAGGCAAATGAGTATTTTGACCACATCATCCTCTTTATGCATGTTGTCTTACTCCAAGCTGTATAGGCTCGAAAGCCTACTACCAATTAAGCATATTAGGTGATGTGCATCTCTGTAATGAGAAGGGGTGTGGTCTAATGACATCAACACCCTATATCAGGTGTGCATAATTATTAGGCAACTTCCTTTCCTTTGGCAAAATGGGTCAAAAGAAGGACTTGACAGGCTCAGAAAAGTCAAAAATAGTGAGATATCTTGCAGAGGGATGCAGCACTCTTAAAATTGCAAAGCTTCTGAAGCGTGATCATCGAACAATCGAGCGTTTCATTCAAAATAGTCAACAGGGTCGCAAGAAGCGTGTGGAAACACCAAGGCGCAAAATAACTGCCCATGAACTGAGAAAAGTCAAGCGTGCAGCTGCCAAGATGCCACTTGCCACCAGTTTGGCCATATTTCAGAGCTGCAACATCACTGGAGTGCCCAAAAGCACAAGGTGTGCAATACTCAGAGACATGGCCAAGGTAAGAAAGGCTGAAAGACGACCACCACTGAACAAGACACACAAGCTGAAACGTCAAGACTGGGCCAAGAAATATCTCAAGACTGATTTTTCTAAGGTTTTATGGACTGATGAAATGAGAGTGAGTCTTGATGGGCCAGATGGATGGGCCCGTGGCTGGATTGGTAAAGGGCAGAGAGCTCCAGTCCGACTCAGACACCAGCAAGGTGGAGGTGGAGTACTGGTTTGGGCTGGTATCATCAAAGATGAGCTTGTGGGGCCTTTTCGGGTTGAGGATGGAGTCAAGCTCAACTCCCAGTCCTACTGCCAGTTTCTGCAAGACACCTTCTTCAAGCAGTGGTACAGGAAGAAGTCTGCATCCTTCAAGAAAAACATGATTTTCATGCAGGACAATGCTCCATCACACGCGTCCAAGTACTCCACAGCGTGGCTGGCAAGAAAGGGTATAAAAGAAGAAAATCTAATGACATGGCCTCCTTGTTCACCTGATCTGAACCCCATTGAGAACCTGTGGTCCATCATCAAATATGAGATTTACAAGGAGGGAAAACAGTACACCTCTCTGAACAGTGTCTGGGAGGCTGTGGTTGCTTCTGCACGCAATGTTGATGGTGAACAGATCAAAACACTGACAGAATCCATGGATGGCAGGCTTTTGAGTGTCCTTGCAAAGAAAGGTGGCTATATTGGTCACTGATTTGTTTTTGTTTTGTTTTTGAATGTAAGAAATGTATATTTGTGAATGTTGAGATGTTATATTGGTTTTACTGGTAAAAATAAATAATTGAAATGGGTATATATTTGTTTTTTGCTAAGTTGCCTAATAATTATGCACAGTAATAGTCACCTGCACACACAGATATCCCCCTAAAATAGCTAAAACTAAAAACAAACTAAAAACTACTTCCAAAAATATTCAGCTTTGATATTAATGAGTTTTTTGGGTTCATTGAGAACATGGTTGTTGATCAATAATAAAATTAATCCTCAAAAATACAACTTGCCTAATAATTCTGCACTCCCTGTATATACCGTATATACTCGAGTATAAGCCGACCCGAATATAAGCCGAGGCCCCTAATTTTATCCCAAAAAACTGGGAAAACTTATTGACTCGAGTATAAGACTAGGGTGGGAAATGCAGCAGCTACTGGTAAATTTCTAAATAAAATTAGATCCTAAAAAAAATATATTAATTGAATATTTATTTACAGTGTGTGTATAATGAATGCAGTGTGTGCGTATGTGTGTGTGTATGAGTGCAGCGTGTGTATATGAGTGCAGCGTGTGTGTATGAGTGCAGTGTGTGTATGAGTGCAGTGTGTGTGTGCATGAATGCAGTGTGTGTGTGCATGAATGCAGTGTGTGTGTATGAATGCAGTGTGTGAATGCAGTGTGTGCAGGGCCGGTGCAAGGATATTTGCCGCCGTAGGCCTTATACCCCCCCCCTCCCATAGTGGTCCTTATCCCCCCCCTCCCTCCCATAGTGGTCCTTATACCCCCCTCCATCCCATAGTGGTCCTTATACCCCCCTCCCTCCCATAGTGGTCCTTATACCCCCCTCCCTCCCATAGTGGTCCTTAACCCACCCCCACCCTCCCATAGTGGTCCTTATACCCCCCCCCCTCCCATAGTGGTCCTTATACCCCTTTTTTTGTTATTATTAATTTTTTGTATTCTTATTATTTTTTTATTATTTCTTCTTATTTTATTTGTATATTTTTTTTTCGTCCCCCCTCCCTGCTTGATATATGGCAGGGAGGGGGGCTCTCCTTCCCTGGTGGTCCAGTGGCAGTTCAGTGGGGGGGAGAGGGGGGCTGGCAGAGCTGTAACTTACCTGTTCTGCAGCTCCTGTCAGCTCTCTCCTCCTCTGCGCCGTCCGTTCTGCTCTTCTGTCAGTTTACACTGTAAGTCTCGCGAGAGCCGCGGCTCTCGCGAGATTTACACTGGGAGCTGACCGAGGTGCTGACCGGACGGCGCAGAGGAGGAGAGAGCTGACAGGAGCTGCAGAACAGGTAAGTTACAGCTCTGCCAGCCCCCCTCTCCCCCCAGTCTGTATTATGGCAATGCAAATTGCCATAATACAGACCTTGACTCGAGTATAAGCCGAGTTGGGGTTTTTCAGCCCAAAAAATGGGCTGAAAAACTCGGCTTATACTCGAGTATATACGGTATATATATATATATATATTCCCAGGTCCCAGCACTCAATGTTCCCGGTCTCTTTCGTGCTCCGGTGCAAATAATCTCTGACCAATGTATAATATCCAAGTAGAGAGCACTCTGGAGTCTTGTCATATATTGAAATAAATGCTGCTTTATTGTGCAGAATACAAAATGTCGACGTTTTAGTCAATATAGACTTTTTTCAAGACAATTCATGCAGTGAATAAACCATGATTCTATACGTTACAAAATAATTCTTATTGGAGGGTGAATAAAATGAAAACGAGGTCAAATGACATCACAATTGACGTGATAGAAAAAAGGCTAGTCAGGTGTTTCTTGACTCAATCAGGGTCAAGAGTGAATTAGTACTAATTAAATATGCAAAAAACTATTTACAAACTCTAAAGATAAACCTAAAAAATAATAAATAAACCTAAAAAATAATCACTATGTCATAAAATCCTGCTAACTAATAAGATTCCTGATTCTTCCGTCTACCAGATTTATGGTGCATATCGACCAAATGTGTATATTAAAGCAAAATTAATCTATATCGTCCCTGCTAAGGAATCTCCTAAAAATGTACATCTCAATAATATGATATTGTAACAAAAAAATCATATTAAGATCATAGTATCCTGCAAAAGCTTTATAGGCAACAATGATCTTGTGTATTGTTTATTGTATAATATGGCCCCCAGCAGCACCCCATTTAAGCATGTTCAGGTGAGTGCAACCATCCCCCATGTTTCATTTATGTATATATATTTGGGAGTCTAGCCAACTCCTTGGTTCTGCACCCCTCCCTGTTACAGGTGCCTCATCTCAGGTCCCTATTTAGCCTTGTACTGCAGAGAGCCTCAGATGGAATTCTTTTCCCAAGTAAGTGGGTTAATCTCATAAGAGCAGACATTAGACTGTGAGAGTAGGACCTGCCAAAGATGGGGTACATTGACGTTGTGGCAGGCTTATGCAATGTATGATCATATAATGTAACTAAATCCCCATTATTGTTTTTGCCTAGATTAGGTGTTTTTAAAAAAACTTTTAAAAACTAATAAAATCTGTCAACATTGAAGTTGCTGTTTAGTAGATAGGAGAGTGCGCTGGATCTTGTGTATTGTTTATTGTATATATATATATATATATATATATATATATATATATATATATATATTAGTGGTTATTTGTATTTTATATATAGATAGATATATATGTAAAATGTCATTCTAAGTGTATTTTGTTAGCTATATATATATATATATATATATATATATATATATAAAAATAACAAAATACAGTTAGAATGAAATTACATATGTATATATAATTTATTTTCATTTTAAAAAGTATTTTAATTATTTATTTTATTATTTTATTTATTTATTATATATATATATATATATATATATATATATATATAAATATAAATATAATATATATATATATATATGTATTATATATATATATATATATATTATATATATGTAACCTCATTCTAAGTGTATTTTAATACTAATATATGTACTTATATTAATAATAAAATATACTACGTATAGGGAACACAAAAATAACACATCCTAGATCTGAATGAATTAAATATTATTCTGAAATACTTTGTTATTTACATAGTTGAATGTGCTGGCAACAAAATCACACAAAAATAAAAAAATGAAAATCAAATTTTTCAACCCATGGAGGTCTGGATTTGGAGTCACACTCAAAATTAAAGGGTGAAAAACACTCTACAGGCTGATCCAACTTTGATGTAACGTCCTTAAAACAAGTCAAAATGAGACTCAGTAGTGTGTGTGGCCTCCACTTGCCTGTATGACCTCCCTCCAACGCCTGTGCATGCTCCTGATGAGGTGGCAGGTTATCTCCTAAGGGATCTCCTCCCAGACCTGGACTAAAGCATCTGCCAACTCCTGGACAGTCTGTGGTGCAAAGTGACGTTGGTGGATGGAGCGAGAGATGATGTCCCAGATGTGCTCATTTGGGTTCAGGTCTGGGGAACGGGTGGGCCAGTCCATAGCATCAATGCCTTTGTCTTGCAGGAACTGCTGACACACTCCAGCCACATGAGGTCTAGCATTGTCTTGCATTAGGAGGAACCCAGGGCCAACCGCACAAGCATTTGGTCCCACAAGGGGTCTAAGGATCTCACCTCGGTACCTAATGGCAGTCAGGCTACCTCTGGCAAGCACATGGAGGGCTGTGCGGCCCCCCAAAGAAATGCCACCCCACACCATAACTGACCCACTGCCAAACTGGTCATGCTGGAGGATGTTGAAGGCAGCAGAACGTTCTCCATGGCGTCTCCAGACTCTGTCACGTCTGTCACGTGTGCACATTGTGGGCCTGCTGGAGGTCATTTTTCAGGGCTCTGGCAGTGCTCATCCTGTTCCTCCTTGCACAAAGGCGGGGGTAGAGGTCCTGCTGCTGGGTTATTGCCCTCCTACGGCCTTCTCCATCTCTCCTGATGTACTGGCCTGTCTCCTGGTAGCACCACCATGCTCTGGACACTACGCTGACAGACACAGCAAACCTTCTTGCCACAGCTCGCATTGCTGTGCCATCCTGGATGAGCTTCACTACCTGAGCCACTTGTGTGGGTTGTAGACTCCGTTTCATGCTACCACTAGAGTGAAAGCACCGCCAGCATTCAAAAGTGACCAAAACATCAGCCAGGAAGCATAGAATCTGAGAAATGGTCTGTGGTCACCACCTGCAGAACCACTCCTTTATTGGGGATGTCTTGCTAATTGCCTATAATTTCCACCTGTTGTCTATCCCATTTGCACAATAGCATGTCAAATTGATTGTCACTCAGTGTTGCTTCCTAAGTGGACAGTTTGATTTCACAGAAGTGTGATTGACTTGGAGTTACATTGTGTTGTTTAAGTGTTCCCTTTATTTTTTTTGAGCAGTGTATAAAATGTATATACACACACATTTAAGTTATTTTTACATGTCTAATAATATATATTTTTTACACTACCCACTGTCTGACAGTCCCCCTGCTAGCAGATCCACAGCCAGCTATTGCGTAAATGTGATCACTCTTTGAGAGCGATCACATGGCCCCCGGGGGCCTGATTTGCCAGGGGAGGGCTGCCTGGGCTGTCAGGCAGTCCTCCCAAATCGGATCGCGGTGGAGGTAAGTACCACGGAACTCCTGGGATAGAAAGCCGTTACAGCGTTCTATGCCGCCGCAATGACTTTAAAGTCCATTAAAATGGGGACGGCATAGAACCCTGTATCCGTATGTATCTGCATACTTGTTTGTATCTGTAGCTACAACTATAATAACCACAATGTATTTCCAAGAAGAAAACTTTACTTTGAAAAGTGTATCTTTAAATCATAATTACAAGTACACTTGCCGAATTTTGGTTACTTATGCATAGTAGTTTTCAGGTGGGAATATTATTGTAAACATATATATGTGTAGAAAAAGTTACCGACAGTACACATAAGGTAACTTTGCCACCCAGGGCATGTTTTCCCTGACAGCTGTTCCACATGCTGTTGGGAAGTACCTGAATAGTGCTTCCCAGCAGTTTGTAGAATCCCCTTGATGGCAGTGTAAATCAATTAGTCACAGTGGTTCTTACAAGACTTCCTAAATGATTAATTAGTTGGTTTCCTCTGGCAGCAGGTAAATTCACATTTTTACAGGCATCATTATTTATGTAGCACATGACAGCATGTGGAACGTATAGCTACCTAGATTAAGAAAATAGTATTAAATGATATAAATAAATGTTGCATTTGGCAGTAGTTTGTTAGTTTTTTAATCCATCATATTTAAAAAAATTACACAGCTGTCACAACCTCTTTTTTAAAATATAAATTCAAGATTGAACTAGCATTTTGTTCTATTTAGACGTGTGCATTTGGTTTCATACACATTTTGCCAAATTTCTGACTGCCCAAACTATTTTTTTTTTTTGCCCTTCCCAAGTTTAGTTCTTCTAATGTGTTGTATAGATTGTGCAATAATAATACACAATAACAGCCAATCCCAAATAATAAAAGTTGAAAAATACACTGACTATTAGCGATCCATTTTTAAGTTCATACACGTTACTTCACAAGTCTTGAGCTTTGCCCATTCCAGGAAAGAGCTTGAGCCGACCAGGAGTTTCACATTCTGGACTGTTAAGTCTGTACTGGTAAACATGTTAAACCCAGCATTGCAAATATTAAAACCTAGTGCACAGAGAATGGCTACCATATGTCAAAGGTTTCCATGCACATACTCAGTTTCTCCTCATAGTAGGGGTTTGTGGAACTTCAAATTCAGTTATCACCTTTTTAATTATGAAAACTGTTATTCGAATTATGACTTCCAAAAAGTTTTGCAACACTTCCTTATTAGAGAACGTTTACGTGGAGGTTCACCTTCAACATTGGCAAAATCAGTTCTGTACGTATTTGTACAGAAATAAATTGATAAGAGCCAATTGAAACACTATCTAAACCAAAGTTGATTTGATGAAATACATGCCATCTTTCTTTGCTGTGCTCGAATAATACAGTATTTAGTTCAAGTTGAAAGTGCATTTAATTATATGAGAAGTTACTTACCGTAACAAAATAAAGTGTGCTCTACAGTCAAACGAAAAAAAAGGTTTGTAAGAGTACTAAAAAACAAATAATTCAACATCTAGTTGAACAAAGTATAAATATCTTAGTGAACCTGCCAATAGCAGACCCTGTACAAGAAACATTATTTAAAATGTAATTGAATAATAGATTCTGTAGAATGTAAATAACAAGGTAGAATTAACATACATGGAGTTTAATAGGAAATAAATCTAAATAGTGACATAAAAAAAATCTGTCTTAACAGAAATAAAGAAAAACATATTCATTATAACAATAGTAAAATTGTAAAAATAAAGACAATTAGAAGAGATTACGGACATGATATCAATGCTAATTACTTATGACACCTTTTATATATTCAGCATGTGAAAAAAAACAGTTTTAAGTATCTGAAATACTATTTGCCAGAATTAATGTTTTCACATAAGTTTATCCTCTTCTATCAGGCACCATTAAATGGTTTTAAAGATAGTGCTAAAATATTAACTATATGAGCTCAGAGACCTGTGAATTACTCATCCGTGGAAACGAAATGTCCTATTTATCACATTTTAATGTTCCCAGGCTATGTCCAACTAATTTTAAATTAACTGAAATAGAATGTGTTTCCTTCCATCGTTCTATCAGTGCCTAAAATAGCACTTTCCTGATCTATAAAATAAAAAAACACTGTATTGCTAATTTGCTTCAAACTGGTCTTTGAAAAATATTTCAGAATTTCTTGCGAGGATATATTCCTCATAAATCTCTTTTAAAGATATGCATCTGCAATTTAATGTTACATTTAAGTTACAAACTATTATCAATAAAATACACACATGACATATATCAGTGTTTCTTATCTTGCACCTGTTATGTAGCATACAACAAACTATTAAATTGTTTCATTGATTTGAAGTGGTCATGGTACTTCTGCATCAGCATAGGAACCACAGAAATATGTTGGGTCAGAGGGACAGCATTTCATAATTCCAGCACTGCATGCAATCTTAAATGTACAGCTCACTAGGGGAACTTATTCAGACAATAGATGTATTTTGTATTCAAGTATAGTTGGCTTATATATATATATATATATATAATGCATGCATTTGTCTCTAGCACCCTTGAGTGCTGTGCAAAGACACCTCGAGTGCCGTGCATGGCACACATGCCATAGGTTGCCTACCCTGGTCTATTGCATTAACACCTAGCTATATGATGTATCATACAGAAAGGGTTGGGAGCTTAATAGCATGCTAGCGGCAAAGAGAATAATTCTGTTTGTAGGTCCTAATTAACTCTGTTAATTTCATAGAAATAGTTTATTGCATTTTTAGATATATATGTTAACATATATCTAAAAATGCAATAAACTATTTCTATGAAATTAACAGAGTTAATTAGGACCTACAAACAGAATTATTCTCTTTGCCGCTAGCATGCTATTAAGCTCCCAACCCTTTCTGTATGATACATCATATAGCTAGGTGTTAATGCAATAGACCAGGGTAGGCAACCTATGGCATGTGTGCCATGCACGGCACTCGAGGTGTCTTTGCACAGCACTCAAGGGTGCTAGAGACAAACAGGCTCTGGCCTATCTCAGGAGTCCCAGTGAAACTTCAGATATCTGCTAATCCTCCATTTATGCATTGATCACTTCCTCCCAGCACTTGTGAATGGGAATCCACACTGTAGAAGAACAGCCTGCAGCTGCTGTTGCAGCTCCTGTCTTTGACCTGTACCCTGGCCAGCCTGGTTCCCGTTGGACACCAGGGAAGCCACCCACACTGCTAGATCTACACAGAAATGCAGAACACCGCAAACTACTCATGAACATATACAATATAATAGTTCATATATGCACAAATTAAACTAAACAATGCAACCGCAGTATAAATTACACACAAGCAGAATACGGCAACATGCACACCTCAATTTAAAACAAAATAGGACCGGCACTCTACGGGCCATCACACAATGCTGCTAAAAGGTTGCCTACCCCTGCAATAGACGAAATGGACTACAAGCAAATAATACATGAGATTGCAGTGTTCAACCAATGCAATCTTTACTATTGGATCAATAAAAAAAAGACAAATACAAAATTAGTCCTAGGTAAAATACAAAGTAACATTTAACATACAAGACTAACAGTTATACAAAGTGTGTACAATATTTACAACAAGCGTACAAGTACCTGACTGGATGTTTAATTATCAGACTTGTATCTTTTTTTTCTTCCCCTTCTCCTTCTAACTAACTGACCTGGCTAGATGGCTTATTGTAGTGTCTTCTATCCACAAATACCAATGGACAAAAATTCTGATTGGAGTAATTGCTATTGGGAAAGTTTCTGGATACCTGCATTGTTACGGACATCCACCCTAGACCTAGCTGCGTTTTCTAGTATCTATTAGTGACATCCAAAACTGAAGGGTTTCAATGGCGCACCTACATACCTAGATGCAAGATACTATCTGTGCTACCATTGTCCATTAGTTTATGAAAAGTTTGGGAATGTCTGGTATGTCTTAGTCAAGAAAGTTTGTGGTGTATATACACACATCCAGATACACACAAATAACATTAACTGTTATATATTAATATACATTTTCCTGATATTGTGGTATATATAAAAATATATGAATATTGTAACAAAACTTTAAGAGTGACTTTAGCTGAGGTTTACAATTGTTCCATATAATGTATTTTGGCCTGAATTTTACAATTTGATTTTCCAATTGGCCACAATGAAATGCTTGGTGAATAAACCCAACTGTTTTGTTTTGTTAAATTAGATGCTGCTATCTAACTCACAGAAACCATACATTTGAAGAGATTTGATTTCATGTAAGGGTGGAATTATACTAAAGAAGGCAGAATATGGACTTATTTTAAAATTAAAATAAAAACAGATAAGCAATTTTTACAGTTTAGAAAAGTTAAAGAAATAAGATATATATAGATGTATTTAAAGGGATTCTTCGAGCACCAAAACAAATTTAGTTTGATTAAGGGGTTTTATTATACTATAGACCATGTCCCCACAATCTAACTACTCAGATCTCTGCCATTCAAGAGTTAAATCCCTTTTCTTCTGTTTACGCAGCCCTAGCCACACCGTCATTTGCTGTGACTTACACAGTCTCCCTACACACATCTTAAAGAGGGCCCACATTGTTTAACTTCCTTAATTGTATTGTGTGTTTAATTTAGAATTTGTCTGCTCTGCTGCTTGCCTGCTAGAGCTCACAGCCTGTTATGTGTGATTAAAGTCCAATTAACATAGTATGAAACTTTTAAAGTAAACACACTGTGCTGTACAAATTGAACTTTTTTTTTTTTTTTTAATCATTGCCAATTTTTGCTAGGGGAGGTCTTGCTAGGCTTGCATAAACAAGGTGATATAATTCCTAAATTTTTGCGCAATTGAGCAGGAAGACACCAGGAAGATGATGTATACACCAAATCTGCTTCATTAAGGTAAAGCTATATATAAATATAATGTATTAAAGCTTAGCTAGGTATATGTTCAAAACTGTCTGTTTTTAAGTGGGGCATAGAAATGAAATAGTTTAAAAATAAATTGCACACTGCTGGGATTTAATCCATGTCAATCACAATGCAGTTGCAAATATCAATTGATATCCTGCAGGGTTTCCTGAATAAATTCCTACTCTATACTCTATACTACTGTATCCATTTTTTATTTAATGAGAAGGATACACTATAAACCCAAAAGAACACCCTGCTAATGTGAAATGTCTAAACAGCATAGCAGAATGGCCCTTGTAAAAGGCTAATAGACAAATCAATGTAGAACATATTTCAACATGCATTTGTTGGTCTATCGCCTGCTGATGCAGTCATGTAGAGTGTAATATAATGTTATATTATTAGATGGATTAGAAAACGACAGCACCTGTTTTACCAGCAAACATGAAACTACAGCTGAGCACAAAACCGAAAACTTTATATAGTTGCTATTTTGCAAAGGGAAGTCGTATACAGTGTTTTTTCCATTGCACAAGGAGTGTTACAGCATTCAATACCATCATCATCATTGTCGTCATAATCAATTTTCATGTTTTTTTATGAAAATACGCACACAGCCATTTGTTTTGTTTTTGACAGTTTGAGAGAACATAAAGCTTGTTTCATGCTGATCTATAATTTGTATAGCCAGTTGACTGTCAAACAGTAATTAAGGGGCACCAATACAACTTTAATGCATTTGATAGATTTTAGCCTCATTAATATTCTATATTTTTTGCATGCTCAAATCTTTGTTTTTTGCACAAAAATTCTGAATTCTGCTCCATAAGCCTGCCTCCCTAACCACGTCCCTTTTGGCAGAAAAACTTCCTTATCAAATGTATGCACACAGTCACAGCCCCAATAGCAATGGGCAAGTGGCTTTTAATTCACATCCTGGCTGTAGACGGTCAGACAAACTACAAACAGGTAGTGATATCCTTGCTAAATGTCTCCATGGGTGTCCTCTGTTTCTAATGCATGTTGCTTTGTAATTCAGATCATTGAGTACTGTCAGTGGGTGAGCTGTGTGCATGCATTTGATAAGGAGGTCATTTTTTAATGGAGGGAGGGGTGCAGCTTATGCTGCAGAATTCAGAAAAAAACATTTAATTTATGCAAAAATAAATACAGATTTGAGCATGCAAAAAATACAGTATATTAAGGAGGACAAAATCTTTCAAATGCATTCATTTTGTATTGGTGCCTTAAGTGTTCTTTTAAGGTTTAAAAGTTGTTGCATGAGGGGTTATTCAGACTGCAAAATCCAGATATTGTTCACACCATTTAACCCCTTAAGGATGGAAGCAATTGTACAAGTTCTAATTAAAACAAAACCTGGCATTTGTGCTATGTCAGCTCTGTCGTAATTTACCTCTTACATATTTAGTGCACCCACACTTATATATAATTTTGTTCAGGAGAAGCAGTGCTTTCATTTCACATTAAATATTTATATATAAAACATAATTTAACATGAATAAAAGCAAACAAAAAAATGGGAAATTAAGAAATGTTATTTTTCAAGTTCTGCATGACATTTTAACTGTGAATGTCATAATACTGTAAGCTTTTATAGCAATAAAATACACATATATGTGTTCAGCGATGTCTCATTAGTATAACAGTACCACACCATGTATAGGTTTTATGGGGTTTTGAAAAGTTACAGCGTTCAGTGTAGGGCTTTCCTTGTGTTCAGTTTTTACACATTGAAATTTGCCGGATTGGTTTGCTGGGCCTAGGTTGTCTTTGAGACCACGTGGCAGCCCAGGAATGAAAATGGCCCAATTATTTCATACTATTTGAAAAAGTAGACAACCCAGCAAATTCAAAATGGGGTATATTCAGCTTTAAGTAGCCACTTGGACACAAACGCTGTCCAAAGTTAGCGTTTTTTTGGGTTTTTTTGCATTCCTCAAATAAACTGCCCTTTTACAGATGATATCATCAGCATTGTATGTTTTAGTGCTCTTAAACAGTCATATTTGTATTCAGTAACATCTCACGAGTACACCAGCATCCCCCATGTCTAGATTTCATGGTGTTTTGAAAAGTTACAGGGTAAAATATAAAACTTGCCCATGTCTATTTTGTACATTGAAATTTGCCAGATTAGTTATGTTGCCTTTGAGACCATATGGAGCCCAAGAATGAAAACCACACCCATGGCATACCATTTGAAAAAGTAAACAACCTAGGGTATTTAAAATGGAGTATGTTCAGTCTTTTTGAATAGCCACTTAGTCACAAACCATGACCAAAGTTAGCATTCCCATTTGTTTTTTGCATTTTTAGACAAAAACTACATTTTCCCTGATGATATCATCATTGTGATACATTTTACTGTTTCGAAACACTAATATTTAGGCTCAGTGAAGTATCCTGGGTACAACAGTACTCCCCTATGTACAGGTTTTATGGTGACTTGGAAAGTTACAGGGTTCAATATAGGACTTGCAAATGAAATTCTCTGGACTTTCAGCCTGGGTTGTCAGGCAGGTCTCTCAAATTCTAATTAAGTCACATAATTATGTAAAGATTACATAACTATACATGTGGGATTTAAATATATATACATATATATCTATTTAAATTCTATATGTATATTTATATAATTATTTATGTAATAATAATAACAAGGTATTTAACCAGGAAAGGTACATTCAGATTACTCTGGTTTTCAACTACGTCCTAGGGATGTTACCTTAGCCCAACACCCAGGGGTTGTTACTATAATTATATATATATTGTGTGTGTGTGTGTGTGTGTATGTGTGTGTATAAGTTAGATATATAGATAGATATATACAGTTGTGCTCAAAAGTTTGCATACGCTGGTAGAATTTGTAAAAATGTGGCATTGACTATGAAAATATGACTGATCATGCAAAAAATCTTCATTTATTGAAGGATAGTTATCATATGAAGTCATTTATTATATCACATAGTTGTTTGGCTCATTTTTAAATCATAATGATAACAGAAATCTCCCAAATGGCCCTGATCACAAGTTTACATACCTTTGAATGTTTGTCCTTTTTACAGACACACACAGGCTAAAGTGGCAATTAAAGGTTAATTTACCACACCTGTGGCTTTTTGAATTGTAATTAGTGTCTGTGTATAAATAGTCAATGAGTTTGTTAGCACGCATGTGGATGCACTGAGCAGGCTAGATACTGAGCCATATGGAACAGAAAAGAACTGTAAAAGGCCTGCATAACACGGTAATGGAACTTTATAAAGATGGAAAAGGATATAAAAGGATATCCAAAGTCTTGAAAATGCCAGACAGTACAGTTCAATCACTTATTAAGAAGTGGAAAATTCGGGGATCTCTTGATAGCAAGCCAAGGTCCAAGAAAGATTTCAGCCACAACTGCCAGAAGAATTGTTCGGGAAAACCCACTGGCAACCTCGTGAAAAATATGCCTGACCTTAATGTCATCGATCCACTCTGGGGGAGATCTCGAACATGCAAGACAAACAAAGACTTTGCATGACCTGGAGGCATTTTGCCAAGATGAATGGGTAGCTATACCACCTGCAAGAATTAGGGGCTTCATAGACAACTATTACAACATACTGCAGACTGTCATTGATGCTAAAGGGGCAATACAGACTATTAAGAACTAAGGGTATGCAGACTTTTGAACAGGGGTCATTTCATTTTTTTCTGTTGCCATGTTTTCTTGTGCCATTCTGTGCCATTCTGTTATAACCTACAGTTGAATATGAATCCCATAAGAAATAAAAGAAATGTGTTTTTCCTGCTCACTCATGATTTCTTTAAAAATAGTACATATGTTACCAATTCTCCAAGGGTATGCAAACTCAACTGTGTATATATAAACAAACTTGAAGGAGAGCACTCACTGCACTTGATCGATATTTAAGTCCAGTTCTGGACTTTCATCAGGATTGGACTGAAACGTCGATGCTTATCTTGTAAACTAATTAAAATAAAATAAAAGTTTTTGGAAATACATTTTGATTGAAAGTAAGTCCAGTGAGTGCTCTCATTTGAATTTGTTTATATTTCTAAGGCAAGAGGTGCATCATGGCAATATATATCAGTAAAAAAAAGTGAGCGCAGGACCGTGGTTTATACATATTTATATGAATTTGCAGTGATGTTACTAATGCTAAAGGGATTTTGGGTGGGCATATGCAAATTATTTCACCAAATAATATACTGAAAAAGAGGCTTGCACTCACGGTCTGTATCTTGATAAAATAGTTCTCCTTTATTCCAATATTCTTAAAACATAATTCTAGTCATCATCAACGTTTCAGCCATCTCACGTGGCTTTCATCAGGATCAGTGCTGATGAAAGCCACGTGAGATGGCTGAAACATTGATGATGACTAGAATTATGTTTTAAGAATATTGGAATAAAGGAGAACTATTTTATCAAGATACAGACCGTGAGTACAAGCCTCTTTTTCAGTATATTTTGTATTTTTTGGCTATGGCTGTAATGCACCCGGCATTTTGTTAATTTTTGAAAGTGTGTGTGCAGGGTACCAGTGGAACACATATATATATATATATATATATAACATTACAAAAAGGATGGGGTGCACTCAAATAATTGTCCACAAACTATGGAGTTTATTTTATTCTATGTTACAAAAATGTCCATGTGCTGTGAAAACATTGATTATATAGAAAATATTAGAGTGACTGACCAATCCTTGGTGTGTCTCCCTGTTCGTTCCAACCCAGATGTGCTCATGCAGGACACGTGACATCCTAGTGAGCTGTGACTCCGATCTACGTGGATACAAATTTCAAATTACCAATAATGCACGTGAATGAAACAGAAAACTAAGTCTGTAGAGGAAATTAACATATAAGGCTAGTACTTTAAAGCCAACTAAGGGTAAAGACAATGTCCTGTGGTAAATACAAATGTGATGTGAACTAACAGTGCGTGTGTGTGTGAGACTAGTGACAAGCAGGGCCGGACTGGGAAAAAAATTAGGCCCAGGCATTTTTCAATCAGAGCGGTCCCCTAAGAAGGGGGCGGGGCCACAGAGGGTGTGTTTTGTCATCACTAATGACAAGCACGCCCCCTCTCAAAGTGAGCATGTTGGTTCAATGCGCAGAGCCCCGCTGAAGAGCTCTGGCATTAGAAAAAGGGCCTGGATTTGTTCTGCGCAGCGCAAGCAAATTTAATAACATGTTTGTGCTGTGTTTGCTTTTAAATTGTCTCTGGTGTCTCCACAAGTGGGATACCAGAGGACAAAAGGACCAGGAAAGTGTATGGTGCATGTGTTTGGAGCCTGCTTGTGGGATTGCGTGTGTGTAGAGTGTGGTGTGGTATTGTGTAAATAGGTCAATTTAATTTGTGTTTTTGGTGTAATGTGTGGCTAGGGGCTGTAGAGAATGTGTGTGTATAGGTGGCATAGTGTTTTAGGGGATGTAGCGAGTGTGTGCATACGGACTGTAGTGTGTGTGTATAGGTGACTGTAGAGAGGGTGTGTTTAGAGAATGCTGTATGTGTTTGCTGACAAGGAATGTAGTGTGTGTGTACGTGGTGCAGTGTGTGTGTGTGTGTGTAGGAGATCTAGTGTGTAAAGGACCCAGAGTGTGTATAGGAGATTGTGTGTGTGTGTGTGTGTGTGTGTGGGTGTAGAGGATTAAGAGTGCATATAGGGTAAGGGATCTAGCGTTTATCTGGAGCGTAATGTGTGTAGTGGTGTAGTGTGAGGGGTGCTGTAGTGTGTGTGTGTATATATATAAATATATATATATATTATATATATATATATATATATATATATATATATATATATATGTAGAAAGGCCATTAGGCCTGAATAAGGCCCCTAGTAAGTCCCCTACTTAAACTCCCAGGCCCTACTCACCTCTGCCATTCAGCTGATTGTCCCCATCCACCTACACCCAGTTATAACTACATTCTCCTTGGTGGGCCCTCTTTTATTTACAGGCCCACTCGTACGTTGGTTTCGGCACACCACAACCAACTTTGCTCACATATACTATCCATTACATATTAAAATTCCAAGCACAAATATATACATATATATATATATATATATATATATTTGGACGTATTGTATGTGTGAGGGGCGCAGTGTGTGTGTATGTAAGAGGGGTGCTGTGTGTGTGGGTGTTTTTACCTGCCGTCACATTCTAGGTTTCTAATTTTCTTTGTTATTTTATATATTATATATATATATGTATATATATATTTCACTTTTGTTCCTTGCACACACACTTTCTTATCAAATGAGTGTCTGGTGCATTCAGCCACAGCCAAAGAATTATACAGTGAAAGATAGTGAACAAAGGCTTGCACTCACGGTCTTCTGTAAAAGTTTGCTTTCTTTATGCCATTTCCATAAAAAAATCAACGTTTCAGCCATCGTCCGTGGCTTTCATCAGGATCAACAAAACAACAATCTATGTATATATATGTGTGTGTGTGTGTGTGTGCTGTATATGTGTGTGTGTGCTGTATATGTGTGGGAGTGTGCTGTGTGTGTGAGCGAGGGTGCTGTCTGTCTGAGGGTGCTGTGTGTGAGTGAGGGTGCTGTGTGTGTCTGAAGGTGCTGTGTGCTGTGTGTCTGAGGGTGCTGTTTGTGTCTGGGGTGCGCTGTGTGTGTCTGGGTGCGTTGTGTGTGTATGGGTGCTGTGTGTGTCTGGGTGCGCTGCGTCTGGGGGTGCGCTGTGTGTCTGGGTGCGCTGTGTGTCGGGGTGCTGTGTGTGTCTGGGAGTGCTGTGTGTGTCTGGGAGTGATGTGTGTGTCTGCGAGTGTTGTGTGTGTCTGGGTGCTGTGTGTGTCTGGGGGTGCGCTGTGTGTCTGGGGGTGCACTGTGTGCCTGGGGTGCTGTGTGTGTCTGAGAGCTGTGTGTGTCTGGGTGCTGTGTGTTTCTGGGTGCTGTGTGTGTGTCTGGGTGCTGTGTGTTTCTGAGTGCTGTGTGTGTCTGGGGGTGCTGTGTGTGTGTCTGGGAGTGCTGTGTGTGTCTGGGTGCTGTGTGTGTCTGGGAGTTCTGTGTGTGTCTGGGTGCTGTGTGTGTCTGGGAGTGCTGTGTGTGTCTGGGAGTGCTGTGTGTGTGTGTCTGGGAGTGCTGTGTGTGTGGGGGAGTGCTGTGTGTGTCTGGGTGCTGTGTGTGTCTGGGTGCGCTGTGTGTCTGGGGGTGCGCTGTGTGTCGGGGAGTGCTCTGTGTGTGTCTGGGAGTGCTGTGTGTGTCTGAGAGTGCTGTGTGTTTCTGGGTGCTGTGTGTGTGTCTGGGTGCTGTGTGTTTCTGAGTGGTGTGTGTGTCTGGGAGTGCTGTGTGTGTCTGGGAGTGCTGTGTGTGTCTGGGGGTGCTGTGTGTGTGTCTGGGAGTGCTGTGTGTGTCTGGGAGTGCTGTGTGTGTCTGGGTGCTGTGTGTGTCTGGGAGTTCTGTGTGTGTGTGTGGGTGCTGTGTGTGTCTGGGAGTGCTGTGTGTGTCTGGGAGTGCTGTGTGTGTGTCTGGGAGTGCTGTGTGTGTCTGGGTGCTGTGTGTGTCTGGGAGTGCTGTGTGTGTCTGGGAGTGTTGTGTGTGTCTGGGAGTGTTGTGTGTGTCTGGGAGTGTTGTGTGTGTCTGGGTGCTGTGTGTGTGTCTGGGGGTGCTTTGTGTTAGGGGCTGTTAGTGTGAGTGTATTTTGTATTTAAATTTAAATATATATTTTTTATCCCCCCTCCCTTCTTACCTTTAGCCTGGGAGGGGGTGGGAAGTCGTGTTTCCATGGGGGGGGGGTGCCGTGGTGCCATGGAGGGTGCTGCCTTATCCCTAGTGGTCCTAGTGGAGGTGGGGCAGCTTGCTTAATATCCCCCCTCCCTTCTTACATTATGCCTGGGAGGGGGGAATCCTTTTTGCAGCTACCATCCTTGGTGGTCCTAGTGGTGAGAGTAGAGTTCACTCTCGCGAGATCTGAGCGTTGCCGTGGTAACCGCGGCAAAGCTCAGACCTCGCGAGAGGACCTGGCGAAGCTGCTGGCTAGAGCTCCGCCAGTCCTCTCTCCTCCTGCCTGCCTCTCTCCCCAGCACCGGCCGCCTGTCACAGTGCCTGTGGGCCGGTGAGGGAGATCTTTGATCTCCCCACCGGCCCATGGAGGCACACAGGTAGCGCTGGCCCTGCAGGGGTTGGCAGGGGAGATCCTGTGATCTCCCCTGCCAGCCTCGGCCCCACGGCCATCGCAGCCCACCAGGCATTTGCCTGGTATGCCCGATGGCCAGTCCGGGCCTGGTGACAAGTGAAAAATAAAAACTAAACTACAGTGAACCCATGTTGGCTAAAGGGGACTATAACTGCCACCACTCTGATCCTAAAATGTATATCTATGCCATAAAATCCATGTCCCAACAGTGGCATAACCTTCATATATATCATATATATAAACTTTGAGTTTTCTGTTTCGTTCACTATTGGTAATTTGAGATTTGCAATTTGAGTTTATCAGCACTTTTTCCTCACACTTTCTGCATTTTCCTGATAGATGATATATACAAACTTCATGATGCTGTTGGCCCTGTAACTGCCAAATTACCGTTGGCCCTTGTAAATTGGGAGCCACATGGGTACCTGCTTAGCACATTACCGGGAGCCATTTTCTTAGACTCATGCCAGTGTATTGCACATACCACCTCTTGGTGGCCTTGACTGGACATGCAAATCAAATTCATCCTAGAGTACTAGAGCATAATAATAAAAAATAAAAACAAATCCTTTCACTTAAAGAGAAAAGTCAAAGTTGACTATTACTATTAAAGATCTGTCCAATCTTCATCAGCATATGAAGACATACATTGCTACTTAAAACATTTTGTATTCACAATCATTATAATTGGATATAAATCTTGGATGGTCTCTTTCTGTTCATTCTGATTCAATGCTCATTCTCCTGGCATTCATAAAAAGTTTAAATAGTTTAGTTCAGTGCCACAACAAAACATGTTTACACCCTACACCAGCATGAATTTTATAGTTTGGCACACTATAACCCCATACCAGCTGTAAGCAGACTGCAGCATAAAACTCAAAACGATTGGGACAATCCCTCTATTTTCGAATTTTAGCATTCATAGCCTATCTTAACTATCCATTATTGGCACTTTAAGTACTGGAATCTTTTAATTATAACATCTGTTGTTTTAATTAGCATAGGAATTATAATGAGGCTCCCAGCAGGATCCTGCTGCTAAACCACCAGCTTATACACTGTTTTCAACATCCGTGACACATCATGACCACTCGGTTTCACCCTGGTGAGGCTGCTGCCTGTCGTGAAAAATAATCAATCTTTCCTTTAATTGAACTATTGGGAGAGAAAAAAGAGAAATCGAGAGATGTATGTGTGCTGGTCAACCCCGTATAAGCACATTTAGAAGGGGATATATGACAGCTGATTGGCCGTTTATCAACATTTATTTAGCTGAGCACAAAATAAAGGATCATAAAACTATCCTATTTATTTATGTGAGTATTTACTTATTTTGCGGTCTATTTTTTTAGTGTCAATTTATAACACAAAAGGACATGCTTGAGTGCTTTTAAAATCCCAGTGAATATAAATTAGAAAATACAGACAAGGTTACAAAACAAATTCTTTAATTTAAAATAAACATTTATTGTCCATGTTGTTCATTGCTAAATAGTCATACATTCTCTTACATGGTTTATGAAAACTGAAATAATATTATTTCGCTCATTTGATACTACACTGTAATATTATTTCTCCCCTTGTCCTTATTCACCTGAATAATTCAACACAGAAGTGCAGCGGCAGAAATTGCTAATGCAGTGCAGAAAATTACTCTTAGTTTGGTGTCATGATACCCTATTCTTTTATTTTATTTTAGTGGAATTTTTTTTTCGTTGTGTGAATACCAGAGTGATGTGGTTTAACCTTCGAAGAGGAGTATCCATCTTAAGTCTGAGTCAGCTTTACATTTACTCAGCAGTATGTGAGTCTATAAAACACAATCTATATATATTCATCATGTATTTTTAATTAGTTTTTTTTTACAAACTCTGTCCCAAATATGCCTTAAGAGTGATATTAGTATTTATTGCATAAGCATTCATAATTGCATGACATATTGATATAATTACACATATTCACCTGAATGTTCCAATGTTTAAAGACCCATACAGAATATCATGTAAATACAAGTTTTCTTTCTATTGAATAAAAGTGTCAAGTGAACTATACCCATACTCACAGGATATGGGAAATCCAAAAAGGAGGGACAATAGTAAACGTATTACCGGACTTTAGAGTGTCCAGACTTAACGTAATAAACAGAGACTAAATCAGAAACTAGCCAAGGTCAGGAAAAAAGATAGACAGAACTACAATAAACAAGCTGCATCAGGATTTCAGAGGTACACGAGTATCAAATAACTTTATCTATACCAGAATGCACGGATTGGGCACCAATGGTAGAAACCACAATAGAAACATAGAATGTGAAAGCAGATAAGAACCATTCGACGCATCTAGTCTGCCCAATATTTCGAAATACTTTTAATTAGTCCCTGGCCTTATCTTATAGTTAGGATGGCCTTATGCCTATCCAATGCATGCTTAAACTCTCTCACTGTGTTAACCTCTACCACTTCAGCTGGAAGGCTATTCCATGCATCCACTACCGTCTCAGTAAAGTAATACTTCCTGATATTATTTTTAAACCTTTGCCCCTCTAATTTAAGACTATGTCCTCTTGTTGTGGTAGTTTTTCTTCTTTTAATTATAGTCTCCTCCTTTACTGTGTTGATTCCCTTTATGTATTTAACCCCTTCAGGACCAAATTTATGGAATAAAAGGGAATCACATGTCACACATGTCATGTGTCCTTAAGGGGTTAAATGTTTCTCGTCTTTCCTCCAAGCTATACATGTTAAGATCCTTCAACCTTTCCTTGTAAGTTTTATCCCGCAATCCATGAACCAGCTTAGTAGCCCTTCTCTGAACTCTTTCTAGAGTATCAATATCCTTCTGAAGATATGTTCTCCAGTACTGCGTACAATACTCAAAGTGAGGTCTCACCAGTGTTCTGTACAATGGCATGAGCACTTATCTCTTTCTACTGCTAATACCTCTCCCTATACAATCAAGCATTCTGCTAGCATTTCCAGCTGCTCTATTATATTGTCTATCTACCTTTAAGTCATCTGAAATAATTACTCCTAAATCTCTTTCCTCAGATGTTGAGGTTAGTAGGGTATCAAATATCCTATACTCTGCCCTTGGGTTTTACATCCAAAGTGCATTATCTTGCACTTATCCACATTAAAGGTCAGTTGCCACAGCTTTGACCATTTTTCTAGTTTCCCTAATTAATTTGCCATTTGGCTTATCCCTCCTGGACCATAAACCCTGTTACATATCTTAGTATCATCAGCAAAAAGACATACCTTACCATCAAGACCTTCTGCAATATCCCTAATAAAAAATATTAAAGAGAATGGGTCCAGGTACAGATCCCTGAGATACCCCACTGGTAACTAGACCTTGATTTGAATATACTCAGTTGACAATAACCCTCTGTTGCTTGTCATTTAGCCACTGCCTAACCCATTCAACAATATTGGAATCCAAACTTAAAGATTGCAGTTTATTGATAAGCCTTCTATGTGGAACAGTGTATGTGAATGGGTACAACATTCGCTAATTTCTAATCTTCTTTAACTACTCCTGTTAACAATGATTGGTTAAATAAATCCATTAATGGTTTTGCTAGTACACCACTGAGTTATTTTAATATCTTTGGATGTGTCGCATCAGGCCCCATCGACTTCCTCTGTAAACTCACATGTAACAAATAACTAATTTGTCCTTTTTCCTAACTGATGCCCCTTTCCTTCATTTTCATATGTAAATACTGAACAAAAATATTCATTGAGGCAGTCAGCTAGACCTTTATCCTTTATCCTCTTCTACATACCTTCCTTCTTCTGTTTTTAATCTAACTAATCCTTATTTTACTTTCCTTTTCTCATTTATGTATCTAAAAATGTTTTATCCCCCTTTTTTACGGACTGTGCTATTTTCTCTTCTGAGTGTGCTTTGGAGGCTCTTATAACTTGCTTAGCCTCTTTCTGCCTAATCTTATAGATCTGTCTGTCTTCCTCACTCTGTTTTTTTTTTTTTATAGTTACTAAATGCTAACTTTTTGTTTTTTTACTATTTTGGCCACATCTGCGGAGTACCACAGTGGTTTCTCAAATTTTTTACTGACAAGCCTAATGCAATTTTCTGTTGCCTTCAGCAGTGCAACTTTTAAATAATCCCATTTCTCCTGGGAGGACAGTAGGTCCCCCCTCTGTTTATTTAGGGCCCACACCCACTGCTTAGGGGTGGGGGCCAGGGGGGACCATATTTCCCCCCCCCCCTTATTCTTTTTTTAGGGCCTCCACCCACCGCTCAGGGGTGGGGGCCGGGGGGAGGACGGTAGGTCCCCCCACCATTATTATCTAGGGCCACACCCACCGCTCAGGGGTGGGGGCCGGGGGGGACAGTAGGTCCCCCTTATTGTTTTTTTAGGGCCCCCACCCACCGCTCAGGGGTGGGGGCCAGGGGAGGAGGACAGTAGGTCCTCCCCCCTTATTGTTATTTAGAAGGTCCCCCCCCCTTATTTTACGTGCTTTAAAGCACGTTATTCCAAACAATTTAGGAATGTTAGGTGATGTATGCCCTTTATGGATTAAAACCATACTCTGCATCAACTATGTAATTTTCCATGGGAGTTTTGCCATGGATCCCCCTCCGGCATGCCACAGTCCAGGTGTTAGTCCCCTTGAAACAACTTTTCCATCACTATTGTGGCCAGAAAGAGTCCCTGTGGGTTTTAAAATTCGCCTGCCTATTGAAGTCTGTAGTGGATGACCCTGGGCTGTCCTACAAATTTCACATGTATAACTGTATTCGTGTACATTGCCAGTTTCTATGTGTTGTAAAAGAAATGTATTCCTCTGGTTGTTCGGTAGAATCATTCCCGGAGCTACTGCTCACAGAGACAGGAGACGTATCTGTAATATTGTTAAGCAAGCAAAGCAGGAAGGGGAATTGGATGTACTTGTCCATTTAGGGACAAATGACTTGGCTTGCAATGAGGTTTCAGAGGTTAAGGAAGTTTTTAGTGTTTTTGCCAATGATATACGGCAGGTTGCTTCCACACTGTCATTCTCTGAAGTTCTGCCTGTGCATAACACTCAGAATGACAGGCGGATGCGTATTAGGGACTTTAACTTGTGGCTTGGTGAATGGTGTCGGGAGCAAGGATTTGGCTTTATTGCTCATGGTAGCTCTGTTTGGAATGGAAATAAACTGTACAAAAAAGATGGTTTGCATCTTTCTCAAAAGGGAACAAATGTTCTCAGTGAGCAGTTCAGAGGTTTTGCTAAGATGTATTTAAACTAGTAGGGGGGGGCAAAAGGGTGATAAAACATCAATCCAACTGTCCCCCAAAACAAGGACAGAAGGTGCCTGTAGCAAGTGTGTTAAAAAATGATAAGCTTAGAGTCATGTCTACAAATGCTCGCAGTTTAGGGAATAAGATCCATGAACTTGTGGCAATAATGGCAACTGATAGTGTAGATTTAGTCGCTGTTACTGAGACATGGTATAATGAAAAAAATGACTGGGACATAGCAATACCAGGGTACTCTTTATATAGAAAAGACAGGGAAGGCAAGAAAGGGGGAGGGGTGGCCCTGTATGTGAAGGATAGCATAAAATCTAGCCTAATAAAGGTTAGTGAGACGAACATAGAGTTCATTTGGGTTACGTTAGAATTTGGTAATCACACAGTAGTTCGTGTAGGTGTGATTTATAGGCCCCCAGGACAAATTGAAGAGTTAGATAATCTACTAGTTGAAGAAATAGCTAAAATGACAATGAAGGGGGAAGTTATCACCATGGGTGACTTTAATCTTCCTGATGTGAATTGGAAAACAAAAATAGCTACTTGTGCCAGAAGCACACATATTCTAAACTCCCTACTGGGATTGTCTCTAAAACAAGTCGTTGAGGAGCCAACTCGTAAAGAGGCCATACTAGATTTAGTGTTAACAAATGGAGATTTGGTATCAGATATTACTGTAGGTGAAAGTTTAGGATCCAGTGATCATCAGTCAGTGTGGTTTAATATAAGAACAGTGACTGAGTCACACCACACAAAAACAAAAGTTTTAGACTTTAGAAAAACAGACTTTTCTAAAATTAGAATATGTGTAAAGGAGTCATTATCAGACTGGAGTAACTTAAATGGAGTCCAAAATAAATGGGATTATTTAAAAGCTGCACTACTGAAGGCAAAAGAAAATTGCATTAGGCTTGTCAGTAAAAGCAAAAAATTCAAGAAACCACTGTGGTACTCCGCAGATGTGGCCAAAATAGTAAAAAACAAAAAGTTAGCATTTAGTAATTATAAAAAAACCCAGAGTGAGGAAGACAGAATGACCTATAAGATTAGGCAGAAAGAGGCTAAGCAAGTTATAAGAGCTTCCAAATCACACACAGAAGAGAAAATAGCACAGTCAGTAAAAAAGGGGGACAAAACTTTTTTTAGATACATAAATGAGAAAAGAAAAGTAAAACAAGGATTAGTTAGATTAAAAACAAAAGAAGGAAGGTATGTAGATGAGGATAAAGGTCTAGCTGACTGCCTCAATGAATATTTTTGTTCGGTATTTACAGCTGAAAATGAAGGAAAGGGACCTCTGTTAAAAAAAGGATAAATGAGTCATTTATTACATGTGAGTTTACAGAGGAAGAGGTTCTATTTCAACTGTCAAAAGTAAAGACAAATAAGTCAATGGGACCTGATGGAATACACCCAAAGCTATTAAAAGAGCTTAGTGGTGTACTAGCAAAACCATTAACAGATTTATTTAACCAATCATTGTTAACAGGAGTAGTCCCAGAAGATTGGAAGTTAGCTAATGTTGTGCCCATTCACAAGAAAGGTAATAAGGAGGAGTCGGGCAACTATAGGCCAGTAAGCCTTACTTCAGTGGGGAAAGTGATGGAAACCATGTTAAAGGATAGGATTGTTGAACATCTAAAAACACATGGATTTCAAGATCAGAGACAACATGGGTTTACTTCAGGGAGATCATGCCAAACTAATCTTATTGATTTTTTTGATTGGGTAACTAAAATTATAGATCAGGGTGGGGCAGTAGACATTGCTTACCTAGATTTCAGTAAGGCTTTTGACACTGTTGCACATAGAAGGCTTATCAATAAACTGCAATCTTTGAGTTTGGATTCCAATATTGTTGAATGGGTAAGGCAGTGGCTGAGTGACAGGCAACAGAGGGTTGTAGTCAATGGAGTATATTCGAAGCTTGGGCTTGTCACCAGTGGGGTACCTCAGGGATCTGTACTTGGACCCATTCTCTTTAATATTTTTATTAGTGATATTGCAGAAGGTCTTGATGGTAAGGTGTGTCTTTTTGCGGATGATACTAAGATATGTAACAGGGTTGATGTTCCAGGAGGGATAAGCCAAATGGCTAATGATTTAGGTAAACTAGAAAAATGGTCAGAGTTGTGGCAACTGACATTTAACGTGGATAAGTGCAAGATAATGCATCTTGGACGTAAAAACCCAAGGGCAGAGTACAGAATATTTGATAGAGTCCTAACCTCAACATCTGAGGAAAGGGATTTAGGGGTGATTATTTCTGAGGACTTAAAGGTAGGCAGACAATTTAATAGAGCAGCAGGAAATGCTAGCAGAATGCTTGGTTGTATAGGGAGAGGTATTAGCAGCAGAAAGAGGGAAGTGCTCATGCCATTGTACAGAACACTGGTGAGACCTCACTTGGAGTACTGTACACAGTACTGGAGACCATATCTTCAGAAGGATATTGATACCTTAGAGAGAGTTCAAAGAAGGGCTACTAAACTGGTTCATGGATTGCAGGATAAAACTTACCAGCAAAGGTTAAAGGATCTTAACATGTATAGCTTGGAGGAAAGACGAGACAGGGGGGATATGATAGAAACATTTAAATACATAAAGGGAATCAACTCAGTAAAGGAGGAGACTATATTTAAAAGAAGAAAAACTACCACAACAAGAGGACATAGTCTTAAATTAGAGGGACAAAGGTTTAAAAATAATATCAGGAAGTATTACTTTACTGAGAGGGTAGTGGATGCATGGAATAGCCTTCCAGCTGAAGTGGTAGAGGTTAACACAGTAAAGGAGTTTAAGCATGCGTGGGATAGGCATAAGGCTATCCTAACTATAAGATAATGCCAGGGACTAATGAAAGTATTTAGAAAACTGGGCAGACTAGATGGGCCGAATGGTTCTTATCTGCCGTCACATTCTATGTTTCTATGTTTCTATGTTTCTAAAGCAAGGGAATGAGACTACCGAACAACCAGACCTCCCTGTGTGAAGTGTGCCTTCAATTACCATTTGCAACAATGTTGCAAACGGGTAATTGGCCATCCGTGCAGTGTGGTCTTTGTGGTGGCCGCCATTCGGGAAATGAACACGTGGCGGCGGCCATCTTGGACACCCGAACAGCAGTGTTTTGCCGTCGAGTGTCTGGAACTAAAATCAGACACTTGACTAGGCAAACACCGCTGAGACCTCCAGACTTCCAGTACTTCGTGGGGAAACTACCGAACGGCCCGCTGTTCGGTAGAAAGAACCCCACGAACTAGGGGATTCATTCAAATCCTCCCCAGGCTTCATAACCCAGGCAATTCACATGTTTTTATTCCCTTGTCTGTGACCGACCGCAGGGCCAAAATGCATGGAACTGTTTTCGGATACTTTACCCATGCGGTCGGTCAAATATTTGCCTGTTCATAACTCCCGAACCCCTGGTCCGATCTGGGTGATTTTTGAGTATGTTGCTCACCCAGATCAGGGCTATCAGAGGATATCATTTTTAAAGGGGTATCCCTACGTTTAGGGGTACATCCAGGAACTGGGGGAATTTGGGTACAGTATAAGGGGATTATGATGTAAGCTGAGGGGAGGAGAGATGTGGGGGTTACTGTTCCAAGATTGGAATAATTGTGGAAAACTCCTCCCTTGCATGGGAGCATGCTTTATAAGGCACTGTGGAATAAAGCTTATCAGTTCTGTTCCTGAAACTGTGTGTCGTCCAGTTATTGGGATTGCTATTGGGATACTGCTGTATTACTTTACCTGCTGGAAACCTTGCCTGTGGATTTACTATTGCCTTGTTCCTGAGTCTCACTTGGATTATAAGCGGAGGTAACCTGGGGAATATTGTACCTCCGCTACAAAGTCTATGGCGGTTCGCCCGGTTTGCCCGTTCGCGAACATTTGCGGAAGTTCGCGTTCGCCGTTCGCGACCGAAAATTTTATGTTCGCAACATCACTAGTGAACAATAAATGAATTGTAGAAAAAGAAAATATGTAAAAGGATCACTCTCTTTCCTTGATTAGATTGTGTCTGAAGGTTGAACTAATAAATGTTACAACTAAAGGAAATGGAAAATAAAGGCAATTTTTTTTTAAAACCAACAGATTATGACATACAGTGGCAAAGAGAAGTATGTGACGTATTGGTCATTAAATTTGATCTCATCTGAAAGCCATAACAATGACAACAATGTGCTTCAACAAATAACCCATCAATATCATATAGTGTAATACATGATACATATCCATGATTTAATTCAAGTATTCACATTGCAGAGTAGAAAAAATAGCCTAATTAACATTGCCTATGTGAACCATAATACAAACAATTTGGATCTCAAAAGGCCTCAAATTAAAAACAGTCGACTTTTATAAATATGGAAAAGGTTAATAGGTGTCTATAAAAGCCTTTATGTTGATTGTTAGACAATTGTATGTAGATGTCGAAAGGTTAGCCCTGTTGCTGTGCTCCCTAAAAGAAGGGATCTAGCAAAGATGACAAAATCTTAGTGTGTTAGCTAAAGTCTTACTGAAATTTCTGGAACATGTTAACATCTCTGTTGATTAGTCTTCCATGCACAATACACTTAACAATAACTGAGGTTCTTTAGTACTGCCAGCAATATATTCAGAGTTAAAATGTTTGGAAGGAAAACACACTACCACGTGCGTCCGAAAAAACGGACATCATGCCAATTACCCTTCCAATCTGTAAAATATCAAGGAAATGCATCATGGTTTGGGGCTGGTGGTGGGAGTTGGCATCCAGACCACTCCAATGGGCAGAAGTTGTCTGGGTGCCTGGAGTGTCCCTTTAATAGTTCTGACATGGTATGGAGGAATGATCACTTGTTTTCTAAGCTGTGCAGCGTTTTAATTTTAAAGGGTAAAGCAAATCTTTATCAGATTAGTGCCAGTTAAAAGTCTACATTTAAGAGTGGCCCAATCCGTCAAAGATGGATTGATGTTCACTTAAACTAGTTTTTGTTTAAAAATAAGACTGCACAGGCTGACGGGTTATTGAATTTCTGTAACATGGTTTACAGGAAGCGTGAGAAATTAGACTCCATGTTTAATAGTTATTGGCAAACTCCCTGTCTGATCTCTTCAATATGAAAAGCTATTGCCAAAAGATGGAAAACCTCTCAGCTATTGCCATGTGTGTTCCTTCTTTTATTTAAATAAATAAATTGATAATGGTATTAACGGTGTGCTTTAACTGTGGCAACCTTTAAGGTTTTAAAGCAATGAATGCAAAGAAATGCATGGTATGTTATTTAATTGTAATAAATCTTGATTTTTTTTTTATATTCCTACTATTAAAATAGAAATGTAATTGGTTGAAATTGAATTTAACCAGCAATAAAGCAGTTCCGCTTGGACAAAGAGTAGATTTACCAACAAGCCTCCACCTTACTCATAATTTTACCACATGACAGGAGGCTTCATATTTGCATATCTTTCTTTACTCAAAACTCCAGTAGCATAGAAACATAACAACCAATCAGAAAAAAGATATGGTGCCTATAAAAAGGCCCTGTCTATGACATCACTTCCTCTTTCTTTGCTGCTCCAGCCTACAACAGGTCAGAGTAATTTTTCCTCTCTATATGCTTATAGGAATTACTTGTATACTTGTATTTTTATTATCACCTTGTACTAAATATTACCCCTGGCTACCCATCCTGTCTCCCTATCCCCCATTCTTAGTGTGTCTCCTGCATCATTATATACTATCTCTATTTATCTGTATCTGGCGGTCCGCGGGCGTCACAGCTTCCCATGCCGCACTTGCCACGCGGACCTGTCCTGCGGACTTTACTGGGGATGTGTGGGACAGGTGGAGGGTGGCCGGGACTGTTTTGTGTTGTTTTGCCGCGTTTCTCCCTCTCACTCAAGGCCGCGAGCAAGTCTTCACTGCACACGCGGCCGGCGGCCATCTTGGATCTCGTGGCTCTCGAGACCTGCGACGGCCGCCTTCCCTGCTCTCATGGCGGTTCGGGAATCACCCGATCGCCGCACCCTACTTCTGGATTAACTCCTTCAGGGTTTCTCCCCCCCTCCAGGCACATTTAAGCATACTTGCCTTTAATTTTTGTATTCAAACGTTTTTTCTCTCACAAAGGATACCTTATACTGGAGGACTACATGTATTGAGCACAGTTGTACATAACATATACTATTCCTACAATAGGATCTGCTATACCACTGTACCCTACAAGGGCAGATTGTGTTACTGTACCCTACCAAAGGGCATATTATATGAGTATACCCTGCACAGGGTCTTATTATATTACTGTACCTGAGGGTACAAATTTATGTGGGTGTCCTCTGGGTATTTTTTCATAGCACACGACCTGGGGTGACCCCCCAGATATGCATGCAAGGTCGCTGACAGACCATTTCAGTTGATGTGGGTGTCCTCTGATTGCCACGGCACACCACCCGGGGTGAACCCCGATTATATGCACAAGGGCCTACACCATGGTGTCCGAGATACACACATATAGCCCTGATTTTCTTATTTACGTGCATACAAATGCCTTCTATATACAATATACCAACTGGACGAACCCCAGTTGTACTAAGAGTCTATCTCTATATGTACATGACTCTCCCCCACTGATTTTTATTTTCGCCCAACAGGACAAAAAATCACTGAGAGTCATGGAAGACACCCAAAGCAGCCAAAGCAGCCAAGACTTGCCGTAGCGGCATCAGTGGAAAAGGCCCTCTTGAGGGCTCTACCCCTCAGCCAAGGTGACACGAGCCCCCCAGAACAAATGGATGCCTCGGGCTCCGACGTGTCTAAAGCCAAATGACAACTAAAGGGTTTGAGCCCCCCTTTCGCTAAGTCTAAGGGCAGGCTGCCCGTCAAACGAATTAAGAACGCAGAGCGACGACAGCCCGCACCCCTCCCACTCCAATCCTCGGACGAGGAAGACTCCTATGTACCACATGCCTTGGACGTAGTTGACGAGTGGCACGGGGATGCCTCACCTTCTGATAACGAAGAGTGGCAAGACCTACCGCCCACCTCTTCGAAATACGTTAAAGAGACTTTCCTCAGCAACCGAGACAAGGCAAGCAGTGACGATTTACCCACTGGTCAGACTGAGGACGGGGTGTTTCTGGATGATTAGGGGACTCCGCTCTTCGACCCGCGCACCATCCGACACCCACGGTCCTCAGAATGGACTCTGCCGGAACATCTGGCGAAATTCATACACTACTGGCTGTGCAAACCACTGGAAAAAAAGGTACGGACACGCCTCAGGGCCGAATGCCCCAGACCTCTACTTCCTGACAAGGTGGCACTGACGCCCGAATTCGACGAGACGATGGTGGTCTTCATGTCACGCTCGGGCCGAGACCCTTGTAAAGGGGTCGAGAAAGGCATGAAAGCGGCACAGGACAAAGTCCTAGACTTACTCGGCCCCATCGCTAAGATGCTGTACTTCGCGGATCTAGCACTTAACCAGGATTCCCAACTGGACCCTCACATCATACGGGAATGGGCTCAATGAGCGGTGTGCCTGCTGGGCAACGCGAATGCCGCACTGTGCATCGAAAGACGCAGGTCGGCTCTGATTCACATTGATAGCAAGCTCCTGTATCTCGGGGCTAAAGAATTCGGACCGAAAGCCCAAGGTCTGTTATTTGGCGATGCCTTCATCACTGAACTTAAAAGACACGTGAACCTATTCACCACCCTGAAAAAGGCCCAAACCTCCCTCAAATAAGTGCTCCACACCCCGACTGCGAGAAGTGTTTTTGGAAGGGCTGGTCGGCAGCGGAACCGAGCCACCAGCCGATTTTGGGCCTCAGGTTCCAGATCATTCCCGCAAACTCCGAGTTTCTTCCCGTCTTCAACGCAAAGACCCTAGAAGGACTAGAAGTTTCAAAGGTCGAGGAAGCGGCCACTTCTCCAATGGTGAGTCCACCTATTTGCCGAAATTTATCGCATTTTATAGCAGGCAACCTGTCCCTTTTCTTCAGAATTGGGAGCTGACCACCAAAGACGCCTGGGTCCTTCAGACAGTACGCGGTTTCATCATAGAAACCCATACAAACCGCCCACCCTCCCCCGATTCACATGTCCACGAAACAAAACCGCCTGGTGGACGAGGAGATCCGCGCACTCTTCGAGAAAGGTGCAATAGAATACGCGCCGGGAGGGGGAGGTTTTATAAGCAACGTCTTCCTGGTCAAGAAGAAAACAGGCGATTACAGACCGGTTATCAACCTCCCACAGTTGAACTAATTCGTAATCTACAGGCATTTCAAGATGGAATCTTCTACAAGACCTCCTCATCAAGATCGACTGGTTTACACGTCTGGACCTCAAAGAATATCTAGGGTTCATAGTGAACAGACAGAAATCGTCTCTCTCTCCATCCCAGTCGGTTCAATTCCTCGGCTTCCCAGTCGGTTCAATTCCTCGGCTTCCAATTCCGGGTCCTGAGGATGGACGCAATACCACTCAGGATGCTCGCTCGGATTGTAGGACTCCTCTCCTCCTCCATACAAGTGATATTCCCTGGCCCATTACACTACAGGGCCATGCAACGTCTGAAGGCGCGGTACCTACGCACCGGACACTCTTACGACCATTGGATCCCACTCTCAACGGAAGTGAGGTTGGAACTTCGATGGTGGTTGCTACACATACAAGCCTGGAATGGCAAGGCAATCTTCGGCCCTTCCCCGGACTTCATTGTGGAGTCGGATGCCAGCCTGTGGGGATGGGGTGCTCACTGCTCGGGGAGGCCCGTGGCAGGGGGAGGAGACCAGCCTACACATCAACTGCCTGGAATTGATCGCGGGATCCTTTGCCATCCGCAGCCTGGCCAAGAACAGGTCGAATTGCTGTATCCTGCTCCGCATGGACAATATTTCGGCGGTGCAGTACATCAACCGCTTGGGCGGAGCGAGATCCAAAGATTTGACAGAAGCCACAAAGGACATCTACAGCGTCTGCCTACAAAGGAACATCACACTCCAGGCGGAATATCTACCGGGAATCTCCAACTTAACGGCGGACTGGTTCTCCCGCCACTGGAGAGACAACAGCAACTGGAAGCTCAACAGGGAGATATTCCAGGCACTACGGCAGTGGACATGCCCACTGACAATAGACTTGTTCGCCTCCAGGACCAACCACCAACTACTGAGATACTACAGTTGGCTTCCGGACCCTCAAGGCGAAGCTGCGGACGCTTTCCTACAGGACTGGCCCTCTCTAGGGGCTTACGCATTTCCACCATTTTCCATGATTCCACGGGTGCTGCGATACATGGGCACTCGCAGGATATCACTCCAACTCATAACACCCAGCCAACCATGGTTCCCGGACCTCCTGGAGATGTCCAACGACCACCCCATCCTGCTCCCTACCTCTCCGCTTCTCCTGTCGGGACCTCGAGGGGAACCACATCCCCTCGTCCTGGTAGGACAACTGGGACTGGTGGCCTGGACGATTTCAGGGGTTCCTGGTCAGTCATGGTCTATCGCAATCTACTAAAGACCTCCTCTGGGACTCATGGGCTCCAGGCACCAGGAGATGCTATATGTCCGCCTGATCAGCCTGGAGTGATTGGTGTATGGAAAGGGATTCCGATCCCTTTTCTGCCTCTGTTCCCATGATCCTCAACTACCTAGCCCATCTGTTCTCGATGGGACGATCGTATCGATTCCTAAACGTGATCAGATCTGCTATTTCGGCGGCACACATTCCAGTGCAAGGCAGACCAGTGGGCCAAAACCCACTGGTATGTCGTTTACTACGGGGTGCCAAACTATCGAGACCCCCAGCGCCCAAATACTCTAGCCTTTGGCAGGTGGATGCGGTGCTGGTTTTCCTTCAGGGCTGGCCAGACAACCCCTACCTGTCGCTGAAACAACTGTCAGCCAAGTTGGCCCTTTTGTTATGCTTTGTCTCATTTTGACGGGTGTCAGACGTTAGGGCGTTCAATGTGGACGGTTTCTCTCTCACTCCAGAGGGAGTTACTTTTTCCATTTCACGGCGGACGAAATCAGATTCGTCTTCGGTATCATACCCATACTTTGGGTCAGACCCCAAACTATGCGTTTTCAGGACGCTAATGAGATATACAGAAATCACAGCCTCCCTTCGGAATATTCCGACGGGTCAACTCCTGATTTCTTACGTAAAGCCTCATGGACCGGTGTCTACGACAACTCTGGCTAGATGGGTTCGCTGGCTACAAACATTGGCGGGCGGTGACTCTAGCTTCGGAGCGCATTCGGTCAGAGGTGCGGCAGCATCGCAAGCCTTAATGGCGGGCACCACCCTTACCGACATTATGCGTTGCGCAGACTGGACACGGGAGAGTACATTCAGGACGTTTTATTTCCGCCAAACTACTCATGCTTCCTTCACTCTGGTCAACTCTAAGATTTAAAAATGCAAATTTGAAGCCTCCTGTCATGTGGTAAAATTGAAGATTATATTAGCTTTAGTGTACTAATAATCTTAATTTTAGTAATGACAGGAGGCGAATATTTCCCACCCTGTAAGATCCCTCCCTTGCTCTCTTATGGGTATAGTATATGTTGTTTATGTTCAGGAAGACATTTACATTATGGTTGTATGTTTGCTACTTGAACGTGTATCTTGTCAGATTGGTATAGATAGAGTAATTAGTCATGTACCTGAATTAAGTTGTGTTTTAGATTCTTAACTAGCTTATAACACTATACATTTCTTCTATGGTATGTAACATTTTGTAGGAATCAGCATTGCTTTTTATTTGATGGATTTATGCACACGTTTCTCATTCCATAGAGAAAACTGCTCATTACCTCTATTCACAATCAACGGTGTTTGTTTAAAATAAATACATATGCTTATAAAATATGCTTGTATTGCATATGCGGCCTAATTTTTACTCATAATTTAGAAATGTATAACATCTCATAATTTGGTATATTGATGAAGAAAATGAAGGGCCAAAAATCTGTTAGACCTTGTGGAAAAAGTTATTCATTCCCACAGTATATAGTTTTCCGCCCAATATTTTAGTTTCTTTTGTGAAAGGGGCATTGTAGAGGAAAGTTAAAGGGACACTATATTCCAAAAACTGTTTTGATGGATCAATCATGCCCCTGCAGCCTCACTGCTCAAATCTCTGCCATTTAAGAGCTAAATCACTTTCTTTATGCAGCCCTAGTCACACCTCCCTGCATATGACTTAAACATGGCTTCCTAAACACCTAAAGTAAGATCTAATGTTTACACTTCCTTTATTGCAAGTCTGTTTAAATGAACACTATAGGTTCAGGAACACAAACATATATTCCTGACCCTATAGTGTTAAACCCATCACTTAGGTGACTTGGCCCCCTTTACTCCCCTTAAAAGGAATTAAAACTCACTCTGCCCCCGATCTGCCACCTAGGTGACATCATCAGATTTGCCGATTTTTAACCAATCCAATACTTTCACATAAGGAAAGCATTGGATTAGCCAAATTCAGAGAGGAGGTCGGATGCAGGCAGGGCCAATCAATGTTTTGGCCATTCAGCACTTCCTCATAGAGATACATTGACTCAATCAGCACCTCTAGTGGCCATCTCTGAAAAGGCAGCGTTTGCATGAAAATGCCTGCAGGTAATGGTTATACTCACCATGGCAACTACAATAAACTGTAGTTGTTCTGGTGACTATAGTTTCCCTTTAATTTAGAATGTCTTATCCCGTCCACTGTTAATATCTTACTAGAACTTGTAGGAGCATCCTGTGTGTGATTAAAGTTCAATTTACAGAGCAGAAGATAAAAACTTTATCTTACTAAAGTAAGTTAAGTTTGAATTGAAATAAAATCCTTTTTTCCATGCAGGCTGTGTAAGTCACAGCCAGGGGAGGTGGGGCTCGGACTGCATAAACAGAAACAAAAGTAATTTAAGATAATTGAGCAGTGAGACTGCAGGGGCATGATCTATACACTAAAAGTGCTTCATTAAGATAAAGTTGTTTTGACTACAGGGACCCTTTAATAATGAATACTAGTATTGCTATTGGTAGACAAACCGTGAGGAATAGCACATTCTCTGATGCTATTTAATAGAAAATTATATTTAAAATGAATCTGGGGTTTTCTGTTCACTTGCCCCAAAGTACCACTTTTGGAGTAGAGGATTCCTGACCCGTATGCTACATACATACAGAGTTACATAGTAATTTAGGTTTAAAAACAGACTCAAGTCCATCAAGTTCAACCTTTAACCGCTTAAGGACACATGACATGTGTGACATGTCATGATTCCCTTTTATTCCAGAAGTTTGGTCCTTAACGGGTTAAACACAACCTTTTATGCTGTTGCTCCAAAAGAAGGCCATACAAAAATTGAAACCATGACCATTGAAGCCACAAAAAAAAGAAATAAATATCCAACTTGACTCCATGATAATCAGATTTAAGTAAATATAGTTTTTATTGAAGACAGGAGATTAACGTTATCTTTCTATACTAAAATTCCAGCAGCAAATAAACAAACAAGAAAGTTTTAATGAATAACAGAAACAAAACAATCAAATTGACATTTCTGAGGATGTTTCTTCTGTTGAGTCTGTGAAATATGTAACTTCTTTATGAGATTCATGTGACCCAAAATAAGTAAAACAGTGAGAGGTAGATGAACATTTCCCTCCGGATTGCAAATAGAATCCCGATGCACCTGGATGAGTCTTGGGTAATCTATAAGCATGCTGAGAAGTTGTGGATTCCAAGGTTGCGATGGCCATAGAGGTGTCACTAACACTAGGGTGGCTTCCTGTGATAATGTAAAGAACTCGAGATATCATCTCAAACAGGGCAAACGCATAGTTGACTCCATCATTCCATCATCGATCTCTGACTACCGGATCTGAGCTCAAAATGAAAAACTTGAGATATGATACAAAAAGCTAGTAATGAAACGGCCCAAAGGGAAAATAAATGTTGGAAATTGGTAGGATCCAACATCCAGTAGCTGTAATCCATTAAAAATGGGAATTCTAATGCTCTACAGTAATTAAAATACCCACTAGATATTCTGCTCATAAAACAATGTCCGGTTGAAGTAAAAGTGCCAATATTGTTTGGCAATGTCCACCAGTTGCATGGATTTCATTCCTCTTAAATGGTTCACATATCGAACTGCTGAAATATTGTCCATCTTGAGGAGCACATGCCAATGGGGCTTTTCTTTTGCACAACAGCATAGAGCAAACATTCCTGCCATGAGTTCTCAGCAGACCATCTGCCTCCCGTGAAATTGTTTCCACAGTTTTCATAAGCATGGATCTGCAGTATTCATTAGTCAAAGCCACATTAGCATTTCCTAAGAAACCCACTATACCCTGAGTCTGTCCTCTTGGAATGCCAATATTAGGTAAAACATCAGAGGCTGCTTGAGAGTTTTGGACCCTTGCAAAGGATTGACAGGTCCTTAAAAATGTCAAGACAAACTCTTATATATTTCAGGTCCTGTAACCTGAAATATTTAAGAATTTGTCTTGACATTTTTTAAAGACCTGCCAAGTCCTTTATCGAGGGTTCTTACCTGATTTTGAATTGGATTATCGTATGATTCAGATCAGGAGTCTGTGCAAATATTTGGGCCAAAGTCGGTCTACGGCATTCAGCCCTTCGTTTATTTCTAGTCACTTGATCAAGAGGTTTTCTTAACCAATGTTCCATGTATTGAGCCATTGGAATCCACTCAGCCGATGAGGGTGTTTAACACTACCTGGATCAAATAGCTGTTTTTCTTCAGAATCTAGAATAATATCAGTGATCTCATTTAGTTAAGATCTCAGGTGCCTCAGAATATACAGAGTAATTAAAGGCAGACACTTGGAATTCTCAGTGTCTGAAGATGAAGAGGAGTCATTAGAGGATTTTTTTACTCCTGTGTGCCCCACCTAGTCCATTTATCTTTCTCACAGGCAGAGAGTCTCTTGAGTGATTTTTTACACTCTTTAATTATGCATGATACACTCATAGTGTCATGATATTGGTCTTTTCCCATTTTATAATGTAGAGAATACTTAAGGGAATGTAAAGGACCATCAAAACGGGGAATTGTGTCTGGGTAGCCTTTCCAGATCTCCTGAAAACCTGATTCAACTGACTCCACTGCTGCCCAAAATTGGTATGAGGGAGTATTAGCAATATGAGACAGTTTATTAGGTTTATTAGAATGACTTATAGCCTTAGACACTGATTTTGCAATTGATTCTGGCATAGAGGACATTGCAGTAAAAATAGCAGTGGAAACAGATTGATTTACAGATATGTCCAAAATTGTAAAGTATCATCCATGAGGATTTCACAGTCAATAGATGCACCATGGATTGGAGACTAAGAAGAAGTTATTTTGTGCTCTTTAGAAAACATAATAGCAATTTGTCTCAGTAATACATGTATTTAAATCTGGAAAGGAAACTAACAAATAAAACAAGATATATCTTACAGGAAAAATGTGATACAATGAAGTACAAAACAATTCCCAAGAGAGTTATAACAATGTTGCATACATTTCTGTGTGAAGTTCTGCTGAGGTAAAAATGGACAGTAAATGTAGCTGAAAACCAGTTAACGTGAAATCTAGCAATAATAGTGATGTCAGCGGGAAATGGAAAAAGTGAAGGAAACCTAAGCAGCTCACGTTGCAAATTAACAGAAAAAAAAATGCCATCATTCAACCGAATCCATAAGGAGGGCCGAATAAAAGATATAAGCTAATGGCAAGGCAGAATTACTACGTTGGATGCTGATTGGTTGCTGAGTGTTCAGTTTAGGATATTTCATTGTTCTGTTTGTTTTTTTGTTCATTAAAACTTAATTTAATTTTTCTTTTCTGTTGGAGTTTTATTGAAGAAAGATAATTAATAATATGAGCTTCTTGGTCTGTGATAAAATTATCAATTATATCCTTGAACATTATGTTTTTCCAAAAAATATACATGAATTAAAAAAAAATATATCTACAGAATTTGATAAGGTGACCCTTTTGGACAAAGAATTCCACATCTTTATTGTTCTGATTGTAAAGATCCAATTTCTTTGCTGTAAGTGGAATTGCCTTTTCTCCAGTCTCAATGGATGCTCTCTTGTTTGCTGTATATTCCACTTATGAACAGGTTACCAGATAGCGGTTTGTACAGACCCCGTGTATATTTGTATAGTGCTATGCCCTCTGAGATGCCTTTTCTTTCTAAAGAAAACAAATGCAGTATTTCTAGCCTTTCTTCATAACTAATGTTTTCCAACCCCCTAATTATTTTGTAGCTCACCTCTGCACATTTTATAGTTCTGCAATATCCTTCTTTGAAAAGGTGTAAAAAAATTGCACTGTATATTTAAGGTGTGTATTTGCCATTAAGGCACATTCTTTATTGGTCATATAAGATAAACAAACTGTTTTTTGCATGATAAAGCCTTATTAACCTTGACAATAGCAGGTGGACATTACACACTGTTGACTAGTTTGTTATCTATACTTGTCCCCAAGTCCTTTTGCTTTAATGTTATTCCTAACCAATTACCAAACACATGATTTTAAATGCCCATTTGTCATTTATAAACATATTAAAGAGGCGTGAACCCAGGACAGACAGAACATTGAAGCACTCCACTTATCACTTTTATCCAATTTCAAAATGTTCCATTTACAAGCAGTCTTTGCATGCTCTCTTAAGCCAGTGTTCTATCTAAGAACACATTTTATTTTATCTAAACCAATTTCAATTTGTAAAGTAACATTTGTGTGAAACTGTATCAAATGTTTAGCAAAATCCAACTAGACCACTGTAACAACTGATCCATATTTCTACTTATTTCTTCATAGAACACAATTATTTTTTACCAGTTTTTCATGAAACCATGTTGATTCCTACTAATGATATTGTTGATTCAAATTAATTTCTGAATAGTATTTCTTAACAGCAATTCAAATAATTTGTTAAACTTACAAGTATGTAATTTCTGGGTTGAAATTTTGAACCCATTTTAGATACAGGTACCACATCTGCTTTCTTCAATCCTCTGGTATAATTCCTAAAAGAAAAAAAATCCTGAAAGATTTGGATAGTTCTAAACTAAGCTCCCTAAGTACTTATAAGTGAATACATTGTGGCCCTGGGACTTTGTTTACTGTTTGCTGTAAGCTGCTTGCAACTGGCATTTTTAAATATACAGCTATAGATTTTTCTTTCCTATATACTAAAGAAAACACATTTCGAATTTCTGCCTTGTCCTGATCCTCCTTGATTAACTCTCCTATCTAAGATTGCAATTGACCGACACTTTCACTCTTGACATTAATTTACTTAAAGGGACACTATAGGCACTATGACCATTTCATCTTATTGAAGTGGTTATAGTGCCTGGAGACCTGTGACACTGTTCTTCCATTCAGTATTAACCATTTTCTAGCAATCTTGCACTAAATAATGGTCATTGGCCACTGACAGCCCAGCCCCCATTTAAGGTATGACTGCGAGAGAGGTTTTATACTTCCTTATAGCAATACCAATTCATACCAACAATGAGTGCTGCGATAGGCTAAAAGTGGCCAACTGACACTCCATCATTCACAACCACAAGTAACTGCTAGTATTAAAGCATTAGCACTGAATGGTAGGATGGCACCTAGGTCCTCCAGATACGAAAACAAGTTTTGGGGGTTGATCTTACTCTTTTTGGCTATGAATTTTCCATTTTCCAGTTTAACACATTATTTTTAGAACAAATAAAATAATAACATAAAATAAACCATCCAGCCAAAAGGCCCTATGAACATGAAACTACAGCTTTAATACATCCCTGTGCCATAGCTAAAACATAGATTGACAAAGCGGTTAAAAAGTGAGCTGTTCCAGACAATTACATTGTTCCACAACTAATTTCTATTCATTTGACTCTTGCTGTTCCAGAATTCTTGGGGTTGCCAAAGTTATGCCCCGAAGGCAAGGATATGAAACCTTTTTCACTCCAGATTTAGTGGACTACATCTCCCATTATACTTTTTCAGCCATAATGCTGGCAAAGTGTCAGGAGAGATGTAGTCCACCTCGACTGTAGTGTCCAAGGTTGTCTACCCATGGCCTACGGTATATGAGGTAAGCAAAGCAGCCTGGAGAAACTAATATATTGGTGTTTGTTGTTTGGTATTATAAATGATTATTTTTCTTTAATTTACATTTCACAAATGTCTTCTTCACTATATGCAGTCAACGTCAGCTGGTTAAATTATATCAGACTTTAGCTCCAAAAAGTAGACAAACTAAAATCTATATAACTGACATTGAATTGAGAAACTGAAGGGCAATTTGGATGCAGTTCAGTTTTTATAAGTGCTTTGATACCTTTACTTTGTTTGGAATTTTGACATTGCTTGGCTTACATTGTATTTATTCTTAGGTAGGCACCAATTGTTCTCAATCAAATTGAAATAGTTGATTATGAAACCTAAATTGAAATTCACTTTGCCTTTAATAAATGCTCCCATTGAAATAATCTTTAATTGATTTTACATTTCAATACATATTTGGATCTGAATAACCCACATGCTAATGTGAACTTGTATTAGGGAACCCAATCACATAGTATAAAAAATAAGTTAGATGGCAATTGTATACTAACAAATAATATATATATAAATGTTTTTTTCTTCACACAACAGAACAGACACTAAGTTGCTTTTTTGTCAACAGGGTTGGATGAACACTGTTTTTCTGGTTAACTGAAAATAGTATTGACTCGAACAAAACAATTTAAGACCTAATTGCATGCCATCGTGTTTCAGCTCAATCTGAATAATTGTTTAAATCCAGCATGAAATTTGAACAGTGTCAACAGACAATTAACACACATTGAATCATGCAATTAAATCAAAAGTAATTGGTGAATTCCAGCACAAAATATAATTATGCTTTTGCAGTTACATGTTTAAACTGCCTAAATAACCTGATAGTATCGAACATGTGTGGAGCCATAAGGAAAAAGGCATGACCTTTTAGTTACAGGTCATGTTCCATTGGTCCACACTATGAAATAAATATTTGGTTGGCAAGAGTATATACAAACATAATGATAACTAAAATTCTTATTGCAAGATTTTAGAAAAGTATCTTGATCCCTAATAGAGACCAAGTTATAGCCCAATTATTATATCAACTGGAGATGGAAAACGGGATCATACTTATGAATGATTACCCTAATGATGATACTCTAACGTTATATTCTAATCTTGTTGAAAAGAGTACACAGTCTTTACTCAAACACTTCAGCAAGCAAACATGTTTTAGGTGTTTGGAGCATTCATTTAGAGAACACCCATTTACTCTAATGTTTGCTTTCATTGTAGAGTCAAGTTCCTTGTTTTTTAGTTTACCCGCAGTTAGTTTGAGTGCCACAATGAAATGTTTTAAAGCTTTGTTCACCACGCAAAAGTACAGATCTAAAACTTGGTACCTTGCACCTTCAATGGTGGCTTTATGTGGTTTTATGAGACTCCAGCAAATGGATCCTAGTATCGTGTACATTGGATGTTCTGTGATAAAATTTCTCTGTTACCTTCATTTGTCTTTACATATTTTAAAAATATCCATGAAAGTGGCATCTATGCCCCAAAGTTATTAAAAGAGCTTTGTGGTGTACTAGCAAAACCATTAACAAATTTATTTAACCAATCATTGTTAACAGTAGTAGTCCCAGAAGATTGGAAGTTAGCGAATGTTGTGCCCATTTACAAGAAAGGTAGTAGGGAGGAGTCGGGCAATTATAGACCTTACTTCAGTGGTGGGGAAAGGGATAGAAACCATGTTAAAGGATAGGATTGTTGAAAATCTAAAATCACACGAAATTCAAGATCAGAAACTACATGAGTTTACTTCAGGGAGGTCATACCAAACTAATCTTATTGATTTTTTTGATTTGGTAACTAAAATTATAGATCAGGGTGGCAGGGCCGGTGCAAGGATTTTTGCCGCCCTAGGCAAAAAATTTTTGCCGCCCCCCATATGTCCAGCCCACCATGTGACATCACAATGCCCCGCCCATATGCTCTGCCATATGGGCCAACGCCAGTCTTCACAAAGTGTCTTATCTGAAAAGACAGTGTGTTTACATTAGAAAGCCTACAGGCACAGGCTATAGACACCAGAACCACTACATTATGCTGTAGTGCTTCTGGTGACTATAGTATCCATTTAATGTGAGGTAAATTAGAGATTAGTGCCACTAATAATATATTGGATTGCCTACTTACCACCAGATGAGGACAAGAGGCTGATGATGGGCTCAGTCTGGCTCCACAGGTCTGGTGTAGAAGAGGCTCTCTAGAGACTGTTTTTAACAGTGCTCACAACAATTAACGAACAGGAAGCAGCTCCATTTTTTAGGGCCCCTTACACAGCTCAAGGTCTGGGCCCCCAGGGGGCATACGCCTACAATGCCCACCCATAAATCCACCTACATGGCCCATCCGTGAGTTGGGGATGTTTTATGTGTGCAATTTGTGTAAGGGATGTAGTGTGTTTATAGGGGATGTAGTGTGTTTTTGCTTGTAAGGAATGCATTGTATGTTTCTGTGTGTGTGTGTGTGTGTAAGGGGTGCAAGGTTTGTTTCTGTGTATGTAATTGAATGCAGTGTGTGTCTGTAAGGGGTGCATTAATTATGTAAGAGAACGTAAGGGATGAATTGTGTGTTTCGGGTGTGTCTGTGTGTGAGTAGGAATGCATTGTTTGTTTCTGTGTGTGTGGGGGGGATGCATTGTGTATGTGTGTAGTGTAAAAGAGAGGGTTTGTGGGGTAGGATAGGGTCCTTATCCCCCCCCTCCCTCCTATAGTGCTCCTTATCCCCCCCTCCCATAGTGCTCCTTATCCCCCCCCTCCCATAGTGCTCCTTATCCCCCTCCTCCCATAGTGCTCCTTATCCCCCCCTCCCATAGTGGTCCTTATCCCAACCATCCCTCCCCTAGTGGTCCTTATACCCCCCCATCCCTCCCCTAGTGGTCCTTATACCCCCCTCCCCTAGTGGTCCTTATACCCCCCTAGTGGTCCTTATACCCCCCCCTCCCCTAGTGGTCCTTATACCCCCCTCCCCTAGTGGTCCTTATACCCCCCCTCCCTTAGTGGTCCTTATACCCCCCTCCCTTAGTGGTCCTTATACCCCCCTCCCTTAGTGGTCCTTATACCCCCCCTCCCTTAGTGGTCCTTATACCCCCCCTTAGTGGTCCTTATACCCCCCCTCCCTTAGTGGTCCTTATACCCTCCCCCCCTCCCTTAGTGGTCCTTATACCCTCCCCCCCTCCCTTAGTGGTCCTTATACCCCCTCCCTCCCTTAGTGGTCCTTATACCCTCCCCCAGTGGTCCTTATACCCCCCTCCCCTAGTGGTCCTTATACCCCCCCTCCCTTAGTGGTCCTTATACCCCCCCTCCCTTAGTGGTCCTTATACCCCCCCTCCCTTAGTGATCCTTATACCCCCCTCCCTTAGTGGTCCTTATACCCCCCTCCCTTAGTGGTCCTTATACCCTCCCCCCCTCCCTTAGTGGTCCTTATACCCCCCTCCCTTAGTGGTCCTTATACCCCCCCCTTAGTGGTCCTTATACCCCCCCTTAGTGGTCCTTATACCCTCCCCCCCTCCCTTAGTGGTCCTTATACCCCCCCCTCCCTTAGTGGTCCTTATACCCCCCCTCCCTTAGTGGTCCTTATACACCCCCCTCCCTTAGTGGTCCTTATACCCTCCCCCCTCCCTTAGTGGTCCTTATACCCTCCCCCCCTCCCTTAGTGGTCCTTAAACCCTCCCTCCCTCCCTTAGTGGTCCTTAACTCCCCCCCCCCCTTAGTAGTCCTTAACACCCCCCCCCCCCTTAGTGGTCCTTACCCTCCCCTCCTGCCCATGTAGCGTGGACGGGCGGCGCGGAACGCGGGACAGGAACCATTGTTTCCTGTACCCGGCCGCCGGCGGAATGACAGGAAATGCTCACTGAGCACTTCCTGTCATTCCGCCGGCGGCCGGGTACAGGAAACAAAGGTTCCTGTCCCCGTTCCGCGCTGCCCGACCACGCTACATGGAGACCGTCAGGAGGGAGCGCTCTGCGCTTCCCTCCTGCCGGTCACTCAAACCCGGCCGCCCTCACACAGCAGTGCTGCGCCGCCTGGGGCTTGCTAAAGCGCTCAGGCGGCGCAGCATGAGGAGGCGCACCGGGGACAGGGATCCGGCGCCCCCTAGTAAGTTGCGCCCTAGGCGGCTGCCTAGGTCGCCTTACAGGTGGCGCCGGCCCTGCAGGGTGGTGCAGTAGACATTGCTTATCTAGATTTCAGTAAGGCTTTTGACACTATCACACATAGAAGGCTTATCAATAAACTGTAATCTTTAAGTTTGGATTACAATATTTTTAAATGGGTTAGACAGTGGCTGACTGACAGGCAACAGAAGGTTGTAGTTAATGGAGTATATTCGAAGCATGGGCTTGTTACCAGTGGGGTGCCTGAGGGATCTGTACTTGGACCCAATCTCTTTAATATTTTTATTACTGATATTGCAGAAGGTCTTGATGGTAAGGTATGTCTTTTTGCTGATGATACAAAAATAAGTAACAGGGTTGATGTTTCAGGAGGGATAAGCCAAATGGTAAATGATTTACGTAAACTAGAAAAATGGTCAGAGCTGTGGCAACTGACATTTAATGTGGATAGGTGCAATATAATGTCCTAACCTCAACATCTGAGGAAAGGCGTTTAGGGGGTAATACTTACAGATGACTTAAAGGGAGGCAGGCAGTGTAATAGAGCAGCAATATATGCTAGCAGAATGCTTGTATAGGGAGAGGTATTAGCAGTAGGAAGAGGGAAGTGCTCATGCCATTGTACAGAACACTGGTGAGACCTTACATGGATTATTGTATGCAGTACTGGAGACGTATCTTCAGACAGATATTGATACTTTGGAGAGAGTTCGGAGAAGGGCTACTAAACTGGTTCATGGATTACAGGATAAAACCTACAAGGAAAGGTTAAAAAATCTTAACATGGGGGCGGGGCCTGACCGCCGACCGGATCAGACGCATGTCGTCTGAGCTCCTGCACCAGAACCGGAATATCGGTGCTAACGGCGATCCGATCACAGCTACAGCCCTAATTTTGGATCCACTGGACTCACTAGCTGCCGCTGAACACGGGGATACCCCTCAAGTTCCGATCCGGATTCAAAGTAACCTGATTGAGGTCTGCGGCCTAGGAAGGCTTGAGCTGGGGTGAGACGGCCGCTCTCCCAGTTCTCCGGTCGGCGCTCCGCTGCCCCGTCCCCCCCCCGGACCGGCGAGGGTCATCCCGGTTCCCATGGCAAACCACTGCTACACTTCCCCACACTTCCCCATCCTGCGGAAAATTGCGGCCTGGACACGGCACCCTGAGATGGCGGCCGACTGACTCCTCGTGCTCTAGGAGGTGGGGATCAGAGGCGACACAGCAGAGCTGGGGCAGATAACAGCCATTGGAACAGGCTCCTGACATCACCAGCACTACTTATACTATTCCAGATTGAAAGCAGCACGGAAGGCGGCACAGTCGCCACAGGCACCGAATCGCCCAGCGGGACAGAGACTGCAAGCACCTAACAGTCAAAAGGTAACTGGACGCTCTCCTCGCCCAGGCACTGTAGGTGCTACCCCACCAAAGCCCTGCTCCCCCCCCAGGACCAGCAGGGGTTATCCCGGTACAACACGGAAAAGCATCTTAAGTGTGAGAGCCCCAGTGACAAAAATATGGGAGCAGCCGAAAAACAAGCAGCTAAACAAAATGGCCGCCGCTACAGGCTGGGACTTTGATGCTAAACTCAACAACCTGATTACGGCTTTTTGGGACAAACTAAAAATGTGGCACCAACAGGCTCAGACGCAAGGCAAGCTGAAACACTCACCTCAAAAGACACCCTCCCGATCCAGTGGCAAACCCAAGCTGACCAAGGCGCAGAGAACCCGAAAATGGCGGACCACACGTCGCTCACACGCGGCCCACCGGAAAGCAGCCAGGCAACCCTGCGCAAGAAAAGAGACCCGGAGACCACACAGAGGAGGCCTCAGCGCTTCCATTGCAAGGCGAGATGGCGGAGAGCCCCTAACGGGTCAGAGAAGGGACTACCTGCTCGAGCACATAAAAGGCATCGGGTGACGATTAGCAACTAAAGGGACTCATTATACCGCAGTTTAACACAGTCCCCAATTTTTACACTTGTTCCACATAACCTGAATTATTGCTTCCTAATGCTTTGCATTTCCCTAACTACTCCAGCAGTCTCAAGAACAAGCACAGCCAATATTTAACCTTTTAAGTAACAGTTAAGCTATGATGTGCACATGTTATACTCTCCTCTTGTTCTCACTGCTCTGGTTTACAGCAGGTACTCTACATACTGTGACTTAAGTTAAAATATAATTAACGTGGATTTATATATATAGTTTGTTTATGCTTAGAATAATATATCAGCCTGTACTGACGCTGACCTAACACGTATGACCCTCCTTTTAATCAAGCTTAGTTCCATAGCATTCCTTAATGCCTCTCTAATGCGATACCATACTATAATAACTACCTACCCAAGCAATGTTAGCACTCTAAGCAGGACGACCAATGCTTCAACCTCTAGACCTACTCTTATGTTATAACGTCGTTATATCTATTATTGTTACCTCGTCTGAACAATGCCTAAGTACTAATAATATATAAAATTTGTGCAGATCTTCTAATGCCATGTTTGACACTGTAAGAATCTATTTCGCCTGCGACTGCTGTTGTGGCAACACAGGCTCGTTTGTATCGCTTGCACAACAAAAATAAAGAATTAAAAAAAAAAAAAAAAAAAAAATCTTAACATGTATAGTTTTGAGGAAAGACGAGACAGGGGTGATATGATAGATACATTTAAATACATAAAGGGAATCAACACAGTAAAGGAGACTATGTTTAAAATAAGAAAAACTACCACAACAAGAGGACATAGTCTTAAATTAAATTGGCAAATGTTTAAAAATAATATTAGGAAGTATTACTTTACGGAGAGGATAGTAGATGTATGAAATAGCCTTACAGCTACAGTGGTAGATGTTAACACAGTGAAGGAGTTTAAGCATGTGTGGGTAGGCAAAAGGCTATCATAGCTATAAGATAAGGCCAGGGACCTAATGAGAGTATTTAGAAAATTGGGCAGATTAGATGGGCCAAATGGTTCTTATCTGCCGTCACATTCTATGTTTCTATGTTTGATACACAGTGGCCTTTCCCCTGCAGGAATTGCTCTCTGCTTTCTTTTTAAAGGTCTTAAAATTAGCCATAATAAAATATATTTATGAATTCAAGAACATTTGCTCTTATGGGATACAGTGCATTCAGAATCATATCCCATATTAACAATTGCCTTGTCTTCATAAGTATGGTTTAAAGTGGTCAAATATTTTATGTGGAATGAGATTAGCCATAGTAAACATTTGAGTCACTAACCCCTTTACTCACCAATTATTGTATATACATTTTTACTTTGCAAAATAAATTTAAGTGCATAAAGTCTCATACAATTATTTTTACCCCATTCTATAGAAGAATACATTTCTGCGCCATAAGCTCATTCCACTAATTTAATGTCCAAAAGTTTGCTAAAAAAAAGTCAACCAACTATTCTGACTCTGACGCATTAAAGAATGTTTTCATTGGGTCATATCATTCCTACAGTCAGTGGGTGGTGGGGATGAATGAGATCTCTGAATACATTGTTAGCTTTATATTTACATTTCAAGCATTAATAAATATTGTTATAGTACTTTTCAAATACCCTTTTAGAAATATATGATATAACTATATGTACTTTACATGTACATTCTGCTGAAATGCAGACCTTATTCTGTCTAGAGATGTCCCGAATAGTTTGCTGGCGAATAGTTCCTAGCGAACATAGCTTGTTCGCGTTCGGTCCGCCCCCTATTCGTCATCATTGAGTAAACTTTGACCCTGTACCTCACAGTCAGCAGACACATTCCAGCCAATCAGCAGCAGACCCTCCCTCCCAGACCCTCCCACCTCCTGGACAGCATCCATTTTAAATTAATTCGGAAGCTGCATTTTTTTTTTTTTTTTTAGACAGAAGTGTGTTATATTTGAGCATGCTAGGCTGAACGTGCGTGTATCATGGCTAGTTGCACTGAGGGTATGAGTATATAGCAGTACATTGTTGTGAAAGATGGCTGTCATGTTTAGGGTGTAGCTTGCACGTTATCAACCGTGTATTTATATCAGCAGCTCCACCACTAGTTATAAATCAAGTGTGAGTCGCCCCATGAGATGAGACTAGTGAATAACATAATACATGAACGGTTAAGGTAAAGGCATGTAAGGAACTACGACTATAAACTCTTTAGGAGGTGAAATAATGACATGCTTAAAACGCTTGCTACTTTACGATTAGTTAATGTGCAGAGAGCAGTTCATGTGATCAAAGGCATGGTGTGGAGGATCGGCTATAGTGGGCTGCTGTTTACTGCTTGTGCTCATCCGATCCCTTCTGGGTGCCAGGTGCAGACCCTGGGAGTCCCTGATACCTGGAACAGTAAAGGCAAGTCTCTGGCTGAGTGCCAGGTTCGCGGCTTGAGGTGGTGGAAGCTTGTTTTGTCGGGTGGTCGGATCTGTCCCGGTGGTGCTTCACGTCCGGTGCGGGATTGTGGTGGCTTAAAGTGGAGGCGAGTGCTTGAAGTGGGGCAGGCTCTGCATTTCTGTTTGTGCCTCCGGTCCCGTCTTCGACGCCTTTTGTGTTGGTGGATTTTAATGGGGACTGCTTCGCTTAGCTGTGGTGGAGCTTGTTGGGGCTGTGGTGGAGCTTGTTGGAACATCCTGCTTGTAATTTGCTTCCAAAATTGATCAAAGAGTCTGTCCAGCTTAGACTCAATATCCTGCCATGCTTTGCTGGTACCAGGAGGACACGCGGCTGCCGCCATATTGGGAGAGTCGCAGATGAGTATGTCAGCCTGGGCGACTGTGCTCTGTGCGTCCATTAGCTCCAGAAAGCCTCTCAGGGGTGGACCGGGATAACCTCCACTGGTCCGAGGGGGGGGGTTACGGAGCTCCTGCCGGGAAGTAGCTGCTCCTGGGCATCCCGGGATCGAGAGATCGGCCGCCTCTCCCGCCCGGTGAGCACCAGGCCACACTTGCCACGCGGAGGTGAGTAAGACTCTGTTGAGTTGCTGACCGCTATTAAGCATGTCGGGTCGGTGAGGTAGGAGCAACATTGCTGGGTCATCCCCTTCTGGGGTGAAATTTGCTTGTTGATAGCTGCTTAAAGTGAGATATTGAGGGAGCTCACACGAAGTGCGTCTTTCCTCCATGACAGCTAGGCCCCGCCCCCCCGGAAGCTGCATTCTTAGTGATAGGAGTGACAGTGTAGCTGCTGCTGATTTAATAGGGAAATCGATAGCTAGGCTAGTGTATTCAGTGACCACTACAGTCCTGAAGGACTCATCTGATCTCTGCTGTAAGGACAGCACCCCAAAAAGCCCTTTTTAGGGCTAGAACATCAGTCTGCTTTTTTTTTTTCCTGTGTAATCTAATTGCAGTTGCCTGCCTGCCAGCGTGTGTGTCAGGCTCACAGCTTATACTGTGCCCACTTGCCCAGTGCCACCACTCATATCAGGTGTCACAATAGCTTGCATTTAAAAAAAAAATAATACAATTTTGACTGTAATAGATTGAATAGCAGTTAGTTGTCTGCAAGCGTGTGTGTCAGGCCTACAGCGTCTACTCTGCAAACTTCTGCCAGTGCACAGTGCCACTCATATCTGTTGTCACAGTAGCTTGCACGCATAGTACCACTAATCGAAAAAAAAATGACAGGCAGAGGCAGGCCACCCCGCAGGGGCCGTTGTGGTCGTGGTGCTGTGATTCCCTTTGGCCCTAGAATAATGCCCAGTGTTCAGAGGCCACATACCCTGAACTCGAAAAGTTCTGAGGATATAGTTGACTGGCTAACACAGGACACCCAATCTTCTACAGCTTCTGGTCGGAACCTTGACGCACCATCCTCCTCCAGCTTAGCTTCGGGCACCTCTCAAGTTACCACTCGCCCGCCTGCCACCACCACCAACACTAGCACCACAGCCGCTTCACTTGATCTGTCAGAGGAGGTATTTACACATCAGTTGGAAGAAATGAATGATGCACAACCATTATTGCCAGAGGATGTAGCTAACAGGGATATGTCTCAGTCAGGCAGCATTACACACATGGACGTACGGTGTGATGATGATGATGTTGTACCCGCTGCTGCTTCCTTTGCTGAGTTTTCAGATACAAGTGAAGAGGTTGATGATGACGATGCGTCCGTGGATGTCACATGGGTGCCCGCTAGAAGAGAAGAAGAACAGGAGGAAAGTTCAGATGGGGAGACAGAGAGGAGGAGGAGACGAGTTGGAAGCAGGGGGAGGTCGTCGCAAGGAGCTAGTGGCACAGTCAGACAGCATGCATCGGCACCCGGGGTCAGCCAGACAGCACGCCAATCAACGCATGCTGTTGCCACCACCAGAATGCCGTCATTGCAGAGCTCAGCAGTGTGGCATTTTTTTTGTGTTTCTGCCTTTGACAACAGCGATGCCATTTGCAACCTGTGCCAAAAGAAACTGAGTCGTGGGAAGTCCAACACCCACCTAGCTACAACTGCTTTGCGAAGGCACATGATCGCACATCACAAACACCTATGGGATCAATACATGAGTACAAGCAGCACACAAACTCAAAGCCGCCATCCTCCTCCTGGTCCGGCATCTTCAGCCACGTCAACCACTGCTGTCCTCCTTGCCCCCTCTCAACCATCCGCCACTCCGTCTCTCGCCTTGAGCAGTTCCTGCTCATCTGCCCACAGTCAGGTGTCTGTCAAGGACATGTTTGAGCGTAAGAAGCCAATGTCATCCCCTTGCCCGGCATCTGAGAGCTGGCTTGTCTGAACTCTTAGCCTGCCAGCTTTTACCATACGAGCTGGTGGAGTCTGAGGCGTTCAAAAAATTTGTAGCTATTGGGACACCGCAGCGGAAGCTACCCGGACGAAATTTCTTTGCACAAAAGGCAATCCCCAACCTGTACTCGATTGTGCAAAAGGAAGTAATGGCATGTCTGGCACACAGTGTTGGGGCAAGGGTCCATCTGACCACTGATACCTACACTGCGCATTGGGTAAACCTGCTGACGGCTGCCAAGCATGGAATGTGTAGCTCTGCAGAGGAGTTGGTGACACCGCCACGACTTGCAGGCAGGCCTGCTGCCACCTCCTCTACTCCTCCTACTCTATCCTCTTCCATTACCTCCTCGGCTGGGTCCTCTTCTGCTGCTGCATCTTGCTTCACATCAACAGCACCCCCCAGCTCCCCAGGTACTATTCCACATCCCAGATACGGCAGTGTCCTTCCGTCTTGGGGTTAACTTGCCTGAAAGCAGAGAGTCACACCGGACCAGCACTCCTGTCCGCCCTGAACGCACAGGTGGATCAGTGGCTGACTCCGCACCAACTGGAGATCGGCAAAGTGGTTTGTGACAATGGAAGAAATTTTTTGGCGGCATTGAATTTGGGCAAGTTGACACATGTACCGTGCATGGCACATGTGTGTAATCTGATCGCACAACGCTTTGTGCATAAGTACCCAGGCTTACAGGACGTCCTGAAGCAGGCCAGGAAGGTGTGTGGCCATTGCAGGCATTCCAAAACGGCCATGGCACACTTTTCAGATATCCAGCGGCGAAACAACATGCCAGTGAGGTGCTTGATTTGCGACAGCCCGACACGTTGGAATTCAACACTCCTAATGTTTGACCGCCTGCTACAACAAGAAAAAGCCGTTAACAACTAATTGTATGATCGGGGTGCTAGGACAGCCTCTGCGGAGCTGGGAAATTTTTTGCCACGTTACTGGACGCTCATGCGCAATGCCTGTAGGCTCATGCGTCCTTTTGAGGAGGTGACAAACCTAGTCAGTCGCACCGAAGGCACCATCAGCGACATCCTACCATTTGTTTTCTTCCTGGAGAGTGCCCTGTGAAGAGTGCTGGATCAGGCCATAGATGAGCGTGAAGAGGAAGAGGAAAAGTTGTGGTCACAATCACCACCAGAAACAGCCTTATCAGCATCGCTTGCTGGACCTGCGGCAACGCTGGAAGAGGATTGTGAGGAAGAGGAGTCAGAGGAGGAATGTGGCTTTGAGGAGGAGGAGGAAGACCAATCAGTGAGGACAAGGAACGGGACATGGCTAGCTTGGTATCCAACCTTGTGCAAATGGGGAGTTTGCGGTTGTGCAAATGGACTGTTTGTGGTTGTTTGCGGTGCGTTAAACGGGGAGTTTGGTCTGTCACTGTGAAGCGGGCATAACCCTTACACTACCTGATCGATACAACATCATACCTGATGTTTTAAAGCACGTTATTCCAAACAATTTAGGAATGTTAGGGGATTTATGCCCTTTATGGATTAAAACCAGACTCTGCATCAACTATGTAATTTTCCATGGGAGTTTTGCCATGGATCCCCCTCCGGCATGCCACAGTCCAGGTCCAGCTCTTTTCCATCACTATTGTGGCCAGAAATTGTCCCTGTGGGTTTTAAAATTCGCCTGCCTATTGAAGTCTATGGCGGTTCGCCCAGTTCGCCCGTTCGCGAACATTTGCGGAAATTCGCGTTCGCCATTCGCAAACGGAAAGTTTTATGTTCGCGACATCTCTATTTCTGTCTGGTCTGACAACAATCCTAATTTCAGTGGCATTGTCTCTATTTCAGGGTCAGGTCACATCATTCTGCTTTCATTATAAAGCTGTTTTTGTTCCGGTGACTATAGTGTCCCTTTAAATGATCTGCAACATTTTGAATAACAATTCAATGTACAGCAGCATGTGGATTTAACAAAAACAAACAAATGCATTACGTAAACATTTTACAAAGCAAAATATCTTTAGGAACCATTAAAATCTATCGAAATGTACCAAGAAACCAGTGCAATCGTTTGTGATACTTCTATCTAAATTATTAATATTTTTGGTGCCTTGATATATGAATCTGGACCAATGCAGTATCCTGTTTCTACAGCTCTCTGAAAATAAGATTTTGTGATCACTGCTCCATCCATTTGGTGCTTTCAGTCCACATATAAATTTGATTTGCAGAGGCCATGAAAGAACAGAAAAGATATTCTTTGCGAGCAGTGCTGACTTTATTGGGGAAGATAAAAGACTGATTGAGGTGGTGCATGTAACAGCTCAATAACTTTTAACTCATTCATTGAAAGGTAGAATTTTTTTTTCAGTCCTTTTCTTTCAAAGCAAATATTACTGTAATAATTGTTTACTTTAGAATGCAAAAATCAGAATAAAAAATATCTGTATAAAACACTTTTTCAGATGTGATACATTAAATTTTTAATGCAAATTGTAATTTATTGTTGCTTTATAGAAAAATAAGTATCTGCGTATATACCTGATAAATTATAATAAAATGAATATATATATGTAACCAGGCAGTAAAGTAGATTTACTTGTTTAGGTACTTAACAAGATAAACACATTGTAACAAGTTTTTTGTTTGTAATGCACAATTTAAAACAATTGGAAAATATTAAAAGCTAAATGAGCCTAATTGTTGGTTAAATACTAATAGTTAAAACTATTATTTACACATTTAGAGATTGTTCGCTTAAAAGCTCTTAAAAATGTGAGTGTAATATCAATTACCTTCATCACGTTTGCACTGGTCCATACAATATTACACTATTTTTGTTTTAGTTTATGTTCTTCTTTTTTCACATATTGTTTGACAATCCCAAATTATTGAGGGGGGGAGTCATAAAATATTATTAATTTAAGCTCTTCACTCATTACTTTTGTATTTTTTGTAGGGTTTATCACCTAAACACCGAGTTACTGTTTTATGTGAATATTAAATTAAAGAGCACTCATGCAACACATAAAAGGCAGTATGGTGATGTTTATATGCAGTAATAGTAAATGACTAACTATACTGAATACATTTATTGGACCCAATTCCATATGCTAAATTTGGTGTTTAGTCAACCAAATCATGGAAAGTTGATGGTATTGCAAGAGAGTAATCTGGGTCCAGGGGTGAAGGAGAGGTCGGAGTCAAAGAGAACACTTAGGCAGCGAGCCTGTGAGGTAGAGCTGAGGGGAGCACCAGTAACTTGGAAGGAGACTGACACAGAAGTAGCAACACTTGAGGAAGAAAAGACCAGAAGTTCTGCTTTGGACTGGTGAAGTTTAAGGAAGTGAGCAGCCATCCAGTTAGCAATAGAAAAGATGCAATCAGAGACACGTGTCAAGAGGGGAGGTGAGAGATCAGGAGAAGACAGAGAGATCTGTGTGTCATCCACATAGAAATGATAGTGGAAGCCATGACGAACATGAAGAGGATGAAGAGGAAACATGGATGATGTCAGAAACACATCAGGGGGGTAGGAGGTGACAAAGACACATGAGAGACATAGACAGGATTCGAAAGACACATAAGAGATATGGTGGCATAGCAGAGACACATTAAGAATATAGGAACATTGCAGAAACACAATAGAGACTTGCAGAGATAAGTAAGGGATGTGAGCAATGTCAGATGGATGTCTCTTATTTATTACCCCCCACCTGCTGGCAACTAGTGGGGGTAGGGAGCTGGACAATCTCCATTAATTTACAGTTTCTCACCCAATGCTTATGCATGTGGGGAGGGGGGCTATTCCCCCATTCTTTTACAGGCACTTGCTCAATGGGATTGGGTCTTTCTAGTGACCAGGCAGCAATTTCCAGTTGCTAGATTGAAATATATAATAGGTATACCCCTACCTGTCATAAAATTGGGAGCTTTTTTGCCCCCATTTATTTTTGTTTTACTTTTTTAATGTGGCGGCTGGCTAGCAAGCTCTGGCCAGTCACCACATAGTGAAGCCACACATTGCTGAGGTTTTTACATCTATTTGCCAGCTGTTAGTGATTCCAGTAGGCAAATAGTAATTACAATTCTCATTCACTTGTAAAAAGTAAGTGAATGATTATTTGTGAACGTGCATCCTACAAGATGCATTTGAGTCTGAATTTTGTTAAAACCGGTGCTTTGTGGATTTTCAGAATCCTATACTTCCTATAGGATTTGGATGCAAAAGCACTGATTTGAATCCAGACACTGAATTCAGAATGATTGATGCAAATCTGGTCAGACAAACCGAATTATGACCTGGTTTGACTTTGGTAAATATGAGAATTTCCATTCTGGTTTGAATTTAGCCACTTTTTACCAGATTTTGTCCATCAGGATAGATTTCAGTGTTTAGTGAATAACCCTATATGTGTTCAGGATAATAATTGTAGGTTAAATTTAAAAACCACATTGATTTTTCATTGGGTCCCAAAAGGGGAATATTTCTTACAGTTCAGTCGAAGCAAAAATGCAATAAAAGTAATTCTAGCTACTCTCGCAGGACTTAAAAAATATTGTTGGACCTCTGCAAAAAAAGGTAAAGCATGATGACATTTTGTCTAGACTTCCCTCAAGGACAAAATACAATTTGTTTCCCCTAACCTTAATTAGAAGATAATCCCTATGGCCTCAAACTGTAATGTGGCCATTTATTCAATGGATTCCATTTAAACGCCTATATTTATTTGTATTGGGCTTTTTAATATGCAACCTAATAATGTTACAGCTCAAAATGTCCTGCTTCACCCCTCAATCATAAGTCATAAGGGAAATCTAAGGGTAGGAAAAATATTATGTTTTATGCTTTCAGCTTTTCAATTTGGTTATGGCTAGGCAGAAAAGAACAGTGCCTCTATTATGAAAAGACAAAAAAAAAAACCACAAATTGAATATTTTTAGCAGAAAGATCTGTCAATCTTTTTTTGTTGCTGATGGTGAACCCATAACCTTGCCACATTTAAATTATGAGCTAGTTTTCTAACAGGGACATTCATTACATTGCAGGCGACAGTAGCTCTGATCGGGTTAAAGACACCATTAACCCCTTTATTGCATGGAACTAACAATCCATTTGCAGTCTAACACTAGTTCACAATAGTTCTCAGATGCCTCAGTGAACAGGTCCTTTATAATAATCTATGGAAGTCACTTCTATTAGATTTCCTATCATTCCAATGCATTTTTTGTCTAATGGATTTTTTTCATTTTTTTTTAGCACCATCCGAGCCTCTGACAGTATTGCAGATGGAATAATGGCATTTTCCACACAGTCAGTCTGATACATATATTTTTTAACTGTCATTAAATAGCACAGATTTTTGGGGAGGGGTAGCCTTAACAGGAGTGCTGATTTAACAAGCAGCAAACAAACATGATTTGGCAGGCACATACCACTTCCATTAAGCCCCAAAACAGCTTCAACAGTTTTGACCTCCCAGTCTTTAAAAGCACTTTGTATCTCTGTGTTGAAACAGGCTGGTATGATAGCTAGCCATAAATCCTTATCCTGGCAGCAACAATTTCTGAGCCATTGTGGGAAAAAAAGGGATTGCGGTATTTACCGCTTTGACGGGAAGATTGATCTTCACTTACAATATCTGACACTTCTCTCTTGATTTAAGGAGCTGTTGATAGCTGGCAAGACCAGAATTGATTTAATGCAGTTTTCATTCTTAGTGGGGTTCATCTTGAAGTAATGAGGACTGATGTTGTTCAGAGCATTGGCTGCCTTAATTTATGTTTCAATAATGTGATATTATCATTGGATTAATGACTGTAGGAATCCCACTTTTCACAATTATACTTCCCGCTGAAAAGCACTTTTGGCCATTGGTAGGTACTGACTATAAAATATATTAGCCAGCATACTTTGTGCAATACTTCAATTTTCGAGCAGCCTCATTCAGTGATCAATATATTTTAAATAATTATTGCTAGTATATACAAAAGAGTTTCATACCATGCATCCAAAAAACAAAAACAAAAAAACAAATAGCACTACATGGGGACAAATATCTTTTTTTTTTTTTTTTTAATTCTTTCTTTTTGAAGTGCAGATAATTGCACACTATCTCGTCATGCCCCAACAGCATGCGACAAGGGAAACAAGTTACACAGCTTGTAAGCATCAAGGCATTGGTAAGAAAAAGCATGAACTTTTTTTTTTTTTTTTAACGGTATAACGACAGGATTAGGAGCAAGCTTAGTAGTACTTTCCCAGAGCTATATTATAACGTAGGTTTGTTTTGTATAGGAAAATAGACAAGATTATATCGTGAGCTTCACTATAACAAAAGGAAAACAGTAGCTTAGGTTCACCGATTGGTATCACAATTTTAGGTAAAATAGGGAGATAGGTCATGCTATAGCATTGCATTTTGTGATTAGGTTGATCGCACTTGGCTTAGTGCCTGTCTGTACCTGCTTTTGTGAGCAATGTGGTGATACAAGGAAACATATGGTGATATTACTCATATTCTGCTTATTTACAGTACAAAAGGGAATAATGATATAATAAGACAAGAACACTAAACTATTGCTGTACAGTAAGGAGGTGTTTAAGACATTTGTGTGGTGTCATATTTGGAGTGCGTATCTACAAGGGCCTGCATAGCCACAGGAGCAGGTGCTAGCCCATTTATATCTCCAGCATTTATAATTCTATAGGAGGATTAATGGGGATATACTGCGTCGTCTGGCACTGAGTTAGAAAATATAGCAGGTAACATGCTATGAGAGAGCGAAACAAGTCTAGTTTAGCTGTGTCAGTCTATGGATGTTTATAAAAACTGCTTGGACCCTGACACTGTGTGAGTGGTTATAAGGTAAGTAACGTGACTAGTATGCAAACTAGGTGCAATCATGCAAGATATAAAGCTGTAGCTGGTTCGTGGTCTAAGGATTTTTAATCTCGCTGAGGCTTCTAGAGTAGGAGGGAGACCCAGCCCTGTGGGTCTTATGTAATAAGATTATGCTTGTGTCCTAGTAGCTAATGGTACTGATGACTTGGGTCTGTCGTGGGTGCTCCCTTTCAACTTACAATCAATAACCCCTGAGTGTTGGGGGGGGGGGGGGTCGAGCCAATGTCCGCATGTCAGGACAGCTCTGAGGTGGTGTGTAGGCATATGGTGACAACAGTGTAACCTTTAAACAAAAAAAAAACTAAGCCATACTAAGCAGTACTTTAAAATAATAATAGCTTAAATAACAAACAAATGGGATGGATTGAGGTCAGTCTGTCCCTGCGAGGCTGCAGGGGTTCCCTCCGTGTACAGTTGGAGCTACCGGGCGTCCGTCCCCTCTTCAGGTAGTATCTGCATCGGTGCGGGGGGTAAAGGGTACAATCTTTTCTTTTGAGAAAGCTGTAAGCGAAACATGTCAAGTGGAGATTAAGGATTGCCTGCAAGGACTGGTTTTATTTATAGTTCTTTTTACTATATAGTTCACTTTTAAATAGTTTTATTTATTCTGTTTATTAATAAAGATTCTGTTTTAATACCCAGTCACTTCTGAACTCCTTATACTCTCACCATCACTCTGCTGTTCCTGATCTACATATATCCCTAGGTGGGGATTGTTCCACCTAAAGCTCCATAAACTAGAGCAGGTCATTGCTCTAGCAAATGTAAGTAGGTCAAATATTATTTACTTATCCTACTTTTACATACGTACTGTACCATTGGTATACATCCTTATTTTTTTCATATGATGAATCGCACTACCTTGGGAATCTGATACCAGCAAAAAGAAATCCTTAGACGGGGATTGTTCCGTCCAGGCTCCTAAAATAGAGCTTTATAAGCTCTGGAAAACGTGAGTGCCCCTTTGGAATATATCTTTATAGCCATATTATTCATAACATACTGCACTATCATTGTACTTTTATTTCCCTTTTTTTTAAGAGTAAGACACATAATTGCGAAATCTGCTGCTACCTGTGTATGTATGATTTTATTATAATAATTATTAGCGCTGTCCACCTAATTTACTTGCTTGTTTTGTTCTATTGTTCACAAGGTAAAAGGAACTCCTTGTTGGTGAATAGCTGCTTTATTGGATAGAGAGCACTTATCACTTTTTTCACTATCTGCGATCTTTATTTACAGCTTTACGTGTTCACAAAAATCCATGATTTATATATTGTTAATTTGTGTTTAAATAATAATAATAATAACAAAGTATTTAACCAGGAAAGGTACACTCAGATTACTCTGGTTTTCAAGTACATCCAAATGTATGTAATATGATAAGGTAGGGTGACAAGCATATGCAGATCACAACCTTTCCATATCTATGTGCAAGAGGAAAATGGGGAACACAAGTAACAGAGGCAAAAATGTGTACATTTCTATTTTTAAATGTTACTTCATGTTCTGTTCATTCTGCCAATACTGGAAACAGCAATTGCATTACTATATGTTCCTCAGGGCATCTTAACTCTTTGAAATGAACCTGTTATCCACAAATCACTCAAACTTTAGGTTTACAGTTATATATATATATATATATATATATATATATATATATATATATATATATATATCAGGTAGATACATTGATAGATACATTGATAACCAAGAAAGTTATGGTGGAGGAAAAAGTGATTGAAAACCCCTTCCACCTGAAGTCAGTGGATAGTCAATACATTGTTAAACACAGATCTGCACATATTAGTCCAGCTATAAAACTTGCTTTCTCACAGAAATCTCACATTTGCAGTGATGTTACTATTGCATGGGATTCTGGATGGGCATATGCAAATTAGCTTAACAAAGAATCACGTTTTTGCCTCATTATTCCATTTTAAACATTGATTCCTTGAAGTCTATGTTTGCTGTATACAACAACTTTGAAACACAACTCTGGAAGATATGCAAAGCCAGTGAACCACTCATGGACAGTTGTTTCATTATTAATGCAACTCATCAGCATGAGGTTGGTTACTGGCTTGCTATTGAGACTTGACGTTGCTTGCAGAGCACAAACCAAGATAATTATTGTGTGGAAAAAAACTTATTGAAAACCCCTTTCACCTGAAGTCAGTGGATAGTCAAAACATTGTTAAACACAAATTTGCACATATCAGTTCTTTCATAAGACTTGCTTTTCCCACAGAAATCTCAAATTTCCAGTGATGTTACTACCACAAGGGATTCTGGGTTGACATATGAAAATGAGCTCAACAAAGTATAACCTTTTTGCTTCATTTATTCCATTTTAAACATCAGCAAGATCTTAAACAACAGCTTTGAAGCACAACTCAACTCAGGAAGAGATGCAAAGCCAGTGAACCACTCATGGGCAGCTGTTTCATTGTTAATGCAACTCATCAGCATGAGGTTGGGTTCTGGATTCTATTGAGGCTTGGCGTTACTTGGCATTGCTTTGCAATTTTAAATAAGTATTTGTCTATACATTTAGAGTATATTGTGTAGACTATTTTGTTTAGCACAATACATCAATGAAACGTTATTCTTGTCAAAGTGACACCAAGTCATGCTGGTCATGGTGCATTTTAGCTAAATTAGATCATTATATATATTTTTGTTTCTCATCAGTTAAATACTATAGCTTACCAATGACAAAGGGCCATCTGACCCATTATTCATTATAAGAAGATAGATGTACATGTGTTTTTAAAAAACAAAACAGAAAAAAGAAATCACTAAAATATTGCTTGTTAACTACAACTGTAAAGAAATCTTGCTCCCAGAGCTCTAGGAGACATGTGTGGTAGTAGAAATATAAGAGACTGGCTTACAAGTCAACAAATCTTGGATAAAGAAAACCAAAACTAATGGACCAAGTGTGTCCGCTCTTTTTCTTTATTACCTGATTAAAACATTTTGGACTTGTTTATGCTAGCTGCAATACTTTTGTGAGAATTCATCAATCAACTAGATGTCAACTAAAATATTATAATGGGAATTTGAAACGATAGGTAAAAGTGGAAATGTGAAAGTGATAGCCAGGGCAACAGGAACACTTCAAGCACTATTACTGGCTAGTAACAGCAAAGTAGTCCAGGCACTCAAGGTCTTCATACATCAGCAGATTTATTGGAAAAACAGGACAGATACAGCAATGTTTTGATCCCTTACAGGAATCTTTATCAAGTTGCTGTATCTGTCCTGTTTTTCCAATACATCTGCTGATGTATGAAGACCTATACAGGTGATGAGGGTGCTGATCCCTCCCTTTTTTCGTTTGCATTATTACTGGCTGTCCTTTGTGAGTAATCATATGTATATATTTTAACCTGTATACTTGGGAAGGGTGGCCAGTGACTGCATCACGTGACACGTGACTGCATCACTATCACTTCCTTAACTGGTCATGTGAATGTTGCAGCATTACCCATGTACCAGAGTAGGGGCAGCCTGGGGATACAAGTTCTGTGTTAAATTGTTCTAAAATGGGTAACTTTAAAAGATATGTGAAGTCACTGCTAAGATGCAAATTGTAAAGAATGAGGAGATAATGGAAGAGGATGCAAAACAGCTTTAGAAGCATGCTATAAAGTAGACTGAAAGGGTGGGCAGAACAGTGATACATTATTTTTTCTCTCTGTAGGTTAAATTAATTAAAGGAATAAAAAGCGGGAAGCATTTAGGGGAAACAAAGGAACAAAGGAACAAAGGAAGGAAGCATGTGAGTATTGTAGACATGTATTGTTTACAAAAGAAGTTTGGCAAGCAAATTAAATCTCCCAAAATGTTAATAGCTGCATGTACAATAAATATTGATAAAATGCATTCACGGAAAATAAAATGATAAACTATTGATAACCATGGCAACATTGTCATATTAAAAATAATATAGCAATAACTGGAAGTTCTGAAAATTTGGTTTCTTTTTTTTTTTGAGGGGGGTGGGGGGAGAGGCGGTTGATTGTTTGATTTGCTGGCTGTGTTGAAATTTAAATTTTTAACCATTATATGACCTTAGGCAGCGGCCTAGAGCTAGACATGACCATGAGTTTGCTCTTGGTCCCATTCACCACACTCCTCCTTTTTTTCTGCCTTTGACTCACTTGTCACTTAATCTGTGAATAAAACCAACATTTAGTGGCTGTCCCCTTTTCTTCCCAGGATTCATCTTTTTTTTTGGAGCCACATATGGAAATCAGAATCAGAAATAAAAACGGCATACTCAACTATTGTGCATTTTGCTTGGTTTATAATTTGGCTACCTTTCACCCCAGGGTTCAGGAAGTAGAATGACCATCCAGTCTGCCAAAATTCACACGAGTTGCAGTTAGAAACAAAACTAATCTCCAATTCTGCAAATTATTTGAGTATAAATATATTTTTTTCTTAAAATTGTCACAGAAAAATGTACTAATGTTTACCCAAGTCTCATTACAGAAATCAGGCCAATTGAGGTATTTTTAAACTATCATATTTTCCTTTTCATAGTACATTTATTTAATGTTATATAAATCAACTACTGTTTACTATAAATAATATTACCAGTTTCTCATCTACTCAGACAACACTACTAAATAACAACAACATTTCTCTTTGGTCAAACTCATTATTCGTATTTGATCAGGAATGTTTCCTAATAGTATGCTGCTCTAAAGTAATCTAAAATGGAGCTTTGTACTTTACGCTTTTATTTATTTTAATACCGTGATGATTTTCAGCTATTTAGAGAGACCGTGATATGCTAAATCATAGTAAGAAAGTATTATTCGCAATCAATGTGCTCATATTATGAATACATTCTACTCCCTAGTGTATTATTTATGAACTATATCTTTTTTTCATCATACTGTATTCTGCACACGTTACATTATAATACGTTTTCTTTCTTTCACAGGAAGGTTTTGATGGCTAGTACAGTGTGTTCCACTAAGTGGTATTCTTTCCTTGATTTAGTTCACAGACACCGAAGCATAAAATTTGGCAAGTAAGTGGGTTTTAATAAAAGCTTTCAAATTTATAGTTCTGGCTACAAAGTCCTGAAGACTTGGAATGCTAGAACACAACAGGAGCCATTTTGGATTTATACCGTATCATTTGGTAACATGAAAGCTTCTTATTCAGTAGACTAATACGATATCTTTTTGCAGTACTTTGACTTATTCAGTGTTAGACATCAAGTTACCATATATACTCGAATATGAGTAGAGGCCGCTAATTTTACCCCCAAAAACTGGGAAATCTTATTGACTCGAGTATAAGACTAGGGTGGGAAATGCAGCAGCTACTGGTAAATTTCTAAATAAAATTAGATCCCAAATAAATGATATTAATTGAATATCTATTTACAGTGTGTGTATATAATGAATGCAGTGTGTGTGTATGAATGCAGTGTGTGTATGAATGCAGTGTGTGTGTATGAATACAGTGTGTGTGTGTGTGTGTATGAGTGCAGTGTGTGTGTATGAGTGCAGTGTGTGTGTATGAGTGCAGTATGTGTATGAGTGCAGTATGTGTATGAGTGCAGTGTGTGTGTGTGAGTTCAGTGTGTGTGTATGAATGCAGTGTGTCTGTGTGTTTGTGTATGTGATGCAGAGCCTTGGTGGGGGGTGGGCATTTTTATTATTATTTTTTTAATTATTATTATTATTTTAATATAATTTTTTTGTTATATTAGTAATATTTTTTTATTATTATTTTTAAATATTAGTAATGTTTTTTTTTTATTGTAATTTTTTTTTTATTATTTAATTTTATTTTCGTCCCCCCTCCCTGCTTGTTAGCTGGGCAGGAAGGGGGGCTCTCATTCCCTGGTGGTGTGTACTGTGTAGGAGGGGGCTGGCAGGAAGCGTTTACTTACCTTTCCTGCAGCTCCTGTCAGCTCCCTTCTCCTCCGCACCGGTCCGGTCAGCTCCCCTGTCAGCTCACAGTGTAAGTCTCGCGACCGCGCGGAGCGTTGCCACGGTAACCCGTGGCAACGCTCTGACCCCGCGGCTCTCGTGAGCCCCCAACAGCCCCTTGTCTGTATTATGGCAATGTAAGCAGCCATAATACAGAGATTGACTCGAGTATAAGTCGAGTTGGGGTTTTTCAGCACAAAAAATGTGCCGAAAAACTCGACTTATACTCGAGTATATACGGTAGGTCATCGAAAAGGACACAATTGTGTAATTTCCCAGATTTAATTCTCTACTATGACTTCAATTGACCGACATCCCATTCAATTGTTAATGGATATATTCATTAGATATTTGCAGTGAGCCAAAGGACCTTGATTCAACACAGGATTCTAAGTGGTTTAAAGTTATAGACACCAATAACAAAATAGTGTGAATCTGGTGCTACTGAAGATCAATATATCAGAACTACTATGCATCCAGAGTGGAAAAAAATAAAGTTACATCTTACACAATAACCAGGGATTAAAACTTTTTTAGAGTTAGATTCTGCACAATGACCTTGCCCACGTTATGTCTAGTCTAAAATTATTTCTCTGTGTCTTAAATAATTGTTGTGAGCTCATTATACATATACTGTATGCTTACATTTATCCATATTAACTCATGTGTGTATCTTAAAGCTTTATATATTTTTTTTAATGTCTGCAATGTATTCTTTCAGTGCACAAGCACACTTATACAGTGTTTTAAAGGGCACTCTAGTTTTTCTTCTTACATACCTGTATTTTGCTTGTAATACATACTGACATAACGCTACATTTTTATTTTGAATCATTTATTTGTGAGCACAATCAGACATTGTAGAACATGCGACTACAAATTCCATAAAATCAGCCAAAGAGAGATACAAAGTAATGACAGTGTACATTCCGCTAACATAGTGTACAAATATATTAATAATCATTGTACCACTCCAAAGCTTACAGCTTTATCCATGAAACGTGTACCGGCAATCGTCTCCATCTATCAATTGTTCACATTGTCTGTTGTCTCCAGTTGTATTTGATGTAAAACAAGAGAGAAGAAAAAGAGAGAAGATAGAAAAAACTTCTGGAATAAAAGGGAATCTTGACATGTCACACATGTCATGTTTCCTTAAGGGGTTAAATCTGTATTATTCTACTGCGGTCGATAATTGCATCTTAAAGGAACACAATGTGGTATTACATAAGATCACCAAAGTATGAACAGTTGGTGCACAATAGTTAATTCTGTCTTTTAAACAGACACTCTTATTGTAGTCAGTATCTGATCAGATAATTACTATTATCTCCTGTCTGGAAATGTTTCATGTACCATGTGTGTGAGTATACTAATAGTGAAACAAAACAGATCATTTGTATTTGTAGTTTTCTCACATACTTAAGACTAAGTCTCTTTTTTTCATTGTGTCAGCTTTTTATTTTTCTTTCCCAGATGATCTTGCGCAATGTTTCATCCTTTGTCAGTCCCTTCATTTTAATAAATGGTTGATAAGTCTCTTTCATATGCAAATGATAGCTTTTTGTTGCTCAAGAGGGATTTCAGAAGCTAGGATGATTTTAAACATTAATGAGGGGAAAATATGGTCACCGACAAAAAGCTGTCCTAGTCTTTCTGGGAGTTGACAGATTTATACTAATCAGAATTCCTTTTTGAATTTCAGCCAGTTATATTGGAAGAAATCTATATTGTTTAATAGGTGCAGGAAATGTTGTATTTATGATTACATCCTACAAAGCCATAATACATTGAATCTCATTACCACTTGTACAAAGTTTTAGACAACTTTAAAATATTTTGTAAAAAGAAAAAATGCAATTAGACATATTATGAAAAAGAAAATGTTATAAAGTTCATTCTGTGACACATGAGCACACATGCGGTGTAAAATACAACTTTAGCTAAATAATGATTTAAAGTGAAACATAATGCATTTGGACTTAAAAACCCAAGAGCAGAGTACATAATATTTGATAGTCCTAACCTCAACATCTGAGGAAAGGGATTTAGGGGTAATTGTTTCAGATGACTTAAAGGTAGGCAGACAATGTAATAGAGCAGCAGGAAATGCTAGCAGAATGCTTGGTTGTATAGGGAGAGGCATTAGCAGTAAAAAAGAGGGAAGTGCTCATGCCATTGTACAGAACACTGTTGAGACCTCACTTGGAGTATTGTACGCAGTACTGGAGACCGTATCTTCAGAAGGATATTGATACTTTAGAGAGAGTTCAGAGAAGGGCTACTAAACTGGTTCATGGATTGAAGGATAAAACTTACCAGTAAAGGTTAAAGGAACTTAACATGTATAGCTTGGAGGAAAGACGAGACAGGGGTGATATGATAGAAACATTTATATACATAAAGGGAATCAACACAGTAAAGGAGGAGACTATATTAAAAAGAAGAAAAACTACCACAACAAGAGGACATAGTCTTAAATTAGAGGGGCAAAGGTTTAAAAATAATATCAGGAAGTATTACTTTACTGAGAGGGTAGTGGATGCATGGAATAGCCTTCCAGCTGAAGTGGTAGAGGCTAAACAGTAAAGGAGATTAAGCATGCGTGGAATAGGCAAAATGCTATCTTAACTATAAGATAAGGCCACATTCTATGTTTCTATGTTTTGTTTAAAGAATTTCTTATGACTTTTTTTTCCAATGCGTCAGCAAAGTTGACATAGTGAAACTCCATACATTCCAATCCCCTAAAGCACTTCACCTTTTAAGAGAAATTTACACTTTAATAAAGCTCCTGAGTCATCTGCTTGACAGCCAGGAGGGTGCTATTTTTCATTTGTTTGAGCACTTGCTTAGGGAGAATTTTGTACAAGACATATTGCTGGTGCAGCTCAGCAATTTCTGTGCAAGCACCCTGTCTCCCAATACTTAAGTGTGAGAAGCAGGGCTCGAGTCCTGCAGGAATGCATGGGAACGGCGTTCTTGCACTTTTTCCAATGCAGGAACGCCGTTCCCGTTCCCAGTCCTGCAGGACCGGCCCTGCTACCTGCACACAGGGCCCATCACACGCTGTGTTCCTCTCCAGCACTAACTCTCGCGAGACCCGCGGCTGGGTTACCATGGCAACGCTCCGCACAGGCGAGTCTCGCGAGAGTTAGAGACGGAGAGGGAACACAGCGTGTTGATGCAGCACACACACACACACACACATCATCCAGCACACACACACATCATCCAGCACACACACACATCATCCAGCACACACACACACACACATCATCCAGCACACACACACACACACACATCATCCAGCACACACACACACATCATCCAGCACACACACATACATCATCCAGCACACACACACACATCATCCAGCACACACACACACATACATCATCCAGCACACACACACACACATCATCCAGCACACACACACACACATCATCCAGCACACACACACACACACACACATCATCCAGCACACACACACAATCATCCAGCACACACACACACATCATCCAGCACACACCCACACATCATCCAGCACACACCCACACATCATCCAGCACACACACACACACACACATCATCCAGCACACACACATCATCCAGCAAACACACACACACACACACACACACCATCCAGCACACACACACACATCATCCAACACACACACACACACATAATCCAACACACACACACAAATAATCCAACACACACATCATCCAACATACAAACACACACCATCCAGCGCGCGCACACACCATCCAGCACACGCACACACACCATCCAGCACACGCACACACACATCATCCAGCACACACACACACACACATCATCCAGCACACACACTGCATTCATTATACACAATCTGCACTAATTACAAACACACTACATTCATTATACACACTCTGCACTCATTACAAACACACTAGATTCACTATACACACTCTGCATTCCTTATACACACTCTGCACTCACTACAAACACACTACATTCATTATACACACTCTGCACTCACTACAAACACACTACATTCACTATACACACACTACATTCACTATACATACTTTGCACTCACTGCAAACACACTGCATTCATTATACACACTGCACTTACTACACACACTACATTCATTATACACATTATGCACTCACTACAAACACACTACATTAATTATACACACTATGCACTCACTACAAACACACTGCATTCATTATACACACTCTGCACTCACTACAAACACACTACATTCCTTATACACACTCTGTACTCACTACAAACACACTGCATTCATTATACACACTCTGCACTCACTACAAACACACTACATTCATTATACACACTCTGCACTCACTACAAACACACTACATTCACTATACACACTGCACTCACTATACACACTTTGCACTCACTGCAAACACACTACATTCATTATACACACTGCACTTACTACACACACTACATTTATTATAAACATTATGCACTCACTAAAAACACACTACATTAATTATACACACTATGCACTCACTACAAACACACTGTATTCATTATACACACTCTGCACTCACTACAAACACACTACATTCATCATACACACTCTGCACTCACTACAAACACACTTCATTCATTATACAAACTCTGCACTCACTACAAACACACTACATTCACTATACACACTTTGCACTCACCGCATCACACTACATTCATTATACACACTGCACTTACTACACACACTACATTCCTTATACACACACTGCACTTACTACACACACTACATTCATTATACACACTCTGCACTCACTGCAAACACACTACATTCATTATACACACTGCACTTACTACACACACTACATTCATTATACACATTATGCACTCACTACAAACACACTACATTCATTATACACACACTGCACTATATGCATAGGAGTGTAAAACATTTTTTTTTTAAGGGGGAGGGGCGGGAATCTTGGGTGAGTTCCCACACTTTTTCCCCCAGGACTTGACCCCTGGTGAGAAATATTGCATTGACTGACAAATCATCACTAGTGATGATCTCTTAGGTGTTGAGCATAGCTGTGGTGAGAGAAGGTTATCTAATTTTTGGATCAGTGGTAAGCAACCCTAAGGTATTTGAAGGAAAGGAGGGACCCCTTCAATTTAAAACATCAAATAAAAATGAAAGAAGTCAAACCTACATTACAGTGAAGGAAAAAAGTATTTGATCCCCTGCTGATATTGAACATTTGCCAACTGACAAAGAAATAATCAGTCTATAATTTTAATAGTAGGTGTATTTTAACAGTGAGAGACAGAATAAAAAAAAAGAAAAATCCAGAAAAACGCATGTCTACAAAGTTATAAATTGATTTGCATATCAATGAGTGAAATAAGTATTTGACTCCTTCGACTTAGTACTTGGTGGCAAAACTATTGTTGGCAATCACAGAGGTCAGACGTTTCTTGTAGTTGGCCACCAGGTTTGCACACATCTCAGGAGGGATTCTGTCCCACTCCTCTTTGCAGATCCTCTCCAAGTCATTAAGGTTTCGAGGCTGACGTTTGGCAACCTTCAGTTCCCTCCACAGATTTTCTATGGAATTAATGTCTGGAGACTGGCTAGGCCTTAATGTGCTTCGTCTTGAGCCACTCCTTTGTTGCCTTGGCTGTGTGTTTTGGGTCATTGTCATGCTGGAATACCCATCCACGACCCATTTTCAATGCCCTGGCTGAGGGAAGGAGGTTCTCACCCAAGATTTGACGGTACATAGCCCCATCCATCGTCCCTTTGATGCGGTGCAGTTGTCCTGTCCCCTTAGCAGAAAAATAACCCCAAAGCATAATGTTTCCAACTCCATCTTAGACGGTGGGGATGGTCTTCTTGGGATCATAGTCAGCATACCGCCTTCTCCAAACACGGCGAGTTGAGTTGATGCCAAAAAGTTTGATTTTGGTCTCACCTGACCAAAACACTTTCACCCAGTTCTCATCTGAATCATTCAGATGTTCATTGGCAAACTTCATATGGGCCTGTACTTGTGCTTTCTTGAGCAGGACGACCTTGCGGGCGCTGCAGGATTTCAGTCCTTCACAGTGTAGTGTTTTACCAATTGTTTTCTTGGTGACTATGGTTCCAGATGCCTTGAGATCATTATCAAGATCCTCCTGTAGTTCTGGGCTGATCCCTCACCATTCTCATGATCATTGAAACTCCACAAGGTGAGATCTTGCAAGGAGCACCAGACTGAGGGAGACTGACAGTTATTTTGTGTTTCTTCCATTTGAGAATAATCACACTAACTGTTTTCACCTTCTCACCAAGCTCCTTAGCGATGGTCTTGTAGCCCATTCCAGCCTTGTGTAGGTCTACAATCTTGTCCCTGACATCCTTGGACAGCTCTTTGGTCCTGGCCATGGTGCAAAGTTTGGAATCTGATTGATTGCTTCTGTAGACAGGTGTCTTTTATACAGGTTACGAGCTGAGATAAAGAGCATTCCCTTTAAGAGAGTGCTCCTAACCACAGATCGTTACTTGTATAAAAGACACCTGGGAGCCAGAAATCTTGCTGATTGATAGGGTATCAAATACTTATTTCACTCATTGACATGCAAATACATTTATGAATTTTTTGACATGCGTTTTGTCTGGAATTTTTTTTTAGCTATTCCGTCTCTCACTGTTAAAATACACCTACCATTAAAATTATAAACTGATAATGTCTTTGTCGGTGGGCAAACGGTCAAAATCAGCAGGAGATCAAATACTTTTTTCCCTCACTGTAACATCATATTCCTGGCTCCATTTTTTTTTTTTTTTATCAAACCTGGTATGTTACTGCCATTTAGACTTGGAGATTCATTTCAGGCTGCACTGCAGTGCAGCTAAATTCAGGCTGATCTTTTGAACAACCAAAATTACTGTTTGTGAATCACCATACACCAGAAGACAACTTCTGCAATCCTGAACTTGCTCATTTTCAATCGTGATTTGGAGTGTCATTTCTGGCACTAGAAAAAAAGGGTGGTGGAATGGAGAAAAAACTGTCTTTTTTCTGTTATGAGCAAATAAGCAGTTTAGTATGTGGGCTATATCTCATGTGTGTGTGTGTGTGTGTGTGTGTGTCTGTCAGTAGGTATGTGTGTGTGTCTGTCAGTAGGTCTGTGTGTGTGTGTGTGTGTGTGTCAGTGTGTATCAGTTGGTCTGTGTGTGTGTGTCATTATGTCTGTGTGTGTGTGTGTGTGTCAGTAGGTCTGTGTGTGTGTGTGTAAGTATGTCTCTGTGTGTGTGTGTGTGCCATTATGTCTGTGTGTGTGTGCCATTATGTCTGTCTGTGTGTGTGTCAGTAGGTCTGTGGGTGTGCCAGTATATCTGTGTGTCAGTGTGCCAGTATGTCTGCTTGTCAGTGTGGCAGTATGTCTGTCTGTGTATGCCAACATGTCTGTCTGTGTGTGTCAGTATGTATGTGTGTGTGTGCCACCATGTCTGTCTGTGTGTGTCAGTATGTGTCTGTCAGTAGGTCTGTGTGTGTGTGCCAGTATGGCTGTGTGCGCCAGTAGGTCTGTCTGCATGTGTGCCAGTATGTATGTCTGGGTGTGTGTCAGAAAGTCTGTGTGTGTGTGTGTGCTATTATGTCTGTCTGTCTGTGTGTCAGTAGGTCTGTGTGTGTGTTAGTATGTCTGTCTGTGTGCCGGTATGTCTTGGTGCCAGTGTTCCAGTATGTCTGTCTGTGTGTGTGAGTATGTCTGTGTGTGTCAGTATGTCTGTGTGTGTGTGTCACTATGTCTGTCTGTCTGTGTGTGTGTCACTATGTGGCTGTCAGTAGGTCTGTGTGTGTGTGTGTGTGCCAGTATACCTGTGTGTGCCAGTATGTCTGTCTGGGTGTGTGTCTGTGTGTCTGTGAAAGTATGTCAGTATGTCTCAGTATGTGTTTGTGTCTGTGTCAGCATGTCTGTCAGTGTATGTGTCTGTGTCTATATGTCACTATGTCTGACAGTTTATGTGTCTGTGTCCATATGTCACTATGTCTGACAGTTTATGGGTCTGTGTAAGTATGTCTGTAAGTTTTTCTGTCTCTATATGTGTCTGTATATCTGTGTGTGTATCTGTATGAAGTCTGTGTGTGTATCTGTGTTTCTATATGTATGTCAATGTGTATCTGTATGCTGTCTTTGTGTGTGTCTGTGTATCTGCATTTGTGTCAGTGTGTGTATACGTGTCTGTATATCTAAATGTGTGCCAGTATGTATATCTGTGAGTCTGCATGTGTTTCAGTGTGTATTTATATATATATATATATATATATATATATGTGTGTGTGTGTGTGTATGTGCATAAATCTTGGCATTCACACACTACATACAAATACACCCCTGCATTCAAACTCCAACACTATGTACACACACATGTCTGTGTTACACACCAAAATTATATGTAAACAAACACACCCCTGCATTCAAAAACCAACACTACACATAAATACATGCTTGCAAGTACGCCAACACCACATCCAAACATATTCCATACAAAAACCTGTTTACATTCAAACACACAAAAACAGTTTAGTGCTAAATACAAACCTTCAGACATGGGTAAATGGTAGAGCCCCAGCTGTCAATGCATTGCTGGAGTTGCACGACAGATGGGGATCTACCTTTTAATCACCCGTGCTATAGGGAGGCCCAAAGATTTTTTTGGGTTCCTCTCTACTTTAGGCCCGCCACTGTGATGGAGTGGAGGACATGATTTAACGCCTGGGGAGGGGGGACAGGTTCCAGGGGGCCCAATTAAATGCTTTGCCCAGGGTCCAATCAGTATTAAAGACGGCCCTGAGTGTCTTTGCTATCTTTTTGTATCCTGTTCCTTGTTTTTGAGGGGTGATGATCTCTTCTCTTAACTTTTTCAACCATTCTTTTGACTTAATTATATTTCTAACATGCAGTCAAACGTGACACTTCACAAATCCCTAGCCAGTTCAGGTGTTTCAAGTGTTCCAGCTCAAGCACAGTTAATGGAGCCCTTGGTTAGTTGCATCAGGTGTGTTTAAGACAACAACTGTTTTGCATATTTGTGCTGTTGTGAGGGATTCTATGCAAGGGATTGAATCATTTTAAAGCTGGAGAAGTCAGTATAAGTTAGATTTTTAATTGAATTTGGAAATACAATGCACAATACCACAAACTACTCATGAACATATACATATATATATATGTAATGTAACAACCCACATAAGATCAAATACAACGCTAAATAGCAACTGCAACACCAATAAATAACACAAGCAGAATACAGCAACACACACCGCAATTAAAAAAAAAATAGGACTGGTACACCCAGGGACTTCAAGATCCTATTTTGGCACAGTACTACTAAAATGCTGCATACCCCTGGACAAGACTTTGTCCCTCTCTCACAGCCCCTGCTCCCCCTTCTTCCCCTGTCCCCCTTTCCTCTCCTGCCCCCCTTCCTCTATTGCCCCCCATTCTTCCCCTGTCCCCCCTTCTTTAGCCTTGTGATCTCATCTACATCCCTGTGTCCTGTCCCCACTCACAGACCCTGTCCCCCCATGAAGGGCCTAAAAGCTAAGTGAATTATTTACTAGGTTAAGGCTTACAGATTACCCTTCAAGTTCCTTCAATAACTTTAACCTAAACCAATCTAGTGGTGTTTTTAACACTATACAGTCAGGAATACATGTTTGTGTTCCTGACCCTATAGTGTTCTTTTAAATAAATTAAATCTAAACTAAAGTATTACAATTGCACAAAACAAAAAGGTTCAGGGGGAAACATGGGAGGAAGTGATGGCTGCTAGTCACTTCCTCCCACAAAGAGATGTACCGCGCGTGAGAGACAGAGGGGGCACAGAGGAGGAGGTCAGGCCGGAAGAGCAAACCCCCAACTCCCAGCAGCTTCAGCCACCAGCCACAACTCTCCAAGGTCGAAAAAATGGAGGGTGGGCTTAAAAGTGTTCATTTTGCATGTGTCTGTCAGTTTGTGTGAATGTGTCTGTGAATGTCTATCAGTATATGTCTGTATGTCAGTATGCCTGTCAGTGTGCCAATATGTATGTATGTCTGTGTGTGTCGGTATGTCTGTCAGTTTGTGTGTGTCTGTGAATGTCTGTCAGTATGTCTATCAGTGTGTGCGTCAGTGAATGTATGTCAATGTCTGTCAGTATATGTGTGTCGTTGAATGTCTGTCAGTATGTCTGTCAGTGTGTGTGTCAGTGAATATATGTCAATGTCTGTCAGTAGTGTTGTCTGTCAACAGGGACTCTTTCTGGCCACAAAAGTGATGGAAAAGTTGTTTCAAGGGGACTAACACCTGGACTGTGGCATGCCGGAGGGGGATCCATGGAAAATTACACAGTTGATGCAGAGTCTGCTTTTAATCCATAAAGGGCATAAATCACCTAACATTCCTAAATCACAATGGATATGGATTGACACCTGACATATGACATATTGACACCTTGACATATGGATTGACACCTGTCCTCAGAGACCCTGATGCACACGGACACAGAGCAGAATAGAGACTGTTCCCCGTCCACAGAGACCATGATACACACTGACACAGAGCAGAATAGAGACTGTTACACCTACATAGGGTCACTTGGCAGGTATGGATTGACACCTGTCCTCAAAGCCCATGATACACACTGACACAGAGCAGAATAGAGACTGTTACCCCTACATAGGGTCACTTGGCAGGTATGGATTGACACCTGTCCTCAAAGCCCATGATACACACTGACCCAGAGCAGAATAGAGACTGTTACCCCTACATAGGGTCACTTGGCAGATATGGATTGACACCTGTCCTCAAAGCCCCTGATACACACTGACACAGAGCAGAATAGGGACTGTTCCCCCTCCATAGGGTCACTTGGAAGATATGGATTGACACCTGTCCTCAAAACCCCTGATACACACTGACACAGAGCAGAATAGGGACTGTTCCCCCTACATAGGGTCACTTGGCATATATGGATTGACACCTATCCTAATGATCCCTGATACACACTGACACAGAGCAGAATAGAGACCGGGGGTCTCCCAGCACAGGTTGTTCTCCTTCAGCCTTTTTATACGAGGGTCCCTCAACAGGCACGACAGCATGAAAGACCCCATTTGCACAAGGTTGGATGCCGAGCTACTCATTTCCCGTTCCTCCTCCTCACACAGAGCAGAATAGAGACTGTTCCCCCTACATAGGGTCACTTGGCAGGTATGGATTAACACCTGTCCTCAGGGACCCTGATACACACTGCGCGGTGGGTGGGGGCCCAACCCCAACCCCTGCGCGGTGGGTGGGGGCCATAAATCACAATGGGGGACCTACTGTCCTCCCCCCCTTGGCCCCCACCCCTGCGCGGTGGGTAGGGGCAATAAATCACAATGGGGGGGACCTACTTTCCTCCCCCCGGCCCCCATCCCTGCGCGGTGGGTGGGGGGCATAAATCACAATGGGGGGGACCTACTGATAGGAGTGGAGTATTGTTCATATCAGTTTAATACCTTCCGCGTCTCCTATCAGTGGACGTGTATATGGCAGCTAATTTAGGAACCGCACACCTGGGACCCGAGCAAGGTCACCTCGTTCAAGCTGCTCTGGTTCCTTGATGAGTCAACTGCCCGCAAGTTAACATGTCCCGTGGAGAAGCACCTTGTCCTGTAAAGCCTCACCACAAAAAAATGAAATAAATAACAGCACTCGGAGTGGTGAGTTTAATAAATGTTCATATCAGTTTAATACCTTCCGCGTCTCCTATCAGTGGACGTGTATATGGCAGCCATTTTAGGAACCGCACACCTGGGACCCAAGCAAGGTCACCTCTTTCAACAGGCGACATGATTTGGCCCTGTAAAACTATCCTGGATATTCTCTACAATTTCTATGGATATGGCAGTGATTTCTGTAACAGGGAGATGGAAGAAGATGCTTGGTCGGTCCTCTTACTTGAAATTTGGGGCACTGCGCGGGCAAGCTAATGTGGCACCAGATAGGAGTGGTGAGTTTAGTATTGTTCTGATCAGTTTAATACCTTCCGCGTCTCCTATCAGTGGACGTGTATATGGCAGCGATTTTTAATTGTGGAATCATCTCCCCTTTTTAGGCCAAGGTGGGTAGTTGCTTAGACCACTGGTATATTGGTGCCATCTTGGAGGATTTCAGTCACTTGGTTGGAGCCGGGGGTGGGCTGAACTTCACTGGTGGTAAAGTGACCCATAGTAATTTTTCCCCTTTTAGAAAATGAGGGTGGTGGAGGGTATGACTTAATTTACTTTAAAATATAGAGACGGCTACAGTTCTGCGTCTGTTTATTCAGTGTTTTTTGAGTGGTGGTGCTAATGTAACCTGTGAGTTTGCATGTTTCCTCCATCTGCAGTTTTGCCTCATTGACTTGGGTCAGATTACCATACACACCAGGTTTCTAGAATCGAACAAGGTGTTTTTTTTTTTTTTTTGGTGGGATCTCCTTCTCTAAAACATGGTTAATCCTGAAATCCTTAGCTTTAATTAGCCATTTGTACCCTGCTTGTGATTTATTTTTTCACAAATTTTTACTAAAGGTATTACAACATTTTGTCAAATACATCTCTTCTGGAAGGATATCCTGCTGCAAAGCAATCTGACGTTATTATAACATTTAACAGGTTTTTAAATGCAAGCTATTGGGACACCGTTCAAGCTGCTCGTTAAAGCTGCTCTGGTTCCTTGATGAGCCAGCTGCCCGCGAGTTAACATGTCTCGTGGAGAAGCACTCTGTCCAGTAAAGCCTCACCACAAAAAATTTAAATAAATAACAGCACTCGGAGTGGTGAGTTTAGTAAATGTTCATATCAGTTTAATACCTTCCGCGTCTCCTATCAGTGGACGTGTATATGGCAGCCATTTTAGGAACCGCACACCAGGGACCCGGGCAAGGTCACCTTTTTCAACAGGCGACAAGATTTGGCCCTGTACAACTCTCCTGGATATTATGTACAATTTCTATGGATATGGCAGTGATTTATGTAACAGGGAGATGGAAGAAGATGCTTGGTCGGTCCTCTTACTTTAAATTTTGGGCACTGCGCGGGCAAGCTAATGTGCCACCAGATAGGAGTGGTGAGTTTAGTATTGTTCATATCAGTTTAATACCTTCCGCGTCTCCTATCAGTGGACGTGTATATGGCAGCGATTTTTAAGGCCAAGGTTGGAAGATGCTTAGACCACTGGTATATTGGTGCCATCTTGGAGGATTTTTTTTTGGTTTGGTTTTTGAAGCCACAGTGCTGCACCAGTGGGCCTAAAAATTAGGCATGTACACATGCCTGAAAAATTTGGTATTGTTGCAGCCGCGGCCAGAAAAATTGATGTTTGTTTCACAGGCAGAAAGTGCCCTAAAACATGGCGGCTTGAACCCTAGTTGGTGGCGGATAAGTCACGCAAGTCAAACGTCATTCAGAGCTAAAATACAGCAGTGTGTGGACCATTTTTAGCCCAAGGCAGCTCATCTCATCAGGTCGTTTTTAATCGAATGTATCGCCCAGTGTCAGTCCCTTCGGGATCCATCCCTCATTCATCTTAATAAAGGTGAGGTAATCTAGACTTTTTTGACCTAGGCGACTTCTCTTCTCAGTGACAATACCTCCTGCTGCACTGAAGGTCCTTTCTGACAGGACACTTGAAGCGGGGCAGGCCAGAAGTTCTATCGCAAATTGGGATAGCTCAGGCCACAGGTCAAGCCTGCACACCCAGTAGTCAAGGGGTTCTCCTCAAGAGTCGATATCTGCAGTTAAGGCGAGGTAGTCTGCTACCGGTCGGCCGAGTCGCTCTCTGAGGGTGGATCCCGAAGGGCTGTGGCGATGCATAGGACTTAAAAAGGTCCGCATGTCCTCCATCAACAACACGTGTTTAAAGCGTCCTGTCCTTGCCGGCGTGGTCGTGGGAGGAGGAGGATGACTTCCACCTCTCCCCCTGTTAGATTCCCGTTGTGCTGTGACATCACCCTTATACGCTGTGTAAAGCATACTTTTTAATTTATTTTGCAAATGCTGCATCCTTTCCGACTTGTTGTAATTCGGTAACATTTCCGCCACTTTCTGCTTATACCGGGGGTCTAGTAGCGTGGACACCCAGTACAGGTCGTTCTCCTTCAGCCTTTTTATACGAGGGTCCCTCAACAGGCAGGACAGCATGAAAGACCCCATTTGCACAAGGTTGGATGCCGAGCTACTCATTTCCCGTTCCTCCTCCTCACTGATGTCATTGAAGGTATGTTCTTCCCCCCAGCCACGTACAACACCACGGGTACCAGATAGGTGACAACGAGCACCTTGGGATGCCTGTTGTGTTTCGTCTTGCTCCTCCTCCTCCTCCTCCTCCTCAAAGCCACATTCCTCCTCTGACTCCTCTTCCTCACAATCCTCTTCCAGCGTTGCCGCAGGTCCAGCAAGCGATGCTGATAAGGCTGTTTCTGGTGGTGATGGTGACCACAACTCTTCCTCTTCCTCTTCACGCTCATCTACGGCCTGATCCAGCACTCTTCGCAGGGCACGCTCCAGGAAGAAAACAAATGGTATGATGTCGCTGATGGTGCCTTCGGTGCGACTGACTAGGTTTGTCACCTCCTCAAAAGGACGCATGAGCCTACAGGCATTGCGCATGAGCGTCCAGTAACGTGGCAAAAAAATTCCCAGCTCCCCAGAGGCTGTCCTAGCACCCCGGTCATACAAATATTCATTAACAGCTTTTTCTTGTTGGAGAAGGCGGTTGAACATTAGGAGTGCTGAATTCCATCGTGTAGGGCTGTCGCAAATCAAGTGCCTCACTGGCATGTTGTTTCGCCGCTGGATATCGACAAAGTGAGCCATGGCCGTGTGGGAACGCCTGAAATGGCCACACACCTTCCTGGCCTGCTTCAGGACGTCCTGTAAGCCTGTGTACTTATGCACAAAGCGTTGTACGATCAGATTACACACATGTGCCATGCACGGCACATGTGTCAACTTGCCCAACTTCAATGCCACTATCAAATTTTTTCCGTTGTCACACACCACTTTGCTGATATCCAGTTGCTGCGGAGTCAGCCACTTTTCCACCTGTGCGTTCAGGGCGGACAGGAGTGCTTGTCCGGTGTGACTCTCTGCTTTCAAGCAAGTCAAACCCAAGACGGCGTGACACTGCCGTATCCGGGATGTGGAATAGTACCTGGGGAGCTGGGGGTGTCGTTGATGTGGAGCAAGACGCAGCAGCACAAGAGGACTCAGCCGAGGAGGTTATGGAAGAGGATGGAGTAGGAGGAGTAGAGGAGGTGGCAGCAGGACTGCCTGCAATTCGTGGCGGTGTCACCAACTCCTCTGCAATGCCACGCATTCCTTGATTGTCAGCCATCAGCAGGTTTACCCAATGCGCAATGTAGGTGATATACCTGCCCTGACCATGCTTTGCAGACCAGGTATCAGTGGTCAGATGGACCCTTGCCCCAACACTGTGTGCCAGACATGCCATGACTTCCTTTTGCACAATCGAGTACAGGTTGGGGATTGCCTTTTGTGAAAAGAAATTCCGGCCGGGTACCTTCCACTGCGGTGTCCCAATAGCTACAAATTTTTTGAACGCCTCAGACTCAACCAGATTGTATGGTAAAAGCTGGCAGGCTAATAGTTCAGACAAGCCAGCTGTCAGACGCTGGGCAAGGGGGTGACTTGGTGACATTGGCTTCTTACGCTCAAACATGTCCTTGACAGACACATGACTGTGGGCAGATGAGCGGGCACTGCTCAAGGCGGGAGACGGAGTGGCGGATGGTTGAGAGGGGGCAAGGAGGACAGCAGTGGTTGACGTGGCTGAAGATACTGGACCAGGAGGAGGATGGCGGCTTAGAGTAGGCGTGCTGCTTGTACTCATGTGTTGATCCCATAGGCGTTTGTGATGTGAGATCATGTGCCTACACAAAGCAGTTGTACCTAGGTGGGTGTTGGACCTCCCACGACTCAGTTTCCTTTGGCACAGGTTGCAAATGGCATCGCTGTTGTCAGAGGCAGACACACAAAAAAAATGCCACACTGCTAAGCTCTGCAATGACGGCATTCTGGTGCTGGACACAGCATGCGTTGATTGGCGTGCTGTCGGGCTGACCCCGGGTGCCGATGCATGCTGTCTGACTGTGCCACTAGCTCCTTGCGACGACTCCCCCCGCTTACAACTCGTCTCCTCCTCCTCTCTGTCTCCCCATCTGAACTTTCGCCCTGTTCTTCTTCTTGCCGAGCGGGCACCCACGTGACATCCATGGACGCATTGTCATCATCAACCGCTTCGCTTGTATCTGACAACTCAGAAAAGGAAGCAGCAGCGGGTACAACATCATCATCATCACACCGTACCTCCATTTGTTTAATGCTGCCTGTTGAGACATATCCCTGTTATCGACATCCTCTAGCAATAATGGTTGCGCATCACTCATTTCTTCAAACGGGTGTGTGAATAACTCCTCTGACATACCAAGTAAAGCGGCTGTGGTGCTAGTTTTGGTGGTGGCGGCAGGCGGGTGAGTGGTATCTTGAGAGGTGCCTGAAGCTAAGCTGGAGGAGGATGGTGCGTCAAGGTTCCGAGCGGAGGCTGTACAAGATTGGGTGTCCTGTGTTAGCCAGTCAACTATGCCCTCAGAACTTTTCAAGTTCAGGGTACGTGGCTTCTGAAAACTGGGCATTATTCTAGGGCAAAAGGGAATCACAGCACCACGACCACGACGGCCCCTGCGGGGTGGTCTGCCTCTGCCTGTCATTTTTTGGGGGATTAGTGGTACTATGCGTGCAAGCTACTGTGAGACCAGATATGATTGGCAATGTGAACTGTAACAGTTCTGCAGAGCACACACTGTAGGCCTGACACAACCGCTTGAAGACAAGTAACTGCTATTCAATCTATAACAGTGAAAAACTAATTTTGGTTTTAAAAGCACGCTATAGAGACACCAGATATGATTGGCAATGTGCACTGGAACAGTTCTGGAGAGCACACACTGTAGGCCTGACAGAGCTGCTTGAAGGACACTGACTGGCTGCTATTAGCTTACACTGGAAACCTTTTTTCTTTGTAAAAGCACGCTACAGAGACACCAGATATGAGTGGCAACTGTCAAAGTACGCTGGCACAGGTCTGCAGAGCACACGCTGAAGGAGGCCTGACACCCAGACGCTTGCAGACAACTAACTGCTCTTCTATTACAGTGAAAAAAAAACATTTTTTTAAATCTAAAGCTATTGTAAAAACAGATATGAGTGGTGGCACTGGGCAAGAGGGCACAGTATCCACTGTGAACCTCACACAGAAGCTGGCAGGCAGGCAACTGCTCTTCTATTACAGTGGGAAACAAATTTTGGTTTTAAAAGCACGCTATAGAGACACCAGATATGATTGTTAATGTGCACTGGAACAGTTCTGGAGAGCACACACTGTAGGCCTGACAGAGCCACTTGAAGGACACTGACTGGCTGCTATTAGCTTACACTTGAAAACGTTTTTCTTTGTAAAAGCACGCTATAGAGATACCAGATATGATTGGCAATCTGCACTGGAACAGTTCTGCAGAGCACACACTGTAGGCCTGACAGAGCCGCTTGAAGGACACTGACTGGCTGCTATTAGCTTACACTGGAAACCTTTTTTCTTTGTAAATGCACGCTACAGAGACACCAGATATGAGTGGCAACTGTCAAAGTACGCTGGCACACGTCTGCAGAGCACACGCTGAAGGAGGCCTGATACCCAGACGCTTGCAGACAACTAACTGCTCTTCTATTACAGTGAAAAAAAAATATTTTTTTTAAATCTAAAGCTTAAGCTATTGTAAAAACAGATATGAGTGGTGGCACTGGGCAAGAGGGCACAGTATCCACTGTGAACCTCACACAGAAGCTGGCAGGCACGCAACTGCTCTTCTATTACAGTGGAAACAAATTATTTTTTTAAAATCTAAAGCTTAAGCTATTGTAAAAAGAGATATGAGTGGTGGCACTGGGCAAGAGGGCACAGTATCCACTGTGAACCTCACACAGAAGCTGGCAGGCAGGCAACTGCTCTTCTATTACAGTGAAAAAAAATTTTTTTTTAAATCTAAAGCTTAAGCTATTGTAAAAACAGATATGAGTGGTGGCACTGACTGTGCAAATGGGCAAGGCATCCAGCCTTACACAGAAGCTGGCAGGCAGGCAACTGCTCTTCTATTACTGTGGAAAAAAAAAATATTTTTTTTAAATCTAAAGCTTAAGCTATTGTAAAAACAGATATGAGTGGTGGCTCTGGGCAAGTGGGCACAGTATCCAATGTGAACCTCACACAGAAGCTGGCAGGCAGGCACCTGCAATTACATTACACAGAAAAAAAAAAGAAAAAAAAGCAGCCTGATGTTCTAGCCCTAAAAAGGGCTTTTTGGGGTGCTGTCCTTACAGCAGAGATCAGATGAGTCCTTCAGGATTGTAGTGGACACTGAATACCCTAGCCTAAATTTCAATTTCCCTATCTAATCAGCAGCAGCTAAACTTTCCCTCCTCTCACTAAGCATGCAGCTTCAGAATGAATCGAAAATGGATGCTGGGAGGAAGGTTGGAGGGTGTGGAAGGGAGGGAGTGCTGCTGATTGGCTGGAATGTGTCTGCTGACCGAGAGGCACAGGGTCAAAGTTTGCCCAATGATGACGAATAGGGGGCGGATCGAACTGCGCATGTGTCCGCCCGCCGCGGCGAACGCTAACACGCTAAGTTCGCCGGGAACTGTTCGCCGGCGGACAGTTCGGTACATCACTATCTGTCAGTATATGTGTGTGTGTCAGTGAATATATGTCAATGTCTGTCAGTATATGTGTGTCTGTCAGTATGTCTGTCAGTTTGTGTCTGTGAATGTCTGTCAGTATATGTCTGCATGTCAGTATGTCTGTCAGTTTGTGTGTGTCTGTGAATGTCTGTCAGTATATGTCTGTATGTCAGTATGTCTGTCAGTGTGTCAGTATGTATGTCTGTCAGTATATGTGTGTCTCTCAGTGTGTGTGTGTGCCAGTATGTCTGTGAATGTGTGTCAATATGCTTGTCAGTATGTATGTGTGTGTGTGTGTCGGTATGGCTGTCAGTGTATGTGTCTGTGTGTGTGTCAGTATGGCTGTCAGTGTGTGTGTGTGAGTGTGTGCATGTCTGTATGTGTCAGTATGTCAGTGTATGTTTGTGTCGTTGAATATGTCAGCATGTCTTTCAGTATGTATGTGTGTTTTAGTATGTGTCTGTCTGTATTTGTCTGTATAAGTATGTCTGTCAATGTATATCTGTGTGTGTCAGCATGTCTGTCGCTATATGAGTCTGTGTCTCTGTGTGTATGTGTCATTGTGTATATATGTATGTATCTGTATGTAAGTGTGTGTATATGTGTGTATGTGTATCTGTGTGTATGTATGTTGTCATTGTGTATTTCCGTGTAGCTGTATGTGTATTTGTGTGTGTGTGTGTGTGTATGTGTGTGTGTGTATCTGCATGTGTGTCTGTGTATCTGCATGTGTGTCAGGTTGTGTATCTGTGTGTCAGTCTGTGGGACTATCTGTGCTTCAGTGTGTGTATATGTGTCTGTATAACTGCATGTGTGTCAGTGTGTATATCTGTGTATCTGCATGTGTCTCAGTGTGTGTGTGTGTATATGTACATACATCTCCGCATTCACACACCAACACAAAACACAAATACACCCCTGCATTCAAACTTCAACTCTACATACAAATACACTCCTGCGTTGAAACATCAACACTACATACAAGCATACAAACACATCCCTGCAATCAAAAACAAACACTACACAGAAATACATGCTTGCATTCAAACGCAAACACTACATACAAGCACATCCCTACATTTACACAAACATACTCCATACAAAAACATACTTACATTCAAACACACAAACACTGCTCAGTGCTAAATACAAACCTGCAAACATGGGTATATGGTAGATCCCCAGCTGTCAATGCATTGTTGGAGTTGCACGACAGATGGTGATCTACCTTGTCACCCTTGCAATAGGGGGGCCCAAAAAAATCATTGTACCTCTTTACTTTAGTTCCACCAATGCTTTGGGGTAGATGGCATGGTTGCATACAAGGGTGGAGGGCATGATTCCACACAAGGAAGGAGGGGGGCAGGATCCAGGGGGCCTAAGCAAATGCTTTGCCCAGGGTCCAATCAATAATAAAGACGGCCCTGGTGCTGACTAGTGGTGTATATGTTGAAAACTCCTACCCCTAATCGGGGAATAGCAGGAATAGCAGGTGCTCAGGTGCTATAAAAGAATTAAGATTCACATGTCTCCCATTCAGGCTGTCTTCAGCCCTGTGGTGCTTCACCAAACTCATGAAGCCTGTGATCGCGCTGTTACGGAGTTGAGGAATACGGCTGATAATTGTTACGGTTACTCCCAGGCTAGCTTGGAAGGTCTGGATCCCAGTGTAGAGATAGAGAGAGAAGCCGCTTTGTCTCGATATCCAGAAGGATCCTGTAAGTGTAGAACAATCCCACTAGCTATTTTACAGCTAGGATACTCTTTCACCACAAAATGAGTCGAGGCTGCGATTTGAAGGTCAAACAAGAACTGATTTTAATGACACACAGGGATCGGTATTTATGCAAACTCTCAGGTCCAGGGACAGCCCCCTCTGGACCTGATGGGATACAGGGATAACACAAGGCATCAACCAATGAGAATACAATGTATCATTTGAATTTGATACCGCCCAGCTTGGAGATAATGAATCCAACAGTTACAGTAATACAATTATCTCCAAGCGCCCAAAACCCACGTTTATTTTACATACAGAAAACACATTAAAAATACATAACTCTAACAGTTTCATAGATATTTCAGCACTTTCACCACTCATTTTATAGCTCTGGTCCGTATGCACTAATCCACCGAATAGCGACTCAAACCAACGAACCCGTAGCTGTATTCCGTCGAAAGAAAGTCTGTTTGTGTATTTGGGTCGCAGGCTGAAAATGGCGGCCATGTTTTTAGGTGCAACAATAGGCAGCGGGACCTCGGCGTCAACTCGTGGAACTAATACCGGACAGAGTTGTGCCCGAATGCCCGCTATCTGCCAGAATGTGATCGCTGTTCGGTATCTGAAATTAGCCCTCCGTGAAGGGCCACTTAGCCTGCGGTTAACCGCAACGTTCTATGTTCTAATTGCTGCCACACACCAGATTGAAGGTGGTGCCCGTTCGTGCCTCTTTCGGTAGTTTAACCATCGGTAGATAAGGCACGAACGGATAAATATACGGGGGCCGTCAATTAGCCTGCGGTTAACTGCAAACCGCAGCTCCCTGGGTGATCAATTGATGGCACACGCTCTGAGCCGGGTGGTCGTCCATTCGGTAGTTGGAGAGGTGACCGGGGTTAAGTGGCGGCACACGCCAGGAGCTGGATGGTCAGTTGTTCGTTTGACGAACCGGGGTATTTATAGTCCATTCGGGAAAAAGATGCAGCATTCACGTACCGAAGCCAAAGTATCATAAAATAGTCAATATAATCCAGGTTAAATAACAGTTTTCTAACAATAATATACTTAGACAACATCCTCCTTATGGCTCAGTCTATTCAACCCCTTTAAAGCTCATCTGTACTGGACATTAAAAGAATGCAAAGCTGGAGGGCGGAGCTACAGGCCACCTGAGAAGACGTGTTCAGCACAAGCTCCGAACAAAACCGCACAAAAAACAGCCTTACAGCTCACAGATATCTATGACACAGACTACAAAAGTTCCTAAATACAGGTCACACAATGGGGAAACGCTCACAAAAGAGACAAAACAACCCAGGACGTTGCTCTCAAGATATCAGAGACTTACTGTTCCGGGGAGCGCTACGTGCAGCACCTAAGATGGCCAACGCTGCCGTGGAGACTTCCTCCGAAGAGGAGCCATCACTGGATACCCTTGATGAGCTACCCCAGAGGGAAGGTTTGAATCACACATCCCCAGAGGAGGAAGACGACACGCCAGCTACCAAAAGGTCACTGTTAAAGGACATTAGATCCCTATTCCAAGCAGACCTGGCGATAATTCGGGAAGACGTGCACTCCCTCACAGGCAGAGTTAAGCTGATGGAGGAACAGGTCTCAAGCCTACTCACCACACAAGCCGCTATGCAAGAAGCTCAAGCCACAACTAACCAGTCCCAGGAAAGTCTGGCAGCGAAGATGGCGGACCTGGAGGACAAAAGCCGACTCAATAACATCAAGCTGAGAGGAGTGCCAGAAGAGGTGGCTATGGCGGAGCTACCCCAATATCAACGCCGCCTGTTTTACCACCTGCTCCCACCAAAACTAGCAAAAGCCATCTTACTAAATGGCTGCTACCACCTACCCAAACAATCAGTTGGCCAGGAAATATCCTCAAGGGACCTCATAGTCCAATTCGTGTCCTCTCTGGACAAAATGGCAATACTAGCTGAGGTTCGTGACTCATCAGCCTGCGAATTTGAATCACACACACTCACCTTCTACTCCGACCTGTACCGGGCCACCCTTATGTGGAGACGCTCTCTGTGCCCCGTTACCAGTGCCCTACAGAGAAATGGGGCAATCCCTGCTTACTTTTAAGCCACCAAAGAAGGAACGCTGCACCGCATCACCGACGCTGCTGAATCCCAAACCTTCCTGCAAGCCCTGGGCCATCACAGGTACACCGTTGGGATGTGGAGAAGATACAACCCTTCACCCCTAACAAAGACCGGCAGCGAGGAGCTAAAATCGCCCCAACTGGCTAAAACTGTACATACTTTCTTTGACTTTGAAATTTGTTTCCTGCTTATGCTATGATGGTCACCAAACTCAACTACACCGTTTTCCACGTGGACCTTCTTTTTACCTCCTGGATAGTGCCTTATGAGCATGACACACTCCGACGACCGGCATATAGGGAAGGCTATCGAAAGTTTAAGTTTCCACTGTATTATAATTTATAGTCACTGTATATAATTAGTTAGTAACCATAACAACTGCTGAAGATACCCACCCCTCAGAGATGAGGTACAATATAGACCTCGAGGTTAACACCTCCAGGATGGCTTAATGAAATCCCCCTCCATGTGAACAGCAGTTAACTCATAACGCAGCTTTGAGCACCAAATTACTAAAACGGGCCACAAAGATCTTAATAGCTGTTCCGCTACAGTATTTAACCAGGCCCATAGCACAGCATTATAATACCCTCCACGTTTTTACCAGGACTAACACAAGTTCAGTCCTACATGCCACCTATATTCTGCTCAGGCATGAGCAAAAAAAAAAAAAAGGCTTACTTAACCATGTACTGCTACTGGTAAAGATATGTTAATACCTAACTAAATGTGGTCACTGAATGCCACGACTTTTGTTTACAATTATAAGCCGATAGGCACAGCTTCTGCAACTACCCTAGTTAATATTTTTAATTCTGAGACCATAGCCCTAATCACAATGCCCTCGGATAACACTACCCCCTAACTAGCCCCTACCAACCTGCAATACTCTCATAGAGCCACATTATGAACCTGGTGGGCAATCCCAGCTAGGCTAATCCCCTATAGGCTCAGTATGTTACTATACATTACTTCATTATATATTGCCATAGCCCACAGCACTACCAGCAACCACAGAATGCTATACTCACCATATATGGCAATTTTTTATGACATACTCCATGTTCAGCATGTTTAATTTAATTTACTTACTGACATATTGTTATTTTTAATATATAAAAAAGTGCAGTGGCTTGGCATTTCTTGCTATTGCTACACTAAAGTGTTACTAAAATATCCAGACAAATGCCACTGTATTTCTGTTTGACTTGCCAAGCACAATTAAAATAAAGAATACAAAATTAAAAAAAAAACTCACCTGTAATGGACTTTGACTCTACTACAGAATCTAAATCCTACACAATGCATAGAATTTCTGGGTCTCATCATAGATTCCACACTTCAGACCCTGCATCTTCCAATGTCAAAGCTGCCCAGTATGTAAAAGGAAATCAGGTGCACACTAACAGCTCCCCAACTTACCCTCAAACAACTGGCGAGAATGATCGGTCTCCTGGCAGCTTGCATACAAGCCATTTTTCCGGGCCCTCCTTACTATCAAGCCCTGAAATGCTTACAGACTTCCCATCTGAGGGAAGGCGCAACCTACACAGATATGGGCATTCTGGACTCAGAAGCGAAGACGAGCTGAAATAGTGGCTTCTTCACATGGAAGCGTGGAATGGTCGCGCCATCTTTGGCGCAGCACCAGACTTGGTAATAGAATCCAACACGAGCTTACACAGTTGGGATGCTCATTGTGGAGATGTCTCTACTGGTGGCAGATGGTCCGATTATGAATCGACTCTCCATATCAACTGTCTAGAACTCCTGGAAGGCTCATTCGCTATCCGCAGCTTCTCCTCAACTCAAGCCCAGTGCTCTATTCTCCTGAAGATGGACAATATATCAGCTGTCTGATACATCAATCATCTAGGAGGTATAAAATCAAAGGTCCTGGCAAACATGGCATGGGATTTTTGGCAGTTCAGTCTGGCACAGGGCATATTGATTACCACGGAATTTACCCCTAGTCTCTCCAACACCACGGCGGTTTGGTATTTACGACACCTCAGAGATTCCACCAATCGGCACCTGAATTCAAGAGTATTCCAGGATAGCCACCATTTATGAGGTTCACTGGACATAGACCTTTTGCTTCCCACTTGAGCACACAGCTTCCCAGGTTCTTCAGTTGGAGACCAACCCGAACTATGCCTTTCTTCCCTTTGCATTGATTCCCCGATGCCTACTGCAACTACTACACGAGTCCAGGGCTCTGGTGATTGTGACGCCCTTGTGGCCGTCCCAACCTTGGTTTCCTCCTCTTCTAGATATGACTATCGACTTACCATGTCTTCTCCCTTTACTTGACTGCCTCCTTTAAGATTCAGACGGATTGTCCCATCCCCTGGTTCTCCAAGACCTTCTACATCTCATGGTGTGGCTGATTTCAGAAACCTTGGTCAGTCAAGGGAGTTTCGGAATCAACTATCAGTCTTCTCAAGGGTGCATGGGCACCCGGCACGAGACAGGCTTATAAGTCTACTTGGAGCAGACGGCATGGTTGGTGCCTGGAATGTAACATGAATTCCAATTCCTTACCTCACTTTTCACTGATGGTAAGGCCTTTCGTACAGTAAACCTATACAGTTCTTCTATCTCTGCTCGACACCAAAGTTTGGATGGAACCTCGGTAGGTCGCCACCCTATGGTGTGTAGGCTCCTTTACGGAATAAGATTTGCTTGCCCCCCTTTACTGCGTTATGTTTTTTTATGGGACTTTTCTATCATTCTCAACCTCTTCGAATCCTGGCCGACTAATGCCTCACTATCTCTGAAACAACTATCGGCGAAACTAGTCATGCTTCTCTGTTTAATATCCTGCAAGAGGGTTTCTGACCTCAGAGCTCTTGATATTACTGCTCACTCATATACTCTGGAAGGTGTCCTCTTCGATATAGCTCAAAGAACTAAAACTTCCTCGAAGAAAATTTTGTATCCATCCTTTCCTGACAAACCGCTCTTATGCCCGGTCGTATTCCTGCAAACATATGAACTTCGCACTTCTTCACTACGGAACCCATCAAAACAAAAAACTCTTTGTCTCTTTCAAGAAACCACATCTGCCGGTGTTTACTCCTACCCTGGCTCGTTGGGTCAAATGGATTATGTCTCTGGCTTTTATTGATACTTCACTATTTTTGCCTCACTCGGTTCGATGGGCGAGGACCTCGATTGGTTGCCGCCTAAAGGACATTTTGAAAAGCGACCAACTGGTCTTTTGGGTTGACCTTCTGTGACTTTTATTTTAGACCTATTCAACGCTTTGCGGGGACTGTAGTTTTCCAGCTTTAAACCAGCATAATAGGAGCCTCCGTGTTTTAATACAATTCACAGATTTTACTATTAACATGACATAAAGTCATGATTTTATTAACGACAAGTATTATCCCTCCCACCCAAAGATTGAGTGGATTTGGGTACGTTGACTTCACGATAAGTCTTAGAGTATAGTATTATCCAATTTCTAAGTGTCTAGAGTTCAGTTGAGACTACTCCTAATTAATATTGTACATTTATACTTGATGACAGATAGTATGATTTATGCATTCATTCAGTTTTATACTTGGATATTGCCATATTTCTCCTCTCTCCTCCAGCTTGATTTGACATTGCACCTTTACTGGCATACTCTTCTTGTTGGTGTTCCCCTGTTCTGTGACACGTTTGTCCTTGTTCGGGATCGCAAGAAAGAGGAAGTAGATTACGCATCATTGCCTATTATGCTGGACAGTGGAAGCTGATTGGCTGTCACTAGGAATATATAACTCCCATGCTATTTATTGTTATCATACCATTTGAATTTTATATTTTTTCTTTGCTGCTGAGGGAAATAAATAAAGAGTGCAGCATAATACTCTCCTCCGTGACGTTAATAAAATCATGACTTTACGTCATGTTAATAGTAAAATAGTAAATTTTAGTAAAATCTAATTCATCCAAAAACAAATGTCCAAGTCTAATCTGCATTAGAAGGAGAAGACACCTAGAGAGACATATAGTAAAGATATCACTACAGTTTGTAGTTTTTCTGACTGCCTGCAGCCAGGTGGTGAATTAAAAGCAACTCACTCAGTGCTGTTGGGTCTGAGACTGTGTGCATACCTTCGATAAGGATGTCTTTCCGGCCTGAAAATTGTGGCTAAGGTGGCAGGCTTATAGTGCAGCATTCTGCAAAACATTCATTTATGAATTATTATTTTTTCGTGCATAACTATAAATATTGAGCTTGCAAAAAATACGGCATACATACATGATTTCCTTAGTATTTGTAAACTGTAGGTATTGTTGCTGCCTGCTTCACTGGCTTTTTGATTGCATCACAGACTGAAGTGTGTGGACAAGTGCATTACTGCTACCAAGAAGTGACCGGTCTGTCATTAACCTATTTGATCTGTATGGATATTGCAATGTAAGCATGTTTCTTTAAAGGAGAGCACCATAACCAATTCACCTCAATAAAGTGGTTACAGTGACTAGAGTCCCTTGGTGCTGTCTTTTCTTTTAGTGTTGAGATGTGTTCACATGCTGAAGCATTTGCACAAGCAGAGAAGATGTATCAATGATAGGATCAGCCACTCCATCATGAGTAAATGTACATTTTTTTTACATTTTGTACTTTTACTCAAAGTGGGTGGCCAGTGATAGTCATCTGACTGAAAGAGTTAGATGATGCTCTCAGCCTATCACTGTTGCCACTTTGCTGCTTCAGTTAATACTTCAGAATTAGCCAGAGCTGTAAAGGTAAGGTAGCAGATGAGAACCACTCTTCTTGGAAGATTTAGGAAGTGGGTTGTCTATGTCTGATGCAGACACACTGGTGGCTGATGAGGCCAATGCAGGACAGGCGATTCTGGCCACAGAAGCTGCAAGGGAAAATCTGGTCTGACTTTGATGCCACAATGTCTCGGTCCTTTCACTGTTTCTTTGTATTCTCAATACCTGCCCTGTGTGGGTTCTCAAGGAGACAGATTGATGAATGGTGTGTCTCCAAGTCTCACAATCTCTGAAACAACTATCGGCGAAACTAGTCATGCTTCTCTGTTTAATATCCTGCAAGAGGGTTTCTGACCTCAGAGCTCTTGATATTACTGCTCACTCATATACTCTGGAAGGTGTCCTCTTCGATATAGCTCAAAGAACTAAAACTTCCTCGAAGAAAATTTTGTATCCATCCTTTCCTGACAAACCGCTCTTATGCCCGGTCGTATTCCTGCAAACATATGAACTTCGCACTTCTTCACTACGGAACCCATCAAAACAAAAAACTCTTTGTCTCTTTCAAGAAACCACATCTGCCGGTGTTTACTCCTACCCTGGCTCGTTGGGTCAAATGGATTATGTCTCTGGCTTTTATTGATACTTCACTATTTTTGCCTCACTCGGTTCGATGGGCGAGGACCTCGATTGGTTGCCGCCTAAAGGACATTTTGAAAAGCGACCAACTGGTCTTTTGGGTTGACCTTCTGTGACTTTTATTTTAGACCTATTCAACGCTTTGCGGGGACTGTAGTTTTCCAGCTTTAAACCAGCATAATAGGAGCCTCCGTGTTTTAATACAATTCACAGATTTTACTACTAACATGACATAAAGTCATGATTTTATTAACGACAAGTATTATCCCTCCCACCCAAAGATTGAGTGGATTTGGGTACGTTGACTTCACGATAAGTCTTACAGTATAGTATTATCCAATTTCTAAGTGTCTAGAGTTCAGTTGAGACTACTCCTAATTAATATTGTACATTTATACTTGATGACAGATAGTATGATTTATGCATTCATTCAGTTTTATACTTGGATATTGCCATATTTCTCCTCTCTCCTCCAGCTTGATTTGACATTGCACCTTTACTGGCATACTCTTCTTGTTGGTGTTCCCCTGTTCTGTGACACGTTTGTCCTTGTTCGGGATCGCAAGAAAGAGGAAGTAGATTACGCATCATTGCCTATTATGCTGGACAGTGGAAGCTGATTGGCTGTCACTAGGAATATATAACTCCCATGCTATTTATTGTTATCATACCATTTGAATTTTATATTTTTTCTTTGCTGCTGAGGGAAATAAATAAAGAGTGCAGCATAATACTCTCCTCCGTGACGTTAATAAAATCATGACTTTACGTCATGTTAATAGTAAAATAGTAAATTTTAGTAAAATCTAATTCATCCAAAAACAAATGTCCAAGTCTAATCTGCATTAGAAGGAGAAGACACCTAGAGAGACATATAGTAAAGATATCACTACAGTTTGTAGTTTTTCTGAATGCCTGCAGCCAGGTGGTGAATTAAAAGCAACTCACTCAGTGCTGTTGGGTCTGAGACTGTGTGCATACCTTCGATAAGGATGTCTTTCCGGCCTGAAAATTGTGGCTAAGGTGGCAGGCTTATAGTGCAGCATTCTGCAAAACATTCATTTATGAATTATTATTTTTTCGTGCATAACTATAAATATTGAGCTTGCAAAAAATACAGCATACATACATGATTTCCTTAGTATTTGTAAACTGTAGGTATTGTTGCTGCCTGCTTCACTGGCTTTTTGATTGCATCACAGACTGAAGTGTGTGGACAAGTGCATTACTGCTACCAAGAAGTGACCGGTCTGTCATTAACCTATTTGATCTGTATGGATATTGCAATGTAAGCATGTTTCTTTAAAGGAGAGCACCATAACCAATTCACCTCAATAAAGTGGTTACAGTGACTAGAGTCCCTTGGTGCTGTCTTTTCTTTTAGTGTTGAGATGTGTTCACATGCTGAAGCATTTGCACAAGCAGAGAAGATGTATCAATGATAGGATCAGCCACTCCATCATGAGTAAATGTACATTTTTTTTACATTTTGTACTTTTACTCAAAGTGGGTGGCCAGTGATAGTCATCTGACTGAAAGAGTTAGATGATGCTCTCAGCCTATCACTGTTGCCACTTTGCTGCTTCAGTTAATACTTCAGAATTAGCCAGAGCTGTAAAGGTAAGGTAGCAGATGAGAACCACTCTTCTTGGAAGATTTAGGAAGTGGGTTGTCTATGTCTGATGCAGACACACTGGTGGCTGATGAGGCCAATGCAGGACAGGCGATTCTGGCCACAGAAGCTGCAAGGGAAAATCTGGTCTGACTTTGATGCCACAATGTCTCGGTCCTTTCACTGTTTCTTTGTATTCTCAATACCTGCCCTGTGTGGGTTCTCAAGGAGACAGATTGATGAATGGTGTGTCTCCAAGTCTCACAATCGGAGGTTAGAACAGAACAGTAACAACTACCTGTGGACACTACACTACTACTACTGTGTTGAAACATTCAAAAATAGCTGGACTCATGAAGGCAAGATGGCATCACATGACTCCAGGCACCATAACTATGTTTTTATTGCATTCACAGATATTGTGAATTAGTAATACCCTTAAGTACAAGACATAGTATAAAAATAGATACCAGTTCAGTAGCAGGTAATCATAATATCATAAAATGATGCAGTAGAGGGAAGATTATCTCCCACATTTGGGAATCCTTTCAAGGAATAGTTAAAGCTGTACACAGCTTCACATTTAATACTAGAAGATCATTATTGCCTATTTAAAATAATTATAGGTTTGCAATACAGTGTATAAGGACTTGTGGACATTAAGAATTGGGGATCCACCTTGGATGCTTCAAACCCTGGGACATTCTTTGAAGCTTCAGAATGAAGAACCACCTCAGGCACTTATACAACATATATTGTTTTATATTTGATAGATAATTGAATATATCCAAACAATAAGTGGAATACATTTCGAATTTACAAAGGATTGCCATTTCCATTGATTTTATTTTCTGTAACCATCCAGAAGTGGTAAAATATATATTATAACCTTGACATGCTACAATGTGTTATGCCTTTTTGATTTATAGATAATCTTTATATCCATCTTTCCAACTTTTCAGTTAAATTTATAGGAATCTATCTGTCTTTCTATCTATGCCTATCTATCTTCTTTCTTTCTAAATACATGAAAAACTCGTAAAATAAAATGGTACCGAAAAGTAATCAAAACAGTGTTTCTCTACTGGGAAATACATGTAAATCTAAGACAAAACACAAGCAGAAAAGACAAGTACACAATTAATGCTTTAGGGCACATGCAATCCTGTTCTGAAGAAATGTGAAATGCATTCAAGCAATTTTATAATAATATAGGAATGTGTTTTGAAATATATACGCCCCAAGCGTCTCGTCATTGAATGCTGCAAACCAACAAAAATTTGAAATTATTAAAAAGGAAACATTATTATTACTCCGAGGGTAATCAGAATAATACAAGATATCAAACTGGAATATACAGAAAAACATGAATGTCACAGAGAGTATGTAAACTTTTTATATCAACTGTTTATGCAGCAATGTTACAGCATTGTTCAAGGAAAGACTGATATGTTTTAACCTGTCCACTATCAAGGTTTTTGCTTTTAATAATTATTAACAAAACATTTGTCTGAACAATGGAATGCATAGCAAGCATATAAATGTATAATAAAACAGAAACGTTGTGTATAGATTGCTTTCCAGGCAAGCTTAAAAATTCCAATTATGCAAATTTCCACACATTTTATTTTTCATTTATATGTTTATAGAAATACTAGGGGAATGATAAGCTTTAGACAGTATACAATATACCTCAGCCTGCAATATTTCACACAAGGTCTGACATGAATGCAAAAATATTTTTTTCTGTATGTGTGAGAAAAACAGATAAATAAAAATGGTCAAATAGCCTGCTTATATATATTCATAAGGATCCTCAAAGCATGAATAGCAGTGCAGATTCCTAAAAATTGCATCAGAAAGTAAAAGGACATATGCATTTTTGAACCAGGTAAAGTCTTAGTATAGTTAAATCATATTTTGAATGTTAACGAAATAGTAACAGTGAAATTGGAGAGTTGCTTTATTTATTCAACAACCCTTGACTCTTTTGAAGGAGTGGGTAAGCTGTCATTTTCAGTATATTTGCAGATGTTGAATGAGTGGAATGAATTCTCGGCAGAAAAATGTCTTGTTTTAAAGTCTGCTTTAACCCCTTAAGGACACATGACATGTGTGACATGTCATGATTCCCTTTTATTCCAGAAGTTTGGTCCTTAAGGGGTTAAAATTCTGCAGTGTTAATGAAAGTGAATATGGCTTTATGTACTAAATTTATATTTTGCAATCGCAGGAAGCTGGATCCAGGCACTCCAAGGTTAAATAAAGGCACTTATATTGGCTATTCACATATAAACTTACTATATGCATTTGTCAACATAAATGTCATCAGCATAAGACAAAAGAAATACTGCACTGTTCTAAAGTACTGGCTGAGTTTAAAAAAAATAGAGAGTAAAAACAGACACTATTAAATCTATGGTAAGCCTGCTATTCATGAAGAAACTACATAAATAATAAATAAAACAAATGGAATTGTAACACCAGATTTCACAAAGTCGGAGATTTATTCTACCACAGTGGACCACGTTTGTTTACTGCCTGAGATGTATTGGGAGGTATTGGGAAGGTAAGCCCTGGAATGTGCACTCAATTATGCAACAGTGCTTTCCTTAATTTCTTCACTAAAAAAAAAATATATGGCTTACTTATAAAAAAGGGGTCAGTCCACTAACCGGTGAAACATCTATTAATAGCTGAATCATTTTACTTTTTTTTATTTTCCAATATACTGTAATACACTTTAATTGTCACTGTAGCCAATGAGACAAAATATAAGTAATTGGCAAGCTCAATACAGTCAATACTTGGTAATGGTTATTCTGGAATCATAAAAACAAAGGAATATCAAAGATCAAAAATGAATGTTATATTGGGACCAAAGTAAACGCAGTACAGTAAACATATAATAGAACACATAAACACACATGAAAATTTAGCTGGAGCAAGGAGCATGCAGAAATTGCAGGCCAAAGATGCTTACAGTACAGAAAAAACTTTATTCATTTTTTTAAAATAAGATGTCTACTAGACTTTTGAACTGTAGTAAGGACTTTCTGAAAGAACTGTGTTACGGTACAAGAAAATGTTGGTGGAAGATAAACTGTGCTTCTTTATTCTTTAGTTCTGTGTGTACAGGGTAGGGAGAGTCTAAAGAGGTGTGTGTCTAAAGATATAATAACATGTAATTTTATGTATATATTTTGCCTTGCTCTGATGGAAGCACTTTTTTTCCTCCATTGGTTACTTTTTATCACTTGATTTCTGAATAAACTTGTGATAACAGGTTTATTTAAGATCAATAAACAAGTTTTTGAACATGAGGGTCTGGCCAGCTTTATGTCTCTTTCCTAGAACATCTACATAGGACTGGTTTCAAAGCATTCTGCTATTGCTGATACATTACTAGGGTGTGCGTTAAAATGGTATACGCAAAGTGTACAAATATGTCTGTGAACCAAAATTCTGAAAAATGTATAAAGAATGCCACTATTACGTGATGTGGTGTCGAGCTGGTTGTTGGTTAATATTCAATAATGAACCAATCTTTCCTATAAAAATTATGGTATGCACTTGAGAGGCTATTTTTCTAATTTGTCCCATGTCTCTTTCTTTCTCCTCACTCTCCTTTTTTCTTTCTTTTTTTTCTCTCTCTCTCTCTTATTTTCAACTGCTTGCATGTTATATTCCGTTAAACAAATTCAAGGAGTGTTATTGTTGTATTTGCATGAGCAAGATATTGTTTCATTTAGAATAATAGCCTGATAGTATCTATTATTTCAAATTACCACAAGTGGAAAATGTGTTGTCATACTTTGTTCTTTCTTTTTATGTTTCTTGAAAATGCTGATATTTCAATACATTGAATCAGAAAAAAATATGTAGTGAAGATCTAGAACCCACTTGGAAATACACCACATGTCCAAAAGTATCTCAACTTTATGAAATATCTCTTGCTCTAGATGAGTGTCACCTTTTCGTCAGTCTTTGTATGTAAGGGAATAAGTCCTTATCCTGCCGTAAACTGAATCTATGGGGTAAATAAAAAAAAAAAAACCCATCCAAATAGTAGTGGTTCATGACCAATGTACTAACCCTAGTATAGTGCTAGTGCGAGTCTTCAAATTGTAAAGGTGTCAAACATTAGAATATATGTAAATTCACTTAACATAAATTTATACCAAAATATCATAAAATGATAGAGTAGGTAAATGTATTTTGTTTTTAATTAAATGATCACTATAGGGTCAGGAACACAAACATGTATTCCTGACCCTATAGTGTTAAAACCACCATCTAGCTCCCCTGGGCCCCTCATGCCTCTATAAATATAGCAAAATATTACTGTATTTGAGCCTGAAGCTGTAACTTTGCATGCCGTGTGCCTCAAAAAAAAAAAAACAAGCATTCTGCTGACATCATCAGAAGTGGTAGGATGATCCAATCACAATTGTCAAAAGAGGCAGATCAGGGGCAGAAGCAGCATGATTCAAACACAGCCCTGGCCAATCATCATCTCCTTATAGAGATGGATTGAATCAATGAATCTCTATGATTAAAGTTCAGTGTCTGCATGCAGAGGGAGGAGATACTAAATGTGTGGATGCATTTTAGGCAGCCATGGCCCAGGAAGGATCTCTAACAGCTATCTGAGGAGTGGTCAGTGAAGTTATGACTAGGCTGTAATGTAAACACTGCATTTTCTCTGAAAAGACAGGGTTTACAGCAAAAAAGCCTGAAGGTAACGATTCTACTCACCAGAACAAATTTAATAAGCTGTAGTTGTTCTGGTGACTATAGTGTCCCTTTAAAAAGGTAATAATCACATATATCATTTTTCTTTTTTTACTATTTAAAAACATTATTAGTGAGTGGTTTTAAAGGCCATAAAAGAACTGTAGAAAATGAAGTATTTGAGAAGAATACTATTTCTTTGGATATGTTTTGCACTTGACTTTAAGTAAAATTTGAATTTTTATGATGTTCTTCCTAACTAACTGAAAAGCATGTATCCTTTGATCATTTATTTATCATTAAAGCGTGACTAGCACTTGTAAGAATCTGAACCAAGCACCATAAAATTGCCTCTCAAGACATGACCAGCTAAATTGTCTGTTTCTAAAGGTCGTACTGCCGGAGAATGTCAGGGGTGAAAAGGGGTTAACGATAAAATACTCCAGCAATGTAAAAATCTTCATCAAACATTACTGTTCTAATGTTATGCATTGACAATAATCCTTATGCACTGTGACAGAGTATATACCTCTAGGGCCTTCTTGAATATTCAACTCTTGTTTCACTGACTACATTACAAATCTAATGTGAAAATAATTCCGCATTTCCCTTAAGAAAGAGAGAGAGCAAAGAGAATAGCATAACCCCAGTCTCATTGAAAGTTAAAATTAGTTTGGTTCTTCGTCTCTGCATTTCTTATTTTTTTTAAAAAGGTAGTTGAGAAACAACTTCTATACACATAAAGATCAATCCACTTACAATATTCTGCCCTTGCAAGAAGTTTTGAAATTGACATTGTTGGGATGTGTTTTAGATTTTCAAAATGATGGGCAAAGAAGGACATTGAGATATTATATACAATAGATGGAACATATAAACGATTTTGTTTAAAAATAATACCTTTTATACGGTAAAGTCTTTATTACTTACAGTTAGATTTACAAAATTGGCTTTCTGTGAGGTTTCATTATGTTAGCTCAATCAGTAAACGCTCTGTTGAAATGAGTAAGAAAATATGCATTTTCCGAGGTCAAATTTAACTGGCTGCTGATGTAAAATGTTTCATCTCCTTGCTAAGGATTGCTCGTCACGGGTTCAGTTACTCTGTATCTGTAAACAAAATCATTAGTGGGAAAAAAAAAAACCATGGCTGGATTCAATGTGAAAAGAACACTGCACAAATTGAAGAACTTTTTTTTTTAACCATTATGATCACAAAATCTCTGTAAGATCAAGGAACTTGCTAACTAAACTGGGAAATGTAAAGAATTCATAATGGAAATTCTCTTGCTGATACTCCATGATCCACATTTTGGAGAAGAAGCCCAAAAAAAGGTTTTTCAAACCTGCTTGGGATATTCGTTTGTAGCAATAGTTTAACCCCTTAAGGACACGTCATGTGACATGTCATGGTACCCTTTTATTCCAGACATTTGGTCCTTAAGGGGTTAAAGAGAATACTCTTCAGTTAATAATGTTCACTGGACTTGCGTGCGGTATTAAAATTTGTTTGGTCCAAAAGATTTGTCCAAAAAAATAAAAATGCTTTGGATGATTCAGGTTTCATCCATGTGGATTTTCAGTTTAAATGGATTTAATTTAATCCAACATTTTCCCACCATTTGGTTCACAGATCAAGGGAGAAAAAAATAACCAATAGAGAGAATAAGGGAGGAGAAGTAAAAATAATCTATATTTATATATCATATATTTTTTTAAATATAGATTTTGTTTTTACTGCTCCTTATTTTTTACCTCTATTGGTCACTTCTCACTTTATCTGTGAAAGAAAATGGCTGATCACCCAAATTTCTATTAATTGCAAGTCACTTTAAACCGGATGCACAATTGATCATCTCTAGAGTGTGCTAGTAAAGGAACTGAGGTTATAGTAAATCTGCTGCCACCAATATTCTCACTTTCTGTAGATATAGTAAAAGTATCTACATACATAGTATACACTGCTCTGGGTTGGTGCAACTTTAAGGGGTATCTGAAGACGCCCACATACATTCTTTACGTTATATGGGAGCCTTCAGTTACCCCTTAAATTCACACCAAGTCAATGCAGTGTGTATTATTTATGAAGATACTTTAACTGTATTTACTGAAAATGGGAATCTACCACAGCCAAGACACATCTTAAGTAAATAATATTTGAATAAAAAAAAATAACTAGCAGTGCTTAATATAGCAATTAGCATTTACATAAAAGATGTATAGAAAATAAACAACAAGCTGCGAATACACATTTCATAAACAAAGCAGAACGTAAATCAAAACACAAAAAAAAAAAAAAACGTTACAAAGACTTAGCGCTACCGTTTCTCTCCGGGAATCTCCAGTTAAGTCTATGCCAAAAAAATATCCAGGGAGAATTAATAGAAATATTTATTGTATCCCAATATATAGAAAACATTGCAGGGCACTGTTCAAGTTTAAAATGTCCATCAATCATAACCAACAGGTCTCTGTGAATTTGCTAATTTACAAAATGTATTCCTATCTTACTTCCTTCCCACCTTGCTCACCTAGGAGGTTGACACAGAGACATGGGTGAACCATTTAGTGTATTCATAACTGACAATGTGCACGCATAACATTTTCCACTTTAGAAAGTCCCAAATAAGCCACAAAATGTAAAATGTTGTTTTTCCGTTGTTTCAATAGTGATTTGTAGAGTGTTAACGGTTTTATTTTCAGGTTTTTGTTTTTTTTAAATTGTACACATTTGTTGTATGTAGTCACTACCATTGCATTACACGTATGTCAGAATGTGTTGTTATCCAACACAAATTCATTCTCACTTACCTGGCTGCTACTCATTCATAGAGTGATGATGTCATAGAACGTCGTAACGGCTTGCAGCCCTGGAGCACCCGGGATACTTACCTTCCCGGTGCTCCGCTTCGGGAATACTGCCTGACAGCCCAGGCAGCCCCCCCACGGCAAATCACATGGCCCCCTATAGCTGGCTGTGGATCTGCCAGCAGGGGGACTGTCTAAAATATCAGACAGTCCCCCTGCTGGTAGGTAGTGTAAAAAAATAAATATTAGACATGTTTAAAATTAAAATAAATATATTTGTATATATATAATATATGTATATATATTATATATATTTAACGTCATACATAGTGTATTTTAATACTAATATAAGTACATATATTAGTATTAAAATACACTTAGAATGACGTTACATATATATAATATACATATATTATATATAATAGATATATACACATATATTATACATATATAAATACGTATAATTGCAATAATAAATAAATAAAATAATAAAATTAATAAATAAAATATTAAAACAAAATTTAATATAAATTATATATACATATGTAATTTCATTCTAACTGTATTTTGTTATTAATATATATATATATATATATATTTATATATATATATATATATATATATATATATATATATATTGGTAACAAAATACACTTAGAATAACATTCTATATATCTATCTATATATAAAATGCAAATAACCCCAAATATATATATATATATATAGATAAATACATATAATTACATAAAAGATTACATTAGTATACACGTAGAATTTAAATACCTATAAATGCATATATATATTAAAATTCTACGTGTATATTTAAGTAATCTTTTAACATAATTAGGTGATTTGATTAATTAAAATGTGATTGACATACCTGATAACACAGGGAGAAAGTGCAGAGAATTTAATTCACAAGCACTAAATTTGACCCTGTAACTCTCCAAGACACCATAAAACCTGTACATGGGGGGTACTGTTTTACTCGGGAGACTTCGTTGAACTCAAATATTAATGTTTCATACTGGTAAATTGTATTACAATGATGATATTTTAAGTAAAAGTGAAGTTTTTTGCATTTTTTACAAACGAACGGCACTTTTATGGACTATATTATTGTTGTAATATGTTTTACTGTTTTAAAACACTAATATTTGTGTTTAGTGAAGTCTCCCGAGAATAACAGTACCCCCCATGTACAGGTTTCATGGTGTTTTGGAAAGTTAGAGAGTCACATATAGGCTTGCATTTCATTTTTTTGACATTGAAATTTGCCAGATTGGTTATGTTGCCTTTGAGAGCGCATGGTAGCCCAGGAATGAGATTTACCCCCATGATGGAATACCATTTGCAAAAGTAGACAACCCAAGGTATTGCAAGTGGGGTATGTCCAGTCTTTCTTAGTAGCCACTTAGTCACAAACACTGGCCAAATATTCGTTTTTTGCTTTTTTAACACAAAAACAAATATGAACGCTAACTTTGGCCAGTGTTTGTAACTAAGTGGCTACTAAAAAAGACTAAACATACCCCACTTTCAATACCTTTGGTTGTCTACTTTTTCAAATGGTATGCCATTATGGGGGTAATTCTCATTCCTGGGCTACCACACCGTCTCAAAGGTAACATTACCAATCTGGCAAATTTCTATTTGAAAATGGAACGTTCTATATTTGACCCTGTAACTTTCCAAAACACCATAAAACCTGTTAATGGGGGGCACTGTTGTACTCGTGAGACATCGCTGATTACAAATATGTGCATTTTTGTGCAGTAAAACCTAACAGTATTATGACATTAACAGCTAAAATGTCAGACGGAAATACTAATTTAAAAAAAATCTTATCTGCTCACATTTTTTTTACATTTATTCATAATGAATTATGTTCCATATATGAAAAGTTAATGATAAATTAAAGCCATGTTTCTCCTGAACAAAATAATATATAATAAGTGTGGGTGCATATAATATGAAAGAGGGGAATTACGGGTGAACAGACATATAGCGCAAATTCCAGTTTTTGTTTACGTTTTGTTTTGATCAGAACGTGCACTATTGACTCCGTCCTGAAGGGGTTAACCGCAATCTTTATTTACCTCACTATTGAGCCTGTGGAACTCATGAACATTCAGATTTACTGAGGAAAAGTCAAGACTACCGTGAAACCTGCCCCGCTGTGCATTGCATCCAGGTGATATCGTCACTGTGTGAATGTGCACCAACCAAGTAGGTGAAAGTTTTCATGGGTTGCATTATGCATGTTTATTATTATTATTATTATTTTATTATTTATATAGTGTCATCAAATCCGTAGCACTGTACAATAGGTGGACTAACAGACACGTAATTGTAACCAGACAAATGGACGCACAGGAGTGGTTGAGCGCCCTGCTCAATGAGTTTACATGCTAGAGGGAGTGAGGTATAGTGACACAAAGGGTATAGGTAAGGGTAATGAATAGGTTGCTAGAAAAGTATTCACTGAGAATTTGGGTTATTTTTGACAGTTGCAGGAGAGGAGTTATTGGGGGGGGGGCGGACTGGACATGAGGGGTGAAGGAGAGGTCGGAGTCAAAGAGAACACCTGGGCAGCGAGCTTGTGTGGTGGAAGATGTATTGGAAGGAGAGGTAGAGAGGTTAGAGATCTCTTCCCTGATTGTAGTTTATGACTCTAAACCCTTCAAAATGGCTTTATATGCAATGCAAACAGAAGGAAAAAGAAAGAAAATAACAAAAAAAAAAATAAGTATATATAAATGATTACAAATAAACTCTCTAAAAGCAGGTCAAACTTAAATAGAAAAAAAAACATGGTTTTCCTGTAAAGTAATTTTTCTAGTTTCTTAACTTTTTAACTTCTAAAACTCTCTTGCATGGTTTTGTTTATTACAACAAAAGATTTTGTATTTTAACTTGTTTTCAATGTAATTAACACATTTTTTTTAAATTTAAATATCTCATTAAGACATGGCTTTATGAAGTATTGTAATAATATAATGCAAGATCTGAGATCATTTTATCTAATTCCAGTGTACTTTTAGAGTTAAAATGAAATACAAATGTGTAGGGCATCTATAAAGTTTAAAAGGAATGGTGCCATTATGATCAAACTAATTATTTTCTTTTCTATTAAATTATTATTGGTTTATTTCTTCCCAAAAACCCACTCTATTAAAGAGGCCCGCAATTTCCTGGATTCATTAAACTTTGTCAGATTTATTGATGTACGTCAATACTAAGTAACATTTTTATAGAAAAGTGAATAAGGATCTGGTGATAAAAAAACTAGCAGAGGTTGCATAGAAATCATGCTCAAACAATTATTTATGTAAGAATGATTACATGTTATTATAATATTTTTTTTATATTGTTTTCTTTTTTTTCTCATATACAAATATAATTGTTTTATTTTTAATAATTTATGTTTTACTATATAGGAAATATTAACACATTCATAAAGGTAAGTTCTATCTACAATAAAGCATGACATCTGTGACCAGCTGTCACGACAACTTTATGATCCAACAAACAGAACTATGTAACATCTACATAGAACAGAAAACCAGACAGAACGTAAACCGGTCATTAGAATTCCATGGTTAATACGTTTGAAACGTGTGGACGGGATGGACGTCCCAGCGGGTCAGCTCCCGGCTTGCTGCTCACCGGCTTGTAATTCCTTTGTGTAGTCACACCGATCAGGTGCGATCACGTGCGGCCGCGAGCCGGGTGCCGTGACACCAGCGTACATGAGTTAGTGTGTAATATGATTTTATGTATAATTGTCCCTAATTACAATGCACCTGTCATGATGGAGACACCATAAGACACATTAGAAAAAATAAAATTTAATTTATACATGACTGCTGACAACTTAAACAGACTCACATACCCATCCAAGAAAAGGCAAACAAACACCAATTAAAATTGGTAGGGCAATAGCCACAGCTTTATTTACGCATAACATTGAAGCAAGCATAAACCATTTTGCAAACTGTCATCTGCAGGCTAGTCAGCATCCTCTTCAGCATGCTTTACATCATCACCAAAAAAAGCAGACTGAACCTCCCCAAGCTTGGCATGGGTATTACTTGACAGCTCCACACTGGTAAGTATAATCAACAACAGCACTGCCACTTCCTTACAAAGGGGCACTACTGACCCCCAAAGACATTGCAAAGTCAATATCTGACTGCAAATCAATTTTAACATTTTCCAGACCTATTGGGTTCAGGTGGGTTCAGAAGTGCACCACATACCTCCTCATGAGGTCAGCATTATCCCCTTCAATATCAAAAACTTGGACATGGTAAGGTTTAACCTTCTATTACAACACTCCATCACTTTAGCATTAATAAGGGGAACCACTTTGTATCAAATAAGAACTGTGACGGAGTAACAGTACTCAGACTAAGTACCTCTGTCAAACATCCCTCTTACTAAACCAGAAAGCCCTGAAGTGACTATAGCCCTAGCCGCAAACACCAGACGGCCCTCTGAGAAGGTGAAAAACAACAAAACTTTATTGGGACACAAACACAATATTATAGTGACAATCACAACAGGGGGCCATCAACAGTGACAATAGATTCCCTCCCTGGCACTGCTGTGTCTGGGGAATACCCAAATAAACCGGGAGTGATTTTATTAGCTTTTACAATGTTTTGACATGGTGTGTATTAAGTGACTTGGAGAAAATTGCAGTGGAAGTCAAGAGCAACGTGTCCTTTCCCACTATGGGGGAATTCAACAAAATGTAATTGATTTTAATGCACAAGTAGTTAACTAGTATAAGAGGAAGGAAATAGAAAGATATAAGAAGATTAAAATTGTATGTTGAATTAAAAGCCCGAGAATGAAAATATTAAAAAAGCCTTTAATATTAATATTTTCAGAATACTTATTAGATTTAGTAAAATGTAATTTACTTCAAATAAAAAAAAATGGAAAAAGATAAACATTTAGAATATTCAACAGAAGGCTGTTAGATTCAGAAGTCATAGTGAATTAATGAATACATTATTATAAGCAGTTTTAGGATATGCAATCTATGAAGCTAAAGCAAAACATAGCAGACTATGTCAACATTGCAGCCCAAGTTAAAAACTCAAGAAATGTAAGAAATGTAAGAAATTAATATTGCCAGAATTAATTCAAAACTAAAAGTCACACAAAATATAATCGTTAAAAAACCAACCCCAGTCAAAAAGATTGAGCGCTCAAAATTAAATAACTCATCCCCCCCTGGAACTCACCACCCCTGGAACTGTGTGGTATAAAAACCAACCTCAGTCAAAAAGGTTGAGCGCTCAAAAATAAATAACTCCCCCTCCCCACAGAACCTGAGGGGGGGGGGGGATAAAGGAGAAGGGTGTGGTACGTTTCAAGTAGGTGAAAATATAGTGACTGTATATAGATTCACTCACATGGTTCTGAGCCTAAACAGGACAGGCTCAGATTAGCAGACGTGTATTAAGGAACACGAATCCTTAGGGTGGTAGCTCCTGGATTTTCCCTCTAGAAATAATAGAGACCAATATCTGGTGCAGTGTGTCTAAGGATATAGGTGAGTATGAAGAAAAAAATAGAACTGCTCACCTTAATTAGATCCTATAAACCTGACTCTGAGTATAACAGCATGTGTGTCAATAAGGGGACACAAACCCTCTTTGTAAATGTCTGGGACACTGGATAGTGGAGTCCACAGGAGAAGGTACAATAAAGCTTCAAAGTACTGTTTTACAACTGTTGTTTTTATATTGAAAGTTATTTTTTTTACAACAATAAATGTTATTTTATCATACCTTCTTCTGTGGACTTCAGTATCCAGTGTTCCAGACATTTACAAGGAGGGTTTGTGTCCCCTTATTGACACGCATGCTGTTATACTCAGAGTCAGGTTTATAGGCTCTAATTAAGGTGAGCAGTTTTTCAAATGTAATATTTTGGATACATTTTTAAAATTATTTAATATTATGAATTTTTTTTTTTTTTTACATAATCTAATAGGTTTTGTAATTGGTATTATTTTCAAGATTTTAAAATGTTAGAAAAACATTTTGAAAGTTTAGCCAAATATGAAATCATTTGGAAAGCATATCCAACCATATGAAATTGAGGCCTGAATTAGTTTAGCCCACTAGGAGTAACAAGTAAAATACCAAATGATAAATTAATAAATATTACAAAATGTAATTAAGTTCCAAACTACATTTTCAATTATAAACTCAGATCACTGATAATCCAAGATGTTTAACTGGATTGTAAAATAATTGACAGCAGAGATACTGAAACAGTATGAAGCGAAGTTCATTAAAATGACGTTTAAGACATTATAGAAAAATGTGATAAATGTGTTAAATATTGTAAAGTGGTTACATTTATCTAATTAATGAGTGGCCCAATATAAATATTCCTTAGCTGTAAACCAAATTAAATATAATAAAAAAAAATATTTTACAGACAAAAGTTATTTTACTTTATGCATTATGTACTCATAATGATATGAACTCAATTAAAAAAGTATAATGTATGTATATTAACTGGTACATAAACATAATAATCTTTAGCTTCTATAGATTTTTATCTTGCATATTACCACATTTAAGTTGATTATTTATTGCTCAAATCATTTACGTGAAAGCTGCTCATAGATTTGTAAGAAAGAAACCCCTTCTTAATTTAGACCTTTAAATCAACTAACCAACCTGCATTATACTATTTTAATTATTGTGCTCACACGTTGGGTTATTATATTCCAATATTTCGACATGTTATTTTATATTAAAATAATATTATCATCTGTAAATGTTTTCTTTATATTGGCATAATTACTTTATTTTTCACATGTAGTTCTTTATTACCATTCTGTCATTTAGAAAATTAGATTTATATTATCTGATTTGAATTTTGTAGAGAGTAATTTGTTAATAGTATTTAAATCCCAAGCCAGAACTTTGTATTAACAAACAGTGTACTCTCCAGTATCCATATTAAAGCACAGCGATACTGTAGAGTGTATTGCACAAATCTTGGTAAATATCTAACTAAAACATTAATATTAGATAAAATTTCCAATTCAACCAAGATTGACATATTGACACACAGGAACTCACGAATGAAGGCCGGCTGGGGCACTTATTTCCCTGGAACCGTTTTTGGGCCATCACCTTGTGTCCGGCTGGTCAAAATTTTACCCCGGTGGCAATCCAATTCTTCTGAATGGATCTGAGTGAGATTTGGCCAAGTTGGACCACCTGATCAGAGCTATCTAGGGATGTAACTTTTGTGGGGATCCTGGTTATAATGGGGGTTCTTTTGGGGTGTTGTATGTTTTTTCTAGGTTTTTCTGTACCTCAGATATAATTGAGTTATAGTTTTCCCGCACAATTATTTCTTAAGCACAGAGGACCCTGGGAAGGAAACCCAGTTTTTTTGTGTTGGAGACCCCGTGTTAGCCATGTGTGGCCGTAATAATATCAGTTGACTCCCAGAATGTTTCATCTAGTTACTAGGGGAATAGATGCTTGAGTGCTTGAATGGTTCCAGTCTTGCTGAGAGAATGAATTAGCGGATGTAACCAGTCAGGTTACCTGGGGTCCACTACACTCACCAAACTATGAGTGTATGGGCAACCACTTGACCGTCGCACCCAGAATTTGAATATCCCTCATGTGGACAAAGTTTACCTGTGGCCGACTTCTTAAACATAGGTGGGAGAAGTGGCTGATCTACCACCTATCCAGCGAATCAACAGCAACTTGGGTCCCATTTCACCCCCTCTGGACCAGCAGGGGTTATCCTGGTCCACACTGGGCTGCATATGAGGGTTCTCCGTGTATCAGATGGCTACACCAATGCTGCACTAAGTGTGACAAATGGCAGTAAGCAAGATGGCGTGTGCAGTTTTCCCAGTGACACGAGGTCTAATGACGCACCATACCAACCATACCTTACCTAAACCACAGCTTTGAGGATTGACGTGAGGGGGTGTTTAACTGCTTCTGGACTGCATTGGAAAAGAAGCAGCTGCCTGAAAATTCTGGCACTGTCCTTCTGGATGGGGAATGGAGGGATTGCGAGCCCCTCACAGGCTACTTGACATGTAAGATGACTGCCTACCCTGTTCCATGCCTATTTGAGCCTAGTGTCATCTTGGGATCTCCACCTACGCACTGGTGACATAAGCAGAAAGGCATGAAACAAAACCCACGTTCACCCTAGAGGCGGGTTTTCCTTGCTCTCCCAGCAAGTATTCCAGAGTCTGCGGCATCGTGGTACTGGCTCTGCAATGGGCCCGGGGCAAGAGGGGTTCCTGGCTTTGGCTCTCCTGTGCTACTCACTGTGGAGAACAATGTATGCTTGTAAGCTGCAATCCCAAACAGGGCATTGGCTGATGGTTACCAGAACTGGACTGGACTGAGATGCAGTATATGGAAGCCATGTCAAGATTTCCTTACTATTGACAGACACCACCTTGACTGCATTTTCAGCTAATTTAGTATTTTTATTCTTTTCTCTTTTTTCTTTCATTTTATATAGTGTAGCAGTGTAGAATGTCCTTAGTACCTACATTACATGTTTCCAGAACTTGTGTATAAGCAAGATAAACACATGGCTCTTGGCAGTACTTCTGTAGTTCCAGTAACTAACCCATGGTATACTTTCATGCCTTGTTGATCTTAGTGATTTCCATGCCCGTCTGAAAGCCTTTTCATACACTCAACCTTATTTAGCTCAATGAGGTATCCACAAAGTGCATTACGACCCAGTGGTTTCAAACTTCTGAAAATCTCATGACTTTATGCCTCTCAATAATTATTCTCATACCTAATGTTTTTTTTTTTTTTTTGTGTGGACATGTTTGCTCTCTTGCCTATTCCATACGACATAAAATGTGCTGTATCATTGGAATGCTGACATACAACCTGTTATATTCTCATGTACAACAAAAATAAAGAGTTAAAGAAAGAGGGAAAAGATAGGTAAAGCATGCGTAGTACAATTGCATAGTGACAAATACATGCGGTCTAAGTCTGGGTTTAGGTGGACATGAATGACATGTCCCCACTCTTTACATTCTTTACATTCTTACTTTTCAGTAGTAAACTTCAAAATGCTGAGCATCTTGGACACGTGGTTAATTCCCATATTCGTTTTTTTTTTAATTGTGTTTTGAGATTTCAAGAGAGACTTTGAAATAGCTGAATAGTTCCAGACTATAGAAAATAATCCTTAGTTATTGTGGATGCTGACTGATCACACTGCATTAATAACTAGCATAACACTTTACTGTGTGTTTTCGTTATATGAACTATGTTAACTTATGTTTTAATTTTCTTAATAATTTTAAGTTAAATGCACATATATTTTTATATTAATAAAAAAACATTATTATTCACTGTGTCGTATTTGGTGCATGTTTTACTATTTAAATGCAAGAGGATGATATTCATAACTACAGAGATAAATAAGACCAATTTACATGTCATAAATTAAACATTTTTACATGACCTAGATATTTCTTTACATATTAGTAAATTTTGCTTGCAATAACGGAGGATGAAATATTTAAAATGCTATATGCAAAATAAGAAAGAAAAATCATGTACTTGTGATACAACAAATTATTTGTGTTCGTGTTAATAGTTTAATTTTTATTTGAGAATAAATAGCGGGTACAAATTTGTCCTTGGTCACTTACATAAATTCAGTAAGGCATGATAACTCACAAAGATCCCATTCTATTCAGCATATAATATTACAATATAACAGTGCAGTAGTACCTTTTGGTTTCCATTGAAGATTGCAAAGCAATCTTACGTACTTGCTTAGATGTAGGCAACCTTCGCCACTCCAGATATTGCTGACTACATCTCCCCTGATGCTTTGCCAGCATTATAAAAGTTCACAACATCTGAAGTGCTAAAGGTTGCCGACCCCTGTACAAGCTGCTTGATAGGATGGATCCACAAATAATTAAGAGTGTTAATTAATGATAAACATCACCATAGCGATGTACATCTTGAGTCTTTATTTCAGCATTTTAAAATCCATATGTAGATAGCAATGAGTGAAAGATATAAAAATAAATGCTGTATCAGGAAAAAAGAATCACCCTGTTCAAGGTGCCAGTTAAACTTAGATATGTTTATGCCTCGGGCACAAAAAAAATGTTTTTTCTTGTTCAGTGGAGTGCATTTGCTCTTGAACGTAACTCTTATTTCCTTAATGAAAAGTTTCATTTTCATACCCAGAGGGCATATGTAGAAGCCAGGTTTGCTCTCAGTTATGAAAACTCTCTACAGGAAGCAGAGAAATGAATACATTTGGGCCAAAAATCTATAGAGAGCAAATGTGTCTATTTACAAGGGAATTTGCAAATGGCATCATTATGTGGTCAGGAGACCAAGTTTATTTATCCCATTTCAAGTAAAAAATCTTAAATCCTTTAGATAACCACTAATATTTGTTTCAAGAAAAGTATCAAAAAGCAAGTTTTAAAGTGAATGAATAGTTTTTGTATAAAATCTGTCAAATTAATTACAAGCTTGATAAAATGAGTCTGTTAATAAGCAAAATAAAAAAAGTGAGGGAAAAACACTTTATTCATCACAAACTTCAGTCAATAATGCAAATAGATCAAACATACCATAAAATACAGGACTCTACAGTGGAATATAGAAACATAGAATGTGACGGCAGATAAGAACCATTCGGCCCATCTAGTCTGGACCAATATATTTTTTCAATATATTGGTCCCAGTCTGAGAGGTCACTTTCTAAATATTTAGCAAGAGTCCATAGAATAAATTGGTTGGCAACATTTTACATAAAAGTTATCCAACGTGCCCCTCATATATTTGAGGTCACCTATGTAACCACCAAGCCAAATGGCAAACTGCTCTATATATCTGACCGCTTGGATTGCTGTTAGTGTATTTGTTTTGTCAGTGTCTACATGGCCCACAGAAGACTTGAAAAGAGGTAAGCATAGAACCAGCATAGAAGGTTTGAAGGAGTTCCTCAATTTAACGTAGCCTTAAAAATATTTTTGGTTAAGCATTTTATAGATATGTATAAAACATGTTTGAACAGATACAACTCTGAAAGGTTAAAAATGCATATTCCCATGCAAGTTCCATACAAGTAGACAATACTCTCATAAATCTAGAGAAGTGGAATAAATGTACCATATGAATTCAAGAAAGAGCTAAACTTTGTTGGGAGGTTCTGCTGAACCAGTTGAGATTACAGACATAGTCTTGCTAACACTTTTCACCTTAAAGTTCTGAGGATGTTCTCAAGAATGAAATGTTGTTAGTAACTAAAATAAATTAAGGTTGTTTTGGGGCATCATTCTGCTTCACTTTGATTTGCCAGACTTCACATCAAATGGGAGAAGGGACAGCATTGCTTTCTTAAACTCCCTTTACAACACGCATTAGTAGATCTTTATTACTTTGTAGCTATGATGTTTTAAATGCTTTTATTGTCTATTTTTTCAGATTACTTCTTTTTTGAAATTCCCTTTGTTCTTTAGAATTGCCATTATCATAATTTTGTACAATAAAAATAAAAAACAATTCTGATAACTTGGGCATCCATTGTAAATATGTATTTATAATTTATCTTGCCATCATTTCTATGCATCTACATGATGGCAAGATAAATTATTAATACATATTTATTTAATTAAATATAGGCATGAGTTAGCATCCAAGTATGTTTATGTATTATTTTTATATATGTATGGTTTTGCACAAAATGTTCATAACAAGTGTATAGCTTTTGTATGAATGTATCTAAAATGCACGAATAAAATAAAAAATAAATATAACGAGATCTGTCCAAGTCTAGCTCTAATTGTACTTAATCACACTCTCTAGGGATTAAAAATAGTCCTTTCTTTAATTAATTTTATTTATGATACATAAATTAAAAATGTTACAATAGAAATTCTTAGGGTGATGAGTTACACACCGGTAAACAAAAATATATAAACACTGAAATGATCATAGGGCAGATGATGATCTATTATCACAAAGTCTGTGTTAATCGGCAGTAAAATGATCAATCCGTTTGACTGATCAGAGTAAATGTCTAAAATTTGTAACCGTAGCATTGTATTGTTTATACTCCCTCAGACATACTTCTAAATTAGAGAAACTGAAATATATTCTTTGGGTGCAACACTTTTTACATAAATAACAATGAAAAAGAAATAGACGCATCCCATTGTACAGCGCTACGGAATTTGCTGGCGCTATATAAATAGTAAAATAATAATAATAATAATGTATATGAAACAGTCACTGATATACATTTATACAGTTGTTGCTGTTGCTGCCGAATGTTCCTCTTAAGAGTTCTTATGATTCTATACCTTGCAAGAGCACTCTATGCATCCTTCATAAATGGTGCCATTTATGGTACATTTAAATTGAGTTCTATGAAAATTTGAGTTGTGGAGTAAGAGCATACTAAATGAGAAATAGGCAATTCACCCTCTAACATTATCCTTGGAAAAAAATCACGTGAAGCTATTTATAATATAGTTATAGTGGCAGAAAGCTTGCGCATAAAGGCACCTTAATACCATAAATGATTAGTTATTATATATGGCTTTTAAAACCTCGTGTTTACTTAACTGTATGATGGCAGCTACAAACACAACCTTCCAAACATACACATTAGAAAGGAAATAGAGAAATGTAAAATGAAGAAGAGTCCTAAAAAAGAAAACAGTAAGTAACTATTTCTAATTATGCAGAAAAGATTCATAAAGAAAAAAAGGAAAATTATTAACACAGGGATAAATTGTACTCTTAATGGTTTAAAATTTGAGCTTGCATATTTTATAGACTCGTACAATTAAACTAATAATATGGCTGCTGATTGATGTGTTGGAAACACAGAATGAGCTCTGTTTTTACACTAATTTCCTTCAAAAATTCCCAGTTTCCAAATATGTTTCACCTTTAGTAATTGCCTGCTCATATTCGCCAAAGCTTTTCATTATCACTCATTTTATGTTCATTTTTGTAACTTTACTTTACTTGTCTGAATACTGCTATATAAAAATGTATTCACCTAATGTTTTCCTATTTTTATAAACACTTTTCTCACTTCCTTGTATTTTTCAAAGTCTTGATTAAGTTATGGTGGTGTCTATTTCTTGGATCAATGATTAGTAATATGGCTTAACGGCTACTTTTGAGTGGGCATAGCATCAACAATCGATTGCACATTAGTCAGTTGCCCGCAGTGATATTTGTTAGTGGTGCTTTAAGAGATAAATGGATTTGAATGAATTGTATCTCAACAGTGAAACACTCAGTTCAACGTATACTCAATTCCCATCCTAGACATAATTATACAATGTGTACAAGGTGCCCGTATGTCTCTATTTCTGCCTAGGGATTCTACGGGATATAACATTTGCCTGGACCACATTCATGTATTATAATGCAATTTTTTTAAGACAACTGCTCTTTGCACTATTATTATTGATTTTTTATAAAATTACAGTATATTCTGCAGCAATAGATAATAGCACCATGATTATCATTTATCTGACTTGTTATTGTTACAGCTACTAATATTACAGCTACTAATATATTATAATAATATAAGTTACTAAGTTTATATTAAACTAGAGTGAAAAGTTTAGTCCGATTAGGAGTATAGTAGGGACTATTTACTGTGGAGAGACTGCGATAAAATTCCCAAAGGTTTCTTGGGCCTTTTGCTTTTTCCTTTTTATCTGGCCATGTGAATGGAGCAGCAGTGTAACCAACCAAGGCATGAGGACCATAGGGAGCAGCAAACACAGACAAGCATAAACAATGTTTGTTTGTGGAAGTGCAACACTTGTCTGCCATATCTAAAAAAATTTTTTTATCTAAACAGAAAGTAGTGAACACTATTATGATCTGAACAATCTTCTGTGAAACAATACAATACAAAGCCTGACAAAGGAGCAAACATGAATCTAAAAAAATCACCCCATCTTTATTTTTTAAGTTCAAATTCTTAACGCTTTGTTGTATGTCAAAAGTGTTCAAATACTGACAGTTATACTTATAGCTCATTCTCAAGACTTTTTAAAGGGAATGTGAAATACGGTTTTGATAGAATTGGCACAAAAGTATACAATGTACCTTTGGGAAGCCAAGTCTGCAATCAACAAACCTTGTTTTTGGGCCAACAAGCAAAATTGGTTATTATATGATTTATTGACAATTACATATTTTCTGGTGAATAGGACAAAAATCCTCTGTATTTCCAATACAATTATTCATATCTTGCACCATTGTATTTAGATAGAAACCAAATTCCCAATATACCTTTTCAACCAGACTTTAAGAATGACAACACCATCAGAGAGTATGTTTCTCTTAAACTAACATTTATTAACCCCTTAACGCCGTTATGGCGTTCTATGCCGTCCCGCATTTAAAGGGCTTTAAAGTCGTTGCGGCGGCATAGAACGCCGTAACGGCTTAAGCCCCCAGGAGGTGAGATCTACTTACCTCCGCCGCGATCCTCTTCTGGAGGGCTGCCTGGGCTGTCCGGCAAAAGAGGACCCGGGGGCCATGTGATCGCTCTCAAAGAGCGATCACATGGCCCCCTATAGCTGGCTGTGGATCTGCCAGCAGGGGGACTGTATGAAATGTCAGATAGTCCCCCTGCTGGTGGGAGCTGTAAAAAAAATACAAATTAGACATGTTTAAAATTAAATTAAAAGTATTTTTATATATATAATATATGTATATATAAATATTATATGTATAATATATATACATATTATATATGTAACGTCATACAAAGTGTATTTTAATATTAATATTAGTATATATATTAATATTAAAATACACTTAAAATGACGTTACATATATACAATATGTATATATTATATATATAATAGATATATACACATATATTATAAATATATATACGTATAATTTCAATAATAAATAAATAAAATAATAAAAAAAAAAAATTATTGAAACAAAATTTTATATAAATTTCATATTTATATGTAATTTCATTCTAACTGTATTTTGTTATTAATATATATATATATATATATATATATATATATATATATATTGGTAACAAAATACACTTAGAATGACATTCTATATATATCTATCTATATATAAAATACAAATAACCGCAAATATATAAATATAGATATATACATATAATTACATAAAAGATTACATTAGTATACACGTAGAATTTAAATACCTATAAATGCATATATATTAAAATTCTACATGTATATTTAAATAATCTTTTAACATAATTATGTGATTTGATTATTTAAAATTTGATTGACATGCCTGATAACACAGGGAGAAAGTGCTAAGAATTTAATTCGCAAGCACTATATTTGACCCTGTAACTCTCCAAGACACCATAAAACCTGTACATAGGGGGTACTGTTTTACTTGGGAGACTTTGCTGAACTCAAATATTAGTGTTTCAAACTTGTAAATTGTACAACAATGATATTTTAAGTACAAGTGACATTTTTTGCATTTTTTACAAATGAACGGCACTTTTATGGACTATATTATTGTTGTAATATGTTTTACTGTTTTAAAACACTAATATTTGTGTTTAGTGAAGTCTCCCGAGAATAAAAGTACCCCCATGTACAGGTTTTATGGTGTTTTGGAAAGTTAGAGAGTCACATATAAGGCTTGCATTTCATTTTTTTGACATTGAAATTTGCCAGATTGGTTATGTTGCCTTTGAGAGCGTATGGTAGCCCAGGAATGAGAATTACCCCCATGATGGAATACCATTCGCAAAAGTAGACAACCCAAGGTATTGCAAGTGGAGTATGTCCAGTCTTTATTAGTAGCCACTTAGTCACAAACACTGGCCAAATATTCGTTTTTTGCTTTTTTCACACAAAAACAAATATGAACGCTAACTTTGGTCAGTGTTTGTGACTAAGTGGCTACTAAAAAGGACTAAACATACCCCACTTTCAATACCTTGGCTCGTCTACTTTTTCAAATGGTATGCCATTATGGGGGTAATTCTCATTCTTGGGCTACCACACCGTCTCAAAGGTAACAAGGTAATACTAATCTGGCAAATTTCAATTTAAAAATGGAACGTTCTATATTTGACCCTGTAACTTTCCAAAACACCATAAAACCTGTTAATGGGGGGTACTGTTGTACTCGTGAGACATAGCTGATTACAAATATGTGCATATTATGACATTAACAGCTAAAATGTCAGACGGAAATACAAATTAAAAAAAAAAATCTTAATTTCTCAATTTTTTTTAAAATTTTATTCATAGTTAGTGATAAATTAAAGCCCTGTTTCTTCTGAACAAAATGATATATAATAAGTGTGGGTGCACTTAATGTGACAGCGGTGAATTACGGTTGAACAGACATATAGCGCAAATTCCAGTTTTTGTTTACGTTTTGTTTTTAATCAGAACGTGTACTATTGCATCCGTCCTGAAGGGGTTAATGAAAAGGTCAATTCTCGTTCCATCATTGTCAAATAGTATGCAAATGGGTATACCTTGTTTTCCTTTTTACCAGATAAAAAGTATAGCAATCAATTTTCAGTGGAATCCTCCATGCGAAAATATGCTTGAATGGACTATGAACATGCTTGTGTATGTAATAATTGGTAACATCACTGAAGTGAACAATAGTCGTGAACACGTTGCAATGAATGTACATTTCTAATGACCCATATGCACATGAAAGGTTTGTAGATGACAATCCATATAAATTATTACCAAGAGATAATAAGCATCCTCATACAGGGCTCAATGAACACTGGTTGGTTGTAACTTTTGACAGCTTTAGTCTAGCGAATATCACTTTCCCTAAATAAATTTTACATTTCCTAAAAAGAAATGCAATTCTTCCACAATATGCACATTCTAGATATTTTTTTCAACAGTGCATAGACAATTATACGTATTGTTTGTACATTATATTGAAAATGGCCCAATAATTGACAAAATTATAAACATTTTCACAAACAATTAAACATTTCAAGTGGAGTGATGAACTAGTGTTTAGATTTGTAAGAAACTGTGTTAGATGTAAATTATAGAATTTGTAGATCTCATTATGTATTACATTGTGTTGCATGATGTAAAAATGTTTACGTACTTTATACAATCTCACAAAGTGTAGATCAGTAACATTTCTCAAATAAAGAAGTGTGTGAAAACATTGTGAGTTTTGTTTCATGAGCTTAGTAGGGTGTCTCTGTGGGTAGCAGCATTTTATTTCTGTGTATTTCTCATCAGAGATCAGCAGTTTCATTGCACACACTGTTCAAAAATATTTCTTGCTGCAAACCCGTTCCAAAATGTCCAATACCTGAACATTATTGTTAACTGGATACTGACCTCCAGTCTTTGGTAAGCAAAAAAATCACCAGTACTCGCCATCTCCAAGCACCATAACCACTACAATAATAATAGATGAACACCACAGACTAAATACAGTTGTGCTCAAAAGTTTACATACCCTTTGAGAATTAATAATATATGTACCATGTTTAAAGAAAATATTAGTGGGCAGACAAAACACATTTCTTTTATTTCTTATGGGATTCCTAATCAAACATAGTTTATAACAGAATGACACAATCATAAAACAAAACATGGCAAAAAAAAAAATGAAATGACCCTTGGTCAAAAGTCTGCATACCTTTAGTTCTTACTACTGTATATTCCTTAGCATCAATGGCAGTCTTTTGTAATAGTTGTCTATGGGGCCCTAATTCTTGCAGGTGGTATAGCTGCCCATTCGTCTAGGCAAAATGCCTCCAGGTCATGCAAAGTCATTGATCGTCTTGCATGAACCGCACGTTTGAGACCTCCCCAGAGTGGCTCGATGATATTAAGGTCAGAAGACTAAGATGGTCACTCCAGATCTATCACCATTTTCTTCTGCAACCACTGGAGGGTCTTCTTAGCTTTGTGCTTAGGATCATTGTCATGCTGGAAAGTCCAAGAGCGTCCCATGCACAGCCTTCATGCAGAAGAATGCACATTGTATGCCAGTATTTTCTGATAACATGCTGCATTTATCTTGCCATCAATTTTCACAAATTTCCCCGTGCCTTTAGAGCTCACACCCCCCAAAACATTCGTGAGACACCACCTTGCTTCACAGTGGGGATGGTATTCTTTTCACTATAGGCCTTGTTGACCACTCTCCAAACATAGCACTTATGGTTGTGACCATAAAGCTCTATTTTTGTCTTATCACTCCAATTTAAATTATGCCAGAAGCTGTGAGGCATGTCAAGGTGTTGTCGGGCATATTGTAACCAGGCTTTTTTGTGGCATTGGTGCATTTTGTTCTTGTCACTCCAATTTACAGTGTGCCAGAAGTTGTGAGGCATGTCAAGGTGTTGTTGGGCATTTTGTCACCAGGCTTTTTTGTGGCATTGATGGAGTAAAAGCTTCTTTCTGGCAACTTGACCATGCAGCTCATTTTTGTTCAAGTATCGTCGTATTGTGCTCCTTGAAACAACCATCTTTTTCCAGAGCAGCCTCTGGGTTTTTCTCTGTATCTCAAAAAATTATTCTGGCAGTTGTGGCTGAAATCTTTCTTGGTCTACCTGACCTTTGCTTGGTATCAAGAGATCCCTGAATCTTCCACTTCTTAATAAGTGTTTTAACAGTACTGACTGGCATTTTTAAGGTTTTAGATACCTTTTTATACCACTTTCCATCTTTATAAAGTTCCAATACCTTGTTATGCAGGTCTTTTGACAATTATCTTCTGCATCCCATGGCTCAGTATCTAGCCTGTTCAGTGCATCCACGTGAGAGCTAACAAACTCATTGAGTATTTATACACTGACATTAATTGCAATTTAAAAAGCCACAGGTGTGGGAAATTAGCCTTTAATTGCCATTTTAACCTGTATGTGTCACCTTGTGTGTCTGTAACAAGGCCAATCATTCAAAGGCATGTAAACTTTTAATCAGGACTGTTTGGGTGATTTCTGTTATCATTATGATTTAAAAAGGAGCTACACATCTATGTGATAATAAATGACTTCATATGATCACTTTCCTTCAATAAAATATTTTCTTTTGCATGATCTGTCATATTTTCAAAATCAATAACAACATTTCACAATTTCTGTTATGGGTATGCAAATTTTCAAGCACAACTGTACAATTTGTGTAGCTGAGAGTGCAAGTGCGTGTTATTTGTTATATAGATTCTAAATTACACAACGTATTACTCTACATCTAGAACTTCTTAATTGAAGGAGTATGTCTTTGGCTTCAGATATTTCTATCTAAGATCAGTTTGTTGTTGAACTTTATTGTGGCAAGATTCTATTGTCCCTTGAGCCCCTCTAAGGATAAAAGGTGACATTATGGTACCTAGAAAAACATTCTTCATATTTAAATATTTAATATACTTTATATGCCTGACTAAATATGTAATGTGTCTACTCTCAGCCCTGTATGTTTATTACCTAAAGGCCCAAATACAAAATATAAAAATCACTGTTTAGTAGATATATTTCAAATGATTACATGAATGCATTAAGTTATGCATTTTTTTTAATTAGAGTGTATATTAAAAACAGCTTGCAAAAGTCTGCAGCCTTTTTCCAACCCTTTCATTCTAACCCCATGCAGACTTTATGTTACTGTTCAATCACAGATTTCCCAATGGAGCTCAAAGAGAAGTCTTTGCAAGGCAGGTACTCTGGGCAGTTACTGCCTGTTGAGTTTAGCTCCAATAAGCTAAGCAAACCAGGAAGTAACATGACTGGTTTTCTGATTGACAGCCAAGGGGGTGCAACAAGGTTAATTTATAAAAGTGCCAATTTCTATTGAAATCTGAACTTTTTGTAAAATGGAAAGAGAGGACACACTCTTCACACATACTCTAAACATTTCAACAAGCTAAAGTGCTTCAGGGGTTCAGATTGTCCCTTTAACCCAAAATAAAGAGAGAGATCTGGTAACAAACACATACACACATTCCTCTGAGTCAAATATGTGTTCAGTGTACTATTTATTTATTTATAAAATATTTTACCAGGAAAGATACATTGAGATTTCTCTAGTCTTCAAGTATGTCCTGCGTTCACAAAATATTGCATTGATACAATAGGGTACAATAAAATACAAAATCAATATTAATACACAATATGTACAAAATGTAACATAGAACAGGTAAGAAACATATAATCAGCCATGACAGGTGCATTCTGTTTTGAGGTATGTAGAGATAGATCTCTTAAAGGATTTTAGGCCTGGGGAAGATTTGAAAGTGTGCGTGCGGGAGGTTGTTCCATAATTGCAGTGCTCTGTAGGAAAATGAGGATCGAGACCCTTTCTATTTGTATTGAGGTAGACTAAATAAAGTGCTGATACTGGATCTGAGGTTATAGGAAGTAGGAACAGCCTAGAAGAGCATTCTGCTCAGGTAGGGTGGGAGCTTCCCAGAAAAGCTCTTAAACACCAGGCGTGAAAGATGAAGGGTGCGTCTGGATTCCAGCGACAGCCAGTTTAGTTCTTTTAGAATGTCACAATGGTGGGTCATGCAATTACATTGTAGCACAAAGCGGCAGAACAAGTTCTACAATGTATTTAGCTTATTTAGGTGAGTTTGCGGTGTAGGTGCATATACTACATCCCCATAAACACTGACTGGCATCAGCATTTGCTGGACAATCTTTTCCTTTACTGTAAGGCTTAGGCAGGATTTGTTTCTGTACAGGGCACCTAGTTTTGAATAAAGTTGTGATGCAAGTTTTTCTATGCTGAGGCCAAAAGATACATTGGGGTCTAACAACATACCGAAGTATTTGAAAGAGTGGACTGCTGTCATTTTACTATTTGATTTTGTTTTGATGCATAGATGGGTATTTTGTAATTTGTGTAATTTAGTTACTGTTCCAAAGAGCATTGTGACAGTTTTGTTACTGTTTAGGAAGAGTGTTTTTTGTGATCCACTTTTCTACCTCTGTGAACTGGTCTTGGAGCACAGTCTCAAGCTGCGGTAGATCGGATTTGCTTGCATAGATTACTGTGTTGTCTGAGTAAATGATTTGCAGACATTAGACAGGATTTGCAGACATTAGACAGATCATTTATAAATAATGTGAATAGTAGGGGGCCGGGAATGGAACCTTGGGGAACACCACACGTGACTGGGAGAGGGAGTCGCTATAAGAAATGGACACATATTGCAATCTATCCAATACATATGATCGAAACCAGGTTAGCGGATGATCACCAATTCCTGAGTTTTTTAGTTTGTGCTGTAGAATGTCGTGGTCTACTGTGTCAAAGGCCTTTGCAAAATCAAGGAAAATAGCTCCAGTTAGGTCTCCTTGTTCCATGCCAGTTTGGATGTCATTGCAAACTTTTAAGAGGGTAGTTGTAGTTGAGTGATTCGAGTGAAAGCCTGATTGATCAGGGGTCAAATAGTTTGATTGTTGTTAATAATACTCACATAGTTACGTATGGACGCATTTTTCTAAGATTTTTTTTGTCAAATTGAAAATAAATAAATCAATAAATAAAAAATTTAGAGGGGCCTGATTCACATTTGTAGTTTCAGTATGTGTGTCATTTATTTGCTTGGCAATCATGGTGGTGGAGCATCTGACAAAATGTTAAAGGCATTTGCTACATCTAAGGGAAGTTGCAGTGTTTGGTTGTTCTCAGTGGAGGGTTGGGACTGGATTGGGGTATTTGTAAGTTATTTATTATTTTCCTAAAGTTTCTAGGGTTTAAGATGTTATTGCTCAGATTTTCACTGAAATATTGGGCATTGGTAATTTTTTTTTGTTTTGTGCATATATTTTGCCATTTTCTATATTCACAGTGATCGTTCATAGAACCAGTATGCTTGAACTTTGACCACAATGAATCCCGAAACTGGTACATTTGAATGAGGTCAGATGTGATCCAATTCATATGTGCCCCTTTTACTCTCATCTTATGCAGCAGGGCATGAAATTCCAAACTTGTAGGAGTTCAGACTGAACAAATTCAATTGCACAGTCTAGTTCTGGGATAAGGTTTAATATGTGACATAGGAGGTTCTTGATATCATTTAGAAAGGATTCGAGATTACATTTTTTGAAGGACCTGGTGATTTTAACTTTGGGAGAGGATTTAGTAGCCTTTATTTTGCACACGTAGTACACTAAGCAGTGGTCACTGAAACTGTTAGAGAGAGCACCTGCTCCTGGATTCTATCATGAAAAGTGAAGAGAATCCATTCGAGCAGGGTATGGTTATGGCTTTTAATGTTTATGCGAGTTGGGGAGCAGATTCATTGCATTAGCGGCAAAGTCTTAAACAGCGAGCTAGAACTATTATTTTTAGAATTCAACCAATCAATATTAAAATCTCCAAAGACCAACAGTTCACTTTTTGGGTTTTGAGCTATTGTTTCACTAAGGAGATGGGCTATGTCAGAAAGGGAATGCACTGGAGAGCTAGGTGGGCGGTAGATTCCTGCAAAAATGATTGATTTACTGCACGGGATCTCAATTGTGACAGAAAGGAAATCAAAGGTGCCAGGAGATCTAATGTTTTGTAAGGTGGTGGGGGTAACTTTATGGAAGTGTCAACATAAATTACAAGGCCTCCTCCTCTTTTTGCTCTGTCATTTCTATGGCAGAGTCAGGTATTTTTGCAGGTTAGCCATGATTCAGAGAGCACAATGATTTTGGTCTTGTAATGTGAACACCATGCTTGCAGTGCATTGATTGTGGATAGTAAGCTGTGGATATTGCAGTGCACAAAGGAGAGGCCTTTTTTAGCTGGAAGGCTAGGAATGGAATCTGCAAGGGCAAGTAAAATGAATAATAGGAATTTAGACATAATCTTACTATGGTAGTATTGCGATTGTAAAGTTTTATACTTTTGTGGGGTGGGGGTTAGAGGGCTTGATTTCAACATGCCCCACCAGCACTCAGCAGATAAATGACAGCAACAAAGCAGGCCATGATGTATAAGAATTTGGTTTGTATGAGGGTAGTGGTAGGAACATGACTGGTGTGTGAAGATGGTTACAAGGAATATTAACATGGTCAAATTTGGAGCTATGTACAGGAGGGGAGGAGATGAAATAAAAAAATAAATAAGTTACAAATAATGGTGAGAAAGTAATACTTACACTACACATATGACTAGTTACAGAACACAAACATAAATGCAGCAAGCACAATAGCGTGTGGATAATAATGAGAATATTGATTGAAGCATTCTCAGCTGTTTTCCTCCTTGTGTCCTCCTTGGTGAACGTTCTTGGTAAACTCCTAGTACGTGGGATGCAGGGATGAGACAGACAGTGTTGCAGGGGTTAACTGGGATCAGAGCCAGAGATTACCTGTGGATGAGAGTAGAGGAATGCCAGATTAGTTTACAGTTGTCCAGGTGTGTGGATGCATTGAAGATGCTGTGTTAGTTCATGTTGGGAATAATACACTTTGACAATATTGACCCAAGGCTCAAGCTACAGATGACTGGATGCTCAGTCTGTTTAAAATTGGCTAACTTGGAGCATGTCAGCTATTTAAATAATATACTTCATCTATATACAATGCTTAGTGAACATACCCCCTGACAAGAGCTATAGAACATTGTGTAACAAGTATTATTATTAGTGTTATATCCTGTATGTGTCTACCGTTGGCCTTATTTCCTGTGTTTCTCCCTTTGATCATAACAGCTTAGTAATGTGTGATTTAGAACTGCGTAGTTAATATCTAAGTGCATATGCATATTCATACTAAGTGCGTAGTTATAGTGAAACTTAGCTTTTGTGCAAGGTCCGAACATGAAGATACACCTGCAAGCTTGCTATAGGTTAAGATGTTAGGATTGGATAATGCATGCAAAGACCACCCCTGTTTCCTGCTGAATATAACCTGTTACACAATCTATTAAACGTTAGAAGTCACCTTGAACCTTACATTGTCTTGTCTCTTTCATTGGGGCTCCTCATTAGCTGGTTTGGGGACAAGGAGAAATACAGAGAGTTGCAAAGACCATGGCAAGGGTAAATTCCTGACAGAGAAAATTCTTCACTATCAGTTCCCTTGGTAAACTCCTAAGATTCAGGGCACTTATTGGAAGTTGGCACTTGATGGATAGTGGCACACAGAAGGAATGTGGCCTGCGCTCCCTACTAAAGAAAATCATATAAGCAATCCTGTACTAAAGAAAATCATATAAGCAATGTTGAGTGTGAGAGTGTGTGTGCTTGGCAAATGGGGGACAATATGTTATTTCTGCTAAAGTGGCAAGATGGAAATGTAGTATGTGACATATAGGGATATTCAGGGCAGTATCCCACTACATAAGGTTATATAAATAGGAGAATGAGACAACATACAACTACTCTTTAAGATTCATTGCGCTCTGAACTGCAGTTTGTCTAAATCTGTGCTTATCAGATGGCCAGTTAAATTGATGAACTGCAAGCCAAAACGAAGCAGAATAACTAGTCAAAATGCTTGATAACTAAATAACTAAGCAAGCTTGTTTTGATTTGTGATACAGAATTCCAACCATGGTGCCAAACAAACAGAGATGATAGGGGGGAAAAGTACAGAGGGCTAGGGGACTGTCATAAAATGTTAATTTTATTCATTGATCAAATGAGAAGTAACCAATATTGGGAACAATGTAGGAGCTGTAAAATGTCTACGACATGGTCAGTTGAAAATTGACCGATTCATAGGACTCCTCTTTTGATAGCTAATGGAATTTTGATTACATGAAAATTACTCTGGGGAATATCCGCTAAATGGCTAGTTGAAGTTTGACTAACTTCAATGATCTTCCATTTGGCAGTAAATGGAATTTCGATAAAATTTACTGGTGTGAGTTTGCATGTAATCACTAGAGGGTGTGTTCAGAATCTGTGAGCATAGATGTAAGAGACCACCCCTGATACCAACGATGTAACCAGAGGGCTTAAAGTTTTACACGGTTGGCAGACAAATAATTGGGGTGAGTCCAGCTTCCCTTTTTAAACACAGGGAATTCATTCTAACCGTATGGGTGTTCTCTTAGGCAATGCACAATAAAGCCTGGATGAGTCTCTCGTAAATGGTTACTTTATACTGTTAATTTGTAACTGCCTTTCCCTACTGGACTAAATATATCAATTCCATCCAAGTAGTTTACTTTCTAAATACCAGGACTTAAGCACCCCCTCTCTAGGGATTTTTTTGTGATATTTTGTTTCTAGATTTATGTTTAAATATATTATTTATATATAGATATTTTTATTGTTTTGATCTGTTAACTAAATGGCGGGAAAATGCTCCTATCAGTGTACTGCAAAATATATGCATAATATTTATATTACCGTGTTTCTCCGAAAATAAGACCGGGTCTTATATTAATTTTAGTCACACAAAACACACTAGGGCTTATTTTCAGGGTAGGGCTTATTTATTTACGGTACCGGTATGTACATTGAGCCCCCCCTTTAATTAATCCACCCCCCCTTTAATAAATCCACCCCCCTCTAATTAATCCACCCCCCTCTTTAATAAATCCACCCCCTCTAATTAATCCACACCCCCCTCTAATTAATCCACCCCCCCTTTAATTAATCCACCCCCCTTTAATTAATTCATCCTCCCTCTAATTAATCCACCCCCTCTAATTAATCCACCCCCTCTAATTAATCCACCACCCCTTTAATTAATCCACCACCCCTTTAATTAATCCACCCTCCCTTTAATGAATCCACCCCCCTTTAATTAATCCACCCCCCCTCTTTAATAAATCCACCCCCTCTAATTAATCCACACTCCCCCTCTAATCCACACACCCCTTCTAATGAATCCACACCCCTTCTAATGAATCCACACCCCATCTAATTAATCCACACACCCCTCTAATTAATCCACACCCCCCTCTAATTAATCCACACCCCCCATCTAATTAATCAACCCCCCTTTAATTAATCCACCCTCCCTTTAATTAATTCACCCTACCTTTAATTAATTCACCCCCATTTAATTAATTCACCCCCCCCCGTTTAATTAATTCACCCCCCCCCCTTTAATTAATTAAGTCCCAGACATAAAATACCAGTATCTACTCACAGTTCAAAGAGTCCGACCACTGGGTGCCTCACCGCCCGGAATGGATCCTTCCGCTGAAGATCCGTGAAGGCAGACTGACGGCGCTGCGCACGTCATCATCACGCTGCGCACGTCATCATCACGCTGCGCGATGCCGCGGCCCGCAACGCTCCTCCCTCTCCTCATAGAAGAAGGAAGTCCCGCCGGGCCGCAAAGGTAAAATGCCTAGGTCTTATTTTCGGGGTAGGGCTTATATTGCAGCCCACCCCGAAAATTCGGCTAGGGCTTATTTTCGGGGTAGGTCCTATTTTCGGGGAAACACGGTATGTACATATTTTGCAGTTCACTGATTGGCATATTTTCATTCGTCTGATTTGTTTCCCAAATCAGTTTTTTGGTACTGAAATTCTGACAAGCCAAACACACATATGACCAACTAATATTCTCGCCGTGCACCAGTCTAATGTAGACTATATCAAGTAGAAAATAAGAGAACATGCAACATGCATGGCTTATATGAATGAACCTCACATTAGAGTGGAGAAATGCCAGAATGTTAGAAATTCCAAAGTTTAATACATTTAATATATGGTTTTATGATGTTTTACTTTATCATAATGTAACTTTTTCTTGTAACTTTATTTTTTGTCAAGTACTTTCCAGAATATAAAAAAAGAATTCTGGCAGTTTTCTTTTGCAAAGTATTTGGTAGTGGAGGAGTTAGAAAACAAGATGTGTACACTCTCAAACAAAAAACAAAAATTATCTTTTGATTTGGAGTGTCTGCACTGGGTATTCATTTCAAACTCATTGTCTTCAATTTTATTAGAGTCAATAGGAAATGTAATTGCAGTGTAAATTAAATATAGGGCTCGGGGCTCCCGGGAGATACAAAGTGTAACGCAAGGGAAACGATTCTGTCTCACTCTATCTAGATTATTCCAAGTATTTCATAGAGAATGTTGTAGCTTATAAAACATATTGTATTATTTCCAAAGAAAAGTTATAATAAATTAGCCTTTGTTTGGTTTTATTTGAGTTCACTAAACAAAAAAGTCATAAAAAATTAAGAAACCGAGTTTACTATTTTGGTATTCTTAACTCTTAAAATGTTAAGATGTTGTATAAAATTTCAACTTTCCCAGTTTAAAGGGACATTTTACTTTAGTACCATACCATGCTCTGTTCAGCAAAGGGAAATATGTGTTGTGTATTTCCAAAGATATGCCTACAAATAAAAAACAAGTTTCCATGGGTTGAGAGGGTGTGAATGAATAAATGAAAAGATAAATTGACAGACAAAATGATGGATGGATGGATGGATTAGTGGGTAGATGGATGGATACAACGGGTGAACAAACATGTTATTGTAACCAGACAAGTTTGATGCACAGAGGGGTTGAATCCCTGCTCAATGAGCTCACATGCTAGAGGGAGTGGGGTTAAGTGACACAAGAGGTGAGGATAATATTAGGGAAGTAGATTGGTAGGATAGTATTCACTGAAGACTTAGTGTGTTTTGTTTTTTAAATGACAGTTGCAGAAGATGAATCAATTGGCAGCCATTAACAGTTTAATTGATATGCTTTTGTCAAAAAGTGAGTTTTTAATGATTTTTTTTGAAGGAGTGGAGACCGGGTGAGTGTCTCATGGAAAAGGGAAGGGAGTTCCACAGGAATGGTGCAGCCCTAGAGAAGTCTTGAAGGTGAGCATCAGAGGTGGGAGTACAAACAGAGGATAGACGTAGGTCTTCCGCAGAGCGTAGAGACCTAGACGGGACATACTTGTGTATTAGAGACGATATATAGGTGGGAGTAGCATAATGTAGAGATTTGAAAGCAAGAACCAGAACGACTGGACATGAGGGGTAAAGGGGAGGTCGGAGTCAAAGAGAACACCTAAGCAGTGAGCCTGCATGCTGGACCTGATGGTAGCACTATTAACATGGAGGGCGACAGAAACCGGAGTAGCAAGACTTGTTCTGTTTTGGGACAAGTTTAGCTTAAGGAAGATATGGATGACACCTCTCAGCTGAACCACATTCTCTAAGTATATTCAACCATGACCACCCCCCACACGCACACACACACGCACACACACTTGCACACACATGCAGGGCCATCTTTAACGCGGGGAAAACGGGGCAGCTGCCCCGGGCCCTGTCCCTGCTGGGGGGCCCAAGACAGCTGCTCCGTTTGCCCTCTGCCCGCAAACTATGGGGGCCCATCGGGTGGCCCATGCACTTAGGGCCACCCAGTGGGCCTGTGTCAACAGGGGCCCGTTCGGGCGCTGTGGTGCTTTAACAACGCGACTTGCTTTTCGGCAGCACTGGGAGGAAGTGACAGCCGCGTGTCACTTCCTCCCACAGAAAAAGGAGCCGCGCGGGAGGAAGGAGGACCAGCTGCTCAGGAGTGGGCCAGGCCGGGATAGCTTAACTCCCAGCCACCCCAGCCAGCCCACTGGACCCCAGGGAAGCCACCCTCCAGGAAAAGGTAAGAAACTGGAGGGAGGTTATCAGAGTTTGCATGAGTGTCTGAGTGTGTGTGTGTGTCAGTATGTCTTTGTGTATATGTGTTTCAGTATGTCTGTCTGTGTGTATGTGTGCCAGTATGTCTTTCAGTGTGTCAGTATGTCTGTGTGTGTGTGTCTGTCAGTGTCTGTGTGGTTCAGTATGTATGTATGTATGTATGTATGTGTGTTTCAGTATGGCTGTCTGTGAGTGTCAAAATGTCTATATGTGTGTATGTCTGTCAGTGTTTGTGTGTATGTGTGTTTCAGTATGTCTGTCTGTCTGTGTGTATGTGTGACAGAATGTCTATGTGTGAGTCTGTCAGTGTCCGTGTGGTTCTGTATGTCTGAGTTTGTCAATATGTCTGTCAGTGTATGTGTTTTTCAGTATGTCCATCTGTCTGTGTGTATATGTGCCAGTATGTCTGTCAGTGTATCTGTGTGTGTAAGTCCATCAGTGTCTGTGTGGTTCAGTATGTCTTTGTGTATGTGTGTTTCAGTATGGCTGTCTGTTTCAGTACGTCTGTCAGAATGTGTCTCTGTATCTGTTGTCCATTTGTGTTTGTGTGTGTAAGTGTTTGTATCTGTATATCTGCATGTGTGTCAGGTTGTGTATCGGTGTGTCTGTATGTGTGTCAGTGTGTGTGTCGGTGTATCTATATGTAGTCAGTGTGTGTACCTTTGTATCTGCATGTATGTCAGTGTTTGTATCTGTGTGTGTCAGTGTCTGTGTGTATCTGTATGTCTTTGTGTGCATCTATATGCGGTCAGTGTGTATCTGCATGTGTGTCAGGTAGTGTATTTGTGTGTATCTATATGTAGTCAGGGGGCCCAAGTAAATGCTTGCCCAGGGTCCAATCAAAATTAAAGACGGCCCTGCACACACGCACATACATGCACACATGATTGAATGAAATATGTTCACCAGATATTAAAGAAAAATATAGTTGGTAGATTGTATATGAATCGATTTCATGGGAAGAAAGAAAATACACTGATCAGACACAACATCAAAACCACTTGTCTAATATGTGTAGGTCCCCTTTGTGCTGCCAAAACAGTTCTGAGGTAATGAGGCATGGACTCCACAAGACTGTCACAATGCCTAATCAGAACAGCAATGTGAAATGCATCCCTATGCAGTTTCATACTTTATGAAAGTGACTGTCTCCACGGTAGCCACTCCACCTTCTGGCATCCTTTCCAACACTGGCTTCTGCACACTGGAGCTTTTATTGCTCCACCTCCTTAGGCCTACTTTCTGACATGGATATGAGTGCGTCATTGCACCAACGACGCACATACACATTCTGCCATCACATTGGGCATAGTTCACCAATTTCTGCTTCATAAGCTAATTTCAGCCCTGTCATGGTCTCCCTTAAGTGATTATATAAGGGAGCTTTTTTCTTGTTTCTTGTTTGTTCATTAGCTTGTTTGTTCATTGGCTTGTTTACTGACTATTGTCCATTCTATTATCCCTGGTCTTTTGGCTTGTATTTCTGTATATGTTACATTCTGTCTCTCTGGCTTAGGCTTGTTTTTTATTACTCTATTTTGTGTTAAGTCCGACCACTCTAAGGCCACATTAGTCACCTTTGTCTAGCTACTTTTTGTATTGTTAACTTAGGTTCTGCATGCTGGGTCATGGTTCATCCTAGCAAAGACCGTTGAACGTGTCCTGGGTATCTGGCCCCAATACATTAGCAGCAGATCCTTTAAGTCCTGCAAGTCGGGAGGTGGGGCCTCATGGAAAAGATTTTCTGTGCCAGCACATCCCAGAGATGCTCAGTTGGACTTAATGAGATCTAAGGAATTTGGAGGCCTGTGCAATCCTGCCTTCTTCCCATTCTGCTGCCATTTGTTCCCCAGGTAAGTGATGCACAAGCACCTGGCCCTCCACCTGATCTAAAAGTAAACCTGATTAAATCGGACCAAGGAACCTTCTTCCATTGCTTCATGGTCAAGTTCTGATGCTCATGTCCCTATTGAAGGCAGTGGGCTGGGGTTATCATAGGTACTCTGACTGGTCTGTGGATATGCAGCCCCATATGCAGTAAACTGCAAGGAACTGTGTGTCCTGACACCATTCTACATTCTATCATGGCCAGCATTATGTTTTTCAATAGTTTGAGCTACAGTTGCTCTGCTATGTGATCAGAGAAGACAGGCTTGCATTCTCACACCAAGTGCATCAATAAGCCTTGGGCGCCAATGACCCTGCCAATGGTTCACTTATTGTCCTTCATTGCACCACTTATGGTAGGTACTAACCACTGCATACCATGTACCCCACAAGACTTGCAATTTTGAAGATGCTCTGACCCAGTCATCTAGTTATCACTATTTGGCCCTTGTCAAAGCTACTCAAATATTTTTGCTTGCCCATTGTTCCTCCTTCCAACACATGAAAATTAAATGACCACTCTAGGGTCATGAACACAAACATGTATTACTGACCCTATAGGGATAAAACCACCATCTAGTCACCCTGCCCCCTCATGCCTCGCTAAAAATAGTAAAATCTTTAAACCAAGTTTGAAGCTGTAACTCTGCATGCTATTCGCCTCAGAAAAAACAAGCTGTCTGCTGACATTATCAGAAGTGGTGGCCTGATCCAATCACAATGCTTCCCCATAGGATTGGCTGAGACTGACAAGGAGGCAGATCAGGGGCAGAGCCAGCCCAATTCAAACACAGCCCTGGCCAATCAACATCTCCTCATAGAGATTAATTGAATCAATGAATCTCCTATGAGGAAAGTTCAGTGTCTGCATGCAGAGGGAGGAGATAATGAATGTTTGGATGCATTTTAGGCAGCCATGACCCAGGAAGGATCTCTAACAGCCATCTGAGGAGTGGCCAGTGAAGTTATCACTAGGCTGTAATGTAAACACTGCATTTTCTCTGAAAAGACAGTGTTTACAGCAAAAAGCCTGAAGGTAATGATTCTACTCACCAGAACAAATGCAATAAGCTATAGTTGTTCTTGTTCTAGTAGTTGTTCTATCTAGTTAATAACGGACTGTTCTTTTGCTAACTAATATATCTCAACCCTTGAGAGATGCCATTGTAACAATATCATCAATGCTATTCACTTCACCTGGCTGTGGTTTTAAGGTTGTGGCCTATTGGTGTTGACTGTACAGGTAGAATAAAGTTGAAAAAGAATTGTTGTCAATCCTTACTTTTTATATCACTACTAGTATATTTTAAAACCTATAATTTCTTGCACTTAAGTTATGATACCATTACTCACCAATAATATTTATATTTCTCACTTGTCTGCAATAAAGAAATTATACACAGCTGGTACTTCTACGTACTTGCATTTCCTCATGTTTTATACCATGAATATTATATTCTTATTTTGACATTCCTACTGTTCTGTTATATAGAAGTAATTCTGTGCAGAATTGCTTATTATATCATTTATATATGTCTCATGAGGTTACTATAGTATAGCAATTCTTTCAGCTGTGTTTAGTATAAGGAAAACATTCATAACTAATTAAAAATGTAAAAAAGGTAAAAAAAAAAAAAAAAGGTGAACAGTATGGACCAGCAAATTTAAATACACCCCAGGTACGAGCACAACTTTAAAGCGTTTTTTGTTTTTTTTTTACTTTTGGCCTAAATGATTAGATGTGTCCACTTTTGTTTAGTTTTGTAGAATTTGCCTCTCATACATACCTCTTGAATGATGAAAGTTGATATGGCATCCTTTATACGAAATATTAACACAAAAAATTCTGATTGTGCCTTGCTATGAGTATTTTAAAGGTCGCTTATGACAGTTCTGAAAAGTCAGCTTTCTAAAAATATAAACAGAATGTGTTCTTAGCATGTCCAGAGCTCTTCTAGGATGTTAAAACATAGCCACGAAGCTTGACCTAAAAAGGCTTCGTTAACATGTGGAAGGAGAGAAGGAGCACCTTTTACACTCTGTCTGTAGAGATGCAAAGAGGACTGGATGGAGCAAAGCTGAAAATATGCTTTATGTTGTTGAATATGTTTTTTTTATTATTTTGCTATTCAAAACCAAGTTTTGGTCGGGACAGAACTTACAGCATAGCAGAGAATTTGAATGCCTAAATAACTCTGTGCATCATAGACCTAATGTGATGATTCTAAGTAGCAACAGGGCAAGATAAAACTGTAACTAGCTTTTACTTAGATGTTATACCCATTGTGGCTTCCTGACAAAACACCAAAAAGCCAAGATTTTTTTTAAAAAACATGCAGAAAAGACAAACAGAGGCCCATCGAAGATGGCTGACTGGCTGCACACTCACCTACCCATTCCTCTGATGTAGGGTCAAAGATTGACATGCAATAGACACCTGGAGTAGATTCTCTTTTCTAGGATTAAAAAATGTTGAAGTACAGGGAATCTACTCCCAGGGCCGGTGCCACCGTTAGGCGAACTAGGCATTCCCCTAGGGCACCGGCCTGCTGGGGGTGCCCACCAGGATGCTCCCTGGTTGGCTGCCTGCCCCTGTTTGGGTCCACAGCCCTGGGCAAGCCTCAAGGCACCCAAAGGTGGGGGCGTCGAGAGGATACCTGTCACAGGGGGGCCAGGAGGTGACCATCTGGCCACCTCAGGTCACCCACTAAGCTGTGCGCTAGGTAAGGCAGAGCAGGTACCTGCTTACCTTAATGGCAGTTGCCTGCTCTGCCAACAAATCCCAGTGTCTGGAGGAGAGGGGGCGGAGAAGGAAGGCAGCGAGGGAGACTGTTCTTGCAGTCTCTCACTCCTCCCTCGCACGCCCTCTGTGATGCAGGGAGACGGATTAGGATGTAATTCCGGCCCCGGCATACTAAACAGCTCGCTGGAGGAGTGAGGAGCTGCCCCACACTGGACCCCAGGGAGGTGAGTGTTTAATTGTGTTTGATTGTCAGTGAGAGTGTGTGTGAGTGTCTGCCAGTGTGTGTGTCTGTCTGTATGTATGTCAGTGAGTGTCTGTGTGTGTCTGTCAGTGAGTGAGTGAATGTATGTCAGTGAGTGTGTGTTTGAGTGTGTGTCTGTCAGTGAGTGAGTGTAAGTCTATCAGTGAGTGAGTGTATGTCTGTTTCAGTAAGTGTCTGTGTGTGTGTGTGTGTGCGTGCATGTGTGTCTTTCAGTGAGTTTATGTCTGTCTGTCAGTAAGTGTCTGTGTCTGTGTGTGTCTATCAGTAAGTGAGTGTATGTCTGTCAGTAAGTGTCTGTGTGTGTGTGTGTGTGTGTGTGTCAGTGAGTGAGTGTGTGTGTCAGTGAGTAAGTGACATGAGGGGGGCAGCAAAATGGATCTTTGCCTTACAGCAGCAGAAATCCTTGCACCGGCCCTGTCTACTTCACATTAAGAACTAACTTCCGTTCAATAACAGAAGATATTTCTTGGAATTAGGAGATATTGACTACAGGACAGACATCCTGGAGGCCAGAACAGACACATTATGCATGGCTCACAATGAGCTTGTGAAAAAACTCCAAAAATGGAGAATGACAACAAAGTGATCCTGGGAAAAGAAGCTGGTATTGAAGACCACTCTACGCAGAACAAAATTTGGGTGCGAAGGTCACCCAGGAGGCAAAAACTTCATATCTGAAGGAATTATTCACAGCTATGCTTCCTATGAAGGATGATGCAGAGTTACTAATTGACAGAGCTCATAGGGTTCCAAAATCAAAAAAATCTTGCTGCAGATATAACAAAAGACATGGGAAAGGTTGCACCATAGTCACATCAAAGAATCACCTATGGCAGAAGTCATGAAATTCAAGGTTATACCAGAAGCCTTTTCTATCATTGCAATGCGCATGCATTTCTCTTCCAACACTATGGCAAGAAGAAGAGAATTTATTAACATAACGTAAAAGTTCAGAAATCATAAAATCGTGTACCTCTGGGATTTCCCATCAAGATTACTGATTTTGAGGAATGGATTGTTTAAGTCAATAACTTCACTGGAAGATGGAACCTCAGAAGTGGATGAGACCCGAGAAGCTGAAACTTGCGACACACTTGGATTACATACAGATCTCTAAAGCCAGTGATCTCAGTGTTCTGTAACACAGATCAAAATGGATTATATAACATTTACCTTTAACATTTCCATTTTTACCCCGTAAATCTGTTTTAAAAAAAAAACACCCCATATAACATCAGTTTAGCCAATGTTGTAATATTAAGATATTGTTAATCCAACTTTCATGTAAACAAAAAACGTCACATTCTGTTGTAAAAGTTATATGGATTTGCTTATAACTTATAATACAAAAATCTAGAATTCATCCTCTCTAGTCCAATTTAAGAATGGTAAAAAATGTGTAAAAACAAAAGCTAAGTAATGCATTCTAGATGTTTAAGATTTGTGCTTTCTTGTTTGCCAAAGTGAGTAAATATTATGGTAATTATACCTTGACTTCTGAGTTGCCATGATTAGCCATCATTTTATTAGTCAATTAAGTGGCCAAACCAGTGAAGAGGATTGTTTGATAGTTTTCATGAAGGTAATTATGCCTATCATATTTTGGACATAATTTGCTATTCAGAAATTAAAGTTTAAAAAATCTTATGCTCAAATATAGTTGGATCGCATTCACATTATTTAACCACACTGTTATTCGGTGATTTAATGTTATTGAATATTTTTAATGTAAGATTCCTAATGTATCTACTTAAGTCTAGAAGTAATGAAAACTTGTCTGATGTTGATATAGAGATATGATTCAAACCTTTTTGATGTAATGAGATTTCATTGTCCTTGAAAGAAAATCTGATATATTGTAATAACTGCTATTGGTTCTTCTTTAACTATTAACCATGTGGTTAACAGACTATAATCTCCTATTTGCTGTTTGATTAACTTCTCGTGGCAAATCCTTTCAAAAATATTTTATTTAATTTCAAAATATGTTCATTTGAAATATAACAAGCTTAAATCTCTTAACAGGGATCTAAAATAGGCCAGTGTCCTTAAAAAAAAAAATAGATTATAATAATGTTATTTTAAACAAATCTCTGTGGATCTAAGCTTGATTGTGTGTTTTCATCCCTAGAGTAAGAGCTAAACAGCAGATGTTCATATTGTATTGACTGCTAAGCTGGTTCCTCCACACAACTTGGTTAACAAAACGATAAACATGGCAATGTTTTTGCTAACTGCATTAGCTGCAGTATTACTGCTATAAACTTACTAAGCTAGTTGATTCATCTCATATGTTTGGAAAAACCACAGCTGGGGATTAAACTGTTATCCTATAAAAACCTGCTGAACATGGGTTTATTTGTTGAGAGAAAACCCCTATAGACCACTATGAAAACTCTTAATAAGTGTAGCCTTTTCTTGATCAGAGAGGTAAAGACTGAAGAAAGAATTGAAAAGCAAGCACGTTTTTACGGTAAGCACAAAATCTATTCTTTTAGGTTGTTTTATATATATATATATATATATATATATATATATATATATATATATATATATATATATATATATATATATATATATAAATTAGTGCTCTGTTGACTTACAGTTTCACAGGAAATAGCACTTACATTTCAAATGTAAGGTAAATTTACATACTTTAGCTTACAATCCCATTATCAAAAAAATATACTGATTTTCTAAAACTTCTGAAATACATAAAAAGTATTAGTATAGGGTTTGTTATTCTTCTTATCAATTATTTTTTCACATTGCAATAATTGTAACTCTGCAATATTATATATTTATTTTTACTTATTTGTATTAGAAAAAATAATTAACTATGGATAACTGTGGTGCTCAGTACGTGTTAAATATTGAATATGCCAAACACCTATTTTTCCAACAATTTCTACTTTTACAAATACTGCAACAATAAAAAGTATAGATTTAAAGTGTCTCTTCCACCTAAAACGCACCTTTGTCCTTTTGTCTCCTCTTCTCTTCCTCTTTCAGAATCTCTTGACAAAGGCTTGCCTTAAGCTCCACCCTTTTGTCACAATTGTCAAGCATAGGAAAAGTACATATGATAAAGTAGTCCTTACTTGGTCTTATGTTTTAAAGAGAAATAAAAGAGAAATGAAGAAAAGAACAGATTCTACAAGAGGAAGTGATGAGGAAACAATATGAGAAAGGTCAGTTTGAGGTGACACAGTCTCTTTAATGACTGGTTAATATTGTTATAACTGTGTTGCAGCATGAATAACAAACTTAACGATCTAACTTTTGCCAGGTATGCTTCCGAAAGCAAAACGTTCCACAAGATAGCACGGTTACAATTTATAATTGAAATTTATAATACTGTATAATAAAACTTGGCCATTGTCTTTCTTTGAGCAAGTTCATGATCTTTTTGCTCTTTAACAATAACATTTAACAGCTTGCCTTCGGTTTATGCCAAGCACGGCTGTTACCAAGTCTTCAACTTTATAGTTGCTCAATGCAGAAACATACCTCGAGAAATCTTTGTGTTGAACAATACAAAGCTCGCATTGAAACAGGTCTGTGAAGGATGACCTGATCCCTCTGATTTGTTTTGTGCACGTTGGAAGCTCGCTGTGCCTCATGGTGTTTTGTGATGCTAAGAGTACAGATGCTATGAGATACTGTTTGTAATGTATATAGTCAGCTCTATATATTTTAAGTGTTCCTGTACAGAGCAGTGTGTGTCTGTATATGCAGCTGTTGGGCAAGAGGGAAGGAGGGAGAGGAGCTCTCTATGCAGGCCCAGATATCTAGGTGGCTGTTTATTATAACCTTTTGTTGTCTTTGCACAGGGAGGAAGGGAATTGTAGAAAGAATGGTGTAGTTTTGTATATCATGATGTTGAGTGAAAAATAGAGTCAGTTGCTCCTGGCATGTTTCTTTCTTTCCTGTAACTATCTAACATCTGCTATAATGTGATCGCTCATAGAAGAATTACTAGCAGTTTTTAGTTAGATAGAAAATTCTGTAATACCCGGAGCAACTCTGCTGTATATCTTGCATTGCCAATGGATACGCTACCAAAGCTGAGTCCTAGCAGTAAGTGGTACAGGTTAGGTAAAAGAAACCCAAAGACAATAGCGTGCCTGAACTGGTACACCTTCAGTGCCAGAGACGCCAGGGCCGTATCGTCACAGGGCCACATTGTACTTATGGAATAAACAACTAACTACATATTTAACAGGACATTTTCTGTTCTTCAAGGCAAATTCTAGTTCATTTAAATGGTTGATAGGGCTGGGCAAAGGGGGATCCCAGATGTTGTATAATTACAACTGTCATGATGCATGTCATCCTTTAGAATGCCTGGGGAGCTACCATTCATCCGCACCTACTATAGATCACTGTACTACCAACATGCCTTTAGTTGATGTAAGTTTTTTTTCCATGAGATGCCTATTTCACTTGAACATGCTCAAGTTAGTTGCAAAATCAGAACCCTTAACTTTTATGTTTTACACACAAAGCCAGATGGGTGTCCTTTGATGTTGAATTGTGTACACTATTGGAAAGTTAAACTGAGCATTAGGTATAAAAGTTAAGGATAAAAGTATGTGGAACATTGAATTTACCAATCACCTCTGAGTTTTTCATAAGTCTCTCAAAAGCACCATCCAGTAGTTCATCAATGATAACAAGTATATAGTACATTGTTCACTCTTGCAAACATTTTGCGTTCTTTGTGCTCTCCCCTGTTGCTATTATATGTAAATAAACAGCAAAACTTGATAAAAACACAAGCAATTACTGTAATGCTATATTTGCAGTAATATACCTCCTATAGACTGTAAGCTTGTTTGAGCAGGGCCCTCTTCAACCTATTGTTCCTGTAAGTTTTCATGTTATTGTCCTATTTATTGTTACATCCCCCCTCTCAAAATATTGTAAAGCGCTACGGAATCTGTTGGCGCTATATAAATGGCAATAATAATAATAATAATATACTATAAGTAAGTATTCTAAACAGGCTAAAAATCAAAGTAAAAAAAAAAAGAGAATGTGGCTCTTGTTATTATATTTTTTTTTATATATATTTTTCTAGGTCTAGATTTATCAGAGTAATGATATTTTTCAAATTTCGCAAACCCAATTAACAAGTTTGATGAAGCTGGAAATAGCCAATTAAAAATCCTTGTTTCAAAACATTTTTCTTTTAGCAATATCAGACCTTTTAGATGTTACTAAAAACAGGACTGATAAAATGAAAATAGACTACATTTGATTTTTTTTCCATATTTCCATAATGTACTATAAAATAGAAAAAGAAAATAACCATTTTTTTCGTATCCTCTTTAGATAAACAGTTTAATTTGTCTTTGCTCCGAATTGTTACATTTTTCTTCAATGTTAAATCTGTTTCATGCTGTGATTATATCTTTATTAGACTAGAATTGAAAATGGCACAAAATGTTTCCCTTTGAGCCGTGATGCAAATTTTTCTTGGCAACAAAAATATTAGGATGGAATCGTTACCAGATTTTTGTTGGTGCAATTGTAGTCATTTACAACTATATCTATGTGTATGTCCTATCAGGAACGTACTGGAATTTGTATGTGGATTCCCAGTAGGCTAATATCCCTGCAGCTGCAGCTTTTATATTGCTCATTTCTCTTGGAGATAGCCTCACGGGAGCAGCATGGCCAAACACTATGCCTCAGTTCCCTGGCATAAGCATAACTTACCCTCCGGCCTCTCGTTCTGGCTTCTAGCCATCGACTTCAGCTGTAGTAAGGAAATTACAAAGCTAATGGCATGTTACAATCTGGAGGAAACATTGTGCCCTCGTGCAATCAATCCTGATTGCAACTGTTCACTGATCACTCTATATTCATTGTTTGAAATGTTTTTGCCAGTAGTGTTGGAAATGCCAAATGTCCATTCTCCTAATTGTTTGAAATCATTGCTGAAATGATACCCTATATTCATGGATTCATCTATAGTCATTGCCGCTCTTAATTATATGCTAAAAGGATATTAACCCCTTCACTACAACATGGCTTTGCATTTCATTTTGGATTAGAGGGTTTTAAAGCTCAATGACGGCAAGTAATAGCATGACAATATCGTGCCAATCGCTCTTGGTTTCTGATATGTGGTGATACCTAAATCTCTCCTCTATCAGAAAGGAATACCACATGGGAGATAATTGGTAATGACCCAACTTACCAGGACAACCATGTTGTATATGAAACAATACCTGTCAAGTATCCAAGCTCCCTGTTTCGTTGGTTTAATGTCTTTACAGCTTTTTAACCCCTTAAGGACCAAACTTCTGGAATAAAAGGGAATCATGACATGTCACACATGTCATGTGTCCTTAAGGGGTTAATGCAAATATAGGTGTTTCTTAATAAGGATGCAGAAAGCTGTATTTTGGTGCCTTCAGTGCTAGAACTGAATTGGTTAAAATTGTGTTAGATAGTAATGATGTGCCCACGTAGTGAAGGTTTAGGTATGTATAAATGGGTGTGTTTTTTCTTCCGTTAAGAACTTTTGAGCATCTTTAAAACATATTCCACAGAGGTAGGATTGTTAGGTCTTAATGCAGCTATTATTTTAACAGGAGTGAGGCCAGCAGCACACACAGAATGACTCATTAATTTCCCTGTCACATAATATTTTATGGGAGGAAACATAATGGCTACCAAAACCCTTTGACCCACTATAATAACAGACAAGTGGTGCCATCGGCAGTATTTCTCTTCTGTTGATATGTGGAGTTAAAATTTAAATCACAAGATTAAAAATATTCACAACTCCTTTTTCACAACTCAGTTACAAATCAGATATGTTGATTGACACTATAGCAAGGTGTGTTTTTATTTTTTTTATTCCATCCAAAATTTGTCAGCATGTATCAACTATAATAGGTTGAAATCAAACTGTATATATCTAATTACAACTTGTTTTTTTTTTAATGGAATTGCGTCAAAAGATTTAGTGGTTTGCTAATTAGGACGTATCTCTGTAAAACCGCTTTGACATTTATATAGCTAATTTCTGGTATTTGACTTTTTTAAGAACACATCCCCTTGTCTGTGCTTAAATGGGGAGCATTAGTCTGACAGAAACAAAGAGTCTGTTACATGCTGTTAGTGACAATACTTTGCATTGAATAAGTCAGTGACAGTGAAATATATACTGTGATAATGATGATTAAGCAAGGGAAATTGCCTGTGTAAAACACCAGATGGTGGGAGAAAGAAATTTAATTTTATTTAATCCCAAATATATAAATATTTCTAACTTAACCCTTATTATAGATTTCTGGGCCACATTAAAATAGATTGTGCAAAAGTAGAATTTCTTATTAATGTTAATAAACACACATGAAACCTAATCAATACAATGCATATTTTAATCAAAATGTTTTCTTCTTTATTAAACATTAGCCCATTTCAGTTATCATGCAGAACATTTTATTGGAAATTAAGTAGAATATCAGTAACAATAAAGTTGTTGGGGTTACATGTCTGAACACCCCAGATGACCGATTGTATTTAAATAATACTAAAGCGTTAAACATTATGTGTATCTAAGGGCACAATAAAAACCATAATCCACAATAGGGAGATGCCAGACAAGAAGGTGCTATTAACAAACAATTAACAACCATGTGCCAATTCAAGAGAGACAACAACATTATGTCAGACTGGTTGATTTCCCTAGTGAAAGTGCTGGCACAATATTCTGTAACTGAGATTTTAGGAGTGAGGGGATGTTCCCTTCAGGGTTCATACATAGATTTGTCTAAATCAGAATCATGCACAGAATTGATTTTTGTTTTGTTTATGATAGGGAGACAAAGTATCAAAAAGTGATAGATATACTCTGTATTACATTATTGCTTGATAGTGTTTTTGATTGAGAAATAAAACGAAATATATTTCTAACTGTAATAGATTCATTTAATATTTGAATTCTATTAATAAGTCCCATTTTCCCTCCAATTCCTTATCCCTAAGGTGTGAGTCTTGTCTGTGCTTGACGGTTTCTTCCTTCAGGATGTGCCAATCCCCTCGTTAGTTCACTAGAGGAATGTTTAGTCCCTCTAGCATTAGTTTTATCGCTTCCTTCCTATCATGCCTTGATGTTACACTTTAAGTTCTAAAGTACTTTAAAAAGTCTTTGTTTTGTGTCACATTACCACATTTTTTATTGTTTGCTGTTGGACAAGACAACTTGAAGTAACACTCTAGGTAATGGAATTATGTTTTTATGGTGCCTTCATTCTGTCGTTGCCAGATACCAGATCACTACTAAATAGTGAGTAAATCACTACACATGGTATGGGGTGAGGTGGAAGCTGTCACGATCTCTTACCTTGTTCCATCTCACTTATGTGGTGCAGTATCCAGGGCAAACTCCTCTCCCAACAGGTTCGGCATGTCCCACGCCGGATGCTGAAGCCACGCCCCTTTTTTTGACGCGGCGCATACACGCCGACGTCATGATATCAATCACGTCAATTACGCAGTCCGGCTTCATCAATACCGGCCCAGAACGCTTTGGGGGCATGGCCTTAAAACAAAAGACGCTCCCTTATAAAAAGGGTGCCTTTTGCTTTGTGCCTTGCCCTATTGTGCTTCTTTGTGTTCCCCTTGGTGCTATTTGGTTCTCCTTGCGATTATCTTGTTATTTCTGTGTTTGACTTCTGCTTGGCTTTAGACGTCTCTGTTCTCTGGCTCCCTGACCCGGCTTGTATTTTGACTCTCTGATTTCTGGTGTCCTGACCCGGCTATTCTTGTATCTTTCTCCTGATTTCTGATATCCTGGCTTTTGGCAATCCCTTTACTACTCTTTTCTACCTATGTTAAAGCGGCACTGTCATGCCGAACTTACCTTTCCTCAATCTCTTCCTCTTCTCCCCCTCTCTCGGGACCTGTTATTCTTTTCTTCCTGTCTTCTTTAGTTTTCTTTAAAATCATAAGACAAAGTAGGGACTCTTTGCCTTATGGAGGACCAGCTCTGACCAGCTCTGACCAGCGGAGGAGCAAAGTGTGCTTCATTTCCGCTGGTCAGAGCAATTTTACCATGATCCCTAGCTTTCCTCCCTTTTCCCACAATGCTTCCTGTCAGTATTGCCGAAAGTCCTGTCACTTAGACAGAACGCCGGCAAAACTGCCGAATTGCATCCTAACAGAATGAGAAGAGTTTCTCTATTGGTGTTATGATGCAATTCGGTACTTTGTTTGTATCGGAATTTCATTCTAATGAATGAAACTCCGATCCTATTCATTGCCGCGGCTGCATCTTGCAGCCGCTTAGTAGATAACTCCCTAATTCCCACGGTATTAGGGAGCTATCTACTAAAAGGCTGAAAGACCTAAATTGGTCTTTCAGCCAAATGTACTAATACTAAGTAAAAATTACTTAGTATTAGTAAATAATATGCCCCTACTCGCTATACCGCGAGTAGGGGCATGTCTAGTAAGCAGTGAGCAGCCCGTGGCTGCTCACTGTAAAAAACTAAAACAAAACTAATAACCCCCCCCCCTACCTGCGTGGGGGTTAAAGATGGGGGGCCCTAATAAAACAATAAGGGGGGGGACCTACTGTACTCCCCCCCAGCCCCCACCCCTGCACGGTGGGTGGGGGCCCTAATAAAATAATAAGGGGGGGACCTACTGTCCTCCCCCCCGGCCCCCACCCCTGCGCGGTGGGTGGGGGCCCTAATAAAATAATAAGGGGGGGGACCTACTGTCCTCCCCCCCGGCCCCCACCCCTGAGCGGTGGGTGGGGGCCCTAAATGAACCCCCCCTCATCAAGGTGACTAGGGGTCCCAAGCCCCTAGTCACCCCCCCCCCACCCAAAACATTCTATCCCCTACCTACCCCCCTCACCCTAAAAATAGTGAGGGGGGAATAAAATAACTAACCTGTAAAAAAAAAAAAAAAAAAACTTACCATTTGACGTCTTCTTTTTTCTAAATTCTTCTTTCTTCAGCCCCCAAAAGAGCCAAATAAAAATCCATCATACCCGTCGCACTTTAAAAAAAAATAAATAAATAAAAAAAAAATTAATCCATGTTCACCCATGGAGGGCACGCCGCGTACTGAGCTCTGCAGGGCGGGTCAAGGCTTATAAAGCCATCCAATCACAGTGCTCTGTGTCATTTTACAAGCGTGGGAAAATTCCAAAGAACTTTCCCACGCTTGTAAAATGACACAGAGCACTGTGATTGGATGGATTTCAAGCCATCCAATCACAGTGCTCTGTGTCATTTTACAAGCGTGGGAAAATTCCAAATAACTTTCCCACGCTTGTAAAATGACACAGAGCACTGTGATTGGATGGCTTGAAAACCATCCAATCACAGTGATCTGTCATTTTACACAGCGTGGGAAAGTTCTTTTGAATTTTCCCACTCTGTGTAAAATGACACAGAGCACTCTGATTGGCTTAAAACAACCAATCAGTGTGTTCTAAGCCTAATTGCAGGGCGAGGCAAGGCTCTATAAGCCTTGACCCGCCCTGCGGCGCTCAGTACTCGGCGTGCCCTCCATGGGTGAACATGGATTAATTTTTTTTTATTTTTTTTGCGACGGGTATGATGGATTTTTATTTGGCCTTTTTGGGGGCTGAAGAAAGAAGAATTTAGAAAAAAGAAGACGTCAAATGGTAAGTTTATTTTTTTTTTTACAGGTTAGTTATTTTATTCCCCCCTCACTATTTTTAGGGTGAGGGGGGTAGGTAGGGGTTAGAATGTTTTGGGTGGGGGGTGGGGGGGGTGACTAGGGGCTTGGGACCCCTAGTCACCTTGATGGGGGGGTTCATTTAGGGCCCCCACCCACCACTCAGGGGTGGGGGCCAGGGGGGGAGGACAGTAGGTCCCCCCCTTATTGTTTTATTAGGGCCCCCACCCACTGCGCAGGGGTGGGGGCCAGGGCGGGAGGACAGTAGGTCCCCCCCTTATTATTTTATTAGGGCCCCCACCCACCGCGCAGGGGTGGGGGCCAGGGGGGGAGGACAGCAGGTCCCCCCCCTTTATTATTTTATTAGGGCCCCCACCCACCGCGCAGGGGTGGGGGCCAGGGGGGAGGACAGTAGGTCTCCCCCCTTTATTATTTTATTAGGGCCCCCACCCACCGCGCAGGGGTGGGGGCCAGGGGGGAGGACAGTAGGTCCCCCCCTTTATTATTTTATTAGGGCCCACACCCACCGCGCAGGGGTGGGGGCCAGGGGTTGAGGACAGTAGGTCCCCCCCTTATTATTTTATTAGGGCCCCCACCCACCGCGCAGGGGTGGGGGCCAGGGGGGGGAGGACAGCAGGTCCCCCCCTTTATTATTTTATTAGGGCCCACACCCACCGCGCAGGGGTGGGGGCCAGGGGGGGGGAGGACAGTAGGTCCCCCCCTTTATTATTTTATTAGGGCCCCACCCACCGCGCAGGGGTGGGGGCCAGGGGTTGAGGACAGTAGGTCCCCCCCCTTATTATTTTATTAAGGCCCCCACCCACCGCGCAGGGGTGGGGGCCAGGGGGGGAGGACAGTAGGTCCCCCCCCTTATTGTTTTATTAGGGCCCCCACCCACCGCGCAGGGGTGGGGGCCGGGGGGAGGACAGTAGGTCCCCCCCCTTATTGTTTTATTAGGGCCCCACCCACCGCGCAGGGGTGGGGGCCGGGGGGGAGGACAGTAGGTCCCCCTTATTATTTTATTAGTGCCCCCAGGGGTGGGGGCCAGGGGGGAGGACAGTAGGTCCCCCCCTCTTATTACCATTTATTTTTTTACAGTGAGCAGCCACAGGCTGCTCACTGTTTAGTGGACATGCCCCTACTCGCGGTATAGCGAGTAGGGGCATTGGGGAGATTTGAATCTCCCTTATGCTATTATGGGGTTCATATTGACCCCCATAGAATGAGGGGAGGACCTGGGGGGCTAATGAAGTGGTGGGGAGCACTGCTCCCTGCCGCTTCTGTCTTTACATATTACAAGGAGGGAGCTGCACGCCGGTAGCTCCCTCCTTGTAATAAACTGATCGAACAAACGAACACTGATCCTCAGTGTTAGTTTGTTCATCTGATTTTTTTCTATTCATTCATTCGTCTGTCTGATGAATGAATGAATAGATGAAATTCCCGTTCGCATGTCCAGGTGTTTCACTGGGCATGTGCGGGAATCTCACAGTCTGTCTAGTGTGGGCAGATGACGTGTCCCACAGGGACTTCACCTACCCACACAAAGATGGCGGTGCCCTGAATAAAGATCAGGGCAGAAAATACAGATTTAAAAATAGGTAATGTGGGGGGCTTAGGGGCATTTGGGGGTGACTAGGGGGTCAATTGGGTGTAGTGGAGGCGGGAGGGGGGTTAAAAAAAAACGTGATTCGGCATGACAGTGCCGCTTTAAACCTGACCATTCTAAGGTTCGGTAATACATGCTTGGGATTTCTGTGGGTTTACGTACTGCGTGTTGGGTTATCACATGACTGTGATAGAAGCATAGCTCTGTCTCTTCCATATTTCCATTGGTGGCCAGGCTTCAGTCTTCAGGGGACCAAGGCTCTCTACTAAACAGTGAGTAAACCATTTAGTATTAATGCAAGACCCGGCACCCATGGACTCCAGGCACCATAACTACTTCAATTCATATGGTATACAGTGTTCCTTTAAAGATATGTATTGAATTATATGTTTTTTTACAATTGAAAATGTACTTTGCTAACCCCTTTACTACCAAACAATCTGTCAAAGAATAACCTCTGGAAACCTGTTTTTTCATGTGTCCTGAAAAGTGATAAAAAATATGTATTTGTTTAAATTCATTACACATATTTAATGTAAAAAAAAATATATAATTCTTCATTCTCATTTAACTTCAGGGAAAAAATACATAACAATGAACTTATAGGTAAAAAGACGTATTCAAATCAAGTGTTGTGACATTATTGCACAAGTAATACAGTTGCTGGTTTATACAATGCAGGTGCTCTATAATTAAGTTTATTGGTGCACACACAGGAACAAACACAAATGCAACATCTCAGCTTACATGGCCTTAATCATGCATTATCCATGTAGGCCAAAATGTTGCATTTTTGTTTGTTCCTGTGTGTGCACCAATAACCTTCACTATAGAACATCTGCATTTTGCAGCCCATCAACTATATTTTGGATTCTACTGTGGGGGATCCAAGATCCCTCTTTCATAGCTCGCTGAGTGCCACACAACCCGACCTATTGGAATTATTGCACAGGTTCTCTCATTGTTTCCAGATATTGATGCATATTTTTAAGTCCCGTAGGTCAGCAGATTATTATTGCATTGGCTGTATTCCCCCACATTATTGCCTCTGTGAATCTGCAGATGCACAAGTACCCACAGAGTCACAGACATGTACCTGCACATACAAACACAGACACACACAAATATACAGCTGCACCATTCTCTCTCCCTTACTCTCCCCTCACAGATACCAGTTAACCCTCCTATACATGCCTGGCTCTGTGTTTCCAGTCAGCACTGAACTGTAAACCTTACTTCTACAAGCAACCCCGTATAAAGGTTGATCAGTGCAACTGACTGCTTAACACAGAGATGGTTTCTCTGTGTTTAGTTTTGGAAAAGATACAAACAGTCGTACTTGCAGAGCTGTTTGTATTAGATATAGCACAGTGCTATACAGAAACATTCCAAGGCCACTACTGCAAGCTGCCTGAAATAAGCTGAGGGCATATTTTTTTTAAGCGTACAAATCATGTATACAAGGTTAAGAAAGCACAACTTATTATCACATAATATATGTTTTGCATTGTAAAAGGGTCCAACATTGCTAGTAACTGGAAGCTGGCAAAAACTTATTTTTTTTCCCCTCAGGAGTCAGTGACATAGAAATTTCCAGATGAACTAAGCTGATTTTACTAAGATAAATATGTCATTTCAAAATATTATATATCATTTAAGTTAAAGTGTACTGTAACGGACCACCTGGCACCCCGACTGAGTACCTCCGTTAATGGATGCTCCTAGTGCTTCTTGAGGACTCCAAGCACTCTGGCAGACACCATAATCACCGAATCCGAGAAACCTTTAAATTCTCCCAAGCGTATGAATGCTGTAGACCATTGAATAGGAACCATACGAATAGGCTTGTACTCCTAGCAGTCAACTGGAACAGCATACAATAAATCCTTCCCCCAATAATGAGACGACACATCACTTTGAGGGTAAAACAGGAACTCTGGACTGTCTCATCCAGCCTGGCTTTTATTACAATAATACACATACAGGCCACACCCAGGGGGAGGCATAAAATAACCAATCACATACATGGTTCAGCCCACACATCCCCTCCCCTCAGATAACATTAAACCCAAATATCCGGTACACTTTTCCAGCCAAGTTCTGGATGTACCCCAAAAACAGGGGGTACACCTTTAAATCCAGCATCGCTGGATAGCCCTTATTCAGAGGGACAACATATTCAAAATTCAAGTCATTCGGATGAACGGTTCGTGAGATATGGGGTTCCAAAGATTTGACCGACCGCATTGGTAAAGTATCCGAAAACAGTTCCATGCATTTTGGCCCTGCGGTCGGTCACAAACAAGGGAATGAAAACAGGCGAATTGCCTGTGTTATAGAGCCTGGAGAGGGTTTGAATGAATTCCCTTGTTTGTGGGGTTCTTTCTACCGAACGGCGGGCCATTCGGTAGTTTCTATACGAATTTCTGGAAGTATGGAGGTCTCAGCGGTGTTTGCCTAGTCAAGTGTCCGATTTTAGTTCCAGACACTCGACGGCAAAACACCGCTGTTCGGTAGTTTAAGATGGCCGCCGCCACGTGTTCGTTTCCCGAATGGCGGCCACCCAGAGGACAAAGAATACATTACACTGATTGCCAATTACCCGTTTGCAACATTGTTGCAAACTGTAATTGGAGGCACACTTATTCCTGGGTGGTCTGGTTGTTCGGTAGTTTCACTCAGTATAATGAATGGAGTGATTCTACCGAACAATCAGTTGAATGCTGCATACATATCCCAGGTTAAACTTAACACACAAATACACATATAATATTACAGGCAGTACACTAGAATATGTAGCACAGTCTTAAAGGGACAGTAGTCCCAAAAGTCCCAATATGTCCATAGATGCTGTTAAAAGGGCCAGTAGCAGCAATATACAGTACAATATGCCCCAAATAACCCAGGGGCCATAGTCAGTAGGTAGGAGGCTAGCAAACAGGCTTCTCCAGGGCCCAGTGGCGAGGTTGGTTTCGCCACATTTCTCCCCTTTTCCAAACATACTAACAGGGTACCTGACCTCTTGCCGGTCAGTGCCCTTGTTAGTCCAGCAGCCCACCCACAAAACAGAAACAGCAGTACAGTCCACCCACAATGAATGGTTACTACACCTGAGTAATGGAAAAACTTGTCCAGGTCCAGGTGCCTCACCCCGGCTGTGTGGGGGACTGGTAGGCTGTTTTGGTGGGTTGCTGAGTGGGCAGAGACCAGCGGTACTCTGCCCTGGTGCCAGCACTACTACAGGAGTAGTCTGGTTGGAGTCTGGTTGCTGGAGACCGACTGTCTCCCCTTTAGCTGCGCAGCTCTGCTGCTGGAGACCGACTGTCTCCCCTTGAGTTACACCGCTCTGCTGCTGGAGACCGACTGTCTCCCCTTGAGTTACACAGCTCTGCTGCTGGAGACCGACTGTCTCCCCTTTAGTTACACAGCTCTGCTGCTGGAGACAGACTGTCTCCCCTTTGGCTAAACAGCCCTGTTGTGGGGGGGCAGGACCGACCGTCCCTACCCCCTGTGCTGGAAGTGCAGCGACCACGGTCCCATCTGCACAGGTGTGGGGCTTACAGTCTCCCCCTGGTACATTAAGCTGCCGCTGGGGAGAGGTGGTAACCAGCTCCTCTCCCATTAGAACACTCTGCCCATTGATGATCCGCCGCTGGGGAGAGGTGGTAACAATCTCCTCTCCCATTAGAACACTCTGCCCATTGATGATCTGCCGCTGGGGAGAGGAGGTAACAATCTCCTCTCCCATGCCTACTTTCAGTCTTTGTGGAGGGAGACCGACTGTCTCTCCTCCCAATTCAGTGTCCTGCTGCTGGGGAATATTGACTGGGCTCTCTATTCCCAAAAAATCACGCTGCTGCTGGGGGGTAGGACCAACTACCTCTGCCCCCTGTAACTCAGCCTTCCGCTGGGGAGGGAGGACGCTGCTCTCCTCTCCCTGCACTTCACACTGCCTTCCCGGCATATCACTCTGCTGCAGGGGGGTAGGACCAACTACCTCTGCCCCCTGTAACTCAGCCTGCCGCTGGGGAATGGAGACTGGGCTCCCAATTCCTTGCAATTCACACTGCCGCTGGGGAATGGAGACTGGGCTCCCAATTCCCAACAAATCACACTGCCGCTGGGGAGGGAGGACGGCCCCTTCAGCTCCCTGTAACTTGGGCGCAGAGACCACGGTCCCATCTGCGCTGGTGTGGGGCTTACTGTCTCCCCTTGGTGCGCTAAGCTGCCGCTGGAGAGAGGGGGTAACAAACTCCTCTCCCTTACACACTTTCAGCAGCTGGGGAGCAGGGCTGACCCTCTGTACTCCCTGTAGGCAGGGCGCAGAGACCACGGTCCCATCTGCGCTGGTGAGGGGTTTACTGTCTCCCCTTGGTGTGCTAAGCTGCCGCTGGGGAGAGGGGGTAACAAACTCCTCTCCCTTACACACTTTCAGCAGCTGGGGAGCAGGGCTGACCCTCTGTACTCCCTGTAGGCAGGGCGCAGAGACCACGGTCCCATCTGCGCTGGTGAGGGGTTTACTGTCTCCCCTTGGTGGGTTAGGTTGTCGGTGGGGAGAGGGGGTAACAAACTCCTCTCCCTTACACACCTTCAGCCGCTGGGGAGAGGGGATAACAGGTTCCTCTCCCTGAACCGTAGACTGCCGCTGGGGAGGAAGGACGACCCCTTCAGCTCTCTTTTTGTCTAAATCTGCTAGGCGCTGCAGGAAATCTGCCGTTGATTCCCTAATGAACTGCACAATTTTCTCAGAGGGGTTGGGTCCAAAGAAAGCCAGCCGTATGGCAATCTCTCTGTCCAACCGCTCCTGAGTGTAGCCAGGCGCCATGCTTGCTCTGCTGCAGTTGCTTCTTTTGTGGATAGGGGCGCTGTACGGGTACTAGCGTTGTCCTCCCTTTGTAATCCAAACGACCTGTGTCTCCGAGCTGCTTTACCTCACACTAGGACGCCATCCCACCGCTTGCCACCAATGTAACGGACCACCTGGCACCCCGACTGAGTACCTCCGTTAATGGATGCTCCTAGTGCTTCCTGAGGACTCCAAGCACTCTGGCAGACACCATAATCACCGAATCCGAGAAACCTTTAAATTCTCCCAAGCGTATGAATGCTGTAGACCATTGAATAGGAACCATACGAATAGGCTTGTACTCCTAGCAGTCAACTGGAACAGCATACAATAAATCCTTCCCCCAATAATGAGACGACACATCACTTTGAGGGTAAAACAGGAACTCTGGACTGTCTCATCCAGCCTGGCTTTTATTACAATAATACACATACAGGCCACACCCAGGGGGAGGCATAAAATAACCAATCACATACATGGTTCAGCCCACACATCCCCTCCCCTCAGATAACATTAAACCCAATTATCCGGTACACTTTTCCAGCCAAGTTCTGGATGTACCCCAAAAACAGGGGGTACACCTTTAAATCCAGCATCGCTGGATAGCCCTTATTCAGAGGGACAACATATTCAAAATTCAAGTCATTCGGATGAACGGTTCGTGAGATATGGGGTTCCAAAGATTTGACCGACCGCATGGGTAAAGTATCCGAAAACAGTTCCATGCATTTTGGCCCTGCGGTCGGTCACAAACAAGGGAATGAAAACAGGCGAATTGCCTGTGTTATAGAGCCTGGAGAGGGTTTGAATGAATTCCCTTGTTTGTGGGGTTCTTTCTACCGAACGGCGGGCCATTCGGTAGTTTCTATACGAATTTCTGGAAGTATGGAGGTCTCAGCGGTGTTTGCCTAGTCAAGTGTCCGATTTTAGTTCCAGACACTCGACGGCAAAACACCGCTGTTCGGTAGTTTAAGATGGCCGCCGCCACGTGTTCGTTTCCCGAATGGCGGCCACCCAGAGGACAAAGAATACATTACACTGATTGCCAATTACCCGTTTGCAACATTGTTGCAAACTGTAATTGGAGGCACACTTATTCCTGGGTGGTCTGGTTGTTCGGTAGTTTCACTCAGTATAATGAATGGAGTGATTCTACCGAACAATCAGTTGAATGCTGCATACATATCCCAGGTTAAACTTAACACACAAATACACATATAATATTACAGGCAGTACACTAGAATATGTAGCACAGTCTTAAAGGGACAGTAGTCCCAAAAGTCCCAATATGTCCATAGATGCTGTTAAAAGGGCGAGTAGCAGCAATATACAGTACAATATGCCCCAAATAACCCAGGGGCCATAGTCAGTAGGTAGGAGGCTAGCAAACAGGCTTCTCCAGGGCCCAGTGGCGAGGTTGGTTTCGCCACATGTACGTCACATGAGTTAGTATGACTCTCTTTAGTTCATGTGTCAGTTGTGTCATCAAATGTGATGATTGGGTCTGTTAAGAGCCCGTCATGTGAAATTTGTATCTTGTGTCAGCAGAACAGTCATCTCGGCTTTCCAGTGCCCATTAGCTTACTGCCTAGGTTTGCCTTGAAAATAACGTACTTGACATAGATATATTATATGTTTAACATAATTATCATAGGGAATTCATCTTCAAACCTCTGCAGTGACACAGTTTGACATTAATTCTCTCTCGTAAAATTGTTAATCCTTAAAATGACCTTTTTAACAAGCAATAGCACTAATTTACTTCCCCATCACCCCAACAAATGTGCAACTTGAGGTTAAGGTACTACAAGCAGTACATGAAATATATATATATATATGCATATATTTTTTGCAAGTGCCGAATTGCAGAATTGACACATTTTTTTAGTTACCTAAATTTGCGAACCAAACCGAATTTCAATTGGGGTTAAATAATTTTCGTTACAACTATATATAAATATATATATATTTGAAAATCAGATTTATTGTTAACATTTGCAGACTTTCAGCAGTTTGCAATGAACAAATCAAACAAAAACTATTGAAATTGATCAACACAATGAATGTTTCAAGTAGGGATGTGCATGGGCAAAACATTCAGCTTGGTTTGTGAATTCGGGTAAGTAAATAAATTTGGCACTTCGGCAATTCGGCACTTTGGTTCGGTTCGACACTTCCGAAATTCGGAACTTCGGGAATTTGGAGCTTTGGAATTCGGAACATCTAATCCTACCCCTAACCCTATATCCTATACCCTACCCCTATCCCTACCCTAACTTACCCCTGTCATCATTCACATAATTTTCCCTCCCTCTCTTGTTTTGCCACTTTTCAGAAATCCAAAACACTTCGGCACTTCCGAAATTAGGCACTTCAGCAAATTGGTTCAGTTCAGCACTTTGGTACTTCGGACATTCGGAAGCATCCAAATGTCCAAATTGCCCAAAATTCATCAGAATTCACATTCGGAACGAAACGAATTGCACATGTCTAGTTTCAAGTGGTTTCCCCAAATTCAACTGAAAATGCAACTTATAAAGACTTCTCCAGTCTCAAAAGTATTCAACACCTTCATTGCAAGCATCTTTAGTACTTAGAATAGCACCTTTTTGTTGTTAGGACCTGCTGCAAACAAGATGCATAGCCAGACACCAGCTTCTGGCAGCGTTCCTGAGGAATCTTAGCCTATTGCTTATGAGCAATGGTCTCCGGTTCAGTAATATTCTTGGGTTTGCTTGCTGCAACCACCTTCTTCAAGATTTTCTATGGGGTTCAAGTCACATGACTGATGTCCACTGCAGAATTGGCATGACATTTTCTACTAGGATTTCCTGATACTTCAATGAATCCATCTTGCCTTACACATGCTGCAGGTTTCCAGTTCCAGAGGATACCCCAGGGCATCATCAAGCCACCACCATGCTTAACTGTGGGCAGAGTGTTCTTTTCAGCATATACTTCATTCTTCTTCCTTCAGATATACCACTGATCCATTGAGCGTAACATTTCTGTATTGTTGCATATTCAAGCTGGCTTTTTCTGTGCTTTTGGGTCAGTAGTGGTGTACATTTTGGCATTCTGGCATGGAATCCTTATGCAACGTCAGTGCTTGTTGCCACCAAGTCTCACTGCAGGTCTTTTGCAGTCACTTAAGGGTTTTTCACAACTTGCTTTCTCAGAAATCTGGTTTCAACCATCAATAGCTTTCTTTTTCTGCCCCACCCAGGTAGTGTAACGACTGTTCCTTCAACGTTGAACTTGTGAACTGTGCTTGGTATGGTTAGTATGGTTTGTTTGTAAAGGTTGCCAGGAGAAATCCTCTTCTCTCTAAAAAGAACATGGCAGCATGACTTAGGTTTGCAAAGTTGCATCTGAACAAACTACAAGACTTCTGGAACAATGTCATTTGAACAGACAGACCAAAGTGGAGATGTTTGACCATAGTGCACAGTGTCACGGCGAAAACACAACATATCAGCACAAACACAAATTACTGAATGTCAAGTTGGTGGAGGGATGATGATTTGGGCTTGTATTACAGCCACAGGACCTGGGATCCTTGCAGTCATTGAACTGACCATGAACTCCTCTTTATGCCAAAGTATTCTAAAGCCAAAAGTTGAGGCCATCTCCCTGACAGCTAAAGCTTGGCCGAAATCGGGTCATGCAAAAGGTCAATGATCCTAAGCACACCAGCAAATCTACAATGTAATGGCTGTAAAAGAAAATAATCAAGGTGTTGCAATGGCCCAGTCAAATTCCAGACCTCAACCTGATTGAAGTGCAGTAGTGGGACCTTAAGAGAGCTGTGCATAAACAAATGCCATCAAACCTCAATGAACTGAAGCAACATTGTAAAGAAGACTAGGCCAATTTTCCTCCACAGGAATGTGAGAGACTGATAAAGGCATACAGAAAATTATTACCTCAAGTTATTGCTACTAAAGGTGGTTCTACTAGTTATTAAATCATAAGTTGTACTTAGTTTTCACACATGACTTCTCCATTTTGGCTTTATTTTTGTTAAATTAATCATGACACGGTGTAATATGCCATGTGTTCTTGTTCACGTAAAGGTTGTATTTACCTAATTTTAAGACTTGCTAAGGAACAGATGATTGTTATGTCCTGATATGTAAAACTATAGAATTCAAAGAGGTGTACCTTATTTTTACCATGACTGTGTGTGTGTGTGTGTGTGTGTGTGTGTGTATATATATATATATATATATATATATATATACATACATATATACACACATACATATACATAACACTCTAGCTTTTTATTTACAGTTAACATTTTTTACTTAAAGGGACACTATAGTCACCTGAACAACTTTAGCTTAATGAAGCAGTTTTGGTGTATAGAACATGCCCCTGCAGCCTCACTGCTCAATCATCTGCCATTTAGGAGTTAAATTCCTTTGTTTATGAACCCTAGTCACACCTCCCTGCATGTGACTTGCACAGCCTTCTATAAACACAATGTAAAGAGAGCCCTATTTAGGCTTTTATTGCAAGTTCTGTTTAATTAAGATTTTCTTATCCCCTGCTATGTTAAAAGCTTGCTAGACCTGCAAGAGCCTCCTGTATGTGATTAAAGTTCAATTTAGAGATTGAGATACAATTATTTAAGGTAAATTACATCTGTTTGAAAGTGAAACCAGTTTTTTTTTTCATGCAGGCTCTGTCAATCATAGCCAGGGGAGGTGTGGCTAGGGCTTCATAAACAGAAACAAAGTGATTTAACTCCTAAATGACAGTGAATTGAGCAGTGAAATTGCAGGGGAATGATCTATACACTAAAACTGCTTTATTTAGCTAAAGTCATTTAGGTGACTATAGTGTTCCTTTAATTACTCACTTATGCTTCTGTCTATATATTTAGGTAAATTTTTGCATTTGCATCTAAATAGAGAATAGAGTCTGGTTCATCATTTCTGAGAGATTCAATTATTATATTTACTACATAAGTCATGCAATGGACTCTAAGATCAAATATTGAGTTACAGGAACCAAATAGACCCACAAGCAGACTCCTTAATTCTACCAGGATTCCACGTGTTAAATGTAAAATAAAAATGTAGTCCGTATTTATTTTGTAATAAGTCAATTCATTGGACGACCTTCTTAAGTACCTAGTAGCTACTTTTAAAATATTATGAGATAGTGTTAATTCCCTGTCATAGGCATTGAGAGTGGTCCCTTCAATCACTCTTCAAATGCAATCTTTTTACTGTGTCCATTGGGTATTCTGAGATATCCAAAATAAAATCTAGAATGTGTCATTGGTCTTTAAAATAAATGCTCCATTTTCATTTTAACATGCAGAATATATTATCCAAAATTAGACAATAGTGATTAGTAGAGCAGAAATATGCAAGCCATACACAAAAAAATGCTCATAAGCCTATATAGTTGTTTTTTTTCCCCAGAGTTAATTAAATTCTGTATTTGTTAACTGTGTACAATAATGCAAAGGGACACATGTAGGCCAGCATATACTGTAAAAACAGAATCTAAATGCATATCTGTATTGCAATTGTGTAGTTAAAAAAAATTGTTACATAAGCAAATTATAGCCTTAGGAAAGAAATATTTGTCTCTGAAGAATTTAGCCGCAGAATAAAATGTGAAAGGAACATTTTTTGAGACAGGCTCATTAAATTGTGTTACAGTCCTAACTCCAGATATTTTAAAGAATGCATAATTACAAAAGACGGGCTATTATTATAGTTTTTTTTCACTAAATAATGATACACACAAACATAAGTTCATTAATTTAGCTCAGTTAGCACAGATCTAAATGCTATATGGATTATCAAAAATGATCTGAGAATGTCTGGTTGATCTTCAATAATATGTTTATACTAAAATATACTGTAGTTACTTCAACATTGGCATCAGTGGGAATTCTCTTTATCTTTAAATTATTGCTTGCAGAACAAATAAATATTATAATGATCTTTATAACACAAGATATATAGTATTAACACATTAACAAGTTGAGACATATGGACAGGTACATGACAATTTTTAAATAATTTACAAACCAATCTGCATGTTTTCATTAATCTCAGCATGTCATTTGGGTTACACTACATAAAATATAGTAAGCATTGCAAAATACAAGAATAAGTAGACTTATGAAGGGCGAGGAAATTTGGTTCAGTCATGCTATTTGACCCAAAAATAGAACTTTTTGGTGGGATTCTGAATTTTAGACATATGTCGATTCAGATTGGCAGAATTGTGGTACAAAAATTAAATTTCAGATATGATTCAGATATGGATATGGAACTCCCTTCCCTTTTCCGTTAGACGCTCACCCAGTCTCCACTCCTTCAAAAAAAAAAATCATTAAAAACTCACTTTTTCAGAAAAGCATATCAATTAAACTGTTAACCCCTTAAGGACACAACTTCTGTAATAAAAGGGAATCATGACAGAATATTTCCATCATGTGTCCTTAAAGGGTTAATGGCTCCCAACTGATTCATCTTCTGTAACTGTCATTAAAAAAATCCACACTAATTCTTCATTGAATACTATTCTACCAATCTACTTCCCTAATATTTCCCTTACCTTTTGTGTCACTTTACCCCACTCCCTCTAGCCCTCAACCCCTCTGTTTCTGTGCGTCTGGTTACCATTACATGTTTGTTACTCCACCCATTGTAAAGCGCTAAGGAATTTGTTGGTTCTAGATAAATAGTATTATAATAATCAGACAAACCAAATGGTTGGAAAATGCTCTTATCAGTGTAGCACACTGATAGGAGCATTTTTCCATAATTTTGTTCACAGATAACATGAAAAAGTAATTAATATAGGGAAAAACAGGAGGAGCAGTAAAAAAAATCTTTATGTAATATGTATTAATTATACATTTATTAAATATAGAATTATAGGTTGTTTTTTTTCTTGCACCTCCTTTTTCTTTCTATTGCTCACTTCTCACTTGACCTGTGAAACAAAATCAAAATTTAGTGAAAATCCCGAGCCATCAACCATCTTTTTTCCCCATGGATCATCTCTTTTTTTAGGTGCCAATGGCGGAATTCAGAGTCATGAATCAAAATTAACTAGGCCAGCCATTGGGAAACTCATTTGGTTTGTGATTACGGTACATTTTGGCTTGGCAATCGGGAATTAGACCAATCATCGGATCAGCCCAAATTTAAACAAATTGCAGTCTATACTGAAATTAATCTCTAAGTCTAAGGATAATCATGCTCCCTCCAAAGCTCTCTGTCAGTAGTATTCACTACATTAGGACCTGCAGGGCATTCACAATGGAATTCCAAATTTTAGGTCTAAATAGTTGAAATTGAAAAGTTCTACAACAAAGTTATTTTTCAAGTTCAGCTTTTGTAGCCTAAAATTTTTAATATGAAAAAAATTCTGTGTATTTTGTCAATGGCAGGATTTTAAAGTTAGTGCCAATTACATGTAGTACAAACAGATTTAAAAAAAAAGATTTTTAAAAAAAAGGAAAATTATGACACCAACAATTTGTTGTATCTATGTGATATTGCAGTTACATAGCTAGATAGTATTTTATATCTTCTCCATGTAAAAGTAGAATCTCATTCATTTACACATTTTCGGTTAGCCAAGCTACATTAAATGTCTTGCCTCTGTCTTTCAGAATCATGAACAGAAGTACTATCCCATCTAGGTCACCTCAACAATCTCCTATTGTCTTCATTGACATCACAATCTTTTGTGATACATCTGGCAGGTGGGCCCTTCTGCCTCAGCAGCACACAGAGATGCTATGTACTATGTATAAGCATACAATAACAGTATTTGGCATTAAATTAAGTAATATGTAAATAAGGTTTAGGAGCAAACGTTCAACTCAAATAGTGTCACTATGTACCAAAACTCAAAATACAGTGCAGCAACCAACAATTATGTGACACAAAAACGTAATATAAATAAAATCAACAAATGGTGCGCTGAAAAGAATTAGGGTTATACAATACTAATCACTCCATTGGTACCTGTAAAGGACTTTTATGTATTTACGTGTATACCTTCAGTTATGCCTTCTCCCTGCAATGTAAATTCGTGTAATAAGTTTGTTTCTTGTATGTAATAAGTTCGTTTTCTATGTATGTTGAGCATTGTATTTGTTTACCAAACAGAGACCACTCTGGGTAGCAATCAGAACGTAGAACACTGAGAAAACCGCAACGTAATTGCTCCTAGGTGGCCGCCATTCGGCATACGAACACGTGGTGAGAACAAAGGATGGCGGCCATCTTAAATCTCACGAACGTGGTCAGCGGGACTTACGCATGAATTGCCTGGAACTATTTTCGGCATGGCAATTCCGCGAACACCCGGTCACCATGAAAGTCCCGGCTGACTACCTTCCACTTCACGAATCAAACTGGCATTCAGGAAGTGGAATCTACCGAACAAGGGTAGCATTTCTATATAACCAACTGCAACGTTCGTATGGTAGTTTTCGTGTAATTGGGCGCGAACGGAGACCGGCTCTTGCTACTGATTTCATGGAACTGTAAAGCGGATACCACCACATGGCGAGTTGGTCAAACTTCCACACGATGCGACACGGAAACTACCGAACAGAATTTCGTGAGATTTGGATATGTGACTCCCAGTATCCTCAGCTACCCAGGGATAAAATTATAACTGTATGTGTTATGGAAAGTACTGTTCTGAAAATGCTGAAAATTTTAATTTTTTTGTCCAGTAGATAATTGAGTTTAGTATGTTGCTGAAACTCAATTATCAAGCCTTGCCCAGAGGAGGAGTCTGTTACTGTTTAAATTGAATGCCTGTTGCTTCCAGTAAATCAGTCTTGTTCCAGCATTAAGCTTTGGCTCATGTGTGGATTATTTGGCAATACCAGTAATATTCATTCCTGTGGATTATTGGGAATATTCTTTTATGGGGAAAAAGGGAATATTGGACGGTGATACAAATTACTACCGTCACAGTACCATCTTAAATAAGCCTAAAAGAAAATAATATGTTCATAGAGCAGATCCATATATATATATATATATATATATATATATATATATATATTTATGTATATATATATATGGAACATTCTCAGAGGAATATCACTCACAAAATAAGAGTGGTTTATAGTGCCACTTCATTCTGTTGCGCCACTCTAAGAAGAAAATGAAGCTGATCCCCAACTCAGGTATGATATATTAGTTATGCATTTATGCCAATTAATTTTAAATGAACAACTAAATCTGTAATCAAGTGTTATTACTCCCAGTCTATCCAATTAGGCACAGTTCACACGGACGCCACTGCACTCCCCACTTCTGCCTTACTCCTGTCGGATCAGCGTCTTGATGTACCATGGAACTAGTTTCATCACCTCCTCCAGGGACTTTCTCCATGAAAATTGTGCATAACTGGAAAAACTGGAATATACTACAAAATGTGGCATATATACACATTACAAATGCGTCAACATTGTATCTTCATATTTCTGACGTTTTTATAATATTTTTGTTGTTTTGTTTTTTTGTCTGTTTAGCATTACAATGGGAACATATTAAAGAGTAAATCAATCAGACATTTCCTTAAAGTTAAAGTAGCTCTGTTATTTTGCAGTTTTTGCTGCAAATCCTTTTTTGTTCCTTTTGTATTCCTCAATTTCTCTTCTGTTTCATTATTTTTTTTTAAATCATCTCTATTTTTTTTTGTTTTGTTTTTTGTTATACATAAGTAGATGTCGGGACTACTTTTTTGAATATCTGTAGTAGAAAAATATTAGTTATTTTGGCTTAAATGCTGTATTATTATTTCAATGTTAGAGAATAATCAACAAAAAAACAAAGAGTTAATGTGTATATTGTAGGTCTGCCATTAGACTATAGACAATTATGATGTGAGAAAGCAATAACTGATATTGCGTACATGATGCAGTATATGATCGTGCATCATATATTGTAAGACATACAAAAAATACATTAGCAAAACATAGAAATATACATTCTAATGTCCAGAACTAAATTATACCATATCCCCTGCAATATGTGTTTGGTCAGTTGCTATTTTATGACAAGTAGCCATGGGCGTAACACTCTTCCATGGTTAACCAGAATGTTGTGTAAAACAACACACACCCCGGGAACTGTCAGTACCTAGACAACTGCCTTGTGTAATGGGTTCTCACTCATTCAACAGCAGAGGCACTTCATGGACATAAGGTATTACTATTATTCTGAGTTCTATTAATCGGACCTAAAGTTCCTTGTACTTGGTTGTTGAATATCTGTGAATTAATTATAAAGTGACTTCTTTTGGCCCTAGTGGCCTCCTTTTGTGGTTTAGATAAGTTGTTTCATTGCTATTGGACATTTCGTATTCCATATACTAAAAAATACCTTGCAGCTGATATTTTTGTATATATTTGATACAGTATTTTTGTTGCTTTGTGTTGACAATTTTTTGTGTTTGACAATTGCTAAGTAAATCATGCTTAGATTATTATTTTTTTATCCATTTGTTTTCATGTATATTTTCTACAGAGACATTATACATTACCCAGGACTAGAGATAACAGAAAACAAACAAACTCAATTTAGATTTAAAAAATTTTTGTCATACCCATATCGTGGAAGTTGCTTTTAATAACATAATAATTACAATAAATAATTACATAGTTACAAATAAAAGAATGCATTAGCAAGGATAAAATTAAAATGTAAGACTGAAAATAATCTTAATCAGTATAATTTTCTCCAATGCAATAATTTACAAGTGGAATTATTTTATATTTCCATGTGCAATACATAAGATTGTGTTAAAGCTTGCGTTATTCAAAACACTCTGTTAATAGAGAGAGCACACAGAGGGCGTCCATCAGAAATTTTGGGGCCCCTAACACAACTCAAGGTCACACAAACATTGACACAGAATACACACACAGAAACAAAACACAGATACACACACACACACAAAGATACACACATGCAGACACACAGAGACTTACTGACAAACACACATACATACTAATAGAGACACATACCGAAACAGACATACACACACATACAGGCATACAGACTGACAGACACATACTGAAACAGACATACACACACAGATACAGACACACACACATGCATACTGACACACAGTCACACACATACATATATACTCACATTCACATACAAGCATACTGATAAAAGCGCTACAGAATTTGTTGGCACTATATAAATGATAACAAAAATAAAAAAATATATACATACATACAGACACACACATACATACTGACATACTGTAACATATTTGTTGAGGATTAAATCAGCCCGGACCCTTTGTGGATGATGGATATTTGCCAACTCATTCAGAGCTCTGGAAATTGGAAATGAATAGAGACTTGTTCAATAACCAATTCAAATTTTAATTATACGTCAGTAGCATTTATACCCCATTTTCATGTCGGTGGGGGTCATGAGCATTAATTACGTAATTTGTTTTTCACAAGTTATAAACAGCTGTTTCTAGTTATAATCTTTCGTTATATAACGCATTACACATTTGATTAAAACCAGATATTTACAAATACCGATATCTTGGACAATTAACAAGTTATTTCGAAATCAGTACTTTTCCCGTAACTAGGATTTATATAAATCCTATTTCCGAGAATAGGAGATAAAATGCCAAATGTATTCTTGGTTCAAATTAACCCTTATATGAACAGCTAGGATAGATAGCAAAATGGATATTTGTATCTACAATATTCATCCTCACCTTGCAGTAATGGCCAATGCGGATCCATGCCAAATGATGGCCCCATGTCCCTTGCCCACGTTGATGATGACGTCGGCGTGCGTGTGAGGTCATGCAAGAGGCGCGTGCGCACATTCTGGGGTCAAAGGCTGATTTTGGCCAATCAGATTTGTAAAGGGCTTATTTAAACACAATTTTACTTTTCCTCATTGCCCTGTCGTGGTTTCCCTTAGTAGTTAACGCACCAAAGAATAGTCAGGATACTTTCTGAGGTCGGGGGGTACAGAATGAGACACAACGATAAAGGAAAGCCAGAAGTCAAGGATACAAGAATACAGGGAAGTCAAAAGACAAAGTCAAATACCAGAAATAAACGTTCAGGAACACACTCTCGGACAACCCCTAGGGAAACCACGACAGGGCAATGAGTTAAAGTAATTTTGAGTTTAAATAAGTGCTTTACCTTTTTGATTGGTCGAGAATGGCTTTTGACACAAAAACGTGCGCGCGTCTCCTGTGTGATATCATGCGCACGCCAACATCGTCATTAACGTGGGCGGACATGGGGGTATAAGTTGGCGTGGATCCAAAGTGTCCGGCATCCATTAACATGTTGCAAGAGTCATTTGTAGAGACGCACAGTCCCTGGGCGCAAATACCACAAGGGTGTGTTACATTGCCCCCCACCTGAAGACCGCCCAACGTGCAGGCAGGAACAGGCTTGAGAGGAAATTTGGCATGAAAAGAATGAATTTTGCGGCCAGCATGGAGGTCAGAGGACAGAACCCAAGAACGTTCAGTAGGCCCATACCCCCTCCAATCAACCAAATACTGTAAGGTGCCATGAGAAAACCTGGAATCAATTATGGAGGAGACCTCATACTCCTCCGTTCCAGAGACAACCAATGGAGGAGGGGGAACACTTGGGACAGTATATCTATTGCAAACAAGTGGTTTGAGCAAGGAGACATGAAAGGTGTTGGGAATACGCAAAGAGGCAGGAAGTGCCAGAGAATAAGAGACAGGATTAATTCTCCTAATGATACGGAACAGACCAAGGAACCTGGGGGAAAACTTCATGATAAGAACTTTCAGCTTAACGTTGCGGAATGATACCCACACCCTCTCACCCACTTGATAAACAGGGTTAGCACACAGCCGTTTAGAGAAAACAGCTGGTAGTACAGTAGAAAGGACTATGACCAGAAGAGTCATGATTTTCATGTTTCTAGCAAACTCGGCCCAGGGAAGTAAGTCGGACCAATTATCTTGAGTGCTATTAACAAAACAACGCAAGTATAATTCCAGAGACTTGTAAGCCCTCTCAGCCATGCCATTGGTGTGGGGATGGTAAGAGGAAGAAAATGACAATTTATTGCCCAACTGTTTATTAAAAGCCCTCCAAAACCAAGACACAATGCCATGTAATCGGACAAGTTCACTTATAAAAATGAGAACTAAGTCTTGAGAGGAAGGCATTTTTTTTGAGTGGGACAAAATGAGCCATCTTGGAAAAATGCTCAACCACGATAAGGATGGTGGTATAGCCTTTAGAACTAGGAATTAAATCCATGGACAAATGGGACCATGGAACACTGGGTACGGGAAGTGGATGTGATAATCCACACAGAAGTTTATGAGGTACTTTAGAAACTGCACACACAGAACAGGCCTGCACATATTCTGTAACATCTTTCCTGAGAGACTCCCACCAAAAATCTCTCATGATCGCTGATATGGATTTATAAATGCCCGGGTGTCCAGCAGTCACTTTGTTGTGGAACACCTTCATGACATTTTCCCTTTCCCCCAATGGAACAAATAATTTATCCAATGGATTATTGCAAGGCGCCTGAGACTGAGCCTCCATGATGGTGCCAAGCACAGGGGAAGATAAGGAAAGGGCAGTGGAAGTGATGATACAGTCAGGGGGAATAATAGGGGATGTCTCTTGTCCCTGTACTGATTCAGTATCAAACTGTCTGGATAAGGCATCCCCTTTACGTTTTTGGGACCAGGTCTGTAAATAATTAGAAAGTTCAAGCGAGAAAGGAACAGAGACCATCTAGCCTGTCTGGAAGATAATCATTTAGCATCCCCTGTATAGGCCAAATTCTTATGGTCAGTAATGATCAAAAGGGGGTCCTTGGAACCCTCTAAAAGATATTGCCACTCCTTAAGCGCAAGTATAATGGCCAACAATTCTCTATTGCCAATGTCATAATTGTGTTCAGCAGGAGACAACTTTTTAGAGAAATAACCACATGGATGTAAAGGGGTATCCTGACTCTCACTCTGGGATAGAACAGTCCCTACCCCCATTTCAGATGCATCAACCTCCAGTATGAAGGGTTTGCTTGTGTCAGGGTGTCTCAATATGTCAACCGAGGCAAATCTTATTTTGAGAAGTTCAAAAGCCTCTCTAGACTCTTTAGACCATATCGTACTGCTAGCCCCCTTGCGTGTCATTTTGGTGATGGGGGCTATCACAGAAGAAAACCCTTTAATAAATCTCCTGTAATAATTTGCAAATGGTTTTTAGTCCATTGGGTAGTGGTCCATGTAGGACAGCTTCACGTTTCTGAGGTTCCATCTAAAATCCAGAGGCAGAAATGTTATACCCTAAAAACTGTACTTCTGTTTGATCAAAGATACATTTTTCCAGTTTACAATAAAGTTGATTTTTCAGTAAGGTTTACAAAACTTGTTTGACATGTTGTTTGATTGACAGCCATGGGAGTGTACTCAGGTAATTAAAGGAACACTGTAGTCACCTAAATTACTTCAGCTAAATAAAGCAGTTTTGGTGTATAGATCATTCCCCTGCTATTTCACTGCTCAATTCACTGTCATTTAGGAGTTAAATCACTTTGTTTGTTTCTGTTTATGCAGCCCTAGCCACACCTCCCCTGGCTATGATTGACAGAGCCTGCATGGAAAATCTTAATTAAACAGAACTTGCAATAAAGAAAGCCTAAATAGAGCTCTCTTTACAGGAAATGTTTATGGAAAGCTGTGCAAGTCACATGCAGGGAGGTGTGACTAGGGTTTATAAACAAAGGAATTTAACTCCTAAATGGCAGAGGATTGAGCAGTGAGGCTGCAGGGGCATGTTCTATACACCAAAACTGCTTCGTTAAGCTAAAGTTGTTCAGGTGACTATAGTGTCCCTTACCACATTCTGTTGAAAGCTGCACTTTTTGTAAAATGAAACGCACAATCTTCAAACATAGAGCACTTCAGCAAGATAAATGATCTATGTGTGGGGACGTTTAATTAAGTATCTGAAATTAAAAAATATATATTTTTTATGAAGGCTGTGTACATCATATTTTTTACAAACACTGTTTGGTTTAAATGGGAACAATCATTTTACAAAAAATGGAAATATCACCTAAAATTTGTGTTAACATATTTCATGTAAGACTCAATTGTCTTTTAATTGTATAGAAAGAAAAATTAATAAACAACTATAATCAGTCCAGTACAGGCACAGAAAGGGCACACAATTCATTGTAGGAGAAGAAAAAGACACCTTGTGGGGATTCTAAAGTTCTCTGTTTCAAAAATGGAGCACAACTATAAAAAGAGAGGAGTTATCAATAAAATGTGACTGTTGGTTCTATTGGTTTTATTGGTTGTTGACCCACTTTTAGTACCTTTGAACACTTTTTAGAACAGAGCACATTGACAAATCTTTTACAATGCTTGTTTCTCCTCCTCCACCTTGCTTTCTCCTGGCCATTGATTATCTCGATGAAAATATTTGAAGTACACTCCAAAATGGTACATTGTTCATCGTACCAAAATATTTTTTCTACATTTACAAAGTCAGTATTCAATTCCATTCATCCATCATTCCCATCACATAGCTATACATTCTACAATTATTATTATAACAGACCTCTACTTTCAGTAGTTAAAAATCAAAATGGAAAAATAGGTTTTATATATATATATATATTGATCAGCCATAACAATAAAATCAGCTGCCTAGAATCATGTAGGTCCCCTTCGTGCAGCCAAAATAGCTTTGATGCAACAAGGCAAGGATTCCAAAGACCTCTAAATTCCAGCACATCCAACAGATGCTCAATCAGATTGAAATCTGGAGAATCTGGGGGCCAAGGCAACACCTTGAACTATGCCATGCGCCTCAAACTACAGTTTTTGTTAAGTGGCAGGGTGCATTCCAATAAATCTAGTTGAAAGAGGCCACGGCCATCAAGGAACACCATTGCCATAAAGTGGTGTTTGTGGTCTGCAACAATCTCTAGGTAGGTGGTATGTGTCAAAGTAAAAGTAACATCCATATGAATGCCAGGATCCAATGTTTACCCGCAGAACATTGCCAAGAGCATAACTATGCCTACAATGGCCTGCCTTCTTTCCATAGTGCATAATGCTGCTCTATCTTCCCCAGATGAACATCGCACATGCACCCAGCCAAGATCTAAAACAAAACATGATTCATCAGACCAGGCAAATTTCTTCCATTACTCCATTGTCCAGTTCTGACTCTCTCCCTTCCCCATTGAAGATGCTTTCGGCAATGGACAGAGGTCATCATGGGCATTCTGACTGGTCTGCAGCTACGCAGACCCTTATACAGCAAACTGTGATGCACTGTGTACCCATTCTATTATGACTAGCATTAAATTTTTCAGTAATTTGAGGTACAGTAGCTCTTCTGTGTTATCCAACCAGATGGGCTAGCCTTCTCGTGCATTAATGAACCTTGGGTGCCCATGATCCTAATGCTGACTCATTCTTTGATCTTACCCGGTTGTTTAGTCATTCAGATTGCCAAAGTCAATCAGATGCTTTCAGTTGCCCATTTTTCCTGCTTGCACCACGTGAAATTCAAGAACTAAATATTCACTTGCAGCCAAATATATCCCATAATTTGTACCAAATATATATACATTTTTCAATATATCAATCTTCAATGTAGATCCAGAAAAGGATTATTAAAGAATTATTCATGTATGCTCCAGAACATGTATGGTATGATTTCAAATATCACATTCTACCTACAAGCAGACCTTAGTTCTATGTATTACATGGTCTATGACTGAATATATTCAGAAGTTGGCATCAATAACAGTAATGATGTAAAGCAAATATAAATATGTATAAACTATTTATCTCTTAGCAAAAACAACTTTGAAATAAATTGCAAAATAGTCCTTACAAATTAATCTGCATTGAAAAAAAGAAAATTACTAATTAATTTGGATAATAAAATAATATTGCACTGCATACTGCAATGTGTAAATAAATATTTTACAAAAATACATTTTTATTAAATAAAACAAATACATACAACATACTAGATAAAATATATAAAAAATGCCTTTTCAATATTTCAAGTAAAATTTTTGTGTTTTGGATGGTAATGCATAATTGTGTTTCTATAGCGCACATTCTAAGCGAGTAAAAGTGTTCCTAATACAGAAAATGTGCTTTGAAATCTGACAATAATAAATACATTTTGAGTTGATGTTATTATTTTATTTTTACACATTCTTTATCTCACTAGAATTCCTATTGCGTTTCCAGAATAAAGCAACTAGTCAACGACTCAGTCCACAAACAAAAAAGGCAACATCATTTCTAAGTGACTTTTCTAACACAATGAAGCCACACAGTGTAATGATATTATGTTCAGTAAAAGGCTTTATCAATCAGAAGTGCAAACAAAGCCATATTTCAGGGACAAAGAATTCCATGGCAACTTCTTATCTTCTCCATATCCGCTCACCCACTGGCAGATCTCATTCTCTCAACCGACATTGCTGTGTTCAAAGAAATATACTAATGGAACAGGAAAAATGCAAGTATAGTACCGCTAAAATTATTTTGCCTGTTTATCGAGTTACGAGTTACTAAATATAATACACATTGTAGGATTTATTTTTATTCCTATTTTTTATTACACGTGGTTTCTATCAGGTACAATATTTTTTTGCAATCGCTTTATTTGTATAGACTCATACCATGAATCTGGAAAATAATAATGCATATTAAACTTTGATGTAAGATAACTTTTATGGTTTAGTGCGAATGCTGGATATTCAAAAGTTGATCCATGGATAACCAGAACAACGTGTTCCTCCTTTGCATTAACTAACAGTAATCACATGTGCACTCTTTAAGTAATTGGCTCAGTAATTTCAGACACTCTTCCGGTCTTTTATCTAAAGAACAAATCTACAGGAAACAATATTAAACATAGACTTCAGGTTTGTTTGACAGTTTGTTGTTTGTTTGTTTTGTTGATATATAGTTTTTGCATCATCTGTAGAATGCATTATAACTAGTGTTATCCTCAATCATTGGGTTGTCTTTTTTGTAAAAAATAAATCTGTTTAAACTCAGTTATTAGCTACAAACATAGCACATTTCATTAGAGTGTCCACCTAGGAGTTTTTTCTAAATGTTATTTTTTAATTGTAAATTAGATGCTTTTTTATGAAAGGAAGATTCCACATGCATTACTACTCACTGCAGTTGTTATAGTGCCAGGACTGCCCTGGTGTCCTTAAAATTTACTTTGTAATGCTGTTTCAGATTAGTTTAACAACTTAACTGGGTCCCATTCACTGTCTGCACCTGCAAACCTTGCTTCTTGTTTCCCCTTGCAGACTGTGATTCAGCTCTTGGAAGTCCATCATTTTCTTCATTAAAAGATGGGGTGTGGTGCAGGTGCCTGGTAAACCCATGCAAATTGTTGTAAAAGTTACACTAGACATAATATATTTGCATACAAAATAAAAACACCAATAAAATCGAAATTTGGATGGGACTAGTGGAGGAGACGTGGTTGATTGCTTTCAAACTGCATCAATATTAAATTCTTGTAAACTTCATAAAAGCCTCTCAACAATATTCAACAATTCTCAAATCGATCATCTCTCTTGTAGGCATACCATATTTTCCATATTAGATTCACCGATGGACTGTGCCTAAGTTTGCAGATATCACCCACAGTAGAGGACCACTACAGAAAATATTCCACTTTAGTGCCATAACATCTATGAAAGCCAGAATCCATTAACCAAAGATGCTATGATGGAGTACCTTTCAGATATCCCATCTCCGAGTGCCTGAGCTTGCCAAAGGCCATAAGAATGCACTGTACATCACAGTAGCTTCTCTTGTTCCCTTTTATTTAATTTCGGTCAAAGTACCCTTGAAAGTGCCCTCCGTCTACATACTGTAATATCACTGTCTCGGATACTATCTTTACATTGGACTTTCTTATAAATGCACATACACACTAACAGAGTATTTAGAGAACATTAATACTATGAAACTATTTTACCAGGAAGGATACATTTAGTTGTCAAATAAGCCCTGATGTCTAGGTATATTATTACCCAATTTATGGCAATCATTGTATCAATCTCAGAAACATGAAAGGCTAAATTACACCTCCTGGATAAAATCAGTGACTCTAAGAAGTGAACGGGTACTAGACATAATAAAGCACCACAAACCACTGAACTGTATTGTTTTTTAACCTCTATTCTTTGGAAAAAGACAGAGGTAAAATGCAAAACTTCATTTGTAGAATAAATGCATTACCTCTGGTACTATCCAATCATTCCATTTATTTTGCTTCCCAGTAAACTGAGAAAAAAAAACAAAAAAACTTGCCATCACTTGCCAGTGATGCAGGTCATACAAGAGTGTCACGGGGCAGTTTGTTTATTGATATGCCCTTATTGTTAAACACTATGAATTCACCTAAAACTCATTTCGGTTGAAATGAGTCACTAACTCTGAAACAACAGAATACTGTAGAAAGCAACCAGCTCATTCTGTAATTAAAAATGTGTCAATTTAGAATTAAGGTCCGCATTTGTTCATTTGTAAAAGTCAAGCCCACACAGTAAATCAAATTATGCTAGATTTGAGGCTCTCCATTCATTTACAGCATCAAGATTAATTACAGACCCATTAAATGTTTGATTAAATTAATCCTGCAGTATTTAAAACATTGTTTTGGAAATACAGTTTTCTTGTTAATTAGCATGTCTAGATAGGCAAATTAACTGGTTTGGTTTACACGGAACAAAGGAAAAAATAAGGTTGATTAATTTTAAGATGACATAATGTTCCAGGTTACTAGTATCAGCATAATTCTACGTGTTTAATAAGGAGACTTGACTGCAGAATAGAATTTAAATTGTAGCAAATGGACAGCTTGAAACGTAATTGCAAGAAAGAAAGTACAGTGCAGAACGCTAAATTACAACATAGAGCAGATGGATATTTGGCATTAGTTCATCTGCAATTATAGATCGTGTTAAAGGGACACTCAGAAATATCTTTAGCTTAATTAAGTGGTTTTGGTTAAAAGAGTAAGGCATGTCTCTGCAATGCATCTGCTGAATTCTATGAAGTTTAGGAGTTAAGTCACTTTGTTTATGCATATTTACCACTGCAACAACTGTTTTTCCTTCTTGGTGATCAACAAGAAACAGTGGATGCACAGCAGACCTCAATATGCATGAAAACACAGACAGGGTTATTCAATAAAGTATGTATTATCAGAAATCCAATATGTATTTTAAATTTTAAGCCAAATTGCTGCATTAAAGCCACAGCTGGATTGAAGAATCTTCAAATTAATCTAGAATTCCTATCAACGTACTTTATTGAAAAGTCACGAGGAATAAAAGGTATGCAAAGTAGAATTATGTATATTTAAATAATATTTTAAATGTATTCATGCATTCATTCTTTGCAAATTAGGGTGTTACAAAGTATCCATTCCTTTGCAATATTTCCAGTGGAAAATATTAGAGTACAATTACAAATATACAATTTGACATCATACAGTAGGTTACATTGAAAAAATAACAATAAAACAACAAAATTTTACTGTCCTTTTTGTGGAAGCAGATTCCCCAAATAATATCAGAATACAAGCATTTATCTGTTGGCATAATGTCTGTATTTAGAAAACAGTCAGTGGATTAGCACTGGAAATATATCAATTTCTGTCTCGTCTGTTGTTAATGAATGAGTTAATTCCCTTAAAACCAGTTAAAGGGACACTCTGGACCCCTAAAGCTTTTTAGTTTGCTGACATGCTTTGCGTGTGTGAAGAGTATGTCCTCTTTTTTCATTTTACAAAAAGTGCAGATTTGAATAGAAATTGGCCCTTTTATAAATTACCCTGGTTACACCTCCTTAGCTGTCACTCAGATAACCAGTCTTGTCACATCCAGGTTTGGTTAGCTCAGTGGAGTTAATCTCAAAAGGAATGCAATTGCTCAGAGCACCTGCCTTACAAGGACCTTTTCATTCAGCTGCACTGGGACATCAGTGATTGGACAGCCACAGACAGTATTGACAGGGTTAGAAGGAGTAGGGCTGTTAAATTACTCAGGAAATAGATCTGCAGCTTTTACAAGCTGTTGTTTTCTTGTATATACCAGCAATGTAAAAAAATGCATAAATAAATGCATGCATATGTTCATTGGAGGCATATCTACTAAACAGTGATATACGAAAGAATCTGGCACTCTACCTTACTGTAATATAGTTCCAAACAACCTGGGTGAGGCAGAGTGTAAAGAATCAACGTTTTGAGCCTCGGGCCTTTATCAAAATTATATGAAAAAGAAAATTATATTCAACATCAAAATAGAAAGTTGATGTCAGGAAACACCAGCATTTTAGTGAGATTCTGTAACAATGGCCGCACATTGTGACAATTCTATGAGAATAATTTAGATAAGAGAGCAATTTCCATTGTAAAAAAAAAAAAAAAAAAAAAGCCTAAATTCTCAGAAAACAACTTCTCTGCAAGTTTATCTAAATCGACATTGTGAAAGACTTTCTTGCATAACACAATCCAAGAACTGTTTAAAACTGACCACTCTTGCAAGAGACAGGAATGAAAGTCACTAAAATAATGAAATGACTAATTTGATGACTTAGGAATCTTCATGGTGACCATCCGTGTGACCTAACCCAGAAGTGCTCACGTGGTACACGTGACACCAGTGTGCAACGTGATGACATGGGACGCCGACCTCCGTGGTGCTCAGTAACTAGGTAACATGTATACAATAGTTACAATGCTAGAAGTGTGTATGTGTATGTATATGTATATATATAAAATAAAGAAAAGCTTTGCATTACCACTTACAGCTATTTGACCCGGTGCTTGGTTGCGCTAAACCTATAATAGACAAAAAATCAGCACTTGCAGGTAGTTTTCTCAGGAACTTTTGTTAGTAAAGAAGTTCCTGAGAAAACTACCTGGGAGTGCTGATTTTATGTTGAATATATATATATATATATATATATATATATATATATATATATATATATATACATATACACACATATATACACACATACACATAATGTGCTGACGACAAAATCACACAAAAATAAAAAAATGGAAATCAAATTTTTCAACCCATGGAGGTCTGGATTTGGAGTCACACTCAAAATTAAAGTGGAAAAACACACTACAGGCTGATCCAGCTTTGATGTAATGTCCTTAAAAAAGTTAAAATGAGGCTCAGTAGTGTGTGTGGCCTCCACGTGCCTGTATGGCCTCCCTACAATGCCTGTGAATGCTCCTGATTAGGTGGTGGATGGTCTCCTGAAGGATCTCCTCCCAGACCTGGACCTGGACCTGGTCTCCTACGTCCTCCTCCACGTCTCCTGATGTACTGGCCTGTCTCCTGGAAGCGCCTCCATGCTCAGGACACTACACTGACAGATACAGCAAACCTAGTTTGTTCCCCTTATTCTTAGGCACCTTCTCTCCAAAAAGCGATCACCTGGCCGATTTCAAGTAGTTCAAAACCGCATGCAAAGTTGTCCGGGAACTGCACCGCCACCTCATGCCGAAAACAGTTGGACGGCTATTAGTGAAATGTGTTAACTAATTACAGAAATAAACTGTGTTTCAAAAAGAATGTAACAGCAAGGTAGGTCCCCACCACCATGTGATGTATCTGAGCATTTCTACCGAGGTCATCTGAACCGCGTGTGAGAGATGTGTGTAAGTGATGGGATGTGAGCCTGTGTTTGCACCCTCTTAAGCTCTGAGAGCACGAGAGCTTCTGCCCCAGCATATGACTTGTCTGCCCACCCAGATGTCGCCCACCCGCCACGTGCCCCCCACCAGTTCCATTTCCAGCCCCTCCCCGCAAAAAAATTTATTTGTTGATTTTTTTTCAAATTAATAGCTTTTTCTCCCCCCCTCCTCCCCCCCACAAACTCCTTGTACTGTCTTCATCCTAACCCCAGTCAAACTCTATATATACCTCCCTCTCCCCTTGCTAGTGTATCAGGTGATCCTCTTGTTGGTGCCCAATCTCCCCTGCCACCCTCTACCCTCCCTTGTGCAACCTTTGGCGTTGCATGGTGTATGTCCCCAAGGTCACTTTGTCGCCTGTGCCCTGATTAAGGTCTCCCCTCAGGTCATGTGTGCGGCTATATGTCAATGGTGTGGGTGCAGGTCTCGTGGTAACTAGTGTGTACAGGAAACTGTCTGGTGGCTGGCAGCATCTCTCACACAATCAGTAGTGAAGACCTGATGTGCAGGCCAGTCCCAAGCACTTCATCCCTCTATGAGTGCCAGTTCTGCCTCCCAGCCCACCCTCTCTGTGGTGTGTGTTTGCCCATCTCAACCTATCCCATTACACTAGTATTCCCACACTCATCATTTGGCATTTCCAGATTTAGGGACGGTGTGCCAAATTAGTTCCGTCCGTGAGCTTGCATGAGCATACCGTACCACTCTCCCTGCCCCCGGGCATGCTGGCATGAAGCCAAAGTGCACTAGGCGGGGGGAAGAGCGGAGGGCCACATAACAACCAAGTTGGCACACCAACTTCTGAAACATTTAAGGCATTGTTTCACCTGTATGGCACACCCGTGCCTAGGTCAATAACCGGTCATAGTTCCATCCCGGTTGATACGGATTTGAGTCCAGGCATACCCTCCATGGCCCCCTTCCCAAATTTGCTCCAAGTGGGGTACCTATATCGTATGGTTCAGGACAATCTGTGTGGGAACATTGTCTCTTTGCCTGTCAGAGTTCCCCTGCACCTCAGTATTGTCGGTATCATCAGCAAGTGGAGGGGTCTCTGGAGGTCCATGCACTGCAGGAAGTTACCCAGCCGGGTGTGAAGGTCGGAGCAGTGGCAGGTTAGGCACCAGTGGTCAGTGACATCCATGCAGGGCTCAGTCTGTGTGCTCTATGATGTGGGCTCTTATTCTTCGGACTGGGTCAGGTCCGGTCTCCAACTTGGCAGGACCGATTCTGTCATGTCCCTGCCTCAGTGGCGAGGAGGTCCCTGCGGATGTGGCCTTAGCTCCACGGGTAGTGATGTCCCGAACGGTTCGCAGGCGAATAGTTCCTGGCGAACATAGCGTGTTCGCGTTCACCATGGACGGCGAACATATGCGATGTTCGGTCTGCCCCGTATTCGTCATCATTGAGTAAACTTTGACCCTGTACCTCACAGTCAGCAGACACATTCCAGCCAATCAGCAGCAGACTCTCCCTCCCAGACCCTCCCACCTCCTAGACAGCATACAATTTAGATTAAATCTGAAGCTGCATTCATTTTTTTTTGTATAATTTTTATTTTGTGTGTTTATTAAACATTATCCTCCATAGCGAGTAACCTGTGTTTGTTATACATTATCCCCCCATAGACAGTCACCTGTGTTTATTATACATTATCCTCCCCATAGCCAGTAACCTGTGTTTATTATACATTATCTACCCATAGCCAGTAACCTGTGTTTATTATACATTATCCCTCCATAGCCAGTAACCTGTGTTTATTATACATTATCCCCCCATAGCCAGTAACATGTGTTTATTATACATTATCCCTCCCATAGCTAGTAACCTGTGTTTATTATACATTATCCCTCCCATAGACAGTAACCTGTGTTTATTATACATTATCCCCCCATAGCCAGTAACCTGTGTTTATTATACATTATCCCTCCCATAGCCAGTAACCTGTGTTTATTATACATTATCCCTCCCATAGACAGTAACCTGTGTTTATTATACATTATCCCTCCCATAGCCAGTAACCTCTGTTTATTATACATTATCCCTCCCATAGCCAGTAACCTGTGTTCATTATACATTATCCCCCCATAGCCAGTAACCTGTGTTTATTATACATTATCCTCCCCATAGCAAGTAACCTGTGTTTATTATACATTATCCCCCAAAGCCAGAAACCTGTGTTTATTATACATTATCCTCCCATAGCCAGTAACCTGTGTTTATTATACATTATCCCTCCATAGCCAGTAACCTGTGTTTATTATACATTATCCCACCCATAGCCAGTAACCTGTGTTTATTATAGATTATCCTCCCATAGCCAGTAACCTGTGTTTATTATACATTATCCTCCCCATAGCCAGTAACCTGTGTTTATTATACATTATCCTCCCATAGCCAGTAACCTGTGTTTATTATACATTATCCTCCCCATAGCCAGTAACCTGTGTTTATTATACATTATCCCAACCATAGCCAGTAACCTGTGTTTATTATAGATTATCCTCCCATAGCCAGTAACCTGTGTTTATTATACATTATCCTCCCCATAGCCAGTAACCTGTGTTTATTATACATTATCCCAGCCATAGCCAGTAACCTGTGTTTATTATACATTATCCCCCATAGCCAGTAACCTGTGTTTATTATAGATTATCCCCCATAGCCAGTAACCTGTGTTTATTATAGATTATCCTCCCATAGCCAGTAACCTGTGTTTATTATACATTATCCTCCCCATAGCCAGTAACCTGTGTTTATTATAGATTATCCTCCCATAGCCAGTAACCTGTGTTTATTATACATTATCCTCCCCATAGCCAGTAACCTGTGTTTATTATACATTATCCCAGCCATAGCCAGTAACCTGTGTTTATTATAGATTATCCTCCCATAGCCAGTAACCTGTGTTTATTATACATTATCCTCCCCATAGCCAGTAACCTGTGTTTATTATACATTATCCCTCCCATAGCCAGTAACCTGTGTTTATTATAGATTATCCCTCCCATAGCCAGTAACCTGTGTTTATTATAGATTATCCTCCCATAGCCAGTAACCTGTGTTTATTATACATTATCCTCCCCATAGCCAGTAACCTGTGTTTATTATACAATATCCTCCCCATAGCCAGTAACCTGTGTTTATTATACATTATCCCTCCCCATAGCCAGTAACCTGTGTTTATTATAGATTATCCTCCCATAGCCAGTAACCTGTGTTTATTATACATTATCCTCCCCATAGCCAGTAACCTGTGTTTATTATACATTATCCCAGCCATAGCCAGTAACCTGTGTTTATTATAGATTATCCTCCCATAGCCAGTAACCTGTGTTTATTATACATTATCCTCCCCATAGCCAGTAACCTGTGTTTATTATACATTATCCCTCCCATAGCCAGTAACCTGTGTTTATTATAGATTATCCCTCCCATAGCCAGTAACCTGTGTTTATTATAGATTATCCTCCCATAGCCAGTAACCTGTGTTTATTATACATTATCCTCCCCATAGCCAGTAACCTGTGTTTATTATACAATATCCTCCCCATAGCCAGTAACCTGTGTTTATTATACATTATCCCTCCCATAGCCAGTAACCTGTGTTTATTATACATTATCCCTCCCATAGCCAGTAACCTGTGTTTATTATAGATTATCCTCCCATAGCCAGTAACCTGTGTTTATTATACATTATCCTCCCCATAGCCAGTAACCTGTGTTTATTATACAGTATCCTCCCCATAGCCAGTAACCTGTGTTTATTATACATTATCCCTCCCATAGCCAGTAACCTGTGTTTATTATACATTATCCCTCCCATAGCCAGTAACCTGTGTTTATTATAGATTATCCTCCCATAGCCAGTAACCTGTGTTTATTATACATTATCCTCCCCATAGCCAGTAACCTGTGTTTATTATAGATTATCCTCCCATAGCCAGTAACCTGTGTTTATTATACATTATCCTCCCCATAGCCAGTAACCTGTGTTTATTATACATTATCCCTCCCATAGCCAGTAACCTGTGTTTATTATACATTATCCCTCCCATAGCCAGTAACCTGTGTTTATTATAGATTATCCTCCCATAGCCAGTAACCTGTGTTTATTATACATTATCCTCCCCATAGCCAGTAACCTGTGTTTATTATACATTATCCTCCCCATAGCCAGTAACCTGTGTTTATTATACATTATCCTCCCCATAGCCAGTAACCTGTGTTTATTATAGATTATCCCCCATAGCCAGTAACCTGTGTTTATTATAGATTATCCTCCCATAGCCAGTAACCTGTGTTTATTATACATTATCCTCCCCATAGCCAGTAACCTGTGTTTATTATAGATTATCCTCCCCATAGCCAGTAACCTGTGTTTATTATACATTATCCCCCATAGTCATTTATCGTTGGACCTAGGCAGCATGTTGTCTTAGGCCGGCCCAGAGAGTGAGTGAGTGAGTGAATAATATAATATATATGTTAAGAAACATATTAGTAATATATGTAAATCGGGTTCATGCAAAGATGGTGAAAAGGTATTAAAGAAAAACACACTTATTGCATCAAAGCCCAACTTTTAAAAGCTTTCCTCATTTCTTTCTCGGGATGAGGAATATATCGGTTGTAGACTGAGGATTTCCATCTGCCCAATCTTTTAATAATATGCACTGGAGACCGAAGCTGCCCCTATTCTAAATGAAAGACCCGAGACATGGATACAACCCAATCTTAGGAGTAGTGTTCTGATGTAGAAGATGAATTTAGCCGTAGTCAGAGGGATTCAGTTAGAGTAGTGGTGAAATGTGTGTGGCATGACTGAGTGTGGGTAATTAAGAGTCAAGTATTTTAACTGGGCACTAGTTCTAGGTGGGATGAAGTGGTATAGCGGATGGATGAGTAGTTTGGTTCGTTTTAGAGGTTTGTAGAGAAAGTATATAGTAATCATGATTTTTAGCGATATCCAATATTTTTAAGGTGGACCCAGTGCCACCACTCATATCTGGTGTCACAATAGCTAGCATTTAAAAAAAACGTTTTTGACTGTAATATAATAGCAGTCAGTTTCCTTCACACGTGTGCGTTTCAGGGCCTGCTAGGGCACAGTGTCACACCAGTGCAACTCATATCTGGTGTAACAGTACTGTACATTTAAAAAAAAAAAATACAGGGGGCTTGTTGTCACCTTTTGGGGACCCTTGGTGTTGTACGTGTCTGGGTGGAGGAAGAGACCTTCAATGACATCAGTGAGGACAAAGAATGGGACATGGCTAGCTTGGTATCCAACCTTGTGCAAATGGGGAGTTTGCGGTTGTGCAAATGGACTGTTTGCGGTTGTTTGCTGTGCGTTAAACGGGGAGTTTGGTCTGTCATTGTGAAGCGGGCGTAACCCTTACACTACCTGATCGATACAACATCATACCTGATGTTTTAAAGCACGTTATTCCAAACAATTTAGGAATGTTAGGTGATTTATGCCCTTCATGGATTAAAAACAGACTCTGCATCAACTATGTAATTTTCCATGGGAGTTTTGCCATGGATCCCCCTCCGGCATGCCACAGTCCAGGTGTTAGTCCCCTTGAAACAACTTTTCCATCACTATTGTGGCCAGAAAGAGTCCCTGTGGGTTTAAAAATTCGCCTGCCTATTGAAGTCTATGGCAGTTCGCCGGGTTCGCCCGTTCGCGAACATTTGCGGTAGTTTGCGTTCGCCATTCGCGAACGGAAAATTTAATGTTCGCGACATCACTATCCACAGGGTGTATATTCCAGTTCTGAATATACACCCCGTGGATAGTGATGTCGCGATTGTGATAAGCATGGTGTAGAATCCAGAAGCTAGGTGTAGAATCCTGACTTTGTAGAAGCGTGCTGAAATCAGCTCATTGCGATGATGGACTATGATGCTGAAGGGAATGTTCCATTCCCATAAGGCAGTAGTCACTGGATGGAGAGCTATCCTGGCATCAAGGGTCATTGGTGACAAGTCGTTGTAAAGACTTTGGATCCCCTGTAATTCCAATGGGAGTGGGTGCAAGCCTTCTGAATGATTTGCTCCTTTAAGGGGAAGGAGTGCAAGCAGCATATTATGTCCCGCGGGACTGCCTCGGCACTCCGCAGTCTGAGCGTTTGGTGGGCCCTTTCAAAGCACAAGTGATCTAGGGCATCCTTGCGGTGGATTATAGGGAAGAGCTGGGTGAGTATTTCCGCAATGTTTTCCTCATCGCCTTTAGCTTCAGGGACTCCTCGGATGCTGATGTTACTGCGGCGGCCTGTATTGTCAAGATCTTTAAGTTGCTGCCACACGACCTGTAGCAGGGAGCCCTGCCTTTTGATGGCTGTGTCTAAATATGCCTATTATTAATGATTTATATATATTTAATATAATATAATTTGAGTGTATACTATTGTTCTTTATTACTTTCGTTAATTCCTCAAGAGATATAAGCGGGTTCTCTAACATAATGATAATCACGTCATCCACAAATAGCAACATTTTATATTCTTTATTATTTATTTGAAATCCTTTGATTTTAACATTATCTCTTATATAGTTGGCCAATACTTCTATAGATAATATGTATAATAATAGGGAGAGAGGGCATCCCTGTCTAGTCCAGTCTGAGGATATCCCCCCTCCAATCGTTCTTGCTTTAGGATTCATATACAAATCACAAATTGCATCAAATATCCACCCTTTTAGGACGCATTTAATGCAGACTTTTTTTTAGGAAGTCCCATCTGACCCTGTTAAATGATTTCTCTGCATCTAGTGACAGGGCCAGAAATGTTGATCATTCTTCTAATATTGTTAGAAGAGGGTCTTCCTTTGATAAAGCCTGTCTGATCCTTATGAATCAGATTTTCTATTCTTTTTTTGGAGTCTGTTGGAGTCCAATGTGAATGCCTAGATCTTTGTATCTGAATTCATTAAAGATATTGGTCGATAGTTTATTACTAAATGTGGGTTCTTTTCTGGTTTTAAGATAGGAATAATGTTTGCACATAGCATTTCTTTAGTAGTGAGTTCTGTTTTACCATCTTGTTGAATGCATTGGTTATTTCCTTAATTATATAATCTTTGAATGCTTTGTAAAATATATTTGGGAAGCCATATTTTTTTATTCTACAAAATCAAGGTATAAGCGAGTACAGTGAATGGACAACTGCTCAAATAGCTTGCTCTTTGGTGGGTCCTTGATCAGTTCTCAAACTTATTTTAGCTGATTCAGCTGTGCCATTACAGAGAGAACCTAAACATACAGTATTAGACTAATCCCACCCAAAAGAGTGATACAAATTCAAAATGCAGGCTGTCTTCCTCAGCAACCATGGATGATCATTTTGGCACGTTTAGTCCTTATCAGTAACGTAGAGCCAAAGACCAGGATCAGTCTGATATGCAAATGATATAGGTTAACTTTGTAATGGCACATGTGAGCAAAACTATTTTGAGACCTGAGCGGGGATTTACTGTGTAGTAGCAGCTATTCAGAACAAAATGTTCACGTGGTTGTGTGTTGTTTGGAGAATTGCACATTCATAGTAATAGCAGCTATTCAGAAAAATTGTTCACAAAGTTTGTATAGAGACCTCTGTTATTACGTTCTCTTCGATTGGTGTCACACAATTCGATTGTTTGGGGGATTTACTATCAATACTATCAAGGGAAGCGTAAATGCTACTGCAAGGAACACAAATTTGAAATATGTTTAATATTTAATGAAAATATTACATTGAATAATGTATAATTATGTTTAGTAAAACCAGCTTTGCCAGTCATATAACAAGTAGAATAAATGTTAAAGCAATGGAAGAGACTGGTCATGTTTTAGAGTTTTGGTTCTGTATAGGTTTGCCTGATATTTGTTTTTAGGAGAGAGCATCACAAGATTTACCCAATAACCCAAATATGAATTATTATTATTCAAATTAACATTTGTATAGCACTCACATATTTCACAGAACTTTACAGTTAAACAGTAGTATATAACAGCTAGTATTTGACAGACAAAATAATATTGACAGTTCTAACAGGCAAATAAAGGCCTGCTAAACCAAGCTTACAATTTAGGAGAATACATCTAGAGATATTGTGGAATGTTAACTGAATAGTGAGGAAATTGACCGGGCCAGAAACTGCTCATTAGTTTTATCGGGTTTGTTTGCATGTCTCAGGTTATAACAATTTTGTGGTTGATGCCTTATTTCTTTCTAAATTACAGATGTTTTTCAAACTTCATCCCACGGCAGAGAGGCAGGTCAAGATCTGTTAATGACTAGCCCGACTTATGTCCCATAGCACAAGTGTCATTATCTACTAATACTAGGAGATCCTATGACAGGGCATTAAACATATTTAATAGTTTTCTTTCTGAATTTCAAATTAAAGAATTATTCTTCATTGAGACCATGGTGGTCACAGTTTTTTGTCACCTAATAAACATAATTTGCCTACCACATTCAACCTCATTTGACTACCGCATTTCCCAATCACAAAGCCTTGTTGTCATCATACCCTATAAAAACATACTAGAAGAGATTAGACTTTCCACAGGTATCTAAGCACCAGCCTAAAGATAGCCATATATGATATACTCAACATTATCAAAGCAGTTATTTTTATAGCATACTATGATTTTCTTCTCCCCAAAGAATTTGCCATTGCAAGATCTTCAGATTAAATCCAGTGTCTTAAAGTTCAAGACCTATACAAAATAGGAAATCAATATATCCTTAATCTAAAACATTCCAAAACAAATCACATGGGTCCACCCATTTAAATCATGTTATCCACTACCTGCAATAATTGGTGCCCTGTGAATGTTCTGGATCAATGCTGACACTCCCTTGCAGAATATCCCAGAAACATTCCTCTCTTGCCTCTTCACAGTAACCTTCTGACATCTTCTGAAATTGATCTTGTACGTTAGTACATTTTTTTTTATACTAGATCTGGACTTTTCTTCCTTTTAAGGGCATTTGTTTAGAATCAGTGCAGCTTCAGCAACATCCAACAAGAATGTCCCAGTTAATAGTGTTAAAAGATAAAAAGATTAGGTCATTGGATATCAACAGCCTACAATAAATATTATCTTCAACCAGAGAAGGAATTAAGACAAGAACTGCAACGTTTGGCTTTGTAATTCATGGATGTTGTAATAAAGTTTGCATCTTAATTTACAGGTCTACTTGACTGTTGGTTTTGGCACGTGAGAACAAACCTGTTCACTTAAAGTCACTGATCACAAAAGGCAGTAGTCTGGACTTGTGGAAGGGGTTACCTGGCTATTTAACACAAGGTTTCCTCCTCCTCTAGGATGTTGCCCTATCTCCTCTCCCCTTTTCACTTTCTTAATCATTACCTTTGTGTGTCTTCATTACTTACTGATCTACCCGATCTTCGGTTTCAGCACACCACAACTGACTTGTTCACTTAAAGTCTTGGCCTTTGTCCCTGACCACACATATGCAAATAGAAAATGTGGATAGATAGATAGATAGATAGGACACATCAAATTGATACATATGTAAATATATATTTGGGTCAAAAAAGTATTAATTTATCCATGTTTATCCTTTCCAATTCATTAAAGATAATTATCGGCATACATATACCTAGCTTTTCAAAATGTAAACTTTCTACAATAAAATGAACAATCAATATGAGATAAGTAAAATAGTGATACAACAAACAAACCGGGGTATAATGTAATAAATAATTATCTGAAAGTAGTAAATTATTAATAAATCAAATGTAGACTAATATGGTACAAAATATCACAATACATATATAACATTTTGGCCAGATGGGGTCAAGAAATTTAGTTGTATTTCTGTCTGATGTCTTTTTTTTTATATCCCATCTTATCTAAGAAGGTTAAGTGGAGGTGCGGGGCTTGGCCATTGACTGAGCAGGATGCAAATTGAAGGAGCTTCTCAGCCTAAATGTTTTTTTAAGCAAACAAAAACAAGGACCATTTTTGCGGCCCGGCGAGCCGCAAGTACATGCTTGTGTTATGGCAGAGTAGGCACCTGCTTTCCCCACATTGCAGGTGCATACTCTGCTAACACTTACCTGATCGGGGAGGAGGGACAGCAAGGGAGCTCAGTGTTCCTTCTCCTCACTGCTCCCCCACGCACACCGTCTGTAGTGAAGCCAGGCGCCGGAATATAACATCATATTCCGGCACCCAGCATTACTAAATCACGCGCGGTAGCAGTGAGGAGCAGATAGAAGGACCCCAGAGCAATTGTTAGGGACCAGGAACCAGACAGATACAGAACTAGATGCAAAAACACATTTATTAATAAATAGAAAATAAAGTAATCCAGAATGGCACATCAATGCGAGATGTGGCAAGAAGGTTTGCTGTGTCTGTCAGAGTAGTGTCCAGAGCATGGAGGCGCTACCAGGAGACAGGCCAGTACATCAGGAGACATGGAGGAGGCCGTAGGAGGGCAACAACCAAGCAGCAGGACCGCTACCACCGCCTTTGTGCAAGGAGGAACAGGAGGAGCACGGTCAGAGCCCTGCAAAATGACCTCCAGCAGGCCACAAATGTGCATGTGTCTGCTCAAACGGTCAGAAACAGACTCCATGAGGGTGATATGAGGGCCCGACCTCCACAGTTGGGGGTTGTGCTTACAGCCCAACACCGTGCAGGACGTTTGGCATTTGCCAGAGAACACCAAGATTGGCAAATTCACCACTGGCGCCCCGTGCTCTTCACAGATGAAAGCAGGTTCACACTGAGCACATGTGACAGACGTGACAGAGTCTGGAGACGCCGTGGAGAACGTTCTGCTGCCTGCAACATCCACCAGCATGACCAGTTTGGCAGTGAGTCAGTAATGGTGTGGGGTGGCATTTCTTTGGGGGGCCGTACAGCCCTCCATGTGCTCGCCAGAGGTAGCCTGACTGCCATTAGGTACCGAGATGAGATCCTCAGACTCCTTGTGTAACCAAAATGGCACTTTGGCCATTTCCATAGTTGATCTAGACAAGTTCAATATGAAACCTATTAAATATAGAGTGTCCTATCTTCTACTAATTCTGTGTAAAATTTTAGATTCCCTTTAAAATCTCCAACATTTTTTTTTATGTAAAAGCCTAGTAAAAAATGTAATTGGTCTCAGCAATGTTGCAAGCCATACCAAACACTTTTTAAATAATTCTCCCTCGTTAGTTAAATCTCTCTCCACATAACATGGTATTTCTTTAAATTGGTGGTAAAATACATTTAGTTTTAAAACCACTCCAATGATTGTTCAGTCTTAGAGTTCCAAGGGACTGTTGCATGTTGTTTTCGTGTTAAGCCATATTAATAGAATTAAATATCATTCATGACTCTTAGACTAGCTTAATTTCCATGGATATATTTTCCTCCTTCTTCCTGCTATCTGAATGTTCTAAAGATTGATAATCAGTTTTAATCTCTGGCCTTAATTAACTTGTAAAGTACTTGGACTTATTAAAAATGATGTAAAACAACAAAATGGAGCAGTGTTAGAAATGCCCTTGCTAAAGTCTGATTTATTTTACTCTGTTACCTCATTAAATGAAAAGTATTGAAAATACCCACTACCCTCCCGGAGACCGCGCCAACTGAGCACACATGTAATTATAATTGAATATGAGACTTTAAGCAACTCATTTAATCAGACTGAAGAAAAAAATAGAATTTCTAAGCTGTGGGGCATAATTAGAAAAAGATATTCCTTTAATTTTAATTACATGGTCTTATGTAAGGTAAGCATTTGCCTATTACTGTTAAAACTTTTCATTAAATGTATTTGATTTTTTCATACTTAATTAAATAAATTTCTAGAAGGTTTATTTACTAAATAGAGACTTCTGGTGTGTGGAAAATGGGATTAGCTGAATATATGTATATATATATATATATATATATATATATATATATATATATATATCATGTTTTGGGGTATTTATGTATTATTCATGCGTGGGTTTTTTTCTAATGCATTCTGCGTAACAAAATATATTGTCAAGTATGAACATGTGCTGATCCCAACATTGACAAGCACTACTCAGTAGAGATTCTATTCAAACCAAGATCTAATCCTGGAAAATCTAACACCAACAGTAGCTGTTAACCTATTTTATTCTTCTGCTAAGTAACTCCACTCCATTTAACATCCCTACATGCCAACCAACTCCCTTCTATCACGTTTCCACCTTCCCCTACCAATTAACGCCAATTAACCCAATTTAATACCAAAAAGTATCCTGCCATTCAATTGTATCCCAATAACTAAGCCCCCACTTATATTCCAAAATAAGGAACCCACACTTACATCTCCAATAGCTGATCCTGCCACTTGCACCCCCATAACTGAATCTCAACACTTGTCAGTGAAGAGAACACTAGAATGAGGATAAATTACAGAATTCTCTTCACTTTCATACTTGTTACAAAGTCCCATCACTTACAGCCCAATAAAGCAGTGCCTTCCTGGTTGCTTATTAGAATTCCGGTGGCATGGGCAAGAGGCATGTGCATATATCCCATCACACACCTCTATCACTACTGCCTTGCTTTGCACACAATGTCTCAATAATACAAGATGGAGCATCATGATATTGTACATCATGTTTTCATAAAACCACGCACTGTAGTATTCAGGTAGAGGAGTGATTACAAGGCCAGCACAGAGGTGTGGGAAAACCATAAATGTGCATACCTCTTGATCACCAAATCTCCTTATTGCTGAAGAAAACTGTGGATAAAGTGAGAACATTGGGATTCAATAGAACCAGGTCCAAATCTAAGGAGCTTCTGCAGACACCCTAGAGACATGCTGTGCATTCCCAAATACATTGTGTTCTACTATAGTAGAAAAACCCAAATCAAAGTCAGCGACATTCCCTGTATAGCAATAGATCAATATACCATTAGCATAATGTTACATTAAATGTGTTGTACGGTACATTGATATCATAAGGTAGAATCACCCTTGCTATGCGGCAGTATGGTCTGGGGAAAGGAAACTATGACTTCTGGAGGACAATCTTCCATATCCATTGCAATCTGGTCATGAGAGCATGCATCTTAGCAGCACACAAGCCCAACAACCAATCACATGGGACAGGGGAGACAAAAACAGGGTGCATATGTTGAATGGCTGCTTATCATTGCAGGCACCTGCACCCCTGGTCCAAACAGAGGCAGAGCACTCGCCGGCCCCCCAGCTGAAGAGAAGAACCATAGCTCACTGACTTGTTGCCACACTACATGCTCACTAGTTTCACCCTCCCATTTTATGTCGACTTGTCCTTTTGTCCCTTGATCTATTCCCAAGCAATATGAAACTAGACTGATTTTCAGCAGAAACAGGTTACGAAATAAGCTGCTCCGAATAAGAGGCCCTTAATATCACCCCTGTAAATCAGTGATTACATCATTTAACATTTTAGATGACGGCCACGTACCTGCATTATTTAGACATGCATTTACCTGAATTGCCTTTTATAAGACCAAATACATCCCACTTATTCATTCACTCTATGAAAAACATTCCCAGTAGGATATTTAACAGATCTTATGGCTAGAAAGAGAATCAGAATATGCACTTATAATAGATATTCGCCCCAAATATTTTACTTGTTCAGAGCTTTCCCTGTTCACATTGGGGAACCGGATCTTCATTGTTTACAGCAAAATGTCTCTCACTTTATCTTGCATTGCCAGCTTGAGATTGCCATATAATTGAACATTCACTATCACTGGCCGAGACATTGTCAGGCAGATTAATGAAGGAACATCTCATGCATTCTAACATGTATGTTATCTCATATATACCTTATGTTTTCAATTCCTTTTTTCACTTCTGTGCAGGTGTCTTCCTTAATCATAAATCATGCTTTGTATAATTGAAGTAGAAGATCTAATTATTTGTTTGTTTCTTTGATTGCTTATTTATCATTTTTTTCCAGGCTGGTTGACATGTTCTTGGTAACATACATAAACATGGTACACAAACTATAGGAGACATATACAATGCAGTTATAAAAACATTGTTATAGATATGGCAGACATACACAATGCAATTATAAATTAACATAGTGAGTGAAGTAGTGAGTGAAGTTGGTGTTTGATTGAAGGCAAATGGATGCAGATGTAACTATTTATGCAAATATCATCTAATTTCTATTTTCACTTTTATTTACTCTTTATAATATTGATTTTTATTTTATGTTAATTTATAATGAAACTGCTTATACATTTTAATATGATCTCTTATTATCTCCCCACTATTCCTGTCTCAGATATATTTATTCTGTCTCAAATCTCTTTATTCTGTCAACATACAGGTCTTTTTATTCTGTCTCAAATCTCTTTATTCTGTCACCATACAGATCTCTTTATTCTGTCTCATATTTCCTTATTCTGTCACCATACAGATCTCTTTTTTCTGGTCCAGATCTCTTTATTCTGTCATTATACAGACCTCTTTATCCTGTCTCAAATCTCTTTATTCTGCCAAAAAAAATCGCAGTATTCTTTCTCAAATCTCAGTATTCTGTCCCTTCTCTCTTAATTGTGTCTCTTCTCTCTTTCTGTCCCTTCTCTCTCTGTTCTGTCCCTTCTCTCTCTGTTCTGTCTCTTCTCTCTCTGTCCCAGATCTTTTTCTGTGCCAGAAGGGAGAAGGCATGCGCCACGAGATCCCGCGACACTGATGTCGACGAGATCCCGCAACTCTGATGTCGACGAGATCCCACGATACAGACGTCAACGAGATCCCGCAACGTCAAAGAGATCGCAAGAACGCCCTTATGACCACCTTTTCTCTTGAGCCCAGATGCCTGTACTCTACTTCTAACACACTACTCCTTCCCCATTTATATTCCCTCTTTGAGTAACCTTACATTCCCAAACTTCCTCCTTATTTTACAGGTTTTATGCTGCACTAAGGCAGCAATCTAAGCACATTCTCCATCCCCAGTCACGTTCCCCTACATCTCAAATTTTCTTTTTATCTTAAACTCTCTCACTCAATACTGACACAGTTTAGTTATTCTGAGATATTCTTCTTCTTTCAGTATCACGACAATCCTCTCCCATCTTAACCCGATACATTTTGCTGTCCAGCTTAAAATCATATAAAGCACTCCATGACAATTCTTTAATTTACATTGAAACCAACATCTGGCCCCCTCTTGCTTCCCTAAAAATAGTAAAACCTTACTTGTATCCAAGTCTGTCCCTGTCTGCCTCTGACCTGCCTGCTGACATCATCAAAAGTAGTGGTCTGAGCCAATCACAATGCTTCACCATAGGATTGTCAGAGACTGTCAAGGAGGCAGATCGGGGCAGAGCCAGCACAAGTAAAACACAGCCCTAGCCAATCAGCATCTTCTCATTGAATCAATGCATCTCTATGAGGAAAGTTTGATGTCTGAATGCAGAGGGTGGAAACACTTTATGGCAGTGCTGCACGCTTTGCAGCTCTGCCCCAGGACGCACCTCTAGCAGCTATCTGAGGAGTGGCCAGTGGAGTTACCACTAGGCTGTAATGTAAACATTGCATTTTCTCTGAAAAGACAGCGTTACTGCAAAAAGCCTGAATGGAATGATTATACTCACCAGAACAAATATAATAAACTGTAGATGTTCTGGTGACTATAGTGTCTCTTTAAGTAAATGTATTTAGTTATTACTTATTTATTTATTACTGGTAATTATAAAGCTCCAATAGATTCTGCAGCACTGTACAATTAGTGGAGAACATACAATTTACACAGACAACAGGTCGAGCGAGCCCTGGCCGTAAGCTGATAACTTGACATTGGAGCTCTTTTATACAGAGTGCTTAGCTAGATAGCCCGTGAGCTTAAAATCTAAAGGATACAATGGGGATTTGAGACAAAAGGCAGCAGGGGAAATTTGGAGGTGATGGCTCAAATTGTTAACAGAGAAAAGCAGCTGTTGGTAAAATATAAAGGGAATGGAGAGGTAATTGAGGGAGAATCACCAACAGCTGGAGGAGCAAGCTGTGAATTTGGGGAAAACTGGGAGGGTGGGAGGTTGTGAGGGTTGTTGGATTTGCTGCAGAGTGTTAAATGCAGAGTTCCACTGAGTATGAGTGTGAGATGAGGCCTGAAAGACAGAGATGGAACAGTTATATGAAGGTATGTACATCTGGGAGGAGAATAGGAAAGAGGGGGAGGAGGGAGGAGGGCAGGATAAAGTAGATTAGCCATGTGTTATTTACAATTGAAAAGTTTAGCAACCAAATTCTATCACCCAAAATATTAATAACTGTCTACATGAAATATTGGTCAGAAACATTAAATTACAATAATACAAACTGCATGCACAGAAAATTACAGTGGCAAACTACAGGTATAAATGGTAACAATCCTATAGTAACACATGAAAATATGGCAGCAATGCAAGAATAAATAAGGTGAAGTATCTTCCAAGCTTCAGTCAATTCCTGAGGGTTGTTAGATTTTCTGCAGGATGTTAAATGCAGAGTTCCACTGAGTAGGAGTGTGAGATGAGGCCTGAGGGTTGTTGGATTTGCTGCAGGATGTTAAATGCAGAGTTCCAATGAGTATGAGTGTGGGATGAGGCTGATGGTTGTTGGATTTGCTACAGGATGTTTAATGCAGAGTTCCACTGAATATGATTGTGAGATGAGGCCTGAGGGCTGCAGGATTTGATGCAGGATGTTACATGCAGAGTCCCACTGAGTATGAGTGAGATGAGGCCTGAGGGTTGTTGGATTTGCTGCAGGATGATACATGCAGAGTTCCACTGAGTATGAGTGTGAGATGAGGCAATCATTTAAACTCGTTTTGTTTATAATATAGCTTTGTTTATTTAAAATTAATTATTTAATAAAATAAATCTAAATGTAAATAATATATATGTATCTCGGTAAGAATACATTTGGTAATTGTTAGCGCTCTCTCTAAGACATCAATCCAAAAATCATCACTCTGATTTTAAATAGCTTCTTATGTAGTTCTCACCAGACTTAAATTAACAGATGTTCTAGCTATAACCCAATGGAAACTTTTGTCAAGGTGATAAGTGCAAGAAGCAGCAGCCCTGATCTGTGTATGTAAGTAGTGGACTTATGAGCAGATGTGTGCAGTCATAATCTTACATTTGGGGCCAGAACCACATTGAGCTACAATGTGTTACTGCAATGTGTTACAGCATTACCCAACAGCCAAGTAAAAGAGAAAACATTCTTGATCTTTTACAAAATGCTATCCAGAATTTACATACCATGTAGTCCAAGTAAGTTTTCCATGTGATACCTTAGTGCAGGAGTTCCCAACCCAGTCCTCACGTACCCCCTAACAGTCCAGGATTTAGGGATAACCCAGCTGTGTCTAAGGTGTTTTTAGAAAAAAAAAACAACACTTTAGACATCATGGACCGGTAGGGGGTACTTGAGGACTGTGTTGGGAACCCCTGCCCTAGTGGCATAAATGTCTTAATGTTTCTCTCATCTCTATGAATGATTGTAGCAACTCACATTTTACCCAAAAGGTAAATTTAGATTTATCTGCCGTGATAGTAGTATATACTATATCCAGTGGTTACTACAAATTGGTAACTAATGCAAGAATATGACCACACGTGTCTCCACTGCCATCAGAACTGAAAAATAACTTCACAGATCTGAATGCGGTCACTATTGTTTCACCATATAAAAAAAACATACAGTGCCAAGCAGCTGCTTTAAAATGCAGGAACCGTTAACTATATATTTTAATTAATATTAAAATTTAGTTATTGTTTAATATAATTTAATAATATTACAATAACATATGCAAACATATTTGAAGGCATAGGCATACATGATTTTCAATTAAGAATTCTAGCGATATTCCATATAAAAAGGAATTGAGTTGTAACGTCAAAGTGTTGATTTCTATTTGTTTAATAGATTTATTTTGCTGTTGTGTACACTTGTGCTTTCTTTAAGGTCACATTTAAGAGGCACTCAAGTTAATGATACATTCGGCAATTGCTTTTTTCTGGTAAGCTTGCTTTGACCTTTAACAAAATGGTATTTTTGGAAGGATATGACCACCTTCTAAGGTTTTACGCTTATCCTAATGCTTCTTAATGCTGGGTAATCTTTTTATTGATAAGTTTGGAAAGGTTTACACAGTTTCGAAGTTTTGATAAATTACATAGTGGATCAACAAAAATGTAAGATTGCTTTCAGTTTTTATTTTGTACACTTTTTCATTTCCGTTAGAGTGGCCAAGTGTTGGGTCAATGCAGCAAGTGTAAAGTTTATAAATATACTTGTAGGTTTATGTAAACTGAATTAATTCATACACCACTAGTTTGGGAATATGGTGTATTAAAAGGTAAAGGTTTTTTGAGGGTCATAAGTCAATGCATGTAAAATAGTCTATAAAATTTACCAGTGGAGTAAAGGGTTGATGTCACTTAGCACTGCCCCTGCTCCCCAGCTGCTGCTATGCTACTAGAATCTAATTGGAGTAAATATAAAGGGGATGTATTAAAGACATCTGCATCAAACGGCAACTATTGCCCATGAGTATAATAATATAATAGTACATTATTTTTATAATCTAAATAATGTAGCAATATATTTTATTATTTATATTGATAAAATGTATAAATAATAAAATATATAATATACACAATGCTGAAACCTGTATTATGGTAAATTAAGGCCGTATTGAGCATCTGAACTCCAACCAATCTCATACAGGCTGGGATATTTATGTAACATTGAAGGACCCTTAACTTTAGTCCAAGTTTGCAATTTTCCAAAACTAGCTTTGATACATGTTGGGTGATATCATTTTGGCGGTACAGTTTGGTAATTACTCTTGGAAAGTAGATGACAATTAGACTTAAATATAGCTTTGACTCACTGTATGAGTAGGTATGCGAAGTTCAAAGAAAGTAGGGTATTTTTTTTTTTTTTGTAGCTGTTCTCACGGTCTCTTTTCAAGAGTGCTTTATCTTAGCTAAGTCAACTTACCATAAAAAGTAAAGAAGACCATTGGAAAATAATCAATATTTTAGCACCAGGTGGAAAATAATAATGGATGAATACAAAATGCAACAAATTAAATGAAGAATGAATTGCTTGTTGGATAAAATTTCATCCATTCAATGCAAAAATTTGGGCAGCTCCCAAGTCTAGGTCAAATCTTAGAAGATTACTCCAAGCACCATGACCGCTTGAGTAATTTGAAGTGATTATAGTGCATGGAGTCTTTATGTGCAGTGAAATACTGAGTTTAACCCCTTTGCTGCAGAGGTGTAACTCCATCTCCGGCAGCATCTTTGGGGCATTATCAGCTAGCCTGTTACAAGAGTTATGGGCTGGCTAATGTCAATTAAGTGCATATTCTATCTAATATCAGTTGTGTGAAAATGCTGTCTAAATTTATATTCAGCTGATGCTTTCAGCCAGTGAATGAGTGGCAGCAACAGCATCCAGTTTCAGCAGCTCTTCAGACACAGGACCAAATGCAATGCGGAGAGGGCAAACCATTGTAAACTGTTTTTCTCCCATATGGTACTTCTGCCATCATAACCACTACAGTGGGCTATAGTGGCTATGATGGTTGGATTAACCCTTTAATGATGAAATCTGACTACAGTGTTAAGGTCAGGGACAAGCACACATGTTCTCTTGTTGTTCCTATTTGGCTTTACTGTTGATCACCATATGTACTATAAACAAAAACATATGTTTTCATCTTTATGCACTGGTCTGCAAATTAACACCGCAAGACATTTAAAGATGGGATTTGTCATCTTCATTACTATCAGAAGGCAAAGTCATGATATGGATAAGTTATTTCATCAGTCCAGTACCCACACCATGACTGCGTTTATTGTCTCTAACCAAATGAAGCAAATATATAACAGTTAAAGGGACACTCCAGGCACCCAGACCACTTCTGCCCATTGGAGTGGTCTGGATGCCAACTCCCACTACCCTTAACCCTGCAAGTGTAATTATTGCAGTTTTCATAAACTGCAATAATTACCTTGAAGGGTTAAGTCCTCCTCTTGTGAATAGAACACGAGTGTAACAAGTGTGTAATATCATCGCTGGACGTCCTCACACTATGTGAGGACCTCCAGCGTTGCTGAAATCCCCATAGGAATGCATTGAAAGCATTATTCAATGCTTTCCTATGGGGAGGTCTAATGCACGTGTGCGGCATTGCCGCGCATGCGCATTATATCTCCTCCGCCGCCGGCCGTGCATGCGCAATATGTCTCCCACCTGGGTTACGGCGGTGGGGGAGGAGTGTGGGCGGACCCTGACCCAGCGCCGAGGTTTTAACCCCTTCAGCAACATGTGATGGGGGTGGGAGGGAGAGAGGACCTGCAGTGCCAGGAAAACGGTTTTTTTTCCTGGCACTGGAGAGTCCCTTTACGTTTACTAAATATATTGCAAGTCTCTGATGTGAAGAATTGTAATTAGTCAGAGAACATACATGGTTCTTTCGGCTGGAATTTACATAGGAGGCAGGTAATGGAGACATGCTGTGACACCATTTCTGTCTGCTTTTAAATGACATTTATACCTATTATTCAAGAACTGTTTAAAAATTATATTAACATTTCAAAAATGAGATACACACAGAAATTCTATTTAAAGTTTCACCCTATTAATAGCAAGATAATGAAGAATGCCTACAAAAAATTGTTTTGTAATATATATCTTTTGTCATAAGCATGATTCCTAAAAGGTAATATGATTAGAAAAAAAAACATCATACTAATATTTCGGGAATACATTTGTATTAACTGTAAAATGTGAACAATTGTTATGTCATTAATTGTTTTGGTGTGTTTTGTTGGATAATTCCTTCTTATAATAATTTTTAAGTCAAAGGTGGGGGAGGGGCAGATGTCCACTTGCAGCATCCACTTGCATTTTTCATTGCACATTGGCTCCATTCATCCTTGTATATTCAGGGGTTCATTCACTAAAGAGCAAATTACATTGAATTGAGAACTGAATTGCAAAATGTAGGCTAAAGTAGCTGTCAGTAAAATGAACCATCAGTCATTCAGCACATATTCCCATTCGAAGTCTGATCTACCTTCTAGAAGAGAAACATTGAGAACACACACACCACATGAGCAGCACTCGCCATTTCCCATAAATAAATTGCTGCTTGTGCAACTGATTGCATAGTTATGATCTATTAATATTTTGGTATATTTTAAATATATTTTTTGATTATTTTGTATTTTGTAAAAAAAATAATTTATAAAGCTTATCAATAAAAAAAAGAGAGAATATCATATATTTCATTACTTATATAATTTTAAAAGCTTATCCAAAATATAAAATCAAGGCCAGAGTTCTAAATATAAGACATTAAGCTAAAACAAACCAGCTATGTGTGTACTTTTTTCAGAAGCATGTCTGTCTACTAGATGTAGAGGTTCATTTTGTTATTAACTGAAATTTGTCTGAATTTGGGTGGATAGAGTCATTGTGCAAATTTCGTAACTCCGAGCTGAAGTGTAACTGAATAATGAGCCGATGTGGCCAGAAGATCTGGTCTATTTAATAAAATAAAGGGTGGGGAATATCCTTATGGGGGAGCTTTTATAATACAGGGAGGGGGATCTAGTGTTCTCCCTGGCTCCCATCCATTGGCCGTGGGTGGCAGCACTAAATATAATATTCAGGGGGAGGATTGATAAGTCAACCAATCAGAGATTTCTGACATGCACGTCTTGAGAGAAGTTGGACTTGTCTGCCAGAGTTCTCTGCACAGAAAAGCAAGTGAATAACAATTGTTTAATGTGCATCCTGTTCAATTAATTTGGTTCAGAATTTTGTTAAAATTGGTGCTTTGTGAATATTTATAATTCCATACTTTGTATAGGTTCGGATGTGGTTCTTGCAAGATGGAATGTTTTGAATGGCAAGGGCACTTCATTGAGATGGAGTGATCTGGTGCCTTAAGTGTCCTTCTAAAACCACTCACACTGCATTTTTTTTTACAAGCTCCTACATGTTTGTGAAGAAATATGGCTGCTGATGTAGGAGTGCAAGAAAGAGTGATAGTAGTTGTATGCTAATTGTCCTGTAAATAAAACTGCTTGGTTTGGTGCTTAATCTCGCATTAAGGAAATCATTGGATTTTTGTAGTAATAGACCACCTAGACTTCTTGGGTTCCTAAACCATAATCATAAGCCATTGCAATGTGTCATGAGTACTGTTAAAATATCCGTGTATAGTTCTCTGACACACCTCCATTCCTGGCACTAGCACCCATGATTCTCCACCATAGCATGACTCCCACCTTCTGGCATAATAACTAATTTACAGTTTATGATTCCCCTTTCTGGAAACAACAAATTAGCCCTCCAGCTTGTCGTTTACCAAAATTGAAGAGCTTTGCTCCACCGAGGGACTGATTTTTAGCACAGCAAATAGCTTGTCCACAGGGCCCACGCATTGGCTGGCTACTACTTTCATTGACAGATTTCAGCGGACACAAAGACAAATATTTGTCTTGATTCCTGCACATCAATATAAGAAGGGGCGCTGTGTACTATACATCTTAATGTTTTTGCTCAACTGAGACCTGTGTATCTCAAATTGTCTATTTGATGTGGGTCATGTGAACCCCTCTTGTTTTATATTTCTGTTTTACTTTCTGCTTTGGCTTTTGTTTACTCTTTCTTTGATACAGCATATTACTTTAAATAAAGGGATATTTACCAAGGTAATAATAACTATCTATGAAAAAGAACCCACACAACTTTGAGCTTATGAATCTCAGTCAATACACAAGGGAATGCATAAATAGGATAAGCAGGATCCCTGAATAATTTTTTATATCTCCAAAATTATCATAACAATAAATATTTCAAATACAATTTGAAACTATAAAATAAAAAAAATAAAATTAATACCCAAAACTGCTGGAAATCACGTGTGTCTATGTGTGTAAACAAACTATAAATTATAAAATTAGTATGGACATTGCATTATAAGGGAAATCATTTTCCTCTTTTTTCATGTAATTTTGGAAACAAATTACCCCGGACCATACAAATTAAGAAAAGATCTAAAACTGGAACACTAGTAAAATAACATCTGCTCGTTGATTTCCAGATGGTTTTGGCTCGAAGCAAAGACAAAGTCATGCAACAGAAGTTAATATATAATAAGTAAAGATGTAATGTTGTATTCTATACTTTCATATTGTTAACTATCAACTATATGCGCAGGTATATGATTGCATAGTTAAGTGTACATTTTATTATGTGTATCATTTTTATACATTTAGTTAATGATTGCCCCAAATATCATAGCCAATGAATAGAGATGTCCCGAACAGTTCGCCGGGAACTGTTCGCCGGCGAACATAGCTTGTCCGCGGTCGCCACGGCGGGCGAACATATGCGATGTTCGGTCCACCCCCTATTCGTCATGGAGGTGGGAGGGTCTGGGAGGGAGGGTCTGCTGCTGATTGTCTGGAATGTGTCTGCTGACTGGAGGTACAGGGTCAAAGTTTACTCAATGATGACGAATAGGGGGCGGACTGAACATCGCATATGTTCGCCTGCCGTGGGGCTATGTTCGCCGGTGAACAGTTCCTGGCAAACTGTTCGGGACATCTCTACCAATGAAGTACCTTGATAGTACATATGTACAGTTCCTATATTCTTTTATTCAAATGATTACACCTTTGGTAAAGATGATTTATAAAATTTCTGAGCTATGTGAAATTATAACGGACCAATATTAATATTTTGAAAAATACTTGAATTTAAAAAAAATAAAATTATATATATATATTTTTTTTTTATTCAAGTATTTTTCAAAATATTAAATCTTTTGAAAAGCGTATCCAAAATGATGCTCTACCTATACCTAGTCTGAACTGGTTTGTAATGTATTTTGCTAAATATTCAATCTAAATGTAAGAAAAATATTAAGGCCATTGTTTGATGTTGTCTCTTGCAAAAAAAAACTTCAGGACAAAGAGGCGTGGATTTCTATTTTTTTTTCTCCAAATCTTACAAATACATATGTGTTACATATAGGGGTAATGTAAATGTAATATCACAGATCCTGGGGAGTGACAGTTCCATTAATATATTTTTAATTTTTAGCAGTTTATTTAAAACTGCTAAAAATTTAAGTTAAAATAGACATATGTCACTATTAGCTTAACTGCTTCGACTATTCTGCTATGTTTTTAATTGTCCGATAAAGTATTAAAATTACTATATTTATCCCTTTGCGTTTGATGTTTATTTGTATTCCTGCTGCTATATTATTTACAAATAATATGAACTGTAAGACAGTATTAGCAGGTAAAAGAGATTGACTCTCAATATGGAATGTCCAAAAAACACCATTAACATTCAAAAATCTTTTTAACTCTTTAAGGAAATAGAAGGGAATCATGACGGAATATTTCCGTCATGTGTCCTTAAAGGACCACTCTAGGCACCCAGACCACTTCAGCTTAATGAGGTGGTCTGGGTGCCAGGTCCTTCTAGGGTTAACCCATTTTTTCATAAACATAGCAGTTTCAGAGAAACTGCTATGTTTATGAATGGGTTAAGCCTTCCCCCTATGTCCTCTAGTGGCTGTCTCATTGACAGCCGCTAGAGGCGCTTGCGTGCTTCTCACTGTGATTTTCACAGTGAGAGCACGCCAGCGTCCATAGGAAAGCATTATGAATGCTTTCCTATGTGACCGGCTGAATGCGCGCGCAGCTCTTGCCGCGCGTGCGCATTCAGCCGACGGGGAGAAAAAGAGGCGGATCGGAGGAGGAGAGCTCCCCGCCCAGCGCTGGAAAAAGGTAAGATTTAACCCCTTTCCCCTTTCCAGAGCCGGGCGGGAGGGGGTCCCTGAGGGTGGGGGCACCCTCAGGGCACTCTAGTGCCAGGAAAACGAGTATGTTTTCCTGGCACTAGAGTGGTCCTTTAAGGGGGTAAACAACACGGTGATATAGAATCTGTGCTGCTTTAGAATGTAGTTTTGGATTTAAATGTTTATTTATAAAGAGTTGAGAGAACCCGAACTGAAAAGTACCGAACATTATGAATTTTGGACCCTGGACCCGAACAAGGACATATCACTGTATGTTTGGGTTGGAGTTCGGTGTTCGGCGATTTAATGACACATTTTGTAAAGGCTGTCGGGCAGCCAATCAACAAGCGTTTGACTAATGTGCCCTTAGAAGCCATCACAGCTATGCTTACTAATGGCATGGCTGTGATTGACCATTGCAGCAAGTGACCCAGCCTCTATAGAAGCTGGTCACTTAGTATTAGTAAATTATGCCCCTACTCGCTATACCATGAGTAGGGGCGTGTCTATTAAACAGTGAGCAGCCTTTTGCTGCTCACTGTTAAGAAAAAAAAAAAACATTCCCCCCTCCTGAGCCCCCACCCACGACGCACGAGTGGGGGCTTTTAAACTAAAGGGGGCCTATTGCCCCCCCCGGCCCCCACCCCAGTGCGGTGGGTGGGGGCCCTATATAACAATAAGGGCGGGGACCTATTGTCCTCACCCCCAGCCCCCACCCCTGAGCAGTGGGTGGGGGCAATAAATCAAAATTGGGGGGTCCTTATGTCCTCCCCCCGGCCCCCACCCTTGTGTGATGGGTGGGGGCCCTAAATAACAATAAGGGGGAACTAATGTCCTCCCCCCGGCCCCCACCCCTGAGCGATGGGTGGGGGCCATAAATAAAAATGGGGGGGACCTAATGTCCTCCCCCCGGCCCCCACCCCGGCGCAGCAGGTGGGGGCCCTAAATAACAATAAGGGGGGTGACCTAAGGTCCTCCCACCCGGCCCCCAAACCTGCACGGCGGGTGGGGGCCCTAAATAACAATAAAGGGAGGAACTAATGTCCTCCCCCCGGCCCCCACCCCTGAGCAGTGCGTGGGGGTCTAAAGAAAAATTCCCCCCCAGGTGACTAGGGGTCCCCAAACCCCTATTCACCCCCTCCCCCCCAAAAAAAATACCCCTACCTACCCCCTCAACCTAAAAATAATGAGGGACCCTTGTCTAAATACCTATAAAAAAAAAAAAAAATGACTTACCATTTGATGTATTCTTTCTTCTAAAATCTTCTTTTCTCAGCCCCAAAAAAGGCCATATAAAAATCCAGAATAACCGACGCACTTTAAAAAAAAACAAGCGCAAAAAAATAATAATCCTACTTCACCCATGGAGGACTGAGCTCTGCAGGATGGGGAAGGGCTTATAAAGCCTTGCCTGCCCTGCAATTAGGCTCAGAGCACTCTGATTGGTGGGTTTAAGCCATCCAATTAGAGTGCTCTGACAGGTAAATGAAGAGACTGACAGGTACGTCTCTACATTTACCTGTCACAGCACTCTGGTTGGCTTGAAATCCACCAATCAGAGTGCTCTGTGTCATTTTACACAGCGTGGGAAAGTTCTTTGGAATTTCCCCCACGCTGTGTAAAATAACACAGAGAACTGATTGGTGGATTAAGTAACCAATCAGATTAAGACTGGTGCTTTCATATCTAAATCCTATACAATGTATGTGATTATAACTGAAAGTGATCCCTGGCAAAAGAGCTGTGGGAGCACCAAAAAGAGTGCAAATATATATACACAGATTAAAAACACCTTTATTATAAGGCATAAATACCCAAAGAAAAAATAAACTTAAATAAAACCCATCACATCTAGGAAAAACACAGGGGAGACCTTAGGTCTATATAATAATAGGAGTAAGCAGGTATAGAGTTGCTAAGAGATAGATAATACAATATTGTAGATCTCAAATAATTGAGTGTCTTTTATATAATCTGTACTGGCACCATTAGCACTTTAAATCTTAGCAGTAGTCTGTAGATAGATGGTAAATGTATCCTTAAAGGAACACTACTTACTTTAGCTAAATAAAGCAGTTTTAGTGTATAGATCATTCCCCTGCAATTTCACTGCTCAATTCACTGTCATTTAGGAGTTAAATCACTTTGTTTCTGTGTATGCAGCCCTAGCCACACCTCCCCTGGCTATGATTGACAGAGCCTGCATGGAAAAAAAAAAAACTGGTTTCACTTTCAAACAGATGTAATTTACCTTAAATAATTGTATCTCAATCTCTAAATAGAACGTTAATCACATACAGGAGGCTCTTGCAGGGTCTAGCAAGCTATTAACATAGCAGGGGATAAGAACATCTTAATTAAACAGAACTTGCAATAAGGAAAGCCTTAAAAGGGCTCTCTTTACAGGAAGTGTTTATGGAAGGCTGTGCAAGTCACATGCAGGGAGGTGTGACTAGGGTTCATAAACAAGGGGATTTAACTCCTAAATGGCAGAGGATTGAGCAGTGAGGCTGCAGGGGCATGTTCTATACACCAAAACTGCTTCATTAAGCTAAAGTTGTTCAGGTGACTATAGTGTTCCTTTAATTAGGAGCTAAAAACTAAAGATTAAAGATAATTGATCACAATGAATCCTACAATGAATCCTAATCCTATTCCTATGTAGACCTAAGGTCTCCCCTATGTTTTTGCTAGATGTGATGGGTTTTATTTTTTCTTTGGGGATTTATGCCCTAAAATAAAGGTGTTTTTAATCTGTATATATATTTGCAACGCCAAGAGAACTCTTTTTGGTGCTCCCAAAGCTCTTTTGCCAGGGATCAATTTCAGTTATAGTGTTTTGTATACATCCAAGGGTTACCCCCTATATAGGGTTCTGTGGACACACTTCAGGTTCCGATAGCCAGGAATCTTGCACTTTTGTGTTTGTTTGTTTTATTCTAATCTATTTATAGAGGTTTCAATACCATTAAAGTGTGTCAACATATATACTTAAGTGCAGAGCGAATCTATACTCTAAATAGGGCAAACTTTCTATCCCAACTTAAAGAATCCAACCAATGGTGTACAGATGTTGAGTCAGTATTTTCTGATAAGGATATGACCTATCTACCTGAACAGGATAATATAAATGTCAAATTTAGAATCCTGTCGAATCTGTGTAAACGACAGATTAGGTTGGGGTGGGAAGTGACTTCATTACAGAAGTATTTAAGCAAGTCAATGATACCGAGGGGGCTCAGAATCCAGACCACCCCCAATATTGAAATGGATGATCCGGCTCTTTTAAAGGAATGGGAAGAAGCAGCAGATACCTGTTCTAAAAAGTTCATGGACATCCTACACAGATTTGAATCAGATCAGGCTGAAATCAGTAGATGAAAAAGTTAAGTTAGCAGTAGAGGGCATTCAAAGTTGTAAGGATGATCTCTCTTTCATGGTACAAGAACAGAGATTACAACAGAATCTCAATAAATATCAAAATACCATAAAAAGCCATAAACATGGGAAATTCCTGAGAGATAATGAGGACTATAGAAAGGGTAAAGTGTATAGACGTTTTAGAAAAACTACGAGGGCAGATTCAGATCACTATGTTACATCGGATTACGAAACATCAGATACAGATAATGAGCAAATCCCTGTCCCTACTGGAAATTGGAACCCACAAACCAACAAGGGAATCCTAAAGAAGGGGGTCTCTTTTTTAGGGCAGATCCCCCGAGAGGGGGATATACAAACCCACAGACAAATCCGGAACAGGGGAAAGGCACGCAGACGTTATTAAGGAATGATATGAGAGTTGTAAATCTGTCAGACATTACTCTCACCTCTACACAGATTAAGATACTGATGAGGGGCCTATCTTTTGTTCCAATTCCCCCATTCAACCATTTTAAATGGATTAAAGACATTAATTTGTTTGGCAGAAGATTGGCCTTACATAAGTTCTTTAAAAAGAAGGACGAGAAGAAGGCTACAGAATTAAGAATTAATCCAAGAGAATACCAATGTCTACAATAATTGGTGTCTCTACTTGAGAATAATGACAGTAGCTCCATAGTACCCTACACTGACCTTCGCCCAAAGAGCAAGTTTACACCCAATTTTAGGGATTTTAAGAACATTGATATGTTTGTGGATTCCACCACTAATATGATCAAAAAGATCAATATGGACATGCTTATAGTGAGACCTAGAGGCAATATATCTAGGACAGAATGGAAAGCCCTATGTGATCTGAAAGACAATGATGATATTATCATCAAGCCTGCAGACAAGGGTGGCAACATTGTCTTAATGAACAGACAGCATTACATACAAACAGCAGAATCTATCCTTCTTGATAAGGAGACCTATAGAGTACTTATTAACGATCCTTCACGTAAATTTCAAATGGAGTACAAAACTCTTCTAGATCGAGCTTTTGATCAGGGTATATTAATGAAAGAGAAGTATGGTAGTGTCTTCGTAAAGAATCCAACAATTTCCACGTTTTATTGTCTCCCAAAAATACACAAACAGTACGAAACACTCACAGCGAGACCAATAGTATCAGGGTCCAATAATTTCACTAGCAAAGGGAGTATATATGTGGATAGGATTATACGTCCTTTTGTGGAGACACTACCATCTTACCTTAAAGACACAAAGGATAGTTTGAAGTGTTTGACATCATTCAAAGTACCAAAAGGAGCAGTACTCTGTAGCCTGGATGTGGAGGCCTTGTACTCCTCCATACCACACTTGAGTGGCTTAGGTCATGTTGAACACTTGCTAAAAACAAGGGGACTGGAACACAGTATTCACACAAATTTTGTGTTGGATCTACTGCGATTCATTCTAACTCATAATTTCTTTCTTTTCCAGAATACGTAGTATCACCAGGTACAGGGGACTGCTATGGGGACGTCTTGTGCCCCTGCTTATGCCAACCTGCACCTGGGATGGTGGGAAAGCGAGATTGTTTTTTCAGAACCACATAAAAAAATATACTGATCATGTCCATCTGTGGAGAAGGCACATAGATGCCATCCTCGTGATCTGGACAGGTACCAGGAAACACTTTGAAGATTTTGTAGGAGCACTAAATGAGAACAATCTCAATCTTAAATTCACGATGGAATTAATTTCCTAGACTGTACACTCATGATAACCGAGAGTTTGGAGGTTAAAACTACTCTATACCGAAAACCCACGTCAACAAATAACATGCTTAGATGGGAAAGCTATCATCCCACTCCCCTAAAAAGGGGTATCCCAGTAGGTCAATATCTAAGATTAAGAAGAAACTGTTCATCTTTTGATGATTTCAAATGTAAGGCCACTGAGTTAAGGTAGAGATTCAGAGAAATAGGATATCCTAGCAGATGCCTAAAGCAGGCTTATCAAAGAGCATTCAATTGTGATCGTGAAACCCTACTACAGAATGAGACTAAACAGGAACCCAACACGCAGATTAGATATATAGCAAATTATGATGCGGGCTGGAAGGAAGCCAAAAAAGTATTGGGGCGATTCTGGCCACTATTAACACAGGACCCACACCTGAGTGACACCATTTCATCTAAGGTGTCTATTACAGCTAGAAGAGGCAGAAATATCAAGGAGATGCTAGTACCCAGCCATCTATCTACATCTAAGACAACAATAAAAACAGTTGGATCACAGTACATGGCACATATCAATGTGGGAGGTGTGTGGCATGTTGTTTCATTGCCAAAGGATCCAAAGTACTTACAGACTCCACAGACACCGTTAAAATTCCTATACAACTGTTTTTTTAACTGTTATACTTCAGGTGTGATCTATCTGCTGACATGCAAGTGCGGCATAAAATACGTGGGCAAGACCATACGCCCCTTTCAGAGACGCATAATGGAACATATCCATTCGTGACCTCCAATAGAGACACTCCAGTTGCTAGGCATGTCAGATCTCATCATATAGACACACCTAAATGTATAAAATTTGCGGGAATTGAAAGAATCCAAATGGGTAGAAGAGGAGGAGATCTGGAGCAGACCCTTAAAAGAAGGGAATGTTACTGGATCCATAAACTCGATACCCTATCACCCAAGGGTCTAAATTAGGGTTTTACGTTTACCCCATTCATTGACCCATCGTAATGAGTAGACGCTCTGCACTTGTAAAAAATTTAAATATGTATATATGTTGGTTTTGCATTTATTATTATTATTATTTTTATTTTTGATAACACCAATAAATAATATAGGGATCAAGCATAAAGGTGCTGACTGATATCAGAACATAATCCTTCATAACTCTTATGTATATACACTATATATATATATAGGGTCAGTTTGTGACTCATGTTAAGCATAGTGATATTGTTAATAATGAACATGGATCAATCTATGTAGGTAGCTCTGTTTGGATGTTGTATGTAACCAATAACGTACTGAGGGGATATACTCATTTAAGAGCAGTGTAACATAATAAAACAACCAAGCGAAACAACTTTATACACTACTAATAACCATGTGGAATCACCATGATAGTATCTCTGTTCCCTGATGCTCTCTGCTGATCTCCATTTATTATGGATTGGAACTATATGGGAATAGTATCTGTTAGATACAGAGGTTATTACTAACATCCCCTTTATAAGGAGATTTAGATTCGCCCATTAATATGCCCATTAGTTGGATACATGGGCCGGGCGAACTCCTTGTTACACAGGGCATATACTACATGTACTCGCTATACAAAGAATAGGTCCGCCCATGGAAACGCCCAAATGGGCGGTACTTAGTTTGAATGGAAATCCTGGTGTTGCGATCACCGGCCCCTAACATGGAGGGGGGTCCGCCCCGGTAAACGCCCAGGGGCGGTCCAGGAAGGAGGAGTCAGACGGACCCCCAGATACACAGGTTGCCTCTGATTTCGGCGCGAGCTAGGTATGCATGTCCGCGTTTCGGATTGGTCCAGAAGGTTATACCGCACGGTATAAATTACTATTTGATCAGTACCACACTCACCTTAGACAGAGGCGCTTCAGTAGCACCGAAACGTGCGTTAGGTATTATGCTTTTTTTGTTTTAAACCACAGCACTGTTTGATGTGCACACTGGGTGGGAAAGAGACATTATAAGGAGTCTATTTAGTGTAAGGATCCTTCACTAACCAAGATGATATAGAATTTTCAGCAGGTTCTTCTGAGTTTAGATGTTTATTGCAATTATAAGAGAGAGCTAACTTTGTAGTATCTATGGATACAGTTTCATAGCTTATGGTTTCTAGGTCTTTGATACTTTTGGTGGTCTAAGTAATGGATAGTTTGCTAGCAATCCAATTAACTGTTTTCTAGTTCACAAGTTTATAAGTAAGGATACTTTTATCCACCATTTCTAGACCAGTACCAGAATATAAAATGTTACTTTTAGTAATCAACGCATTGTGATCAATTATCTTTAATCTTTAGTTTTTAGCTCCTAATTAAGGATACATTTACCTACTATCTACAGACTACTGCTAAGATTTAAAGTGCTAATGGTGCCAGTACAGATTATATAGAAGACACTCAATTATTTGAGATCTAGAATATTGCATTATCTATCTCTTAGCAACTCTATACCTGCTTACTCCTATTCTTATATAGACCTAAGGTCTCCCTGTGTTTTCCTAGATGTGATGGGTTTTATTTAAGTTTATTTTTTCTTTGGGGATTTATGCCCTATAATAAAGGTGTTTTTAATCTGTATATATATTTGCAACGCCAAGAGAACTCTTTTTGGTGCTCCCAAAGCTCTTTTGCCAGGGATCACTTTCAGTTATAGTGTTTTGTATACATCCAAGGGTTACCCCCTATATAGGGTTCTGTGGACACACTGCAGGTTCCGATAGCCAGGAATCTTGCACTTTTGTGTTTGTTTGTTTTAATGTATGGGATTAGCAGTGTTCACAAAGTACTCGCTTTACTAAAATTCCAAACCAAATGCATCTAGCAGGGCATACATTTCCTAATTATGGCAAATGAATGGTACTGTTAAAGTACTGTTTGCCAAGACATCATAATTAATTGATATTGCTAAAACATGATGGAACGTCAGTTTTATTACACGATATGGAGGTGAGTATTATTATCTTTTCTCTTTCTTTAGTTAATTATATTAGCAAAGAGAAATAGTAAAATGAATGCATGCGCATTACACCTGCTTGTTGCGAGCCATTAGAGGGGGAGGAGTGTCATCCCAGCGCTGAGGGACATCGGTGTTGGGAAAAGGTAAGTAAATAACGTTTTTAATCCTATATTTACCGGGGGGAGGGGGTGCGGGAGAAGGGGGAGGTAGGGGGAGCAATAGCTTTGTATTCCTGGCACTACAGTATCTCTTTGGGCAGAATCTGTGGAACCTTTTAGGCATTTTTAAAATTGCACCATTGTAAGTGTATCACATATTCACAAGGGGCTTGTGGTTAGGTTCATCTATACTAAACTATGTACTTTTTATATTGTTTTCAGCTATTGCTTTATTTCTGTGCCAGTTGTTTTATTGGGATTCTTATTCACCTGGTAGTCCTCGAATTAGAGGATTAATAAGTATTGTAAGCTATTTATATGAGAGAGGTTTTACACATTTTAGATTTATTTTTATTAATGTTTGACTATATTGTTATGGGCAAATGCAAATATTACAAGTTTTAGAATGAAATGTTGTATTTCTTAAACTGTGTACTTTATCTATAAGAGATATTGCAAACTGACAAGGTGTTAGAAATGGAACATATAATGTTTCTTTAAGCAATGACCTGCTACCTACTTTCAGTGCATAACATATTTATGTCAATTTGTCTTAGCTTAATACAAAACAAGCAATGCAATAATATATTTAAGGCTATGCGATGTCATCCTGACTTACACCATTTTGTCCTGGGATAATGGAAATTTAGTATAAACAATAAATAAGATGTCTAGGTCATGACAAATAAACAATAGATAAGATGTTCAGACTTTAGGATGCCATCTTGTCCTAAGTCAGGGGATTTTCCATGACGTGTGCACCCTTACGTTATGGCCTATTTTTGCCAAGTTAAGAGAGGTCCTAAAATGAATAAAGTAAAAGAAGTGTTACTTTTTTATATATGAACTACAGAAACCCTAAAAAGAAGACACCTAAGGTATAAATAGATGTACTTTTAAATGTTAAAACACAGAGAGAGGAGAGATTTGGGGACAGACGCTGCTCAATCTTAAAATGACAAAGTCTAAATTAAACACACTGCGCAATAATTAAAGCTCTAGAATTCAGTTTTTTCAAGTTTATAAGGAGGTTGTATGCCTTGACTGAATAAAGTGATTTAACTCCAAAAGAACATAGAATTGCACAGAAAGACTGCACGGGCATTATTTGTACACTAAGCTGCTTCATTAAGCTAAGGCTCTTTTGGTGCTCATAATTATCTGTAATTGATATCTAAAAGAATTTTTTTTAAAATTGATGTCTTATCTATTATAATTTAGTGCATAGTCTAAGCTTTCTCATTCTAGTATTACAGTTCTCAAATGAGCTGCTACCTAAATTTATAGCACAATAAAATATTTCCCCCCTACCTGGGTTCCATATATATATATATATATATATATATATATATGTGTGTATATGTGGGAGAAGGTGCATATATTAATTTTTCAGATTCTGTTATTATCACAGAACTTGAGGTTTATCGTGAGAATTGCCATGAGGACGAAACACATTTGTGACTAATTTAACAAATGCCAAGTGTATAATACAATAAACAGCCTTACATCTTTCTACTAAGTTTATAACGTTAACATTCTTGTAGTTTATATAATAGAAATTATATGATTCTGATAACTGTGCACCTATGTGTATAAATACATATAAAGATCAGAATGTTTTTTTTTCTGTGAAAAAGTACTTTCAAGTAACATTAAATTTGATGTTCTCTATACTATTTATGAATAGCCAAATGTTTTTGGCATCTTTGAACATCCCAAAAACTCAAGACCCAATATACTATATGCGGTAAGTTTAGACTTGCTCTAGGCAACTATAAATGGAAAAAAAAAAATTGTTGACAGTGGATCATTTTGCAGATCAATGATTATTATTAACACATTACGATTTCCTGTTTGCCTTATTTCTCCTGTAGGGCTTGTCTAATGGAATGTGACAGCAAAATCCATATTTAAAGTATATAGGCAAAGATACTCGTGGTGGAGCGCTGATTAAAATGAGTAGAGATAAGAACAGGGTGTAGAAGTAGGAAACCTAACTACCTATAAAGTACTAAAACAGAATAACACATAAACCATTCTTCTCTAAACAGTTGTATATATCTATACAAGAAATAATATCACACAGCCTAATAAAATACACCAAAGGTAAAAAAGTATTTGAAGGATAAAAAAAAGGAAATCCAAAAAAAGGGGGTGAAAAAATGATAAATGAAAGTCCAATTTGGTTTGCCAAAATGCAAAAAGTTTTTCACTCCATCCTAATGTTCCTCGTGTATATAAAACAGAAAGAAAAGAGTATCAGTTATGAAACTCCTTATAAGGAGATAGAGTCCAGACCTTATCTGAAATTCTCGGTGTCCCGAGTCAGCTAGATGTTGGAGCTGCAAAGATTCCAAATATTCCTCTTCTCTGTAGTTTGGGTGATGGCTATCATTGATGTGAGTCAGACCTCTCCAGAAGCGTTTCTCCGCTTCGGCGGCTTTATCAATGGATCATTGACCATATTTAAAGTGTCTATTGGTAGATGGACATCAGTGCGTTGACTTTTTCTCACAGACGTTATGTCAACTGTGAAAACTTACTACCAATTGCCTTCTATTGCAATTCATATTTAAGGGGAACTTGTCAACAAGTAGCCAAAGTCCATATCACACAAATATTATTAAACTTTTTTTTAGTTTTACAATCGTAAGTCTCAAAAAACTGATCTAATGTTTAAGAAAGCTGATTCCCTTAAGAAAGTTGGTTTCTCTTAAATTATTTCTATCAATTAGTCTGTAATTACAACAATAGTTGAAGTGTTGCAAAAAGTAAATGAGTTCTGAGTAAAATAATTTATTTTGAGCATCACTTTATGTGACCTTGATGTCTCGGTTACACAGTATAATATTAACTTGGTTTTGTGAGCCTTCAGTAATACACTACATCAAAATACTTTTTTTCTGCAATGTACTTATCAGCCAGGCAGTAAGTCACTTAATACAATAGTGCTTAGTGACAGAATTTTGGTTATATTTTGTGAATTTGTGGTTTTATTTATACTAAAAATATAATTTTGTTTTTTAATTGAGTGAATATTCAAAAAAAAAAGGGACATTGAAAGGCAAAATATTATATTGCGGTGTAATGGTATTTTTTTTTTTTTTTGAGGTATAAACACCCCTAGACTATTGGTGTGATATAAAAATCTGTCCCTATGAACCGGTGATAAACCCCCATGTAATGAATGATCGACTTATTATTCATGTTGTAATGTGATCACTGTCAGGGCAAATGTCATGAAATGAAACTCACAGCAGTCAAATGTAACATTTTGTTGTTGGCCCCCCTTCTCACTGACATTATCCTGAGTAATTGTATTACCATAAAAGCGTGCTAAAACGGGTGGTTACAAACATGGACCAGAGCCCTATCACCCCTGGTTTGCAAGGCTCTACTTGAGAGAGAAAATCCCACACTGTATGGATAAAATAGCGCTTACACTTTATTGGATTAGCCTAGTAATTGATTTATGCTATATGTGATATTAAATTTCACTCTATTTCTAGCTCTAAAACTAAAATATTTTTTAACCATAATAATTCCAGTTAGCCTCCTTATAGTGCAGAGCTTAGCTCAGGGAAGCTAATAGAGGTTATTGCTAAAGAACTTTCATGGGTGGCTTTAGTAATGGAGGCAGGTAGTGGTTCCCAGTCACTTCAACACCATTACCATTGTGGTAATGGCTTTGGGGTGTTCCTTTAATTAAAAAATAGGCATCATCTAATGGTTGGATTTTGTTCCCACCATAGCTGAACTTCAAAGAACATTGTAATACCATTGTTTTGAGGGACACGGGTTCCTGAACCTTAATGAGGGTAGTTTACAATACAAGCAGATTACTTCTCATCTAAAAATCCTTCTCTGCAATTTTCTTCTTCGGTGATAATCAAGACATTAGTATTTACAATATCTGGGCAGTTAGCTATTTACATAGTCCAGATCTTTACTGTCCTCACTAAAAAAAAACATATAGCTTATTGAGTAGTCTGTGATTAGACAACCACAAACCGTATGTAATAGGGAAAAAGAGAGGGCTTGTTATAGCTGCAGCTATTGCAAACCAAGATTTCATGTATCCCAAAGAAAACATGCAAAACAAATTACATTCATATTTTCTTTACGGGTATGTCTACTAAATTATTTTCTTTTTTCATTTTCTTCTTTTTTTTTAGTGTTTCTTTAAATTTAGAAAGTTGCTGGTCATTTGTGGCACTACTATCTACCAGTTATTGATAGTAACAGCTCATGGCAGACATTTTGTAATAAGGTTGGAAAGGAACCCGTAAATGGGACTGTGTGGTACATGCAAAGATTTCTTCAGTACTATGCTGTCTATAATCTTACGTATTGTTTGCCTTGCAAGCTAGTCACACTTTCTTAGACAAAAAAATATTGAAAGAAACCTGAACATGTTTAGTCCTCGTGGGCATCCTCAGGCAAATTTTTCTCATTCTATTTGATTAAAAATTTATACTTTCTGTTAGCCCTAGAAAGAGGCAGGTTAGCTGCCATATATTGAGGTTATTATTATTTTGCAAATATAGAGAACATATATATGTTGTCAACAAATTGCTTTTAACCCCTTCACGACGGGTGACGGACGAGGTCCGTCATCCTGGGGATGCCCTTAACGACGGGTGACGGACCTCGTCCGTCACGCGGTAAAATTAACCCCAGATCGCCGCAATCGCGGCGATCGTGGGGTTAATGGTGCTCCGGTCTGCCTCTGCATTAGAGGCAGACCGGGAGCACCGGATCGGGCTGTCCCAGCTCATGTGCCCGCTCTGACAGCATGTCAGAGCGGGCACATGTGCTCTGTATACTCACCTCCGCCTCCCTGCACTTCCGGGTTCACTGTGAAGTGCAGGGAGCCGGATCAGTGATGATCCTGCCCCCTGGTGTTAAAAAAAAAAGTTAAATTAAAATCCCACCCCCCTTTACCCATATTAATAAAAAATTAACCCCTTCCCTGCCAATTGATCACTGACTACAGTGATCAATTGGCAGGGATTACATTTTAATATGATCTGATTTTTTTTTTAACCCCTGAGGGTTAATTCTTTTTTTTTTTTTAACCCTCAGGGGTTAAATTTATTTTATTAATTAATTTAAATATTTTAAAATGATAAATTTAGCTAGCTGGGGAGGGTGGAAGTTAGTGGAGAATTGGGGGATTTAGTGTTAGGCTAACTAGGGGTTAACGTTAAAAAAAGTTTTAAAATAAGCTTTAAAAAGTTAAAAAATTAAGTAAAAAAAAGTTTTAATAACGTTTAAGTAAAAAATAAAAAAAAAATAAACCCTTTACCCAGTCCAAATAAAAATTAACCCCTTACCTGCCAGTCTATCACTGCCTACAGTGATCAAAATACAGATCACAGTATTATACTGTGATCTAATTTTTTTTTAACCCCTGACGATTAACTTTTATTTATTTTTTAACCCTCAGGGGTTAAATTAATTTAATTAACTAATTTAAATATTGTATAATTAAATATTTTGCTAGCTGGGGTGGGTGGGAGTTATGGGAAAATGGGGAATTTACTGTTAGTGCTGCTTACTGCTAGTTAGGGGTTAACGGTAAAAGAAAAAGCTTAGAAAAATGTTAAATCTGTAAAAAAAAAGTTTTACGAAAGTTTAGGAAACTTTAAAAAAATGAATAAGCAAAACAAAAGTTTAAAAAATAGTTTTAAAAAGTAAAAAAAGTTTTAAAAAGTTACAAAATTAATTTAATAACGCTCATTACCACTACACCTGGTACAAGCTAGCGGAAAAATGATCCCACGCTAAGGTTCAAAATATGCCTTTTGAAATACCCTGGGATGTCTTCTTTAAGAAATGGTATGGCTTTATGGGGTATTTGGATTATATAGCCTGGTAAAATACTCTAAAATGGGACATGGGCACAGCGTAAAAATTTAAAGTTTGAAAAAAAATGGAATGGCTGTGTCCCAAATGTGCCCCTCCGATGTCCACATATACCTGGCAAAGGTACATACGGGGGTATTTTTGTACTCAGCCGACATAGCTGAGCAACATATAAAGTATTATAGAGTGGTGGTACACATAAGGTTTGCAAAATATACTGTGCAAACTCACTTTGTGTGTCAAAAAGGCAGAAAAAACGCTTATTACCACTACACCTGGTACAAGCTAGCGGAAAAATGATCCCACACTAATTTTCAAAATATGCCTTTTGAAATACCCTGGGATGTCTTCTTTAAGAAATGGTATGGCTTTATGGGGTATTTGGATTATATAGCCTGGTAAAATACTCTAAAATGGGACATGGGCACAGCGTAAAAATTTAAAGTTTGAAAAAAAATGGAATGACTGTGTCCCAAATGTGCCCCTCCGATGTCCACATATACCTGGCAAAGGTACATACGGGGGTATTTTTGTACTCAGCCGACATAGCTGAGCAACATATAAAGTATTATAGAGTGGTGGTACACATAAGGTTTGCAAAATATACTGTGCAAACTCACTTTGTGTGTCAAAAAGGCAGAAAAAACGCTTATTACCACTACACCTGGTACAAGCTAGCGGAAAAATGATCCCACACTAATTTTCAAAATATGCCTTTTGAAATACCCTGGGATGTCTTCTTTAAGAAATGGTATGGCTTTATGGGGTATTTGGATTATATAGCCTGGTAAAATACTCTAAAATGGGACATGGGCACAGCGTAAAAATTTAAAGTTTGAAAAAAAATGGAATGGCTGTGTCCCAAATGTGCCCCTCCGATGTCCACATATACCTGGCAAAGGTACATACGGGGGTATTTTTGTACTCAGCCGACATAGCTGAGCAACATATAAAGTATTATAGAGTGGTGGTACACATAAGGTTTGCAAAATATACTGTGCAAACTCACTTTGTGTGTCAAAAAGGCAGAAAAAACGCTTATTACCACTACACCTGGTACAAGCTAGCGGAAAAATTATCCCACGCTAAGGTTCAAAATATGCCTTTTGAAAAACCCTGGGGTGTCTACTTTAAGAAATGGTAGGCCTTTGTGGGGTAGTTTGAATTTAAAACTTACGAAGATGCTTGGAAATTGCACATAGGCCCAGCGTCAAAATTCAAAGTTCTGTAAAAACTGATATGGCTTGGTCTCCAATATGCCACTGTAGCTTCACAAAATAGTGCCAAAGACATTCATTGGGGATGTCTTTTTACTCAGAAGACTTAGCTGAGCATAATTTGGGGGGTTTGAACTTAGTGGCACATATGAAATATACAAAATGCCCAGCAAAAATGCAATCCGTATGTAAAAAATGCACAAAATTATTTTTTACCACATACTTTGGCATGTAATGGTAAAAAAATGGGGGCATGTTAAGGCACAATATGCACCTTATGAGATACCCTGGAGTGTCTACTTTTACAAATGGTAGGCCTTTGTGGGGGTTTTTGAACAGTCAAACTGTTATAATACCCCAAATGGAAGCATAGGCTCATTAAATCCGTCTCTCAAAATTCTACTGTGAATACTGAAAAGGACAGGTCTCCTGTATGGCACTGTAGCTTCACGAAATAGTGCCATAGACATACAATGGGGGTGTCCTTTTACTCAGAAGACTTAGCTGAGCATAATTTGGGGGGTTTGAACTTAGTGGCACATATGAAATATACAAAATGCCCAGCAAAAATGCAATCCGTATGTAAAAAATGCACAAAATTATTTTTTACCACATACTTTGGCATGTAATGGTAAAAAAATGGGGGCATGTTAAGGCACAATATGCACCTTATGAGATACCCTGGAGTGTCTACTTTTACAAATGGTAGGCCTTTGTGGGGGTTTTTGAACAGTCAAACTGTTATAATACCCCAAATGGAAGCATAGGCTCATTAAATCCGTCTCTCAAAATTCTACTGTGAATACTGAAAAGGACAGGTCTCCTGTATGGCACTGTAGCTTCACGAAATAGTGCCATAGACATACAACGGGGGTGTCCTTTTACTCAGAAGACTTAGCTGAGCATAATTTGGGGGGTTTGAACTTAGTGGCACATATGAAATATACAAAATGCCCAGCAAAAATGCAATCCGTATGTAAAAAATGCACAAAATTATTTTTTACCACATACTTTGGCATGTAATGGTAAAAAAATGGGGGCATGTTAAGGCACAATATGCACCTTATGAGATACCCTGGAGTGTCTACTTTTACAAATGGTAGGCCTTTGTTGGGGTTTTTGAACAGTCAAACTGTTATAATACCCCAAATGGAAGCATAGGCTCATTAAATCCGTCTCTCAAAATTCTACTGTGAATACTGAAAAGGACAGGTCTCCTATATGGCACTGTAGCTTCACAAAATAGTGCCAAAGACATACAATGGGGGTACCGTTGTACTCAGCAGAAGTAACTGAACACATAATAAAACTTTGTACAGGAATAGCACACACCAACTTTACAAAATACACATGAGAAGTTCTTTGTTATACGTTTGTGTGCGAAAACCCCCCAAAAACACAATTTTACTCCAATATTTAGCAGAGGTTGGCGGTAAAATGGCTACGTAGAAAGTGTCAAAACAACCTTAGGTAAATAGCCTGTGATGTCTACTTTATATAAATATATACTTTTGTGTGGCAATTTTGTTTTATTTTATGGCTATTAGGCTTACAAGACAAACATACCAAATTCTAAAATCGCTCCACATTAAAATTTTATTTTACTCCTTGTGCTTTGTGACCTGTAACTACCAAAAAAAAAACTTAAAATCCCAGACACATTATATATTCTGTAAATCAGAACAAATAAATGAATTTATTTTTAATTACTTTCCTTAACCTGCACTAATTATGCACACATTATGATTGCAAAAACTGTAAAAAAAAACAATATTTTTCATTTTTTTTGCATTTTTCTGTATTTTTTTTATAATAAGTAAGCATTTATATATATATATGTTATATCAAATTAAAGCCCTTTCTGTCCTTTAAAAAACAGTATATAATATGTGTCGGTGCAATAAATGAGAGAGATGCAAATTGCAGTTGAACGCAAACAGCAAGAAAATGCAAAAATTGCTTGTGTCATTAAGCGTAAGTCAAGCTTCTGAAGCTCTGTCCTTAAGGGGTTAAACTAGTTTCAAAATAATGTAAACAAATATTAATATGTGTTATTATTATGGCTTACAGCATATACAGTTTGCAGTTTATACAGCATTTATTTAAGGATGATTGCAAACAATGAAATATAAATAATTGTTTTATATTGTTGGCTGATTGACAGGCAGGGAAGTTTACAAGGTTGATTTATACAGCTTTAATGATGATAAGATAAGAGAACAGCAATGGCGAGAATGTCAGTGCTATTTACAAAAGTGAAAATTTTAAGTAAATTTCAAATTGAAACGGACGTGCATCCTTTTGAGACAACAGCTTAATTGAAAGGCAAACCCTTTGAATGAGACTGCAGTTTCATTTTGCAGGCAGAAAAAGCATGTTAAAGTCAAAGGGGACACTGGTCTAACTGATCAGTACTCAATCCCTAGGAATCATGGAAAACCATATTGCACATGCATATGCAATTGCGGGATCTTAAAACGTCATCAATGACACCGACCAGAGATCCTTTCCCACTCTCTACACCCCCTTCCATACATCCAGTTCACCCTCACAGGCAGTGAACCACTTCACACAGAGTACACCACTCCATACACACACAGTGCACCCCTCACACACTTCATCCCACTTACACACTTCATCCCCACGTACATTTACCCACACATATCCATACTTCACCCTATTACACACAGACTTTCCCATATACATACATATATACTACAGCTCCTTGATAAACACACAATGCAACCTCAATGCACATACACACCCACTGCAGCCACTAGATACACACACACACACACACACACACACTTTACAGGCAATATCAGCACACACACAATCTCTACTAAAACTACAGTCACTGATGGGGCCCATTGAGTGGCCCATGCACTTGGGGCCACCCAATGGGCATGTATTTTCAGGGCTCAAAAAAAATCTTGCACCAGGGCCCTCTCTATGTTAGTTCCACCACTGCATTATATGATTATTGCATTGAGAATACCTTACAGAACAGTAAAAAAACATTTTCTTTGCCTTAGACAAAATCTTTCTTCCAGTCTAAACGCATGACCTCGTGTCCTATGTAAAGTCCGGTTTGTGAATAGATTTCCACACAATGGTTTGTATTGGCCCTGGATATATTTCTATAATCTTATCATATCCCCTATGAGGTGACGTTTTTCTAAACTAAAGAGGTTTAAATTTGTTAACTTTTCTTCATAGCAAAGAGGTTTCCTTCCTTTTATTAATTTTGCAGCCGTCCTCTGCACTCTTTCTAGTGCAATAATATCCTTCTTTAGAACAGGTGCCCAAAATTGCACAGCATATTCAAGATGTGGTCTTACCAGTGATTTATAATGAGGCAAAATGATATTCTCATCCCAAGAAGTCCTCGAGTCTAACTCTTTGCTAGACCTGCTTCAGTCTGGTTTCCTCACTAAGCACTCTGTGGAAACGGCACTGACCAAAGTATCCAATGATCTACTTGTTGCAAAATCTCGTGGTCACTATTCTATCCTAATTCTCCTTGACCTGTCTGCAGCTTTTGACACTGTTGATCATCAACAACTTCTTTTCATCCTCCGCAACATCGGTCTACAAGATATTGCCTTCTCCTGGTGCTCCTCCTACCTCTCCCGTCGCTCTTTCAGTGTTTCTTTCTCTGGCTCTGCTTCTTCTCCCCAACTCCTCTCTGTTGGTGTCCCCCAAGGTTTAGTCCTTGGTCCACTACTGTTCTCTATCTATACTGCCTCCCTTCGTAAACTCATTAGCTCCATTTGGCTTCCAATATCATTTCTTTGCGGATGACATGCAAATCTACCTGTCCTCTCCTGATCTCTCCCCGTCCCTCTTAATTAGTGTCTCTGACTGCCTCTCTGCTATCTCTAACTGGATGGCTGCCCACTTCCTTAAACTCAACCTGACCAAAACTGAAATTATGGCAAAATCCAAATGGATCACATCCACTGCAACACCCTGATCTATACTTCTACTTGCTTCTTCATAGAATGCAATCAAGTTAGTTTGACATGACCTGTGCTTCATAAAACCATGCTGATTTTTGCTGATAATCATGCTCTTCTCAAGGAATTCTTGAATATTATCCCTTATTAACCTTTCAAATACTTTCCCAGCCACAGAAGTTAAGCTCACAGGTCTATAATGTCTAGGCGAGGATTTTGAACCCTTTTTAAATATAGGAACAACATCTGGCTTCCTCCAATACCTGAAAAAAAAAAGAATCTTGAAAGATTACAATCAGAGATTCACTTATTTCCACACTTAGTTCCTTAAGTACTCATGGATGAATACAGTCAGGTCATGCAGCTTTGTTTATATTAACTTTCTTTAGTTGCTGCAGCAACTTGAGTCTTGAGTTAGCCAATTACAATTTTTCTGCATGTTTTTTGTAGAGATCATTTGCATATGTATTGCCATAGGTTCTTCCTTAATATTTACGGAGGAGAAATAGTTATTTAAAGGTCTATCTTTTTCTGGTTTTATTAACTAACAACACCAACCTGATTTTTAGTGTACCTACATTTTAATTTTTTTTTTTTTAGAATTGATGTACTTGAAAAATGCTTTGGGGTTGGTTTTGCTCTCTTTGGCTATCATTTTTTTCATTTTGAATTTTAGCAAATCTAATTGTCTTTTTGCACACATTATTGGCTTCCTTATAGCTTTTATAGGATGCATCTGATTTGTGTAACATACTCATCCTCACCTTGCATTATCTGCGCTCAGTGGCCATGTGTCAGTGTACATGATTCCTGCAACATGTTGATGGATGCCGGCCACTGCGGATCCACACCAAATCATAGCCCCATGTCCGCCCACATGATAACGACGTTGGTGTGACGTCACGCAGGAGACGCATGTGCACGTTCTGGGTATAAAGGCCGATTTTGGCCAGATTTGTCAGATTTGTAAAGGGCTTATTTAAGCACATTTTTACTTCTCCTCATTGCCCTGTCATGGTTTCCCTTAGTCGTTGTCCGAGAGCGTTTATTTCTAGTTATTGACTTTGGCTTCATTTTAAATTCCCTGTATTCTGGTATCACTGACTTCTGGCTTTCCCTTATCGTTGTGTCCCATTCTGTTGTCCCCGACCTCGGCAAGTATTCTGACTATTCTTTGGTACGTTAAGTCCGGCCATTCTAAGGCCCAGTAAGACATTACCTTTTAGTCCTAGGTGTGATACAGTTCTACGTGCTGGCTCATCTAGTAATCCTGACATTACAACAAGGCTATAGATCCTGTAGAATTGTGTCAGCACATAGCAGCTTGCAGCCTGCGGTTTCTCTGACTATGTAACCTCAGCCTAATATACATCCACCTATACTGCAATAGGCACCTTCTATCTCCCTATCTCCTCCCCTGCATTTTGATGGTAATATTCAAAAATGCTGCGGATTTCTGAATCAAATTGAGTATCATTTTGAGGCCTCACCAAGATCTTTTCCCTCAGATAGAGCTAAGATTGGTTACCTAATGAACCAACTTAAAGGTAAAGCCTTACATTGGGCCAATCCGTTATGGGAGAGTAATAGGAGTATTGCACATAATTACCAGGAATTCCTTTCAGAATTCAAATGATCATTCAAACCATTAGGCAGGGAGGATGACGCCTCTACTGCCCTAATGCATTTCAATCAAGGGAACCAGTCTATCTCAGATTATGCCATATAATTTCACACCTTGACTTCTGAGGTAGACTGGACTAATAGCGGGTTAATCTCTGCATTCAAAAAAAGGATTATCCAAAGCAATTCTGGACGAGATTGCTCTCAAAGAACTACCTAAAAAAATTAAACTCATTTATCACATTTGTCGTGCAAATTGATAATAGACTTAGAACCAGAGAAACTACCAGAAATTGAACTAGATGTATGGCTATGTCATTAGCACCTTGTTTATCAAGACCTATTGTTCCTGACCTACCTGTACAGTCCGAACCTGAACCTATGCAGTTAAGGGGTCACTAGACTGTCAGAGCAGAAAGACAATATAGGAGAAAAGAGGGTCTATGCCTATTCTGCGGTAGAAAAGGACATATGAGGAGTGCTTGTCCCATACGTCCAGAAAACTTCCGCACCTAAGAACCTTAAGGGGACCGGTCTTAGGTGTGATGGATATGTCCTCTGGGAATAACAAAAATAGATTCCTCCTTTATATTATGGTCAAATGGAACAAGAAGACCTTTTCCTGCAAAGCCCTGATGGACTTAGGTGCGTCAGGAAACTTCATTGATGTACATTTTGTAAAGAAATGCTATACCCATCAAGGAGAGATTATCACCTCTGGCCATTAAGGCTATTGACGGGTTACCTCTCTCTCAACCCTTAATTACCCATGAAACCTTGCCCTTTAACATTTCAATTGGTGCCTTACACAAGTAAGACATAACATTTCAAATAATTGCTTCTCCTTCTTGCCCCATCATATTAGGCTTTCCGTGGCTTATTAGGCACAATCCTCATATTGACTGGGCAAAAGGGGGAATATTGGAATGGGGCAAGGACTGTACTGAGAGATGTATGTTGCACATTACCAAAAAAGTGGACATCATTACATTACTCACTACTATGCCTCAGGCCTTCAAAGTTCCCATACAATACTGGGAGGTTAAGGAGGTATTCAGTAAGAGTCAGACCAATATTCTACGTCCTCACAGACCATATGACTGTTCCATGAATCTGCTACCCGGCTCTATGCCACCCAATGGAGCAGTATATGCTTTATCTCCACAGGAGAGTAGAATAATGGAAGAGTATATCAAAGACTACCTAAGTAAGGGCCACATTCGTAAATCATCTGAGCTTGCTGGTGCAGGGTGAGGTACGTCCATGCATTGACTACAGGGTATTAAACAAAATCACCATTAAAAATGCCTATCCCATTCCCTTCATTTCCGAATTGTTTGACAGACTCCAGGGTGCTAAAGTCTTTACTAAACTTGACCTCAGGAGTGCTTACAATTTGGTAAGGATTAAGGAAAATCATGAGTGGAAAAAAACCTTGTGATGCCCTTCGGGTTGTGCAATGCTCCGGCCGTGTTTCAGGACTTTTTTAATGATGTTCTCAGGGACTATATTTATTCAATTATCCTAGTCTATCTGGATAATATCCTTATTTATTCCCCTGACCTTCAGACTCACTACAAACATGTCAAACAAGTATTGCAAACCTTACTTGAAAATCAACTTTATTGTAAACAGGAAGGATGCATCTTTGATCAGACTGAAGTACAGTTTTTTGGGTATAACATTCCTGCCTCTGGTTTTCAGATGGACCCTCATAAACTAGAGGCTGTTCTACATTGGCCATTCAAATGTTTATTTGGTTTGCCAATTATTACAGGATATTTATCAAAGGGTTCTCTTCTGTAATAGCCCTCATCACCAATATGACATGCAAGGGGGCTAGCAGTACAATATGGTCTAAGGAGTCTAGAGAAGCTTTTGAACTTCTCAAACAAGTGGTTTGCTTCTGCTGACATATTGATACATCCCGACACCAGCAAACCCTTCATACTGGCGATTGTTGCCTCCGAAACTGGGATAGGGTCTGTTCTCTCTCAGAGGGAGAGTCAGGATACCTCTTTGCATCCATGTGGATACTTCTCTAGAAGTGTGGGTATCTGTATATCTTTGTGTCAGGGTATGTCTCCCCTGTGTCTGTAAGTGAGGGGTGCTCTGTGTAAGGGGTGCAGTGTTTGTCAGGGGTGCTGTGTATATGAGGGGTACTATGAGTGTGTGCATGTATGTGTGTGTGTGTGTGTGTGTTAGGGGTGCTGTGTTTGTGAGGGGTTCTCTGTGTGTTTGTGATGGGTGCAGTGTGTGGGTGAAGGGTATTGTGTGACTGTGTGGGCCTATATATTGAGGGGGATTAGAGTAATTAAGCATATATTTATATATTTTATTATTATTTTTTTTAAAGTATAAATAAACTGTATGTACCCTCTCCCCTCTTCTTAATGTTTCCTCAGGGAGAGGGGACATTGCCCTACTGGTCCAGTGGAGATTAGCAGCACTACCCTGCAGTGGCTGCAGGCAGAGTTCAGTCCTCCCGCGAGATCCTCCGAGCGATGCCATGGTAACCATAACGCTCCGATTGCCAAACTCGTGGGTGGAACCTTCTGCCTCCCTGCCCCTCCCTCCCCCACAGGCTGCCTGTCAGTGCCTTTGGGTCAGTGAGGGAGATCTTTAAACTCCCCACTGGTCCATGAAGGCATACAGCAGTACCAGCGCTCAAATAGTGCTGGCTCTGCACTGACCGGCAGGGGAGGCCTGTTCCCAACCCGTGCCGCCATTACCCAAATTATTTTGTGTACCCCCTGGGGCACTGAATTGTACCTCTGGGGGTACGCATACCATGGTTTGGGAACCCCTGGTGTAGAGCATAGCTATTTAAATATTTGTAGCAAAGATTATTACAGTATTATGCTTATCGCTAAGATTGATTATAGATCAGTGGTTCCCAAACTTTTTAGGGTCAAGGTGCCCTTAATATTACAGTATTTTTCCAAGGCACCGCAATTCAAAACTTCTAGGTTGCATATCTGCGGCATTTACTGGCACTGTAGTGTAATGTACAGTGCTGATGTTTGAAGGGGTGCTTGTATATAGTTATTGTGTTTTAATACAGGGGTGTGTTTGTATGTAATGTTTGTGTTTGATTGCAGGGGTGTGTCTGAAAGTAATGTTTACTCTTAAATGTGGATGTACATTTGTGTGAAGTATTTGTGATTTTATATTTTTTTAGTTTAAGTGCATGGGTGTGTGTAATATTTGAGTTAGATTTCAGGAGTGTGCTTGTATGTTGTGCGGGTGTTTGAATGCACATACACTACCACATACACAGATATTCATACACATTAACACACAGATGCATATAAATACACCGACACATACACACAAATTCATATAGACACCGACACATACACACATCCTGACACACACAAACATTGATACATGCCCACACCATGACATAGATACACACACTGACATAAAAACACACACAGCTGTGTGCGCAGATACAGAAGCACACTGATTTTATATATATATATATATATATATATATATATATATATATATATAAAAACAATAAATGTAGCTGCACTCACGGTTGGAGATAAAAATCTTCAATGATTTATTTAATTCATTAAAATTAGATCAACGTTTCAGTCCAGCTTGTGGACTTTTCTCAGGATCAAGACACCTATAAATACCTATGTATATACATACATACATACAAAAAAGGGAAATGCTAGCACTCCAAGGACTTGTAAAGGATAAATAGTAAAACTTAACTTTTATTCAGGTTGTTTGCTGGTAAAAATATGTCGATGTTTCAGTTCAGAGTTCTGAACTTTCCTGAGGTAAAGAGTTAAGTTTAACTATTTATTCTTTACAAGTCCTTGGCGTGCTTTCATTTCTCTATTTTGTATATATTTTTTGCGGACAAGCACCGGGCCCTCATCTAATTTTCTACTGGAGTGCAGGCATATGGAATTTATGCACACACACAGATGCACGCATGACACACACACTCACAAACACCCTGACAAACAAACACACTTATACACACACGCACTCTTACTCACACACACACAAAATCATACACACGCATGCCCCAACTCACACACATACAAGTGAATTTTTTTTTTAAATATCTCCAGCCACCCTACTTTCAGCTTACCTTATGTGTCCAGGAGTTGGCTTGGAGTCCTGCTGCTGGTGGGAGTGAGAGGTCTGGAGCTCTTCATGCTCCTCTCCCCTCACGTTGTGGCTGTCTCCTCCTGCGCTGCCTTCCTGTTGTGGCTGTCATTTCCTCCCAGCAGCCGATATTACAGGGGTCCGGTCGCGGTCTTAAAGGACTGTAGCACCTGACCGGGCTCCTGTTCAGTAGTAATGTTTCCCCGGTGCACCAGGGAAACATTCTGCAGCACCCCTGTATGCATGTCAGCACACATTTTGGAACCGCTGTTATATTACATACCCTCTTACTGTATGAAACATTTAAACACATATCTAGCAAGGATTGTAGTTTATGGATCTTTATATCATTAAACTGGTAAATTGTTATCTATGAAGCTTTAATCTGAATGAGTGATACAGGTATTCATGTGTTTCCTATCTTTAGTTCACATATGATTTTTAGGAGGTAATTAATTTATTAGTCCCTCTGCCATGATTCCTAAATCACCTTGTGATATTCATTGTAGATAAAATACTTTGACCTTAGATTGTTGTAGACCACATACATTGTTTCATGGTATTGGTGTTCTTTGATGTTAGTGGCCTCTTTCAGCAGGATAATGCAACCTGCCACACTACAAAAACAAATTGTTGCCTATGCCTACAAATCTCCCAGATCTCAATACGATTGGTTGTTCCAGAACATCACACAGATGCTCAATCAGATCCATGGAAGTCCCACATCGCAACTTGCAGAACTTAAAGTATACACGATATTAGGCTTTACTGTTGTTTCTGATCAGTGAATATATTTCACAGCACACTTGGCGCACTCCTTTTTTGTTCATGCAAACTGTTTTCCTTTAAATGATTACATGGACGAAAGGCATCTGAGCCGAAACGCCACATGGCAAAATTGTGTTCCTGATCAAAAAATTTTCTTTTGGACAAATTGATTTGGCTGAACTCATTTTTTTCCTCTGTGCTCAAGTCTAGAGGGACAAAGGTTTAAAAATAATATCAGGAAGTATTACTTTACTGAGAGGGTAGTGGATGCATGGAATATGCTTCCAGCTGAAGTGGTAGAGGTTAACACAGTAAAGGAGTTTAAGCATGCGTGGGATAGGCATAAGGCTATCCTAACTATAATATAATGCCAGGGACTAATGAAAGTATTTGGAAAACTGGGCAGACTAGATGGGCCGAATGGTTCTTATCTGCCGTCACATTCTGTGTTTCTATGTCTAATTAGTGCCATTTTTTCTAAAAAAAAAAAAAAAATGATTACATCGATACTTTCTAACCGTGATTCACAAACCTTTTAGGAGCATGGCACACTTCAAACAGAGAACAATATGCAAGGCACAGTTACTGTATTTTTTCCTTCATCAGTGCTTACTGACATCACATGTTCTTGCAGTCAAACTAGAGAGACAACATACCTAGGACATGCTTTTAACTAAATTAACTTAGTTGTTTAAATTATCTCCCAGTTTAAACCAATTCAACTTGTTAAAGCCATGAGGTCATGGCACACTTTGAGATGACTAGTGATACATTAGTGTGCCATGTGACTTTTGTTGAAATTGACCACTCTCTAATAAATACATGAATGAATACGTGAATATATACACTTTTACTACAAAATTATTGTTTTTTCCTTTCTCTATTAATCTTATGTTTTTTGTTTAATGGAAAACAAATATATATTTTCAAGAAATGCAATGATTCGGACAGACTTTAGCATACTTTGCATAACAAGTAGGCATGGTGATAATAATAGTATTTTGTTTAACCCCTTAAGGACCAAACTTCTGGAATAAAAGGGAATCATGACATGTCACACATGTCATGTGTCCTTAAGGGGTTAAGTATTAAAACAGTGTTTAGTAAATAAAAAGTAAAAAAAAATATTATTTTGTCAGTACAGTGCAGAAAATAATATATTTCATCTACAAAGTACCAGTGATGTTTCATTTTTCTGAATGTCTACAGTAGACCTTGAATGCATCCACATCCTGCAGAGTACACCTTTCTCACTAGGTTTCCTGACTCCTTTCAAACAGCATGAAAAAAGGGTATATGTGACAAAAGATATCAGACAGTCCCCAGAAGAAATCACATAAAGAAATTGTAGGGTGGGGGAGAGTTGGCAGGATAAGAATAATTGCTACGATGTCTTTTCCTAGGGGAAGTGCAAACACATGGAAAAATGTATGAAAAGGAACAACTAAGAATTTCTCTTCTGGAAAAAAAAATATAAAGCTTTTTGTTCCCAGTTTGATATCTATATCAAACCCAAGGAGCATAATGGAGCGATAAGGTTTTGAAGACCAAAAACTGCTAGGATCACATGATCAATATTTCAGATGTTTCTTAAGAAAACAGCTGTCTTTGTTAACCTGTTTTTTTTTTTTTTTTACATTGTGTAAACTATATAGAGCACTGGCGTTAAAAAAAAAATAAGAAAAGGTTTTGAGAAAATAACCTATTTATAGTGATACTTGTGAAGTATCGCTATACAATAGAACCCAAAAAATATTTTTATAGATTATAGTTTAACACTCTACGTGCCAATGACATGTCTGGACTCTTACGTATTGTTAATTAGTGAATAAAAGACACAAATGTTCAGTTGTTATTAGTTTCTTTATCCAATGTAGGGATTTTTGAACATATTTGCATTCCCTCATGAAAATGTGAATACATGATGCGTCTACTTGTTTGACAAAAACTCAAAGCAAATTAACTTTTCTTCCAAAGCTACAAAGACTATAAATAGTAATGAGCACACATGACATCGTCACTTTATTCAGTTATAAGAAAAGATTGGTGGAAACACAAAAAACAGCTACTCGCTGGGCAGTCAAGACGGAAAGAATCAGTTATGAGTGTTTATATCTCTGAAAGGGTCAGATCGTTTGATGTTCTTGTCACTGTTGTCAGTATTATTCTTGTCTCTTGCTATTGTTAACTAGAGAATTTTCAATTTCATGTCACTGACTCATTGGCTATGCTATTCGAATTTGAATCTCCGTAAAACCTAAGCCAAATCTATATGAAAATAGCTTGATGTGTTTGTGTGTATGATTCTGGATCCACATTATACAGTTTAGAAATTAAATAATCACACCATTGCTGACAGCAGCACTGGGCTGGAACTGAAAAATCCCCCTACTTTTGAAAGAAAGTAGATTGCAGGTACTTAAGAAGGTTCCAGTTATTTCAACAGTGCATGTCGGTCTAGTAGAGGAGATTTCCCAAGTCATGCAGGTGAAGGACTCAGGGAGAAGGACCCAGGGAGAGTGGTATAATGGATCCCCTATACTCCGGCTGAGTATATCTGTTAGTAGCCTCTGAATCCCAAGTGCTGCAGTGATTATACCTCTCATTTTTCCAGCAGAGTAGTGATTAGTGAGCTCTCCAATCCCCCAAACATGAGCCTAAACTTCATGAAGGGGTAAAACTAATGTGTTTAATGGGAGCCACACACAGCCTTTTATGTAATCCCCCAAGGGGTTTCCTTAAACATTTTCCAGAGGAGACTAGTTACAAGAAAACATTCCACACACACTCCTCACACTCCTCCCCTGTGCTGGAGTGACCAACATATCCAAAAATCACCCAAAACGGTTTAGGGGTTCGGGATTCACATAGTCCTATGCCCAAAACACTTCCAGGAAATCAGGGCTAACGGTCGGTCTCTTTCGGTGGCACAAAAGTACATAAAACACTGAACGGAATCCTTAAGTTACTTGTGTAGCCTGTTCACCTTGTTCGTAGAAACGTTTCCACCGAACAGTGTCTTTCTAAGTTGGGTAAAACCGAACGCAGGCAATGATGGAAGTCCAGCGGTGTTCGGGAGTTTCTGTGTCCAATTTTAATTCCATGAGATTTATGCCCAAACACCGCTTGTTTGCAGGAACAAGATGGTCGCCAGCTCGTGGGCGTTCATACAAAATGTGGCCACCCAGATGAACACTTAGAATACTGTGGTGGAAATTGTTGCAAAGTATCAATTACGTTTAACAAGCACCCGGGTGGTCTCATGGTTCGTGCGGCTGTTCGGTTCCCAAACAATATAAGCCAAATTGTACAAACCAAGCCTTTTTTCAGTGTATTTTGCATGGCCCATAATCTTGGGGCAGCAGGCTTGCTAGCAGGCTCCTCCAGGAGCCCGTGACAAGGTTCGGTTCATCCCAAGTGGTCTTTTCACTATTTATATATTTTTGTATTGCTGCCTTGCTATTCATATTTTGAATGTTTTGATATAGCTATAGATAAATAAAGAGATGTTTTTACCTCAGATTGGTTTTCTCTTTAGAGTTCTGAATTTTGCAACCATATGTTGCATTTTTTAAATGTACTGGGTATTTAGATGGCAATTTTAGCTTTAATATGTAAAGACAGAGGCAGGTCTCAAAAATCACAGCAAGACCTGGCTATTGATGGGCACTTTAAGTTTGAGACTTTCCAAAAAAGCCCACAGCAGAACTGGAAGTATTACTCAAGAGCAGCTGTTGATGAGCCGCCCCTTTTTCACTGTTTTCTGCCCTTGCTTTTTTCTTAGGGACATTTCATTTTTTTCTTTTGAACAGTACATAATAAGATACTGTCTTCAATTCAGCATTTTTTTCTATGCAGAACTGTGAGTATTTATATATGTAGGACATTCCAGCAATAGTTTGAGGTGCAATAGGTGAAGAGAGAATTTGAGGTGTGTTGTGCCCTCTGGTTAATATGGTTATTGTGACACCTTTGCATTTATTTTTCTTTGATATGATGTCAATCACAGGTACATTCTGGAAATGGGGCTTTGTGATGCTCCAGCACTCGAGGTTATGAAGGCATTTTGCTTGCTATTCAGCCTTTAACATATGAATCATTAGGGAAAGCATTGCTAGATTGGTGGATAATCATGGCACAAGTTTGTTAGTTTGGCGGGCATTCGAAGTTGTGTTAGATCCGTAGGTATTTATAGCTGTCATAGCACATTCTGATACCCGTGAATGTTGTGTTTTTCTATTCCCAGAAAGTTCACTTTAAAGGGATTCTCCAGTGCCAGGAAAACATACTAGTTTTCCTGCACTGCAGGACCTTGTAGTGCCCCTCTCCCTCCCACCCCCCATCCCAAGTTGCTGAAGGGGTTAAGACCCCTTCAGTGACTTACCGGAGTCCAGCGCCGATGTCCTTCAGCACTGGTCAGGCTCTGCCCACTCTCCGCCTACTCCCCTCCCCCCCAGCCGACATCAGCCAGCAGTGGAGAGATAATGCGCATGCGCAGCACTGTCCGCGCACTAGACCTCCCCATATGAATGCATTATTCAATGCTTTCCTATGGGGATTTCAGCAACGCTGGAGATTCTCACATAGCGTGAGGACGTCCAGCGTTGCTTAAAACACTTTTCATGTTCTAAGAACACGGAAGTCGCTCTAGTGGCTGTCTGGTAGACAGCCACTAGACGAGGACTTAACCCTGCAATGTAAATATTGCAGTTTATGAAAATTGCAATAATTACACTTGCAGGGTTAAGGGTGGTGGGAGTTGGCACCCAGACCTTTTCAATGGGCAGAAGTTGTCTGGGTGCCTGTAGTATCCCTTTAAATCTAGACCCATTGAGAATTTCCACTTCCATAGCAGAACGCTGTTCGAATGTATTCTTAGCAAGAAAAAAAAAAATACTATAGCACTTCAAAACCTTTGTGAGGTGCAGTTTTGAAATGTAGGTTGAAATAGTCCATCACATATCAATAGTAAACAAATCCTATTCAATTGAATGATAATAATCGAAATATATTACAACGTGCTAAGCCTATTGTGAATCAGATTTCTTTGTATAATTGGATTTTGCTTGAAAAAAGTCCCAATTTCAGTTCCCTCTGGGAAAGTCAACATTATTTAAAGCATGGAGGCTAATTCAACTCCACATCCAATTTAGCTCTAAGGAGAACATGGCATAATATATTATTAATAATAACAAAACACCTCTTATTAACAGAAGCAGCTGCATTTTTCTCCCACTGTAAATCCTGGCAGACTATAAAAGTCCTGATTGTTCTTGTACAATAGTGATAGTATTGAGTGGCAGCTGAATATTTGCTTCCAGAATGAATACTCTGTTCTCTAATTGGTGCTGTTAAACCCTTCCCTGTTAACAGGAATCCTGTAGTGTATGCAGTCAGTACTTCTAGCACTGTATGAGAACATACGGTGACAATGTGCAAAGTCTACCTTGTGCACATTTTAAGAAATTACTGCTAATCAGTAATATATTGTTATTACTTATTGTAGCAACAATACCCAGTAACAATACAGCTATATTTATTTTGTTCTCATGCAATTTGCATTTGGATCACCGCTCAAGATGTTTTCTAAGCATATGAATAATATGTAAAATGTAGTCCCTTTTCTTCGATATTAAGAAAAAGGTACAGTGTGACTCTGATATCTCCTGCAGTTTAGTCATCTGAGATAATGGAGAGAGTATGTGGTTTAAATCATGCAAATGTGGGTGTAGGTGACCAAGAGTGTTACTGAAAGTGAGAACCAAAGGACCAGGTGCTCTCACAGAAGGTAGAATTATTAAGGGAACGTTGAAGAATCATTTACCAACATTATGGATAATCACTAAAATGGCTGTGACTATTTTACTATCAGCATCCATGAGAGACATCATTATTATTATTATTGCCATTATCATTTGCACCCTGTTAGATGCTGCCGCTAGTTCACTAAACTTTGCGTCTAATTCAGCTTGTTGTCAAGTTTGAGATACAAGTTAGCAATTGAAAGCTAACAACACATCTAATTTAAGAAAAAAACACAAAATTGAATACAAAATTGTTAGTTACTAACCTTCTAGAGAAGTTATATGGTGGGGTAATTCTCCATACCATCGTTATATATATATATATATATATATATATATATATATATATATATATGAACACTTAATTTATCAGTTTCATGCAAATTACATCCTGTATGCATAAGGTCAAACATACAAGAAGTTATTTCACTCCCGCTTAGTTCATAGATGCTTTTGGGGTCCTATGCTTAATTAATTTGCTACCTACGACCCATACATGGGGTGGTCCAGTGAGATCCCTGTCCAGATACCCTATTATCTTTGAAGACAACAAATGATCATTTCTAAACCAATTTTGAGCCACTAAATAACCCTTTTTGTTTGTACGTGCTGGTGTGTGTCTGTGTATCAAGGTGTGTGTATCTGTGTTTGCATGGGTGATCAGAAGGCCTTAATTCCTTTTTGAAGCTTTGACCCCAACAGAGCTGCTCTGTAAGGTGAAGTGGCCTGGAAGTCTGGTTTAAATATAAACTAACTCTCTAGTTGGCCATATGTTTAGATTCCATCTTTAATATGTTAATGGCCATTAGCCTTGTGTTTCAGTATCATATTCAAAAGAAACATTAATACTTACCCACAGATTAATCATTAAGCATCAATTGTATAATATTTAGAATGGGGCAAGCACCATCTTCTAATCAAGCCCAAACATGACTTGCGACCAAGGGGACCACACAAAGTTGGTTCAGTAAATGAACAGGGGTATGGACAGCCGAATAAAAGGAATAAAAAGTATATAACAGCGTTCATTCCACTACACTGCTCCCCCTTAACCACAAGCTAGCATATACAGTCTGATCCTTAACGGACTGGCTTGGGGATGTTCGGGGAGTACTCACGGATCACTTTTCCAGTTCAGTTTGTCGAGATAACCCGTCGGCATTGCCATCGTTTCCCGGGACGGTACTGGATAGTAAAGTCATACCAATGGGTTATGATCCATGAGTAGTGTGAACTGCTGTCCATACAAGTAGGGTTAAAGCTTCTTTGGGCCCCCACAGCAGCCAGGCATTATTTCTCTATGGCGGAGTAGCTCACCTCCTTGGGTTGAAGTTTCCTGCTCAAGTAAGCTACAGGGTGCTCTCCGCCATGTTCTCCTACCTGAGTTTTGATATGGGGGGTTGGCCACTGTGCTACGGCCTCCACTTTGGCTGGTTCGGGTTTCTGTTTCCCACCCCCCCCCGTGTCCCAAGTACTTAACATCCGCCATCCCAATGTGGAGTTTGCTCGGCTTGCGGGTCAAGCCGGCCTCTCTAATCCGGTCTAGCACCCAAACGCTCCTCCCAAGTCTCGCTAAAAATCATGATGTCATCCAAGTATGCACATGCATAATCTTGGAAGCCATCGAGTAGCTGGTCCACCATATGCTGGAATGTGGCTGGGGCAGTTTTCATCCCATATAGCATGACCTTAAATTGGTACAGGCCAAACGAGGTGACAAAGGCTGACTTGGGAATAGCATCTGGTCTAAAATCTAAGAGCTCATCTATCCTGGGCATTGTCACGGGTGGCGGTACGGAGACCGGGACCCCTGTGTGCCTGATGATGTAAGGCGTCAACCTCGTGGAAATGAACAAATCAGGGCCTGGTGCAGGGTTACCACACGCCCCCTGGTGTTGAGCCTCAGGGTTTGTGCAGCCACATACCAGGGCCCTGATGCAGCTTCTGCAGATCCCAGGAACTAGGAGAAGACATGCAGACCATCCAGGATTTGGATAGGGAGGCTCTACAGCAGGTATGTATCTAGTACTAGAAACAAGGCAAGACTAGAACAGGCACCAAACAAGATAAGACAAGACTAGACGAACCCAGAACCAGAGAAGAACAGAAAACAGAACCCAGAACATGTACATAAGACATGAGGGAAACCAGACCAAGACATGGACGGGACAAGCCTGTACATGAACTGGGAAGACAAAATAAAACAAGACAAGAGATACAAGGCAAAACAAGAGGAGACATAACTAAGTACTAATATGTGTAATAAACATTGGAGATTTAGACATACATAATGGCTAACATGTATGCAGCCCACCACTGCGCCAAAGTACTCCAATTACGGTGGGTCCTTACTGCCTAGATATGCATGACTAAATAAACAATAATAAAACACACACAGCACTTATCTGCAAATGAATGAGCAGAGGAAATGAAACCACTTCCTGCAGGGCTGGACTGAAGCAAAAAGGATTAATGGCAAAGGAACGGGTGTGGCAACAAAAAACAAACATTTAAAAGGAATCCAAGAGACTGGGAATTCCGCGAACGGAATACAGGAATGAACCCAGAAAAACTAAGCATAAAGAAAACCAGACATAGAATAGAAAACCAGAAAAAAAACCAAAAACTAAACAAGAATTGCAAAAAGAGTACTGGATACCAGAAGCCATCGCCAGAAATGTTTATGGCCTAACAATATATCTCATGTTTCAAGTAAATGAAATCCATTTATTTACAAAATAAAATAATGCAAAGTGCATTACTGTTGCTGAATGGACCTTGGGACTTTAACATTATTCCTGCTATGGGCTGTCCGTATCTTTCCCCCCAGTTATGCCTTATTTTTGGTGCTTACCATCCATGTGTGGGACAGATCCCCTTGTCCTTGGATCATCTTATTGTTTTTCCTGTTCGCCTGGCTGTTTGGCAAATACCATCTTTAGCCACGAACAGAGACAGCGGTGTTTGGTCGAGTGTATGGAACCAAAAGCGGATACTCGATGGCGCGAACACTGCTGGGACTTCCACCTTCAGTTATGTTTGTGGGGATTCAGATGAACAGAGTGGCGTTCGGGGGAGCAAAATTCTGAACAAGATACATAGCAAGACCATACGCATGAACAGTTTATACATGGGTTTTGATATATTGTATGCTCCCAAAAGAGAACGACCGCACGGCCTGATTTCATGGAACCTCTTTGGGCAGGCGCCTCATGTGCGATCAGTCTAAACTATACCCAGGTGGCATTTTGGCTGCGTTTGTGGGATCTGAGCACTTTTCAGATATGTTAGGCGCTCAGATCCAGGCTATCCGGAGATATATCACTTAAGGGGATATCTTGTGGGTAACTGTATGTTTTGGGGTATTATTATTGCACATGTTCTGGACATGAGAATTAATGTAATATGTTGTGTACTTTGTCTCAGTCTACTCTCAGGTCCATTGGGGAATGCCCCTGGAATGTGTATTTGGAAACCCCTTGCCTGGGGACTCACATAAAAGGCTGTGTGTCGGGGGGCGGGGCCGGGCCGCCAAGCTGAGCGGTCGCAGGACAGCTCGGCTCCTGCAAACAGGGTCACAAATAGCCTACAAATCGAGACTTTTGGGGAGAATTACCGGCGAATTACTGCGACCCTCGATGAAATCGGGCTGCCTGAGCTGAGGAGAGGCTTGCTCTCGAAGTTTTAGTCCCTTGGAGGATGGGGCCCGCTGCAACAGGCAGGACCTATGCTGGCGGTGAGTGAAGCGGACGGCCGCCGCAACGCTATCCTGCCCGACGGAGCCCGACACGCGTGGAAAGCCTGCGGACCCGGTCCTGTTCCCCCCCCCCCCACTAGACCGGGGGGGTGATCCCGGTCCAAGCTAAGCCAAGCCAGGCTAAACAGCTCTCTGTGAAGCCGCCGACATGTAGCCTGAGACCCACACACAAGATGGCGGAGACCATGTGCGCAGAACATGCAATCTCGAACACAGGTCTACCGGCAGCCATCACTTACTCTTGCACACGGGGTAATACCAAGCAAAGGCCCACACACCCGGAGATACCCCTGGCATCTGATGCACACCAATTACCACACCTGTGGATATCGCTGTCGAGAGGCCCGCTCACTCTTCATCTGAGCTGGGCGCTCACAGGGAGGAACCCCCCCCCCCACAGCCTGCCATAAACCCAGGGAGAAGCTTGGGATCCGGCGGAACCCTGGGCCCACGGACCTGATGATGGGTGCAATGGCAAAGGGCGCGAGCACCTATACAGGCCTCAGGCCGAAGACAAGCGGCCCTTGGACGCAGAGAAGCCACCACAGGGAACATGGCGTTGTAACACCCGCCCACAGCGACCGCCAGAGGAACCGGGGTACCGAACATGCTTATCACCCAGTCTGACTTCACACAGAAGCAACAGCAACACTCCACCTGTATCTGCCGATACATACTTACATAATTAAGCATTCATAACTCCAGACCCACTCCTCTGTCCCCCTCATAAGCGCAGTAAATCCAGACCCCAGCGGCGACCGAGCTTGGGTCAAGAGGACGCAGGCCTGCATACCAGCCTAGGACTGGGGAGTCACCCTCACCTTCACCCATACTGCGGCGAGGTACAGAAGCCCAGCAACGGACACGCACCGCACACACACCTGCAGGCTGGCACCGAAAACCCGCATGCCAGGAACCGGCATGGGTTGAAGGGGACTGGTTTGTGGACACATAATACCTTTTCTTTTTATCTTTCACTGCAAGGACTCTCTCCAGTCCACGCACTGGTTAGCCAGAATATGCCATCCCTCACTGGTAATGAAAGGGATATTACACAGAAGCTTGCTACCACTTATGTCTCCCTACTTACTGCATGGTATACTATTATCTATGTTGAAGTGTTCTATGTTAACGTGATCTCATATATTTGCATGTCTCTAACTCAAATGTAACCTTATCGTTTTAATTTTACCCTGTCTCCCGCTACCTAGCATGTACAGCTCCTACTTAGTGGCTGTTCAGAGAGCATATTATCTGCTAATCGCATAATGTCATACCTGCTAGCCGAACAAGCATGATTAGATAGGCATGCGGTAATAAGCTACTGCCATGTCATATTTATAACGCATAAGCCTTGATTCTTCTGACATATAACTGTCTTAACTTATGTGATGTTTCGCCTATGGTTCTTCACATTATTATTTTTACTACTATGACCTCACATACTACTTATTAACTATGTGCCTAAGCTTTGCATAGTCCACTGTTACCCTAATAGTCTATCAGAATAGGCATTGATACTAGCTACAACACGCTTTTGTTACACGACACATTAACACAATTTAAAAAATGAAGCATCATCACTCAGGAAATGTAATTTTTCAAGCTAACGATGTACTTACCCTTTAATGTAATCCGTTTTTGCATTTCCCTTTCTTTGTTTCTGTACCCCATCTAATATGCTTCAATAAAAGAAAGATTGACAAAAAAAAAAAAATAGGCTGTGTGTGGCTCCATTAAAACCAGTTACACCCCCAGAGCTGAGTGTCGCCCAGTTGCTGGGGAGGAGATGGGAGATTCCTAGATTATTTTACTGTGTTTGGCTGTTCCCTTAGAGTGTTTTACTTGTTCCAGAGCATATTTTGGAGTGACCAGCGGAGAAACATCCCTGCTAGAACTAAAGCTCCGCTACAATTACAATGAGGACATTCGGTACATTATTTTCTCAACATCACCATATTCAAAATAAAACATGTAATATGAATTTATTTTCTAAAGCATAACCTTTACCATTATGCAAATATTTTTCTGTATAAATCAGCAATCAGAAAACAGAAGTCAAAATTTACTTTTTGGGATTTTGCACTTCAGAAATTTAAGCATAAATTACAGTTTTTTCCTTTCATCAAGTGCACATATATGACCATGATATTTTTCCAGCAGAGTCTGTTATTTCCAGAAACAAGATTTGATTGTGAATATGCAATCATATGCAATTATCCCGAAAGTTAGGAAATAAGAAACAACCTCATTAAAAAAAAAAAAAAAAAACAATAAAAAAAAAACCAGAACTAGTATTTTTTTTATAAAATGTGCAGTAATGAATAGTGTTCTTTTTGTTTTGAATATGTTCACCTTTCCAATACACCAGGCTGTAAATTTATGCACATATATATTATTCAACTAAAATCAGATGATAAAAATAGAAAGTACAATCCAGTCTGTCCTACTACCATTGTTACCTTGAGTCAGTACCAGAGCTTACCTAACAACTATTGATTAGTGTAATTCTTGCCGTCCTATGGTTATAATAGAAGAAAAAGGGCCGAACAATACACCCTTAATAATAATAATAATAATAATAATAATAATAATAAATACTACTATTTTCAAGTCACTGAAATTGCAATGGAAATGATCTGATCTCATAGAACCCCTGTCACATGCCATTTCACAGTCGCGTGCCATGATTTCACAAGAGATGGAGAAGAAAAGGGGCCTATCACATAATAGTGACTGATTACATAAAAATATGACACCTCTCATTTAAAAAAGGAATCAATTCTAATAAATTATAATTTTTTCTAATATGATAGAAAGGAGCGAGGGACTCCAAAAGTGCCTTCACCTTATATTACATCACTGTTAAGTTTCACAATTGCTATAATGGGCATCTGGAAATTGTGATCTAATTAGACCTTAATTTGGAAAGAAAGGGCGGTATCTGGTGGTCACACATGGGTAATCTTGTCTTTTTGGCAGGCTTAAAGAAATACTACAGCATTAGGAATACACGTATTCTTACAGCTAAAGTGTTCCCCTCATTACCAGAACTACCGCAGGTGCAGCCGCTGTAACTGCACCAGGGCCCATGGGCTGAGGGTCCCATTGGGTTGCCCATGCATTCAGGGCCACCAAATGGTAATAGGTCTCTCTCATAATGGTAGCCTTTGTGGAGGTGAAACTTGGTCAGTTTTTCCCAGTTAACACAGAGCTATGCAGGAGATCAACCAGCAGACTAGACCCTAGGGAAATAACCCTCCTGTACCTAAAAAGCAGGAAACAGGAGGATAGTAAAAAATGTTTTAAAGTTTGTGTGTCTGTATGTGCATCTGTGTACTGCATGTGCATCTGTATATGTATCTGCATGTTTGTCTGTCTATTCCTGAAAAACAGTCACTTTAAGATGACATATTTTTCAACACTGTTTATTGGAGGAAGATAGTATGTGTGGGTGTTACCCGAATGCACGTGTATGGCCATATCCAGTCTGGTCAGCAGCGGGAAAGTCTGCCGGAAGCAATGTTGCGCTCGCCTCGGTAACATCCGTAACTGTGATCAGAGCCATTATTCGGTTTGCACATGCGTTGCGTTGGTGGCAAGGGGTAGAGTCCAATTCGCGCATGTGCAGTGGCCAGAGTAACTGTGCATGCATTGGTGTAAAAAGTCATCTCCAATTTTAACATTTTGCGCAACCGTAGCGATAGTGCATGCATCAGTCCAAGTACTATAATTTGCTCATGTGCGGCAAACCTTCTAGGCTGCACATGTGTCTAGGGCGCATTATCAACTCCAATCTCAATGAGTATACAGGGCAGAAATATAAAAAAACTCCATATTAAAATCGGGAAAAGGATAACATTTTCAGCACATAAGGGATAAAATAGAAAGAAAAAAAAAACTGCATGTTATATACACAATAATGTATCTGATTAAGATCCTTATAACAAAAACATACATGTATACAGTAATAGAACATTGGCGGCTGCACATAAGGAATAAAATAGAAAAAAAAAAAACAGATGTTATATATGTTCCTTATAATAAAAACATATATGTATGCAGTAATAGCGATATAAAATAGATATCTGTATTGCACAGATGTATTGATAAAACCAATTATATTTAACAAAAAAAATAGGAATAGTAGCAATATAAAAAAAACATCTTTATTGCACACATGGGTTAAACTAAAAAAAAAAAAAAAAACAGAGGGAAAGGAAGAAACTAAAACCATTGACCTAGTGCAGGCATAGATTCACACTGTTATAATAAAAATAACTACCATATATACTCGAGTATAAGCCGACCCGAATATAAGCCGAGGCCCCTAATTTTACCCCAAAAAACTGGGAAAACTTATTGACTCGAGTATAAGACTAGGGTGGGAAATGCAGCAGCTACTGGTAAATTTCTAAATCAAATTAGATCCTAAAAAAATTTTATTAATTGAATATTTATTTACAGTGTGTGTATATAATGAATGCAGTGTGTGCGTATGAATGCAGTGTGTGTGTGTATGAGTGCAGTGTGAGTGCAGTGTGTGTGTATGAGTGCAGTGTGTGTATGAGTGCAGTGTGTGTGAGTGCAGTGTGTGTATATGAATGAAGTGCGAGTGTGTGTGATGCAGTGTGTGTGTGATGCAGTGTGTGCGTATGAGTGCAGTGTGTATGAGTGCAGTGTGTGTGTATGAGTGCAGTGTGTGTGTATGAGTGCAGTGTGAGTGCAGTGTTTGTGTATGAGTGCAGTGTGTGTGTATGAGTGCAGTGTGAGTGCAGTGTTTGTGTATGAGTGCAGTGTGTTTGTGTATGAGTGCAGTGTGTTTGTGTATGAGTGCAGTGTGTTTGTGTATGAATGCAGTGTGTTTGTGTATGAGTGCAGTGTGTGTATGAGTGCAGTGTGTGTATGAGTGCAGTGTGTGTGAGTGCAGTGTGTGTATATGAATGAAGTGTGAGTGTGTGTGATGCAGTGTGTGTGTGATGCAGTGTGTGTTTGTGTATGTGTTGGTGGGGGTGGGAATTTTGATTGTTATATTATTAATTATTTTATTAATTATTATTTTATTTTTTAACCCCTTAAGACCGCAGCCAAATGTACAATTTGTGAACGAAACAAAATGTAAACAAAACCTGGCATTTGCGCTATATATCTGTCCAACCGTAATTCACCTCTTTCATATTAAATGCACCCCCCCTTATTATATATCATTTTATTCAGGAGAAACAGGGCTTTCATTTAATATCAAATATTTAGCTATGGAACATAATTTAATATGAAAAAAATGGGAGAAAATACGATTTATTTTATTTTTTTAGTTCTACATTACATTTTAACTGTCAATGTCATAATACTGTTTGCTTTTACTGCAATAAAATACACATATTTGTATTCAGCAAAGTCTCACGTGTAAAACAGTACCCCCTATGTACAGGTTTTATGGTGTTTTGGGAAGTTACAGGGTCAAATACAGCGTGTTACATTTGAAATTGAAATTCGCCAGATTGGTTACGTTGCCTTTGAGACTGTATAGTAGCCCAGGAAATAAATTTACACCCATAATGGCATACCATTTGCAATAGTAGACGACCCAAGGTATTGCAAATGGGGTATGTCCAGTCTTTTTTAGTAGCCATTTGGTCACAAACACTGGCCAAAGTTAGCGTTAGTATTTGTTTGTGTGTGAAAAATGCAAAAAACGCCAATTTTGGCCAGTGTTTGTGACTAAGTGGCTACTAAAAAAGACTGGACATACCCCATTTGCAATACCGTGGGTTGTCTACTATTGCAAATAGTATGCCATCATAGGGGTAATTTTCATTCTTGGGCTACCATAGGGTCATAAAGGCAACGTAAGCAATCTGGCGAATTTTAAAGTGAAAAAAATGAAACACAAGCCTTATATTTGATGCTGTAATGTTTGAAAACACCATAAAACCTGTACATGAGGGGTACTGTTGTACTCGGGAGACTTCGCTGAACACAAATATTTGTGTTTCAAAACAGTAAAAAGTATTGCAGCAATAATATCGTCCGTGTAAGTGCTGTTTGTGCGTGAAAAATGCAAAAAACTTCACTTTTACTGGCGATATCATCGTTGTAATACATTTTACTGTTTTGAAACACTAATATTTGTGTTCAGCGAAGTCTCCCGAGTAAAACAGTACCCCCCATGTACAGGTTTTATGGTGTCTTGGAAGGTTATAGAGTTAAATATAGTGCTAGCAAATTAAATTCCCTATACTTTCGGCATGGGTTGTCAGGCAGGTCCCGCTAATTGTAATTAATTAGGATACCTAATTATGTAAAATTATTACATAAATATATGTGTAAAATTAATATATATATATATATACATATGTGTATATGTGTATATGTGTATATATATATATATATATAATTTTTTTAAAATATTTTTATTTAATATATAGTATATATATTAGGTATATATATAGTGATATATACGTATATATTTATGTATATAGATATATATATTATTTCGTTCTACGAGTATTTTGATATAAATATATATATATATATTAATAGCACGATACAGTTAGAACAAAATAAAACACATCTATATATTTTATAATATTTTATTTGTAATTATTTTTTTAATTTTATTTTTTTACGTATTTACATATTTTTTTACATTTTTTATAAATATATATATAACAATAATTATATATATATTTAATCAGTATCAGTCTACGTGTAATTTGATATTAATATATATATATATATATATATATATATATATATATATATATATATATATAATTACATATATATTAATATTAAAATCACCTAGACAGTGTATGTGTGTGTGTGTATATGTGTATATATATACTTAGATCATATATATATATATATATATATATGTAATATATATTAGATCATATATATATATATATGTAATATATATATATATATATATATATATATATATATATATATATATATATATATATATGATCTAAGTATATATATATTTTTTTACACTTATTTTATTTTTACACTTATTTTAATTTGATTTTCAGCCTGATTTCAGACTGTCATTACAGTTAGTCCCCCTGCTGGCAATACAGAAGCCAGCTATCCTGGCCATGTGATTGTGAATAAAAACCGGAGGGCGTACATTTACATCCTGCGGCGTTTAGAGAAGCTTTTAAAAGGACGTAAATGTACGCCCTCCGGACTTAAAGGGTTAATATTATTATTATTTTTTTATTTTTTCGTCCCCCTGTTATAGAATTATTAAAACCCTTATTAAATTTCCCATTAACTCCAGTAACTTCTTATATGACAGATTTTCCTAACAGCATTTAGAATATTAGAAAGAGAATGTATTTTCTAGAAGGATATGAGCAACACCGGAATTGGCAAGTTCCTGTAGTATGAAACATTGTATGCCATAATTAGATCATGAGAACTGTACTAATGAAATGTCCATTCACTAAAAAGCCTTGAACCTGACCTCGAATCGAACAGCACTAACTACTCAAAATGGCGCCTAAAGCCCCCCTCCCATCGAGTAAAGCCTCGTGCTAGCAAAATGGCGTCTGAGCCATCGTGTCCACTCTCGTGTCCAAGATGACGTCACCTCTCGGTGGGAGGACATTTAGCCGGCCACTTAGTACTTAAGCCAATTAATAATATTGATGGGTGGGTATTGACATAGCCACTTAACACCTAACCCAATTAATGATGTTTATTTGTTGTTATCTTGATATTCTATGATGATGTAATATTGCCTTTATAAGGGTCTGCGAACCCGCTTTTTAAGCAGATGCCATTAAATTTTCTCGAAGTTCTTTTAACCTGAACTCCGTGTGTCAGTGTGAATTTACTTCTGCGTATACGCAATTTAATCATCTCTAATTTGGACAGAAACAGATAGTCATTCAAACTTATTTGTTTGCTTAAAAGAATCTATATCAATTTGGCGCATCCAACGTGGGGCCCCGGGTTATGGCCTTTGGCCGGTTAGCCGTCCCAGAAGACGCTGGATGGAGGAATCCTGGGGGAAGGAAAGGAGACTGATCACCTCCCAGTACACGGTAGAGACTGCTGCAGAGCCTAGCTGGTATGTTCCAGCCCCTTTGATTGACCCGTCCTAGTGTCTGCGACTGCTACCGGAAGGACATCAAAGTCAGGTAATAACTTTCCCGGGGCCTTATTGATACCCACCTGTTTACCTGCATGTTGACTATTACCTGGGTGTGTTTGCCTTGTTTTGTTTTTAGCTTAGTGCCCGGGTAGAGTGAATGCCTGTTTACCCCTTTTAGGAGCCACGTGGCTGTGGCTGTAAGGAAAAAGGGGGGTGGACCTGTGGAAGTTTTCCTGGGGGTCTTCTTTTGCCTGTTTGCCCTTTTTAGGTGTCACGTGGCTGTGGCAGTAAGGAAAAAAGGGAGAGGGATCTGTGGAGGTTTGTGTAGACTCATAGCTTCCTGGGGGTTCCTTTGGTGTCACTTTGATAGCCTAGCTAGCCTCATTGTGCACATTGCTCTGCTTGCAGAGAGGTGGTACCCTCCAGCCTCGAGCGCTGAGGCTGGTGGCATTCCAATTATTCTTTATTTGTGGTGCGTGGATTCGGGCAGGCATTGCTGTCTCCATCACCACGTGGTAGTGAGACTTACGGGTGGGTCTGTAGGGGCACTACGGGAGTGAGGGAAGTGGTGGTCACGGGTACCGGACCACTGTAATGGGGAGGCGTACAGAACTCGGGCCGGTGTTAGCTGTTTTCCGTCGCCGCTGGTAGTGAGACTTACGAAAGTCGTTCTCCGAGCGGGGACACTACGAGGTTGAGGGAGGTGGCTTTGGCCACATGAGTAAAGGAAAGGGATTACTGTTGAATTTATTTGAACTGTGATGCATGCATTGTATTTTTAATTGAAATGTTGTCTTAATTGGGAGTCATTCAAACTCCTGTGTCTATCTCTACTTTCACTTTTTACTTTTACTCTACTTCCTGTGTTATTTACACTTTCCCCTCCTATTTCTCTTTGTGAGAGAAGTGATTGGTCACACACTTCTCACCTCGCTCCAATCCGTGGCTACCTCGGGTAGGCGGAATAAGTGACTAGTCTACGTTTTGGGAAGACGTACGTAGGGACCCACCCTTACGTAGCAGTCGAGCTTTGTAGACACTCTGTTTCTCTCTCTTCCTCTATATCTGGGACGCCTTTTATAGGGGGAATGGGACAGGGGTTAGATAAGCCCAGTAAGGGCTGGTTAGCGTGTGATCTAGTTGAAGACAGAGAGGGTGGAGAGATGGTTAAGAGAGTTGAAAAGATTGCTAAAGTGTGTGGAATTGCTGTACCTTCATGTGGTAGATTACAGCCAGAGAGCTGGCGCAGATTACTGACAGAGAAGAAAGGCAAGCTTACAGATAATGATTTGCTTCGTACAGCAGAAGCCTGGTACAGAGTAGCAAGAGCTATTCAGCAGGAAGGTTGGATTGAGGAAGAAATTGATCACAAAGGTTTGAAACTGTATGTATATCATAATAATTATGTTGCTGGGGGATTCCCTCAGCCAGCGCCCCAAAATGGCACCCAGGGGATGTCCATTCCCAAGGTTCAGTCAGCAATGAGTGACATTCAGCTGACCATGATCCCCACCCCTAACCCTCCCATCACCCATCCCGTCATCGCCCCTGTTTACCCAGTCCTGAATTCTGATGGATCTTTATTCTCCCCCCCATCATCCTTACAACTATCATCACCCTCATCCATCCCTACACTATCTTCCCTGCCTAATCCAGCTATTCCATCCGTCATTCCTTCCCTACGCTCTCTCTCCGTCTATAACCCTACCCTCCCACTTGCACCCTCCGCCACTACCTCTCTTAACCCTAACGTAGCTTCCTTCCACGCCCCCAATATGGCGGCCCCCAGTAATCTGGCACCCCTAATGCAAGTACTTCCTAGTGATTTCTCACCTCGAACTCATGACCCACTGTCTACACCGGCATCCGGGATTCCCACATATCCCCCGGTCCTGACACCTCAAGCGGCTCCGCTTCCCAAAGGGGTCCAGGTCACATACGAAGATGAATTTGAAGAGGTTGGCTCTCATGGTTACCATGTCTCACCGGATGCCATAGAGCCCCAGCCTCGCTGTTCCCTCGATGATCCTTTCGGACATATGGGCCGGGGAGAGCAGGCTCCTCCTAAATATGTTTCTTTTAATCCCACTCAGGCTAGTGCTTTGATGAAATCACTCCCTGACCCAGAAAAGCAACCAATGCCTTTTTACCGAGGTATAGTTCAGATACAAAAGACCTATTCCGCCGCATGGCGTGATTTACTAAGCATTTGTGCCATTAAGGCCGGAGATGCTTACTGGCCTAGCATAGCCCGCCACCTCAGCACAAATTTGCTTGAGACTGATACTGATTACTCTTCAGGAATAGCATTCTGCAACCAGCTAAAGGACTGGGCTAAGGATAAACTTGCAGATCAGGCTGCTGGCCTTACTGATATAGTACAGGAAAAAGGAGAATCAGTGGAAAGGTTCCATGCAAGACTGTTTCAAGTGTTCTCAGATTTGGGATTTGATCTTACTAATAAGATTCATTCTCAAATGCTGTCCGGTGCCTTTGTCCTAGGCATCAAAGACTCTATACGCAAGGGGATCATTGCTGCACGCCCTGAATATAGAGTTGTTCCTCTGAATAAATTAGTCCTGGTGGCTAAGGGACTAGAATCTGCTCAGAATCCAAGAAAGCCCAATTCAGCTCCCCTTATGGTGTCCCGTCCTGGCACTGTTCCCAGAGGAACCAGACCCGAAGATGGATTCTGCTTCAATTGCCATGCAAAAGGGCACTTCAAGAATGAGTGCCCAGAACCCAAGAAAGTGACCAAGTCTGCTCCTGCCCCAAGACCCCAAAAGCCCTTCCACATGTTGAGGAGCCAGAAGATTAGGAAATTGGCAAGCCTGTGTCATTAACCCCTGTCATGGCAGTGTCTTCAGGGGATCAGGGGGGGCCACTTGCCACTGTGACCCTACCCATTTAAGGACAACCTACTACATTTCTTGTTGACACAGGTGCAGCCCGAAGTGTTCTGCGAGAACAAGACCTGTCAGACCCATCATTTCTGTCAAAAATTGATGTCTCTTGTGTAGGAGTGGATGGCCTACCAAGACAAAGTCCTTTAACAACTCCCTTACGGGTTGGCAACTATCCTAGCTTGCTTGCTCGTTTTGTGGTGTCTTCCACATGCCCCATTAACCTGTAACGCGCTGATGTTCTTTCACGCCTGCAGGCATCTATCATCTTCACTGCAGATGGACAAGTAGAATTATCTATCCCTCTATCTGTTTCTGACACCTCAGCCTTGTGCTCCCTGCCTCTGTTGCTCCATTTAGAACAACCCCATGGGGATGCAAAGGAACTGAGGTCTAATTTCCCTGATTCACTAAAGACAGATGTTCCTGCAAAACTGTGGTCCTCAGGCCCAGAGGACATAGGTCACCTAAAAGTCCCACCTGTGATAGTAAAACTCATTCCAGGAGCAAAGTTACCAAGGAAATCAAAGTACCCTTTGAAACCAGCGCAAGCTGCAGCTATCACAATTCAAATCCAAGCACTCCTGAAGAAGGGTGCTCTTGTCAAATGTGAATCACCATGCAACACCCCGTTGTTTCCTGTGAAGAAAAAGACACCCAAAGGAGAACCAGAGAAGTACAGAATGGTCCAGGATCTCCGTGCAGTGAATGAAGCAACAGTCCTGGACACCCCTATTGTGCCAAACCCACACACTCTGCTCTCTGGAGTTCCACCTTCTGCAAAGTACTTCACAGTCATTGATCTAGCCAATGCCTTCTTCAGTGTACCTCTGGATCCAATCTGTCAATACCTGTTTGCCTTCACACATGAAAAACAACAGTATACATGGACTGTCATGCCCCAAGGGGCACAAAATTCACCAAGTCAATTTGCGAAGGCCATGTGTTCTATTCTTGATCCATGGCAATCTGAACATCCAGAGGTCGTCCTGCTCCAATATGTAGATGATTTGCTGCTCTGTGGAGATGACATACCCAAAACAGAAGAATGCTCAATTAATCTCCTTTGCTATTTAGCAGAACAAGGTTGTAAAGCTTCACTTCTCAAGCTTCAATTATGTCAACCTACTGTTATCTTCCTTGGCCATTGTCTATCTCGGGGTACTAGACATCTCACCCGTGACCGAGTTAGAGCAGTACTGGATATTCCACCCCCAAGGACCTCAAAGTCTCTACATGCCTTCCTAGGCCTCATTTCTTACTGCCGAGCATGGATCCCAGAAGCTTCTCTGCTCATGCAACCACTCTATGATGCCCTCAAGTCAGACCCATTCTGCTTGACCATAGAAGCCCATGACAACTTCTGTATCCTAAAACGTGCTATTGCTTCTGCTCCTGCCCTTGGCCTACCAGATTATACCAAACCATTCAAGTTATTTGTCTCTGAAAGACAAGGCCATGCTACAGGAGTTCTTACCCAAGCACATGAATCTAGAGGCCGACAAAGGCCTATTGGATTTTTCTCCTGCCAACTGGATATTGTGGCCAGAGGAAACCCCTCTTGCCTTCGGGCCGTTTTTGCAGCCAGGGAACTAATTGAAAGAACTGCAGACCTGGTCCTTGGCCACCCTCTAGTTGTTTTGGCCCCTCATGACATTTCTGCCATAATCAACCAAGTCCAACTCAAGCATGTCTCTCCTGCCAGACACCTCCGTCTTCAATGTCATCTCCTGTTACCTGACAACATCACTCTCCAGAGATGTCAGGTTCTCAATCCGTCCACTCTTCTCCCACTTCCTGAGGGGGGTATATACTATGGATTTATCATGGATGAAACCTACATTTTCCTTCTTGCTGGCACCATCAAGAAAATGCATCCCAATTTATCTTTTCATGACGGACTGGCACCTCTTTGCGATGGAGCAGGATATGCCTTCTGTACCATGTGGTACAAGCCAAACATCACTCCTGAACCCTGCTATGAAGATGAGCTCTATCATCTGGTCGTGGTGAAACTTACTTCACAAGACTTCGACTGTGACTCTGAAGGCAACAGTATGGTCTTGATTAATCTACCTCCAGAACTCAAACATTTGTATCATCATTGGGACATTGCCATTCCACATGTCCCTGTTACCAAGTTAAAAACAAGATCATGGAATGATCTTGGGCCCATGGCAACATATGGGCCACCATGAATGAATCACAGCTACAGGAAAATGGCGTTGTCAAATACCCAGTAACTGACCATCTAGAGGCATGGCCACGCCACTTCCTGGAAAATGAATTTCAAGATCTGGTCATAGTAAATGACTATGACCCAGAGACACCCCATGACTGTTTTGAACAGATGAAAATGGAAACAACACATCTACCAACCGTGCATGAGGATCCACTAGTAGATCCTGATCTCACTCTGTTTGTGGACGGTTCAAGGTATGCTGATGAAGAATGAAAATACCACACAGGATATGCCGTAACCACAACAGATGAAATTATCAAGTCATCATCTTTACCACCAACAATGTCTGCACAAGAAGCCGAATTGCAAGCCCTGACTTCAGCGTGCAAAATCTCTGAAGGAAAGCGCGCCAACATCTACACAGATTCAAGATATGCACTGGGCGTGGCTCATGACTTCGGATTAATTTGGAAAACAAGAGGATTTCTTACCACTGCCGGTACACCAGTCAAACACAGTTCTGCAATCAAAGAACTAATGGATGCCCTCCTACTCCCAGAAGAAGTGGCCATTTTGAAGGTAAAGGCACACGGGAAATTGGATACAGATGAAGCAAAGGGCAACCATTTAGCTGATCAGGCTGCTAAGCAAGTGGCAAGAGAATTGCAGGAAGTGGATGAAGGAGTGTCCGGACACGAAGAAATTCCTTTTTTTACTTTACAGACTCTTCCTACTGACCTAAGAATCCTACGGGAACAGCAAGCTACAGTTGCCCCTGAGGAAATACAGAAATGGAAGAAGAAAGGAGCAGTTCTAGAAGATGGAGTATATTACAACAATCTTAGATTCTGCCTCCCTAAGAATTTATATCCAGCAGTAGTCCAATGGGCACATGGACCTGCACATCTGTCAAAAGACCTAATGGCCGCCCTCATACAGAATTATTATGAAGCACCTGGAATTACTACACTGATCAACAACTTTTGCAAGGCCTGTGTCATTTGCGCAAAGTGCAACCCAGGGAAACCAACCAAAGTACCCTTGAAACACCTGGCCAAACCTATGCACCCATTCCAGAGAATTCAGATTGACCACATACAGATGCCAAAGAGTGGTCCCCATGAATATGCACTAGTAATAGTGGATATGTTTTCAGGCTGGCCAGAAGCCTATCCAGTAGCCAATATCACTGCCAAGACAACAGCAAAGCGTCTACTCGTAGACATTGTATGTAGATTTGGACTCCCAGAAGTTATTGAGAGTGACCAGGGCCCAGCCTTTACAGCAACAGTGACTAAAGAAATTTGGACTGCTCTGGGGGTGACCCTAGCTTTCCACACCCCTTACCACCCACAAAGCAGTGGCAAAGTGGAGCGCATGAATGGTACCCTAAAAGCTAGAATGTTAAAAATGTCACAAGAAACAAAGATGCCCTGGCCAGAAAGCTTGTCAATAGCTCTATTCAGCGTCAGACACACACCTAGAGGGAAGCATTCATTATCCCCACATGAGATTTTATTTGGGACTGCACCCAGACTAGGTTGCTATTACCCACAACAGCTACAGCTTCAAACTGATGTTTTGGTAGATTATGTAACTGAACTTGCAAGTGCTTTGAACAAAATACATGCCCAAGTTTTCTCTTCAAATCCAGATCCCGATTTTGATACGGGTACCCACAGCCTGCTTCCCGGTGATTGGGTCCTGGTCAAGAAATTTGTGCGGAAACACACCCTGGAACCAAGATTTGACGGACCATTCCAAGTTCTCCTGATCACTTCAACCTCCGTCAAGTTGGCTGGCAGGCCACATTGGATCCACGCTTCCCATTGCAAGAAGACTCCTGCCCCAGAGGAAGCAGACACCGCACAACCATGTACCCCTGGTACATTATCACCTTAATTAACCTAATTAAGGCCCAACAAGTAGCCATTACTAAAGATGCCAGTGGGTACACCTTCTGGTACAATTCCTCATGTACCCGTGTGGCTACGTATACTTTTGACTATTGTGACATTGTAGACTGCCCATTCCCGACGTCACAAATTCAAACCATTTATAGAGATATACCTATGTTTGTGTAGTTGACAAACAATGGGGGCATAACTGTAACCATTGGGGGGCTGCAGGGTGGAATGCTGGGCCTGCCTGGGGTTACAAACCCAAAAGGGCCTTGTCTAAAGTAGATGACCATGGTAGATCCCTCCTCCAAAGAATGACTTTGAGGAAGCCTGGAGGAGGTACACCCATAAAATTAATTCTAAACATAGAGCATCCAAGCCCAACGGATGCAGACCAGTATGTAATGGGAATGTATTGGAAGAAAGGTTCCTATAACAAATTGGGGCACTTCTACCTAAAAGATACGTGCCACTCTCCAGAGTGGCAAGGGGCTACCCACATGGTCCCAAACCCATTAAAACCACACATCCAGTCCTTTAAAGACATGATGGCCATTGCTAATCCCACCTTTGAAGATACCATGGCCGCTGAAACAGGTTTTAATGATGTTAATTTATGGTTGGAATGGATTAGATATAATGCCAACAAGCATAACAGAACCGCATGCTATGTGTGTGGTGGTGCCCGGCCTCACCTCGGCACTGTGCCCTTGACTTTGCCATTAGAAATAGAAAATTCCATATTAAGTCTTTTTGCCTACCACTACAATTTAATAGGTCCCTCTGCAAAGCATGGACAGTAGAATACCCCCTCCTAATCAAGGATGTCAAACCCCCAGATGGTGTTACGATCTATAAGGGAAACTACACCTGTTATGCCAATTATGACGGAATTGGTAAGTTCCGCCTACAGAACTGTCCCTATGTACCTATTACAATTCCATACTAGGTCATTAGGGGATATTTACTGGTTGTGTGGGGATTTACAGTTAAGATCCAGAATGGACAAGGAATGGTGGGGGGAGTGTACTCTGGCTAAAGCCATCATGCCCATACATATTATCTCTGACACACACCCTGACATACATGAGTCCATACACACACCAGCTAAGGTCAAGCGCGAAGCCCCAGTAAGAGGCAGTTTTGACCCCCACATTTATATTGATGCCATTGGGGTGCCTAGGGGGGTGCCTAATGAATTTAAGGCAAGAGATGAAGTTGCTGCAGGGTTTGAATCACTTTTTAACAAAGTTACTGCAAACAAGAATTTAAATTGGATTAATTACATTTAGTACAACCAACAACGCTTTGTCAACTACACCAGAGATGCCCTCCAGGGTTTAGCCGAACAATTGCAGGCCACATCCCAGATGTCCTTCCAGAACAGAATGGCCTTAGATATGATTCTAGCTGAGAAGGGGGGCGTATGTAAAATACTGCCCGATACCATGACCTGTTGTACCTACATCCCAGAAAACACAGGTCCTAATGGTAAAGTCACTATGGCCATAGAGAAATTAAATAAGCTCTCTGAAGAGTTAAAAAGGAATTCTGGGGTGAAAGATCCCTGGGAAAGGTGGTTTGGTTGGATGACAGGGTGGCAAAAAGCTTTAATTCACATTGGTATGGCATTACTAATTTTTCTTTTTATTTTCGCTCTTCTCGTTTGTTGTGTCCTCCCCTGTCTGAGAAAATTCCTACAGAAGACTGCAGACCAAGCGGCACCAACTTTTGCACATCTGACAGTTGATGACCAAGATCTCACTTCACCCTGTATACCGCTGCAAACTCTCTCTTTTACTGATAAGGTGCAAGAGTTTTAGGTAGGGAACCAGCTTAGGGACAGCGTCCGTCTTTATGGATAGAAAGTTCCTGACCGTATTGACGGATGAGCTGCAGCCTATTAGGGACAGGAAGGGACAGAATTGCACTTTGCAATAACACCCAGCTAGGGTTTCTGTGCCTTTGGGCTAACACATCTTCTGGTATTAACAAATAAAGTTTATCTTTTTAGTGCCTAACATTTCATAGGGGGGGACTGTTATAGAATTATTAAAACCCTTATTAAATTTCCCATTAACTCCAGTAACTTCTTATATGACAGATTTTCCTAACAGCATTTAGAATATTAGAAAGAGAATGTATTTTCTAGAAGGATATGAGCAACACCGGAATTGTCAAGTTCCTGTAGTATGAAACATTGTATGCCATAGTTAGATCATGAGAACTGTACTAATGAAATGTCCATTCACTAAAAAGCCTTGAACCTGACCTTGAATCTAACAGCACTAACTACTCAAAATTGCGCCTAAAGCCCCCCCTCCCATCGAGTAAAGCCTCGTGCTAGCAAAATGGCATCTGAGCCATCGTGTCCACTCCCGTGTCCAAGATGACGTCACCTCTCGGTGGGAGGACATTTAGCCGGCCACTTAGTACTTAAGCCAATTAATAATATTGATGGGTGGGTATTGACATAGCCACTTAACACCTAACCCAATTAATGATGTTTATTTGTTGTTATCTTGATATTCTATGATGATGTAATATTGCCTTTATAAGGGTCTGCGAACCCGCTTTTTAAGCAGATGCCATAAAATTTTCTCGAAGTTCTTTTAACCTGAACTCCGTGTGTCAGTGTGAACTTACTTCTGCGTATACGCAATTTAATCATCTCTAATTTGGACAGGAACAGATAGTCATTCAAAATTATTTGTTTGCTTAAAAGAATCTATATCACCCCCTCCTTGCTTGCTAGCTGGCCAGGGAGGGGGGCTCTTACTCCCTGGTGGTCCAGTGGCATTGGTAGTTCAGTGGGGGGAAAGGGGGGCTGGCAGGGAGCTGTAACTTACCTGTCCTGCAGCTCCTGTCAGCTCCCTCCTCCTCCGCGCCGTCCGTTCAGCTCTTCTGTCAGCTCACACTGTAAGTCTCGCGAGAACCGCGGTTCTCGCGAGACTTACACTGGGAGCTGACCGAGGTGCTGAACGGACGGCGCGGAGGAGGAGGGAGCTGACAGGAGCTGCAGGACAGGTAAGTTACAGCTCTGACAGCCCCCACAGCCCCTGTCTGTATTATGGCAATGCAAATTGCCATAATACAGACTATTGACTCGAGTATAAGCCGAGTTGGGGTTTTTCAGCACAAAAAATGTGCTGAAAAACTCGGCTTATACTCGAGTATATACGGTATATAAAAAATATATAATTTTAAAATTATATAAATATATATTAATATTATACATAAAATTAAAATAGTTAAATTATTGAAAATGAAATAAATTTTAAACTGCATTGAGTCCATGTGGGTTTAATGTGTAAAGTAATATACCCATTACATTTCTGTTTTGCCCAAGATTTCAATTAGATCTTCACCTCTCCAATTAATTATTGTAGACAGGTGCATTAAGCACCTACTTCTTCACCTTCCATTTAGCTCCAGCTAAGTCTCATTACAGCAGCCTACTGTGAGATCATAATTTTGATCATCTCTACTCCAATCCAATGTTTCTCATATGGGCATATGATGCATAAGTGGTGAATGCTGCACTCCACCAATTGTATGCTTCTAAAGAGAAGCATTATCACAATGCTTTTTTATGAGAAGAATTGGTAATTCTGCGCATAATGAAGACGAACATAAAGAAATGTGATTTATTTTTAAAAGGGTCACTATAGTCACCAGAACAACTACAACCTTATGTAGTTGTTCTGGTCAGTATAATCATTGCCTTCAGGCATTTTCATGCAAACATTGCCCCTAGGGACATCTCATCATCAAAGTGGCAACTCCTCTGATGGCCACTGGAGATGCTTCTAGCTCAGTTTGCACAGTAGGCAGCACTGCCGTTCAGCGTCTCCACTCTCTGCATGGGGACGCTGAAATTTCCTCATAGAGATGCATCTCTATGAAGAAGTGCTGATTGGCCAAAATGGAGTTTGACCCTGCCCCCATCCCGTCTCCTTGTCGATTCTAGCCAATCCAATGCCGACGGACCCACGTGGCGATGGAAATAAAGTGAGTTTTCACCTTTTCTAAGGGGGCTGAGGGAGGTGGGTTTAATACTATGGGGTCAGGTATACAGGTTTGGGTTACTGAACCTATAGTGTTCCTTTAAGTTCTTCAGGAGAAAAAGTTTCTAATAGTGTGTTCTCCTATAAAATATAAACACTACCATTTCTTGCCCTAACGTTTTCTGCTTTAAAAGTGGCAGAATTTAAATTACAAAAAGGTATTCAAAATATTGAGGCAGACAGTTGCATGATGAGGACAGACACTTATTTGTGTATTTATTTATCAACTATTGAAAAATGGAAGGAAACATTACGATTTCTTTTGTAGTATGTCAGAGAAAACATATGCAAATACAAAGTTAGAAGGAGACTGTCATCATCTTGCTCAGGTCAGATAGGAGGCTTTTTGCCCAGAGTTAACAAAAGAGGCTTTATTTGCAGGTTTGACATATCAGCAAGTTAACATAGAATGAAATAGGGAGAAGGGAAGTGAGAGAAATAAACGTTAAGGCAATATGCCCTATAACGATAAACCGGTTTGCAAATAATAAGAAAGCTGGAGATAACAGTATAGGAAGAATAATAAGACCGGTATAAAGAAAAAGGTTTCAGGGTAGAAAAATACCTTGTAAATAAAAGTAACCAGTAATGTCCAGATAGGGGTTATTGTCAGGGTACCTGTTGTCTCTACCTCAGAGGAGGTGAGATACTGAGATTCCGTTCTCTCAGAGGAACTGACTCACTCGTTCCTCGCGGTCATTTCGGCCGTTTTACACGCCGGACGCCTCTGATCCGCCTTCTTTTATGACGCGGCTCTAGTAGCCGACGTCATGACGATTTGCCGTTCCGACCTGTCAATCAGTCCTGAGCTCGAATCAGGACTCGTCGGGGGCGTGATCATCTATCTGGAACCAGGGTATATAATGAGGTTTTGTGTATTGGTTCGTTGCCCTGTCGTGGTTCTAGCTAGTCTAGTCACTCAGCGCTCTTACCTCTGTTGTACTCTTTGGTTCTGATCCGGCTTGTTTATTCTACTCTGCTTACCTCTGTTACCCTTTTGATCCGGCTTGTCTCTCGTTTACCTGCTCTCTCGTTCCCTCGACCTCGGCTTGTCTCTAGACCATTCTTTGCTTACTCCTTACGTTAGTCCGGCCATTCTAAGGTCCGGTATACGTACATTCTACCTGTTTGTATTCTGCGTGTTGGATCCCTGTCCCGATCCTGACATTACGACAGGGCCATGGATCCTGCAGGTACAAACTCTCAGGTCGGTTCTCCTGACTCTAGATTTGAGGCTATGGATCATAGAATGGACCAGATGGCTCTAGCATTGCAAGCCTTACTATCTCGTTCTAGTAACCAATCAGAAGAGATGCGTACTGCTTCCGTCTCCCCTGTAAGTTCAGGCCTAGAGGTAGCCACAGTAGGTGCTTCATCTCGTATAACTCCTCCTGTACGTTATGGTGGCTCCCCGGATACGTGTCGAGGTTTTTTAAACCAGATAGGTATTCATTTCGAATTACAACCCCGCTCCTACCCTACAGATAGGGCGAAGGTTGGATTTATAATCACACTACTCATTGATAAAGCTTTGAGAAGGGCTAATCCTTTGTGGGAGAATGATAATCCGTTAGTCTATAATTATAATGCCTTTGTTACTGCTTTTAGAAGGACTTTTGATCCTCCAGGTAGAAAGGTTAATGCTGCTAGACTACTGTTACGTCTTAGACAACATAACCAAACCCTTGTTGATTATGCCTTAGAGTTCAGATCCCTGGCAGCAGAAGTCAGGTGGAATGAACAGGCTTACATGGACGTATTTCTAAACGGACTATCAGACCAAATTCTAGATGAAGAGACAGAACACTCGAGATAGAACCCGTAGACCTTCCTTTAGACTAGCTCCCACATTCCAAAATACTGAATCTACAACTTTAGCGCTTCCAGAACCTATGCAAATAGGCAATACTCGTCTCTCAGAAGAGGAGAGACAGTACAGGAGAAGGGAAGGGTTGTGCATGTATTGTGGAGCAAGAGGTCACCTACGCCTAAATTGTCCTAACCGCCCGGGAAACGCTCGCACCTAAGTTCCTCCAGAGGACAGGCCTTGGGTGTTTCTATCTTGTCCTCTATACATGACTACAAAGATCATAGGCTTCTACTACCTGTTTCTTTAGTTTGGGAGAAGGGAGTACTTAATACCATGGCGTTGATAGACTCCGGAGCTGCTGAAAGCTTCATTGACCGAACCTTCGTCACTAAACACTCTATCCCATCCCAGCTAAGGGAGACACCCTTGGCCGTTGAGGCCATAGATGGTAGACCATTATCTGAACCTGTTATTTCTCATGAGACCTTACCTCTTAACTTAACTGTTGATATCCTACACGAGGAGGGTATATCTCTTATGCTCATTTCATCCCCTTCTGTTCCCATAGTCTTAGGGTATCCTTGGCTTAAAAGACATAACCCCATTATCGATTGGGAATTGGGTGAAATAATCTCTTGGGGCCAGGGGTGCCGAGACAGGTGCTTACAGAAGGTCTCACCGGTTTGCGTAGCTGACACACTGGTTAATTCTACCCAGTCTTCTGACTTACAAATACCACCCTTATACCTGGATTTAAGGGCAGTCTTTGACAAGAAGAATGCTGACACTCTACCTCCACACAGGTCCTTTGACTGCAAGATCAGACTCTTGCCCGGTACCATGCCTCCGAGGGGCACGGTATATCCTTTATCTACTAAGGAGAACCTAGTCTTAGAGGAATATATTCATGAGAACCTGGACAAGGGATTCATTAGGAGATCCTCCTCCCCTGCCGGGGCCGGGTTCTTTTTTGTGAATAGGAAAGATGGTACATTAAGGCCTTGTATTGATTATCGGGGATTGAATAAAATAACTATTAGAAATGCCTATCCGATCCCTTTGATTACTGAGCTCTTTGATCGTTTAAAGGGCTCCAAAATTTTCACCAAGTTAGATCTCAGAGGGGCGTATAACTTGGTGAGAATCCAACAAGGAGACGAGTGGAAAACAGCTTTCAATACCCGTTACGGGCACTATGAGTACACGGTAATGCCTTTTGGTCTCTGTAATGCACCAGCAGTATTTCAGGATCTGATTAATGAGGTTCTTAGGGAGTTTCAACATGATTGCGTTATCGTATACCTAGATGATATACTTATACATTCTAGTGAGATTGAGACTCATCACAGACAAGTCAGAAGGGTATTGCGCAAACTTCTCCAATTTGCAGTATAATCCATGTTGTAGAAGTGTAGTTTTGACCAGACTCAGATAAACTTCCTTGGGTACGTTATTTCTGGGGACGGGTTTAAGATGGATCCGGTTAAACTCCAGTCTATTTTGGATTGGCCTTTGCCCAGGGGACTCAAGGCCATTCAGAGGTTTATTGGATTTTCTAATTATTATAGGCGCTTCATTAAAGGTTACTCGTCTATTATTGCGCCTATTACTAATATGACTAGACAAGGGGCTGACACTAAGACTTGGTCTACTGAAGCTCTCGTTGCTTTCAAGACACTCAAGGATCGTTTCTCTTCAGCACCAATTTTGGTTCACCCTGACACGTCTTTGCCTTTTCTACTCGAGGTAGACGCCTCGGAGACGGGTATAGGTGCTATCTTGTCTCAAAGATTAGGTGTGGATAAACCATTACATCCTTGTGGGTTTTTTTCCAAAAAATTGTCTGGGCCTGAAAGCAGATATGACATTGGCGACAGGGAACTATTAGCGGTTATTATGGCCTTAAAGGAGTGGAGACATTTATTGGAAGGGACCTTGCACCCTGTTACTATTCTAACGGATCACAAGAACTTGTCTTATATTGGGGAAGCCAAGCGCTTATCCGCCAGGCAAGCTCGTTGGTCCTTATTTCTCACTCATTTCAATTATGTGCTCACCTATAGACCTGGTTCTAAGAACTCTAAGGCCGATGCTTTGTCTCGCCAGCATGAACCTTCTACTGTATCTGAGGCGGTTGTGTCATCTGTAGTTCCCAAGTGCAATATTATCGCCAACACGAATCTCAGGATACACTCTCCGTTGCTTGCCGAGATCATGAAAGTGCAGCACCTGGCTCCCAGACAGGTTCCCGGGGCAAGGCACTTCGTTCCTCCTGAACTTCAACCGGAGCTGTTGCAATGCTTTCACAACAGCAAAGTGGCTGGGCATCCTGGCATACGCAAGACGTGTTCCTTGATTTCTAAAGATTTCTGGTGGCCTTCGTTACGTAAGGATATTAAGGATTTCGTCGGGGCATGTGAGGTCTGTATGAAGACTAAACAACCTCATACGCTTCCTTGTGGGCTCTTGCACCCCTTGGAGATCCCCGAGAGACCATGGTCTTGTCTGGCTATGGATTTCATTGTCGATTTACCTATTTCTAAAAAACAGACTGTTATTCTCACGGTGGTTGACAGGTTTACTAAGATGGCTCATTTCGTACCATTACCTAAACTTCCGTCTTCTCCCGAATTGGCTGAGATATTCGCAAAAGAGATTTTTCGTCTACATGGTATACCCTCCGAAATTGTCTCTGATAGAGGTTCCCAATTTGTTTCCCGTTTTTGGAAGTCCTTTTGTTCGCAATTGGGTATCAAACTGAATTTCTCTACTGCATATCATCCCCAGTCTAACGGAGCTGCTGAACGCACCAACCAAAAGATTGAGCAATATTTGCGCTGTTTTGTTTCCGAACACCAGGATGATTGGGTCGGTCTGATTCCTTGGGCGGAGTTTGCACACAACAATCTCGTTTGTGACTCTACTCGTTCTAGCCCCTTCTTCATGAACTATGGCTTTCATCCTCCTATTCTTCCCTCGGTTTCCTCTTCCCAAGGGGTACCGTCGGTTGATGTCCATGTTGCCAATTTGAAGAGGTTGTGGGATCAGACTCGACAAATTCTCCTTCATAATTCCACGTTGTTCAAACGACACGCAGACAAGCGTAGAAGGGCGGCTCCAGTTTTTATTCCAGGGGAAAGGGTGTGGTTGAGTACCAGAAATATTCGCTTGAAGGTTCCTTCTATGAAATTTGCGCCTCGTTTCATTGGTCCTTACAAGGTTCTGACTCAAATTAATCCCGTTGCGTATCGCCTTGCTCTTCCACCTGGCTTGCGCATCCCCAACTCCTTTCATGTTTCCTTGTTGAAGCCTCTAGTTTGTAACAGGTTTTCCTCCGCTGTACCCTCCCCTCGCTCTGTTCAGGTTGAGGGCCCGGAGGAGTATGAGATCAACTCCATCCTCGATTCTCGAATTTCTCGGGGGAGGTTACAATATCTTGTGGACTGGAAGGGATATGGTCCGGAAGAGAGGTCCTGGGTGGTCCAGGAGGAGGTGCATGCTCCTCGCCTCCGCAGGGCTTTTCATTCCCGGTTTCCGTCTTGTCCCGGTTCCTTCCACCCGGTGGGCGTTTCTGAGAGGGGGGTACTGTCAGGGTACCTGTTGTCTCTACCTCAGAGGAGGTGAGATACTGAGATTCCGTTCTCTCAGAGGAACTGACTCACTCGTTCCTCGCGGTCATTTCGGCCGTTTTACACGCCGGACGCCTCTGATCCGCCTTCTTTTATGACGCGGCTCTAGTAGCCGACGTCATGACGATTTGCCGTTCCGACCTGTCAATCAGTCCTGAGCTCGAATCAGGACTCGTCGGGGGCGTGATCATCTATCTGGAACCAGGGTATATAATGAGGTTTTGTGTATTGGTTCATTGCCCTGTCGTGGTTCTAGCTAGTCTAGTCACTCAGCGCTCTTACCTCTGTTGTACTCTTTGGTTCTGATCCGGCTTGTTTATTCTACTCTGCTTACCTCTGTTACCCTTTTGATCCGGCTTGTCTCTCGTTTACCTGCTCTCTCGTTCCCTCGACCTCGGCTTGTCTCTAGACCATTCTTTGCTTACTCCGGCCATTCTAAGGTCTGGTATACGTACATTCTACCTGTTTGTATTCTGCGTGTTGGATCCCTGTCCCGATCCTGACAGTTATGCAGGTTTGTATAGATCAGGAAGGCAGGATAAAGCAGGGTTGTAAGCAATCCAGGTTGGTATGAAGCAGGGTTGGAAGTAAACCAGGCTGTTATTAAGCAGGGTTGGACATAATCCAGGTTGTTAGGATGCAGGGTTGGACATAATCCAGGTTGTTAGGAAGCAGGGTTTGAAGTAATCCAGGTTGTTAGGAAGCAGGGTTGGAAGTAATCCAGGTTGTTAGGAAGCAGGGTTGGAAGTAATCCAGGTTGCTAAGAAGCAGGGTTGGCAGCAATCCAGGTTGGCAGGATAAAGCAGAGTTGCAGGTAATCCAGGTTGGTATCGAGCAGGGTTGGAAGTGAATCAGGTTGGAAGCAATGAAGGCAAGTCACAGGTTGCGTCTCAGGAGCCAGGATCTGAATTATTTTCAGTATGACCATCAACTTTAATTTAAAGGCCACTTGGTTTGTCGGGTGTGGCCTTTTATAGCATGCTTGATTCCTGCTATGCAGGTGTGAGACTGAAGTGGCTAGTGGCTAGGGAGGCCACTAGAGGCGAGAAACAGGTACTGGATTAAAGGAACAGAAATAAAAGAACATAAAACTTAGTTGTCAGAATAAGATCCTGACAGAGACATATACATTGTAAAAACCTTGTTACACATACAATGGTCAATTAGCAAGGACTATGGTGGCTTTTTGATTGAAGGTAGATGGATGCAAATTATTTCAGAGACTTTAGACTGATGGCTGATTTCATATTTTCTAGTAGATCATTGTGTAGTTCTAAAAAATGACTCATTTTAGAGGTGGGCAATAGAAAGTAAAGAGGAGAAGACACAAAGACAGATAAAGGATATCGGCAATGAAACAGAGAGACAGAGTGAACAGTACATCTAGATTTGAAAACTGGCCTATTTAACCATACACACTAATAAGTACTGAAGTTACATTTGAGAATAAAGCTGCATAACAAATGATGTGAGTTTATTAAGATGGCTTTGGAGTACAGATGCAGATGGTAAGTGTGGTGAGGAAGAATAATGTAATCTGGGGCCCACCCTGCACTCTGACTCTATTTGGCAATATTTCTATAGCATCACTCACTATTCAATCTAGGACTTCCTAGATCACCAGAACAACTACAGCTTATTGTATTTCTTCTGGTGAGTATGTTCATCCCCTTTAGGCTTTTTGCAGTAAACACTGTTTTGTTTTGTTTTTAAGGAAATGCAGTGTTTACATTACAGCCTAGGGCTACTAGAGGTGCTTCCTGGAGCAGTGCTGAACAGTGTGACTGCCATTCAGTGTCTCCACCCTCTGCATAGAGAAACTAAACTTTCCTCAAAGAAATGCATTGATTCAATGCATCTTTATGAGGAGATGCTGATTGGCCAGGGCTGTATTTGGCTTGTGCTGACTCTGCCCCTGATATACCCCCTTGACAAGTTTAGGCAATCCAATACTTTCCTATGGGTTCAGATTATAACTTCTGATGATGTCTGCCAAGGAGGGATAACAAGGGCAGAGCCAGCAGCAGCAGACTGAAATAAAGGTAAGATTTTATTATATTTAGAGGGGGAGGGGGGCAGAAGGGCTAGATAGTGTTTTAACACTATAGGGTCAGGAATACATTCTTGTTCCTGGCCCTATAGTGTTCCTTTAAGGTGCAAAGTAGACTTTGGTTTCATACTAATTGCAATTCATCTGATTTTGTCCAATCAGCAGATCATCCGAATTCTATAACTCTGAAGTACCCTATGGGCATATCACGAAAATACCAAAATTGGTAATGGATGAACAGTTTTGCTTCTTTTGTGGTTTGGAAATCTTCCTGTGGTGTCCAAAAAGAGAAGATGGATGGTTAGAGAACAGCCACTAAATCGCATAAATAATTAAATAAGGAAGAAATAAACTAGGGATAACTTATTGACTAAACACCTAAGCTCAATAGAAAAATAAAATTCTGCTCCTTTATTTTATAGGCAACAGAGGAAGGATAACCATAAAACAATAATCATTTTGATTATAAATAATTTGAGTATTGCAACATCAAGTTATATTGAATTGATTTGTACATTTTTGTTCCTTGTTTGTAGGCAGATATGAAATTATTTAATATTAAAACACTAGATAAACAATGTATATGACTCAGAGGGTACTGAAAAAAGCTATTAGAGGTGAAAACACAATTGGTTCATTTTTTAATTTCAACAATATTTAAAAAAAAACCCACAAATATTACCTTCGAAAAGTATTCAGCAAAATGAGTTTGTACATGTTAAATGGCAGTATCAGATTAAAAAAAAAATGAAAAAGCTGTTTATCATTGGAAGGTGGATTAAATGTGATCATGCATTTAGAAACAGAAAGGTTTCTTCTCTTTTAATGAAAAGGTCATGCTTATAGGATGCTGTAATGTGTTCTTGACAGAAGGTAGAAAAAAAAAAAACAAGTACTTGAGATGAATGCTGCTTTTCAAAACCCTGATATGCTTTAGAATACACAATCTGGAAAAAAAATGTCATGTAACACTAAATAAATATTCAAACTGTAATGCAAATGTATTACCGAACAGTCTATTAATCATCATTAATTAGTATTATATTAATAGCATATCATTTCTGGTTAAAGAATAAAGCAATACACATTTACTATATTTGTATTGTATTTATATTAATAAAGAATTTGTTATGAATGTTAACAAGTATTTTGACCTAATGAAGACCACGTAATATTTAAGGATAGAGCAGGTTTTAGAACATGGTTGCATTAAAATCCTTTCAAATGTTCTTATTTGGGCATTAACCTGTGCAAGAACCTGTCTAAGATATGTAATTATAACCTGGGTAAGTTCTGGCCCGCGTTTAGGGATGACTTGGAGAGATGGTGTAGTCTTGAAATCTCATGGATAGATAGGTTAAATTCAGTCAAGATGAGCATACCTCTAAAAAATGTGTACTTTATAAGTGCAATCACCCTCAGTATTACTTTATCTTTTTTTAGAGAAATTCATTATGCCCTCTTGACATTTATTTGGAATAGGAAATTGGGTAGAATCAAATTGGCCCCATGATTGATGGAGGTATCGGTTTTCCAGACTTTGTTCATTATTTCAACACCACTGAGGCTGCTGCAGCTTTCAAATTCAACCTTGATTCCAACTATCCTCAATGGCTTGAGATGGAGGAGAAGTGATATGGCTGCCTTCTTCTCAAAGACCACTAATAGCTAAAATGTTTCCAACTACTAAAATCACAATAAAGGCCTGGGATATTACCTATAAGAAATGTAAACTTTACTCACTATGGTCTAGAGCAGGGCTGCCCAATACATAGATTCCCAGATGCTGTAGAACTACAACTCCCATGATGCTTTGTCCATCTAAAGGCATTCTACAGACATGCAAAGTATCATGGGAGTTGTAGTTCTACAACATCTGGGGAACTACCTGGTGGGCAGCCCTGGTCTAGAGGAACCCCTTTTTCAGTTTTAAGAATCAATTTTCCCGGTTTGAACTTAGATTATTGGACATCCCACTTTATTACACATATTTACATTTTTTTTTTTTTTTTTATCTCTAACTCATTGCTTTCTTTTCATCAACTGAAGGACAAGTTTGATTTGGATAATGCCCCAATATATGAGACAATGATTAACTCCGTTTTTAATTGATGTGAACTTTCCAGACAGGATCTGACTAATTGTGAATTGGAAATGTCCACCATGGAAAACATATATCTTTCAGATCCTGCCGGAAATTAACAATTTCTATTTGTTACACATTGCTGGTTGGAACAGTTAACAAAAAAATTGAATCAATGGTCAAATGGGAAAGGAAATTAGACAAACAATACGATCTTTCAATCGATCTTTCAATGGTTTGAATTGGCATTAGCTATGAAGGGCATTACTCAATGTGTGTCGCACTTGGAGTCTCACTATAAAATTCTTCATAGATGGTACCTTACTCCCTCCAAGCTGTTTAAACTAGGACTGACGCATAGCAACACATGCTGGAGTGGTGTGGCGAGGTGGGCTCCTTGTGGTTGCTGGTAGGAAGTGACTAGGGCAGTCACTTCCACTCAGCTCTGATGTCATCTTAGAGAAATGCATTGCCATCAGGTGGTCCTAACAGCATAGGTCACCCAATGGGCCTCTTCAATGCCCCCTGGAATGACTGGCCCGGTCGCAGTTGTGACCCCTGCGACCGCAGTAATTCCGCCACTGCTTTTGAGCACAACTGTATCTATCTATCTACAAGTGGTCCTCACTTTGCGACCTACCTGTTTTGCAACAGCTCACATTTAAGACCAGCTCTCTAGCATGGGGATTCAAGGGCTGGTCTATGTTTGGGGGATTTTCCCAAACATAGATTAGAGGGAATCCCTGCTCTGGTGCATATGTCTACGTTCGGGTAAATTTCTCCAAACATAGACAAGCGCACCAGAGCATGGAATCCCGATAATCTATGTTCGGAGAAATTTCCCTGAACATAGAAACACGCACCAGAGCAGGGAATCAATCTAATCTATTAATCTATGTTTAGGGAATGTTCCCAGAAAATAGATTTGAGGAATTCCCTGCTCTGTGATGCTTGTCAATGTTCGAGGAAATGTCCCTGAACATAGACCTGCATCGGTGCGCATGCGCCTCACTTACCGACCAATTATTTTTACGACGAGTCGTAAGAATGGAACCCGGTCGGTAAGTAAGGAGCATCTGTATATACATAATCAATGAACTGTTAGCTCTCATGAATATATATATATATATATATATATATATATAGAGAGAGAGAGAGAGATGGATGGATAGATAGATGGATAGATGGATGATAGATACCGTTATCTCTCTCTCTATATATATACATATAGAGAGAGAGAGAGAGAGAGAGAGAGAGAGAGAGACTAACAATCAAGAGCGAGCTGGAATTTTATAACTCTTGCTCATTCTCCATTCTTTCATGTTTAATGTCTTGTCTCCTGACACATTTGGCATGGGGAACTGTAGTTTTAAAATGTTTTTACAAAATTATATTTATTCACATTGCATATCTCAGGAAATCAAAATGTATGAGAGATCACTTCAAGTCATGAATATGTAAGGCTCTCTATTTACTATGAATGATCAATTTTGCAAGAACATTTTCACTTTTTTTTGTTACAAAGAACTAGCTTATTTTCGAAAAACAAGACTAATTTGGAGAAGCTAAGGATTTCCTCAGTTCTCCATACTAAATCTTGAATGTAATCATAAATATGAATGTTACCAAATTTCTATATTTTTAACATACAACATTAAGGACTATTATGTAAACTTTGAATTGTTATAAATTAAATCCTCATTTAGTGTTGACTGCTTTGAAAATGGTATTGTGGCAGGGTTCCAAGACATCTCAGCCACTTTAACTAACATGAAGTAGAAGTAGAAGCTTTTTTCCGTCTGTTGAAAATTTGCTAACATTACGAATATCACAGAGGTGATAGGTGGATTCTTCCTATATACAGCATCATATGAATAACAATGTCAGTATTTAACAAATAACTATTTGTTTTGACATGAAAATATATTGCATCATTGTTCTAGGACAAAGAAAGCAGTAACGATAAGCTGTCTGCTATAAACCAGTATTACAAATATACCTTATAAATAGCTTATATTTACGCATATTTAAAGCCAACATCAATCCTCTCAATACCAGTAAGAAATATTACAAAATACAAGTAAAGACAATTAGCAAGTCTAGCAACATAGACACTCATGCTAAGTAGCTGTAAGATTTTATACACAAAAGAGAGAAGTAGACTTGAAGGGCAGGACAGCCTGACCCTAAAGTCAAAGGGTGGACTAAGTGGGTATAAAGGGCATAACCCAGATACTTCGAGAGAAAAAAGAGAGGATATCTTAAGCAAAAATATTTGAGAGCGAGAGACCGAGTGCAAAAGACACCCAGATATCGATTCTAAAAAATTGCCAAAGATTTACCCACATAAAGAGTAAGAACTCAGTTTAAAGGGATTAAAATATAAATAACAATATCTTTATTTCAATAATACATGTTAGACTAAGACATGAGACTAAATAGGTGGGGGGCGTGGTTACGGCGCTGACCAAGATGGCCGCATAGAGGGTGAGCTCCGCTCCGTCTGACCCCGAAAAGCCTTTTAATAGCAGCGCACTTCAGCTAAATGGGTCGCAATAAACGCCCAGAACAGCCCCAGACCCCCAGGAACCAACAACAAGGCCCCCTGGACGGGTTCTTGCACCCGCAACCAGGCGCTAGCGGGGAGGTGGGAAGCCCCAAGATGGCGCCGACAACCCCTCCGGGGACGGACGGCACTGCCCTCGTGAGAATTGAGGACAGGCTGAGGAGCCTGACGGACTCTATGGCCACAAAGGATGATCTGAAGGCCCTCACCTCCACCATCCAGGAGACCCTCCGAGCCGAAATAGCCGGGATCCGAGCGGAAGTCTCGTCCCATGCGGGTCGCATTGCCCGCACAGAGGAGGCCGCCGAGGCCCTCACGGCACGTCAAACGTCCGCGGATACAGCAATAGCCCGCAAGGGCACAATGCTCCTCTCAATGAGGAGACACCTCGAAGACCTGGATAACAGAGGTCGGAGGTGTAATATACGTATTAGGGGGGTCCCTGAGACCGAGGGTACGGCGGAAAATGTTGTTGATATCCTCACCGAACTTTTCCAGTCTATCCTGCAGCTGACTTCCCCAGAACATATAGAATTCGAGAGAGCTCACAGAACTACAAGGCCTAGATCTTTGGAGGAAGGCCCGAGAGACCTCATATGCTGCCTCCACTCCTTCCCCGTTAAAGACACCATTATGAGGAAGGCCAGGGAAAGACCAACATGGCCTTATAGAGGTACGCAAGTCACACTCTATAACGACCTCTCCCCGATCACCCTAGAGGCCCGGCGGGCCCTTCGCCCTGTGACCACTGCCCTGAGGGAACGCGACATCACCTACAAATGGGGGTTCCCCTTCGCTCTCCTGGCCAGGCACCGCAATGGATGGACTTCTACAGGGAGTGCAGAATTAATAGGCAAGTTGTATTTTTGAGGATTAATTTTATTATTGAACAACAACCATGTTCTCAATGAACCCAAAAAACTCATTAATATCAAAGCTGAATATTTTTGGAAGTAGTTTTTAGTTTGTTTTTAGTTTTAGCTATTTTAGGGGGATATCTGTGTGTGCAGGTGACTATTACTGTGCATAATTATTAGGCAACTTAACAAAAAACAAATATATACCCATTTCAATTATTTATTTTTACCAGTGAAACCAATATGACATCTCAACATTCACAAATATACATTTCTGACATTCAAAAACATAACAAAAACAAATCAGTGACCAATATAGCTACCTTTCTTTGCAAGGACACTCGAAAGCCTGCCATCCATGAATTCTGTCAGTGTTTTGATCTGTTCACCATCAACATTGCGTGCAGAAGCAACCACAGCCTCCCAGACACTGTTCAGAGAGGTGTACTGTTTTCCCTCCTTGTAAATCTCACATTTGATGATGTACCACAGGTTCTCAATGGGGTTCAGATCAGGTGAACAAGGAGGCCATGTCATTAGATTTTCTTCTTTTATACCCTTTCTTGCCAGCCACGCTGTGGAGTACTTGGACGCGTGTGATGGAGCATTGTCCTGCATGAAAATCATGTTTTTCTTGAAGGATGCAGATTTCTTCCTGTACCACTGCTTGAAGAAGGTGTCTTCCAGAAACTGGCAGTAGGACTGGGAGTTGAGCTTGACTCCATCCTCAACCCGAAAAGGCCCCACAAGCTCACCTTTGATGATACCAGCCCAAACCAGTACTCCACCTCCACCTTGCTGGCGTCTGAGTCGGACTGGAGCTCTCTGCCCTTTACCAATCCATCCATCTGGCCCATCAAGACTCACTCTCATTTCATCAGTCCATAAAACCTTAGAAAAATCAGTCTTGAGATATTTCTTGGCCCAGTCTTGACATTTCAGCTTGTGTGTCTTGTTCAGTGGTGGTCGTCTTTCAGCCTTTCTTACCTTGGCCATGTCTCTGAGTATTGCACACCTTGTGCTTTTGGGCACTCCAGTGATGTTGCTCTGAAATATGGGCAAACTGGTGGCAAGTGGCATCTTGGCAGCTGCACGCTTGACTTTTCTCAGTTCATGGGCAGTTATTTTGCGCCTTGGTTTCTCCACACGCTTCTTGCGACCCTGTTGACTATTTTGAATGAAACGCTTGATTGTTCGATGATCACGCTTCAGAAGCTTTGCAATTTTAAGAGTGCTGCATCCCTCTGCAAGATATCTCACTATTTTTGACTTTTCTGAGCCTGTCAAGTCCTTCTTTTGACCCATTTTGCCAAAGGAAAGGAAGTTGCCTAATAATTATGCACACCTGATATGGGGTGTTGATGTCATTAGACCACACCCCTTCTCATTACAGAGATGCACATCACCTAATATGCTTAATTGGTAGTAGGCTTTCGAGCCTATACAGCTTGGAGTAAGACAACATGCATAAAGAGGATGATGTGGTCAAAATACTCATTTGCCTAATAATTCTGCACTCCCTGTATACGCTGGCCTGAAGATGTCCCTAGATTCATGGAAGATCTGGGCCTTCCCTCTCCTGCTGTGCCCAACTGGATCTTGGGCCCGACGGCCCCTCCACCGAGACCGCAAAGACCACCCAGGCGGAGAGAAGCTCGCTCCCCCTCCGCTCACCCTGCCAGACGACGCAGAAACCCGACATCCCCGGAAGAGTGAGCTTTGTCCCATACGGACGCTGACGCCCTGGAGCCCGGACCCGGGCAGCATCCTGGCCTAGTTCCCGAATCCCACCTATGGCTGGAGATACCGGCCTACACAGCTTGTTTGGGCCTTTCCGGGGCGGGATCCACCTACAGGTAAGATGGGACACCTTTTGGGGGGGGGGTGGGGTGCGGGGTGGGGGCATAAGGGGGGACAGTATGTGTGTCTTTTGCTATATTTCTCCCTTTGCTCGGATACCACATGTTGGTGGGTGAGGGTGATGTGGCCTGGTGACATAGAGTGATGGATCCCCCCCCCTGACGCACCCACAATTACTGACCAGGGAGAAACCCAGTGTCCAACCTAGCATCTACCAGACTGAGAGAGCCCCCCTCCCCCCCCACCCCCACCCCCCTCGCATGCCATGGATGACTTTAGCGACAGAGAGTACCTTGCGGGCATACCCCAGCAACAAGCAGATGTTGGGGGTTTGGGGTGGGGTCTGGAAACCACCACGAGGGACCATTACTACTTTGTTGAACCCTGCTTTGTTTATACTGTATGATTTGTTTGCTTATGCACACTTTTACCGCATTCCTTTAATAAGTGCCTCTGACCCTGTAATGACTAAGGCTGGAATCTGTTCAACCACATGCTAATCCCATCAGACAGTGCGGACCCACCATGCCAGATAGATAAAGTATTGGTGATAGCGTTATACGAGTGGGATGTCCTTGGGCCTCCCCCCCCCCCCCGTATTATAACATGAACCGCATGACTACAACCTGGGATGGGGTTCGGAGGGGTCCACGGGGGATAGGGGTGGTCCTGGGACGGACATTGTTGCGGGCACCTAGCTCCTTTACTACAGTCCTGAGATACACTTCAGGGAATCTAAACACACCCAGTGACTACGATCTGACATATTTAGCTCTACGCTAGCAGACAGGGGTTTGGCGGAGAGGACGGTTCTTCTACTTGACCGACCTACTCTCTTGGGCAGAGCCTGACCCGCGTTTCCCACACTACACACTCATGCTACGAGTTGAGCAGCTAGGCTGTGGTTTCTCTCCTTCCCGGGCGGGCACCGGAACGAGGTATCACTAGCGCTGGTTGCAGCACGAGATCTACCACTCACACCTCCCTCTATAGGGCCACACCTGGATTATCCAAGACACTAGATTGACTACTTGAGACACAGGCTCCCATCTCCCTCTCCCTATAACAGCCCTAGACAGACGTCATCCCCCTGGAACCTGGACCCTGGTCTTAATACTTGGCGCTACTACCATTTGCCCTCCACCCTTCTCCTTACTCTTTCCCTCTCTCCTCCTTCTCCCCCTTCCCACGTTGGCCTGCGTCGAGGCGGCACGCCCGGACGATAGCCCCCAGGGACCACGGGATATCTAGATACGGTGGTGACTCCGGCTCCTACCCGCACCACATTACAGAGATGGCCTACCATGATACACTTATCAGGGTCCTCACACAAAATTGTAGAGGTCTTAACATACCCGAACGCAGGTCACACCTCCTGAGGGAACTGAAGAAAAAACACATATCAGTGGCCATGATTCAGGAAACCCACTTCAAAGCGGGCGAGGCACCCACACTCCAAAATAGACACTACCCAAACAACTTTTTCTCCAACCATCCGACGGCCCACAAGGCAGGGACGGCCATCATCCTGGCCGCTGACCTCGAATTCAAGGAACTCGAACGTGCTCAAGATTCCCAAGGACGATACCTCTTCCTTAAAGGGGTCATCGCAGATAAGATATACACCTTTGCCAACATCTATGCCCCCAACCGGCGGCAAGCTCCCTTCCTTCGAAATACTCTGCACATACTGGAAGACTTCACGGATGGCATTCTGATCGTGGGGGTGACTTTAACGTACCTCTTGACCCACTGCTGGACTCTTCATCGGGGCACAGCTGCATCCCACAGAACAACATACGGTCTATCCGTAGATCCCTGGAGGAACTGAGGTTGGCTGATTGCTGGAGGACACTTCACCCGTCGGAGAAGGATTACACCTACTACTCCGTCCTTCACAATCATTACTCGCGTATCGATTACCTCTTCATTGCACAAGAAGGTCTTACCCGTTTGCTTAGATCCGAGATAGACCCTGCCACCTGGTCGGATCACGGTTCGGTCTGGGTGGAGTTGGAGTCCCCTCTGTTCCGCCCATCATCTTGGACTTGGAGGCTCAACGAGGCACAACTACTAGACCCCGCCGCGAAGGACCAGATAAACCAGGAGCTGGAACACTACTTCAGGGAGAACGATAGCCCTGACGCATCTCCAATATCAGTGTGGGAAGCCCACAAAAGCGTTATTCGCGGTGTACTTATCCGCATTGCGTCGCACAAACGAAAGGCAAATATGATTGAAATGGCTGACCTATACCAGAAGATAACCTCCCTGGAAGGTCAAGATAAACGCTCACAACTGAACGGAGTTTACGGGGAACTGATGGAACACAGGAGGAAACTTAAGGACCTCATTACCCGAAAACACCTTCGCTCCCTACAACGTACGAAGGGGTTTTACTATGCTCATGCCAATAAAGGGGGGAAATACCTGGCAAGACTACTGAAAGGCCCCATGCCCCGCACGCAAATACGTAAACTACGCCTAGCCTCGAACGAAGTATCCCCTTTCCCGCAGAGGATAGCCGATGAATTCTGGACTTTTTACCAAAATCTCTACAACCTACATCCACCCCACCAGAGAGCACAAGACGAAAGCCACGCTAGGCGCATAACGGAATACTTGTCCAATACGATCACCAACACGATTGACCGGGACCCGGCGAACGCGCTCGACTCACCGATCAGCGTGGAAGAATTAGCGGCGGCCCTCAAAGTATCCAAGTCAGGCAAAGCCCCGGGCCCGGATGGCTTCTCGTCTGGATATTACAAGGGTTTCTCCAGTCTCCTATTGCCGTGGCTGACAAAAGCGCTTAATGCGGTGGGCGAGGGTTGGAGCCTAGGCGCGAAATCCCTAGCAGCTACCATCACAGTTATGCTCAAACCAGGAAAGGACCCACTGCTATGCGGTAGCTACCGCCCCATCTCTCTTTTAAACGTTGACACCAAGTTGTTCACGAAAGTCATGGCAAGTAGACTCAACCACCTCCTACCGGACAACACGCCAGGATGACGAAAACCCGACTATTACTTCTATCAACAGATGCGGAGAAAGCATTTGATAGGGTCGATTGGAAGTACATGCTAACAACTCTGCAGCGGATGGGATGTGGGCAGAGGTTCCTCACTTGGATATCAGTCCTATACAGTAAACCACACGCGAATGTGAGGGTCAACGGGTCCACGACTGCCGACTTCGCGATCAGCAATGGCACTCGCCAGGGCTGCCCACTCTCGCCACTTCTATTCGCGATGTCGTTGGAACCTTTACTCCAGGCGATCCGCTCAAATCCAGACATTCAAGGATACACCTGGCAAACTACACACCATAAAGTGGCCGCAGATGACCTCCTGTTTTTTATACAAAGTCCTAGGACGACACTCCCTTGCCTTCTCTCGGAATTCGACAAATTTGGCCATATTTCGGGCTTTAAGCTCAATCTCTCGAAATGCGAAGTCCTGAACATCACGATCCCTACGGAAGAATATGCATCCCTATACTCGCAATTCCCCTTCAAATGGTGCCATGGTAAAATGAAGTATTTGGGAGTCTGGGTAACCACGGCCCCGGAGGACTCCTGTCGATTCAACTTTGACCCCCTCCTCAAATCAGTCGTAATTGACCTGAACAGGTGGTCTCACCCTCACTTAACATGGCACGGCAGAGTAGCCGTGCTCAAAATGAATGTCTTGCCGAGAATCCTCTACCTCATGCAGACAATCCCACTGGCCATACCGAGCACCTTCTTTTCCACCCTAAAAACGGCTATTATCAAATTCGTATGGCGCGGCAACCGCTCCAGAATCCGACATGACATACTTTGCCGACCAAGGAACCACGGAGGGCTAGCACTCCCAGACATCAGGAAATACCATCAAGCTACGATAATGCAACGGATACTGGACTGGCACCTAAACCCCACGGAGAAACAATGGGTTACGTTGGACAAAGGCTTAGTCGGACCAACACTCGAAATGGAAGTTTGGGGGAATTCAAGGGGACGGATGCTCAATGAAGACGAAGGAAGCCCGATACGACAAACATTACTTGGTTGGAGGTCGCTGAGGAGCTTGGACCACATCTCGCCCTCCCCTAGCCCCATGATCCCACTCACACATAACACGGCTGTCGCCGGAGGACTACCATCGGGGGCATGGCCTATCGTGAGCAACAGGGAATATATCCCCATCTACCAGGTCCTTGAAAGGGGCAAGCTACGAGACTTAACCTCGCTCCTAGGTACAGACCCCGGGACGCCCCTCGCGGTACTTAGGTACCTACAATTGCAACACTATTACAACTCTATTCCGCGTAGGGATCTGCTACACCGGGATCTCACCTGGTTTGAGGGACTCTGCGACCGAGGTGACCAACTGGACCATGCAATCTCGACGCTATACCAACACTTACTAATAGGAGATACGACCCAGGCCACCACCTTCCGTCGCCAATGGGAAACCCAACTCGGAAAGGCACTGACTCCAGCACAGTGGGACACGGCACTACTGTGGCAGCAGAAGAGCTCTATGAGCTCGTTTTATCAGGAGGTCAACTACAAACTTCTCTCCTCCTGGTACAGGACCCCGACTGTGCTACATCGGATCTTCCCATCAATCACCCCGTTGTGCTGGAGATGCCAGGCAGGCCGCGGCACGCTTATACACATCTGGTGGGAATGTAAAGACATCGTCCCATACTGGGCAATGATTAAGGATGCTGTCTCCGACATCCTGGGAGACATCCCGGAATGGAATGCGGAGTTAGCCCTGCTACACATATCGACACAATCCATCCGAACGTACAAACGGTCCATACTACGCCACTTGCTGAACGCCGCCAAAGCTAATATACTGGCACATTGGAAACAACGCGACCCGCCCACGAAGAAAGAATGGATCCATAGGGTCGAAGACATACACGGGGCAGAGGGCATGCACGCTTCCCTGACTGGCCGTGAAACAAAACATATGGAAATGTGGCTCCCATGGTTCATGTTCATTACCCGATATAGACAAGCGGACACTACTCCTGGACCCACTAGTGGACTGGCAACCGTCGTGGGCCCCACTTGACGCAGTTCGACTCCTCCCTCACCCATCACTTAATCCCTACTTACCCTCTTCCAATTCCGCAATTGCTAGACCAACGGGTCCCGAGGCCAGGGGGACACAGGCTAGACTCTAAGGGACATACCAATGACCACACAGTCTACTACACCTTAAGGACATATATACTCCCAGCACTCGCGGGGCTCGGACAACCACCCATACTCTGGGAACCGCGAGCTATATTTAGACTCACGCACTATCACAACTTACTTTGCTGTATAAGACGACACAGGCCTACAGTCCACGGTACTGTACCACATAGGCCAGCACCATACTCACCCTGCGCTAACACGGATACATGCGCTAACCACTGATCATATATACCAGCACACGTTTTCCACAATGTCGATAACGACCACAGGTCAATTGCACCTTGGGATACCCGCGAACCGCAGGTTCTGCCGGGAGGGTTAATGATACTGACCATAACCAATTCGCCAACATTACAGAGAATAGGATATATACCCTGGGTGCGTTTAACCACGGAACGGATACTACTCCCCACTCTTATAGCTTAGAGTGTGACCATATATCATTCGCTCCTACAAACAGCAGCAGACTCTAGAACTATACCACTTACCGCGAATCCCGACTCTAGCAACCCCTTCTTCCCTACTCCCTAGGGTTTGACCGAAGGCCCCAACACAGACCCGCGAGTTCGCAACCGAAATGGGCCTGCGAAACATCTGTTGGGCTACCACTTAGACATCCCACTCTAACGCTCATACTGTACCTTATAGCTTACTTTACATGTGTTATTATCACTCACCGAGAACGACATGTCTAGTAACAACCTGTATCCACCCGCAACATTTAACCGTATTGTGAGATACCCCCGGTTTGCTCCAAACATGTGGTCCTGTATGATACCACTGTCTTGCAAATTGCGCACCTACGCTACCTACCACACGTGCACATCATCTTTCCCCTACTCGGAGACCTGCAAGTCTCTTTGTTGAAGTTCACGTAGAGATTTGCACATCTCATGTTACTGCTTGCTTTACCAAAAACAGAAACCTGCGAGTTTCACTTGATTTGCCTTATTGTTTGCTATCTACAACTTGTAAACTTCTAATAAAAAGATTTACAAAAAGAGACTAAATAGGTGACACAACAAAAACGTGCTAGTGGCTTAAAAAGGAAGGAATCCATGTAGCCTGCCTAATGTATCCAAAAATTGATTAATGTAGAGATTTCCAAGTAGAAAATATATAAAATATAAAAAGTAATTGGATACACATTATAAAGTATCTCCTAGAAAAGTAGCTACTGGTATAAATATGTTGCAAACAGGTGATTGCATATACCAGATCTTGCAGTCTCAATACAAGCAGCTAAAGTAGATATAAAGGCAGGAGCAGATAGCTATATCAAAGTGGATTGGTAGAGTAAGGAAATTTTGAGCAGGTATAGTGACCCAGGGTGAGAAAAATAGGGGTCAATAATATTTCCCTTCCCTGCCTAGAGGCTTCAGGGTCCAGTACTCGGAAGCTGAGTATTTATGGGTTAAGGGTTTTGAAAGGACCCACCTTTTAAATAACACTTCAATATCATTCAAAGTGTATAGACAGTATCTGGGGACTGTGCAACATGTAAACTAAGTGGATGTTATGAAAAAAATATAACATTAATTGCCCCACCAGAATCAGAGCATACAGGTTCCCCGATAAGATACTCAACACATATGCCTTCAAATTCCCGCACTAACTAAGAGTGAGATTGCTAAACTGCACCAATCTTAAAAATCCATTACTGACTCTCTGTCCTAATGGGTCTTGTAAATAGCTACATGGTGATAGGTCTAAAGAGGAGCTTACACAAATATATCAGGCTACTTGGATACCCTCCTAAGGTAAAAGAAAGCATAACGGCAGTAAAATCTCTCTCAAAATCCCTCTCAATACTGAAAAACTTCCAATGTAGTTAGCTTGTATTCTCTTAGCAGACTAAGGATTTACTGTACTGACCGAATAGCAGTTCCTCTATTGAAGTCTATGAGAAAATTGCTATTTAGCAAGCAGAGGAGACCCTAACCCTGATTAATAATCCAACGAAGAGCCAACTTAGGGGTTAAACCCTTGTAACCGGTTTAACCCCCAAAGGTAATGGAGGCCCCTGGCACTGCATCAACTTAATTTTGATTAAAGAATCACTAAGGTCAGGAACACAAACATTTATTTACTATAGTGTTAAAACCACCATCTACCTCCCGCTCCCCCCCTCCTTTATAGTAAAATCTTACCTTTATTGCAGTCTGCTGCTGCTGGCTCTGCCCCCGATCTGCCTGCTTAGCTGACATCATCAGAAGCCAATCACAATGCTTTTACCTAGGAAACATTGGATTGACTAAGACTGTCAAGGAGACAGATCAGGGGGAGAGCCAGCATAAGCCAAACACAGCCCTGGCGCCAATAAGCATCTCCTCATAGAAATGCATTGAATCAATGCATCTCTATGAGGAAAGTTCAGTATCTCAATGCAGAAGGTGGGAATACTGAATACCACTGAATGCCCCAGGTAGCACCTCTAGTAGCCATATGAGGAGTAGTAAGTGGAGGTATCCTTAGGCTGTAATGTAAACACTGCCTTTTCTCTGAAAAAAGACGTGTTTACTGCAAAAAGCCTGAAGGGAATGGTTATACTCACCAGAACAAATACAATAAGCTGCAGTTTGTCTGGTGACTATAGTTTAGTCTTAGTGCATGTTGTGTTTCTCTAAATCTTAAATGCTCTTTTAATTCCCGTTGAATTTTTTTAACTTTTGTAAAAAAAAAAACTGGAAGTCTGTTCAAATATCAACACCTATAGCTCTTGAAAACTCTTTTATCACTGTATGATTCAAACCTTTTTTGGGGTGCCTGTGAGATCAGTATGAATGAAATAGATTTAAGATTGCTAAAATGCATAAACATAATGTTGTAGCTTTGACAATTAATTAGTGTTTTTTATTCAGGAAATGACTAGTAAATTACAAATGTTAGACTTTATTCTTTGTGTTATAACTTCCATTTAGTCTAAAGATCGGTTGCATGTCATGAGTCATATAAAACCTTTGGATTGCCAAGGTAGCAATTAATGTGCAGGCTGTGCACACAAGGGCTTATTCAATACATTGTGGAACTGTGGAGCATTGACAATGGTAAGACAATAACAATCGAAATGAAAATTGGGAAAATACTCCAACATAGATTTTATGGTCAAAAGTGTAGAATTTCCTTGTCAGCTTTCTACAACTACAAGGTTAGTGAGTACCCCCAAATATTCTGTTGCATCATTAAAACATTATCATTCCATGTTTTATAGATTGAAACTTCAACTGTCTTTATTGAATGTGTGTTGATATCAAGCAATTAGAGTGCACAACTATCCCTATCTTTTGTGATTACAATAAATGATAAATTGTCCCTTAAAATTGCCATTGCACTTTTTCTTTCATGAGGTGACAGTCTGCAAATTATGCATTTACTGACATTATTGTACCTTACTATAGTAAATAGAAAACAAATCTTGCTAAGTTTCACAGATGTGATCTCAATGAATAATAATTTGGTTATCGAGTGCAACACTGATTTGATGAGCCTTCTTTACAGAGCACAATCCCAGATAACTATATGTATCTGAAAATCCATCTTCATTTCATTCAGCTCATAAATATTATACTCTAGGCTGTTTTCTTTATTAGCTGCTAATTAGATTTATCTTTTCACGGCCTGCTAGTAATGTGGATGATGTATCGGAAAGAAATGCTACGGTCCTCGAATATATTTTTTTGCTGTGCCCTGACTTTAGGAATCCCTGAATTGTGATAAAAAGGATCATAGATTCGTTACAGATTATTGAAATCATTTACAATGACACATCCAAGGTAAGAACGTAATCGGCACAAACTGGATCAATGGCTTCAACAAACCATCTTTATTTGCATATCAAAAACTTAGAAAGAGCATTGTCTGATGTGTTCCCTCTGTGCTCACAGACTTTATCAAAGATATATTTCACATAACCCTTAACAACCCACAGAGTGAACATCCCTGAGCAGAACTTCCTTATTGAACTAATTAACCATTAGCCACCCAGCATATATAGTAAAGGAAATATCAATAAAGACCACAATCAATGAAAACCTAAATTTACTAAATATCATGGATCATCCCATATGTGTGAGTGATAATTATGAGAATGTGAATATTAACCCTTTTTTTGTTGATTTGATGATTTGCGTTGAATGATCCCTTGCAATGATCTAAAAGCAATTCATCAAAGCAACAAAAGAAGAGGTTAATATTCACACATAACTATGAATTACAAAAATCTTCTGGATAATCATCAGTTTATACAAAATCCTACAAGTGTGAATGACAATTCACACACAGGTGATCCATTAAATAAGGAATATCTTTGATATGATACCATGCTGATTAGATTGCACAGTGAGCAAATATGGATGTAAATTAATGGACAACTTGGAGTGAATTTACTAAAAGTAAAGTGAATTTTTACACTATATATCTAACAATCCAAAACTCGAAGGAACTTTTTCAATGCAACTTCCCTGGTTAAGTCTAACCCATAAAATAGTAAAAAAAAAAAACAGGAAGTATATGAAAATACACAAGTGTGGGCGCCACTATCACAAATTGTGGATATATAATTACCACTCGGGATGACATGTGGAAAAACATAAAATAAAAGAATACATAGTGAAGTATTTAATGATTAAAAATGACAATAGTAAATATCAATGAAATAAAACTCACAAGAGAAGTGGCACAAAAAATAAATATTTCTGTTTGTGCAAGAAAGCTTTTAAGCCTCTAGGGGGGCTTACTCCCCAGTCTGTGGAAATCACCGTTTGGTACCTCTTAAAATCAGTCCAGAAATAAATTATAACAGAAAAGTTCTTATCTGGCTCGCGGATATCGGCTTCCTTCCTTGGGGCACTGTGGTCGCATTATAGCTCGATGCATTTAGTCCGTTCGGACTTCCTCAAGAGCATGGTGTCCTCTTCCAGGCTGGTGTTTTTAAATAATTTCCGTGGCTGATCCTTAGCGGGCGCATGCGTGGATGAAGTAAACCACTGCTCATGCGTTGCTCAGCTTGAAATGCAGAATAACTTTATTGATAATATCCACCTTGGGGCACAACAGTTCAAATAAGTATATACAAAAACTTACGGAACGATGTTTAAAAACGATGGTAAGCACATAACAAAAATAGAATTTGGATACAATTTGGATACAAGATAAAAATAATACAATAAGAAATTTTATATATTGTAACATAATCTCATTAATCTTGACATATAATAATCTACCGCAAACATATCAAGCACTGATATAAAAACAACAGATAGTATACTGGCATATATATGATATATAATGTCACACCATACTTGTGATGTGTCACGTCACTTCCGGCAGTGCATGGAGAATACTTCCAGTTTCATCTAGTTATCAGTCCTTCCTAAACCAAGTACAACGCATTCATCAGATGCATCCTAATAATGTCCTTCTGTCCCCCTTTTTTTATTTCAAAGTTTGGCACTGAAAATCCTTGTAGACCCGCCTACTTCTGACACATGCATGGAGCCTAGGTCCGGTTTCGTCTAACTTTCTTCGCCAACTTGCTGCACCTGGAAGAGCCTCCTAGGGTGTACACACTCACCCAAAAAATAAATTTCGCCTGATATGCGGTCTCCCTTCCAAAATCCATATGAAGTAATCTCATATGTGTGAAAAGCCGCCTGAAGTACTCCGGCGGCCATCTTGGATAAGGCATACCAATATATATATATATATATATATATATATATATATATATATAGTATGGGCAGAAAGACATAAAGGAAGAGAAATAAAAAGCAGTATCAATAAATACATAAACATATATATAAACTAAAAAACAGAGTGTAGATATATTTACCGCTATGGTTATGTTATACATATCCCAGAAAAAGTGCAGTTAAAAACTTTCAAATATAATTTATGCTAGACATGCAATATAAATAATCATAAATAAAAAAACCCTGTTGGTTTTTAAAACCAAATTGCATATATTCTCCTATATGTTTTTTTTTTAAAAAAAAAAACAAAACGTTATTACATGCAATAACAATCCTTTTAAATATAATTAAAAATCTCAAAATCTATATTAATGCCAGCGGGAGATAAGGTGTCTAATTCTAAATTCCACCTTATCTCTGTTCTATTAAAAATCTCAATAAAATCACCCCCTCTCCATGGTCTCTTCACTTTTTGGATGACAATAAATTGGAGACATTTTGGATCACCATTATGGTATTGTGCAAAGTGGGTGAATACTGAATGGTTCTGTACTATTTTTTCTGATATTTTGAATATGTTCTCCTATTCTTATTTTAAGAGGTCTAGTGGTTCTGCTAACGCAATGCAGACCACAATTCAAAAGAAAGGAGATAAATTACATTAATAGATAAATAAACTTTTGCAGAGGGAAAAGTAGATGTATACAGATCACTGTGAGCTTATTATCTCTTTATTTTTTGTTATTAGTTTTTACAACACAAGCACTCTAGCTCAGTGATATCAGTTCTCCTGGCCTTAATCAGCATTATATTATTAAAGAAAAATTATAAAATTCGGGGTAACTTGTTGCATGTTATATCTGTGATGTGTTGTGAATTTTTCAATATGCATATTTTGCATTGTCTTTTTGTGTATGATCATGCATAAATATAAAATGTAGAAATTAAAATGAAATAGTAACCAATAAATGTAGAACAATGTATACATGGTTGGACTCAAAGGTGGAGACTCCTTGGGATGGTCTACTTAATGAGAGGACTGCTCTAACTGTTCCATTACTGGTGCAGTGATTGTGTGTAAAATACTGTTACAATAAAAACTACTAGAGAAATGGAGAACTTTGTGTTAACAGGCTGTAAGCTAAATACCACTAAAATGGAATCGGTCTTTTCTTTGTATACTACCAGCTTAGTTACTACTAGTGATGACAACTTGAAAGCAAAGTTTTACAAATTGAATTCCAAGTTATTACCGAAGGACTTACATTTAACATGGGATATTGTGTCTTTTGAGAAATACATCATGGATTGCACATGGTTTATAATCGAGGAGAAGTTTATGTCAGATTGGAATCAGGAACTCTCTAGGTATTCGTTAAGTTTGAAGGGTAAATTGATGATGCACAATTTAAAGGGGAACCAGAGCTTTTTGTTCAGAATACCAGGTTTAGAGCCAACTTGAAAAAGTGGACAGGTTTTCTCTGGACATTCCACTAATAAATTGGTCAGTTTCAGTAGTAATTATTTAACATACACTCAAGGGGTTACACCTGCTATTTTATCCAGAGCGACATCTGACTACTCACAATCAAATTATGGAGGAGGCAGATGAAATACCAAAATTACATTGTACTCCAAAAATGGACAAGGCAGAATCAATGAACAGAGATGTCCAGAAAATTCTCGAGAATATCAAGATGTAAAAAAAAAAAAAAGATATCCAAAGAGGAAAAAAATCACTGGATGTTTATCAGTAAGTGTGATTAATTTGTCATCTAGCTCTTTAACAGAAGTGGAAGAGGCTCCGTTAATGAAGGGTTTACTTCTGCCCAACTGTGGATTTTGATTTATTTTATACCATCATAAATTTTAATTAAATTAAATGTAATCTCACTTTAATTTTTTTAATAAGCTTTCCTAATGATTCAATACTGTTAGAAAAACATTCTAAACTATTTATCTAGAGAAGTCACCATTAAAGTCTATTTTTGTAGATAAATCATTTGGTAAGTTTCTCTAGCAGTACTGAATCACTTGGAATGCTTATTAAAAGTGTGTAACGGAGGAGAAAGTGACCCCTGATGGCAATACATCTGATACCTGTTTAACCTTATATTCAAATAACTATGACCTTGTGCCAAATGGGGGCTTTAACTTGCATTTAAAGTGCACTGATGAGACTAGTGCATAAGGACTGTGTTCTTTAAGTAGTCATTCGGATTGGAATAATCTAACTATGAGGAACAAGTTGATTTGAATATGGATCAGCCATACAGTTCTGCACAGAATGATGATTATACCTTTTGCTATCCTAGTTTTAAGAAACAATATCAGTTTATATAGTGCACTTTCAGGAGAATAGCCTTGAGGTTTTCCAGAAAGAATGTGAAGTCAAAGTAATTCAACTTCTTGAATGGGTAGGAAAAAAAAATAATAAACCAGTAAATTATCTAATTTAAGAAGAGCTGACCATCAAAACTATATGGATGATATTTCTATAATTTCTGGTTTTCATGTACAGTAGTTATGATTCTGGATTTGGACAGGTATAGGCTTGAGGCCATGAGGATATTGTAGGGTAGGGATATCTAAGACTGGATTTTAATCCTACGTTTAATTTTTAAAAGGACTTGTCCCAGTGAGAAAGACGTGCGTTGCTGGAGCGCCTGGCTCATACACCATAACACCATACACCATATTGGAGTTTCACACAGTATGTTTTGAATAAGAAGAAAGTCCTTAAGAAAAAACTGGATTAAAAAAATGAAGCAAATATACTCAAGAGAACCAGTGTCACAGAGTACTTTAGCAAAGAGCAGACACTTGCCTATCACCCTAAAGCCTCTGGGTCAATAGAGTTGTGCAAATAGTTTTTAAATAAGCAAATTTGATTAGGAACATTATAGGGATAAGACAGGTTTTCTTCTTTAGGTCAACTTCACTACAAAAAGACAATATCCAAACCATTGAATGTGATAGTGTGGTGGCGGTTTACAGGAATGTTATTTGGAAACCATATAAGTGACAATTTGATGAGGAGGGTGTAAACCATACATTTTATTCTCTTGGGAGTAACCATTATACAGGGGCTCAGTTGTCAAATGAATTGGAAAGTGCCTGTTGAGAACTAAACAAACTGCAATTAACTGTAATAATGAGATGCGATGCTACCTCTGTTCTTCTCTCCTTTTTACAGATTGATGGTGACTTGAAGATCTTGTGGTTTTTCCATTTCCAGTCTTTGGGATCAATGAGGACCCCTTATTAAAGACGAAGTGGAAGTCTGTTTAGAGACTTGACAGCCTTATTAAGAAGGATGAGCACCACCTATAGTGGTGTGGATTTGCACTTATTAGACATTGGATTCATTTGTGTCCCTCTGTATTGTTATATTTTGTTTGTCTTGTTTTGCAATGTTACATTGTGATTGGACAGTAGGTATAGTTGTTCAATATTATGAAACCATGAACTGGAAAAATAAAAGCTTGAAGAGGTAACTAATGCATTTTGTTTATTAAAAAAATATGTGGAATGAGTTCGCAAGAGTTAGCAGAGTAAACAATACATTTAATGCATTTATGGATATGTTAAATATCAGAGCTAACACACTGTAGAAGAAGATGACTTCCCCTTTCTCTTAGGACAAAGTTCATGTTTACCAGCAGATGCAGTTTGATACACACTCTCTGCTACAGAAGTACACAAGGGACTGATATGGGACAGATATGAGGATGCATCTAAAAAATGTTTTCAGTGTGAGCCATGGTTGCTGTAGCAGTTAATGAGCAGTTTACCCCAGAATATATTTTGTGAAGATAAGCTTATACATTATCATATTCACTTGTAAAAATAAATAAATCAAATGTATAAATACCAAATCTAGAATTAGCATGTTTATATCTATTTTTTTTCTTAGCAAGTATTAAATTAAAATGACAATCAAAGCATACAGCTGATGCTCTTTGCACAGGTGTTATGCAAAAAGAGACTCTGGCCAAGTCTTTCTGCTCAAAATGTTTTATAATTGCAACAAAAGTCACTACTTATATAAATTTGTCTATTATTTATCACACCTACCCATGATTATATGGAGTACACTTGCAGAGGGGACATATATGCATTATGCATCCCTTCTTCTCTTTAGTAACTCCTTTGCAAATATTCGGCCCCGGTTTATATTGGTGTATTTATTTGCTCTTCTTATACTTTAGGGTACCCTGAAGAAGTCCTTTGCTTAGGATGAAATATATTGGACGTATTTCTTTATTTATATAACTTTCTTTTTAAAATATAAGTCATACATATTGTATAGCTGTACCTGTTGGTTCCTGTTGGAGTTACTTTTGCAGAGGGAAAATTAGCTGTATACAGATCACTGGGAGCAAAACACTAGACCCCCAAGATATCGGAGGAGGCACCCTGAGGTTGCCTACTTGATATTTACGGTATCTTTTGATTACAATTCAGCCACTAGGGTTAACATGTTAAAGTGATTGTATATTATTGTTATATTTTTTTTCTTTCTAGAAATAAGGCTTATCCCTATTTTGATTGTTGAAATTTTGTACCAGAGGAGAATTCTTTTCATTGAACCTTTACCTCAACTGAGCACTGGGTGGAGGGATCTCTTGGCATCATGCATAAACTATTTCTCCCCTGCATTTTATTTGCTTTAACATATTTTGACAAAAAAAAAATATAGAAGGGTTATAAAACCGATACAAATTAAATTATGTACACTGATTTAAATGTCATTTAGACAGTATGTTAAATTTTACATGAATAATCCTTTATTTAACCCCTTAAGGACACATGACATGTGTGACATGTCATGATTCCCTTTTATTCCAGAAGTTTGGTCCTTAAGGGGTGAAATAAACACATATATTACAATAAACCACACATTCCTTGATAGAATAGTAAATAGTTGCCCCTACTATACTATATAAAACAATTACCAGATATAAAATATATGAGATGCATCTTTACTCCCACATACACCTATTCTATTTTTTTTCTGTTTTACGTTTAGCTCGGTTTTATGAATGGCTGCTTCATGGTGCAGATACCATTCTGATTGTGTATATAAATTGTGTATATAAGTTCTTCTTTTGACTTAAATCAATACGCATTGTAACAAAATGCTCATCATGTACGTGTGCACTTATGTTGTTGTCAGCGTTTATTACATTCCATACCAGCAATGTTCTCTTCTGCGAAGTTACCCCCTTTGGCACAGAACTCATGGTAGGGGTAGAGAACATTTATTAACCCATAAAGGATGCTGGACGGAAATTTTCTGTCATTGTAGTCCTCCCCTTAAGGATGCAGGACAGAAAATTTCCGTCCAATACTAAAATTAACCCCAGATTGCCACAATCGTGGCAATTGTGGGGTTAATGTTCCTGCAGTGTGCCTCCGTGTCTGAGGTACACTACAGCAAGCAGTTTCACTTTCACAGCCCATGTGATCGCTCTGACTTCCATGCTGCAGTGAAACCCAATCTGTCGCCCTGCAGCTCCATGTGAGCTGTGAAGTGTAGGGAGCCAGATTGGTGCTGATCTGTCTCTGGCTGTGAAGAAAAAAAGTGTTAGAAAGAAAATCCCACCCCCCTCACCCTTTCCCTGCCCTTTGATCACTGTCTGCAGTGATCAAAATACAGATCACAGTATTTTACTGTGATCTGATTTTTTATTTTATTTGTTTTAACCCTCATGGGTTACATTTATTTAGTTAGCTACTTAAATATTTGTTGGGCTAGTTAGAGCCCCCTCCCTGCCATGTATCAAGCAGGGAGGGGGGATGAAAAAAATAAAATATATAAATATTAATAAAATAATAATATTTAAATAATAATAAAATAAAAATTATTAATATAACAAAAACGTTTTATTAAAATAATAATAAAATAATAATAATAATAATAATAATAAAATGCCCACCCCCCACCAAGGCTCTGCAACACATACACAAACACACACTGCACTCATACACACACACACTGCATTCATACACACACACACTGCATTCATACACACACACCATTCATACACACACTGCATTCATACACACCCACACTGCACTCATACACACACACACACTGCATTCATATACACACTGCATTCATACACACACACACACTGCATTCATATACACACACTGCATTCATATACACACACTGCATTCATACACACACACTGCATTCATACACACACACTGCATTCATATACACACACTGCATTCATACACACACACTGCATTCATACACACACACTGCATTCATACACACACACCGCATTCATACACACACACTGCACTCATACATACACACACTGCACTCATACGCACACACTGCACTCATACATACACACACTGCATTCATACACACACACTGCACTCATACACACACACTGCACTCATACATACAAACGCTGCATTCATACACACAAACGCTGCACTCATACGCACACACTGCATTCGTTATATACACACACTGTAAATAAATATTCAATTAATATAATTTTTTGGGGATCTAATTTTATTTAGAAATTTACCAGTAGCTGCTGCATTTCCCACCCTAGTCTTGTACTCGAGTCAATAAGTTTTTCCCAGTTTTTTGGGGTAAAATTAGGGACCTCGGCTTATATTTGGGTCGGCTTATACTCGAGTATATACGGTAATTGGAAAAAACATCCTGCTAAAAAAAATCCAAAGTGGGGCATGAACCCAGCGTAAAAGTTCAAACTTAAATGGCTGTGTCTCAAAAATGCCCCTTCAAAGTTGTCATATACATAACTGAGAAAAGAAAAGTAAAACAAGGATTAGATAGATTAAAAACAAAAGAAGGAAGGTATGTAGAAGAGGATAAAGGTCTAGCTGACTGCCTCAATGAATATTTTTGTTCGGTATTTACATATGAAAATGAAGGAGTTAGTTAAGAAAAAGGATAAATGAGTTATTTATTACACGTGAGTTTACAGAGGAAGAGGTTCTATTTCAACTGTCAAAAGTAAAGACACATAAGTCAATGGGACCTGATGGAATACACCCAAAGCTATTAAAAGAGCTTAGTGGTGTACTAGCAAACCATTAACAGATTTATTTAACCAATCACTGATAACAGGAGTAGTCCCAGAAGATTGGAAGTTGGCGAATGTTGTGCCCATTCACAAGAAAGGTAAAAGGGAGGAGTCGGGCAACTATAGGTCAGTAAGCCTTACTTCAGTAGTGGGAAAAGTGATGGAAACCATGTTAAAGGATAGGATTGTTGAACATCTAAAAAAAACATGGCTTTCAAGATCATAGACAACATGGGTTTACTTCAGGGAGATCATGCCAAACTAATCGTATTGATTTTTTTGATTGGGTAGCTAAAATTATAGATCAGGGTGGTGCAGTAGACATTGCTTACCTAGATTTCAGTAAGGCTTTTGACACTGTTGCACATAGAAGGCTTATCAATAAACTGCAATCTTTAAGTTTGGATTCCAATATTGTTGAATGGGTGAGGCAGTGGCTGAGTGACAGGCAACAGAGGGTTGTAGTCAATGGAGTATATTCGAAGCTTGGGATTGTCACCAGTGGGGTACCTCAGGGTTCTGTACTTGGACCCATTCTCTTTAATATTTGTATTAGTGATATTGCAGAAGGTCTTGATGGTAAGGTATGTCTTTTTGCTGATGATACAGGAGGGATAAGCCAAATGGCTAATGATTTAGGTAAACTAGAAAAATGGTCAGAGTTGTGGCAACTGACATTTAATGTGGATAAGTGCAAGATAATGCATCTTGGACGTAAAAACCCAAGGGCAGAGTACAGAATATTTGATAGAGTCCTAACCTCAAAATCTGAGGAAAGGGATTTAGGGGTGATTATTTCTGATGACTTAAAGGTAGGCAGACAATGTAATAGAGCAGCAGGAAATGCTAGCAGAATGCTTGGTTGTATAGGGAGAGGTATTAGCAGTAGAAAGAGGGAAGTGCTCATGCCATTGTACAGAACACTGGTGAGACCTCACTTGGAGTATTGTAGGCAGTACTGGAGACCGTATCTTCAGAAGGATATTGATACCTTAGAGAGAGTTCAGAGAAGGGCTACTAAACTGGTTCATGGATTGCAGGATAAAACTTACCAGGAAAGGTTAAAGGATCTTAACATGTATAGCTTGGAGGAAAGACGAGACAGGGGGGATATGATAGAAACATTTAAATACATAAAGGGCATCAACACAGTAAAGGAGGAGACTATATTTAAAATAAGAAAAACTACCACAACAAGAGGACATAGTCTTAAATTAGAGGGACAAATGTTTAAAACTAATATCAGGAAGTATTACTTTACTGAGAGGGTAGTGGATGCATGGAATAGCCTTCCAGCTGACGTGGTAGAGGTTAACACAGTAAAGGAGTTTAAGCATGCGTGGGATAGGCATAAGGCTATCCTAACTATAAGATAAGGCCAGAGACTAATGAAAGTATTTAGAAAATTGGGCAGACTAGATCGGCCGAATGGTTCTTATCTGCCGTCACATTCTATGTTTCTATGTTTCTATATACCTGGTAAAGGTACATACGGGGTATTGCTGTACTCAGATGACATTACTAATCAACAAACGAAGTATTATACTGTCGTAGCACACAAATGGTTTGCAAAATCTATATTAAAAACTCATTGTGTGTGTCAAAAAGGCAGAAAAAAATGCTTATTACCACTACACTTGGTACAAGCTAGCAGAAAAATGTTTTCACGCTAAGGTTCAAAATATGCCTTTTTGAAATATCCTCAGGTGTCTTCCTTAAAAAATAACATGTCTTTGTTTGTTAGTTGGAATAATCAACCTACTATAAAACTCCAAAGTTGGGTATGGACTCAGCGTAAAAATTCAAAGTTGGAAAAAACCTTAAATGTTCCCCTTCAAAATCTACATATACCTGGCAAAGGTACTGTGACGGTACAATCCGTTACTCCGTCAAGCATTCCCTTCTTCCCATAAAATAACATCATCAAGTAATCCACAGAGTAATAACTTGCTGGTATCGCCGAATAATCCACACATGAGCCAAGGCTTAATGCTGGAACAGGACTGATTTACTGGCACACAGAACTCACAATTTATGCAGCATAAAACTCCTCCTCTGGGCCAGGCTAGATAATTGAGTTTTAGCAATACACATAGCTCAATTATCTGCTGGCCAGAACATTTACAGTTTAACATACTTTTTACCTAACATTCATAATTCTAAAACCATACATCACATTCACATAAAAATTACATATTCACAATCAATCCATTCAGGGGAACAACACATTAAAAAATGGCACGAATCAGACCAGGGATTCAAAAGTTAGTAAAAGTATATTTTGGTCCCTGGCTGGCAGCATGGCAAACTGGTTTAAGCAGGTTTTACAGAGGCCTCTATCCTGGAGACAAAGGGGAAAGTAATCCAATTATCCAGGACTAGAGGCAGACTCCATTAACCACATGGTTACAAAAAGACATAAAACACTTTAAAATACATAAAGTCCCCTTTTACACATAACACACAGACATTTCACATATCCCCAGATAGCTGGGATCTGAACGCACAAAACTACCGAATAGCTCTCAGATCCTATTCACACAGTTCAATTGCCATGGAGCTAAAGTCTTTCCCATAGTCTTTCATTATATGAATAGGCTCCATGGCATAGCTATCTGGGGGTATCACCGCTCACACAGGGCAAGTACCGAATGGCCCCACTGTGTTTAATGGGCCAGAATGAGTGACATGCACTCTGTTAGGGCCGAATACTTTTTTTAAAGGGCCCAATCTCCCAGGGCCATAGTCCAAAGGCAGGAGGTTGGGCAGCCAGGCTTCTTCAATGCAATGTGGCGAGATTGCTCTCATCACAGGTACATATGGGGTTACTGCCATGCTCAGACGACATAGCATAAGGTTTGCAAAATATACAGTACAAACTCAATGTGGATGTCAAAAAAGCAGAAATGTTTTTTATTACAAGCTAGCAGAAAAATGATTTTAGGCTAAGGTTTAATGCCTTTTGAATTACCCTGGGATGTCTCTTTTAAGAAATGGTATGCCTTTATTGGGTAGTTGGAATATGTAGCCTGCAAAATATTTCAAAATAGAACACAGAGCCCATCAAAACCATCTATTAAAATTCACACTTAAAAATCTGAAATTGACTGGTCTCTTTTACAGCACTGTAACTTCACAAAATAGTGCCTAGATCATACATTGGGCATATTGTTTTACTCAGCAGAGGTAACTGAGCCTACTTAGGGGGAATTTATGACACAGGCACATATCAAATGTATGAAATACCCCCCAAAAATGCAACATGTATGTAAAAAAATAAAAAAACATTTTCTCACCACAAATTTTGAAATAAATTGACGAAAAATTTGGGGGCAAGTTAAGGTATAATATATATACCTAATACGATAACCTGGAGTGTCTTCTTTCTCAAATGGAAGGCCTTTGTGAGTTTATTTGAACAGTAAAACAGCTATAATGCCACAAAATCATACATAGCTCCATCTATTAAAATTCTAACTATATAAACTGAAATAGCTATATGGCATTGTACCTTCACAGAATAGTGGCAAAGGCATAAAATGGGGATATTGTTGTAACAGATGTAACTGAACACAATAGGGGTTTCTGTACAGGAATAGCACACACCAGCTTTACAAAATATACATTACAAAAACCTTGTTATATGTGTATATACCAAAATAGAGAAAAAAAAACTATATTGGCAGTAAAACGGCTACATAAAAAAGTGTCAAAATAACCTTAGATAAATAGCCTTCGATGTCTACTTTATATAAATATATACTTCTGTGTGGAAATTATGTTTTCTTTGATGGATATTATAGTTCCACGACAAACATTCTAACTTCTAAAAAATAAAAAAATAATAATTCTACTGTATTTTGTGACCTGTAACTTTCAACTTTTCATAAACTGAAATCTTACACATATTATGTACTCTATAAATCAAGACACATAAATAAATTTTGAATAACTTTTCCTAAGCTGCACATATTATGCACAAGTTATTATTGCAAAACCTTTGAAAGAAAATGCATTTTTTTTTATTATTTTACTTTTTTTTTAATAAATGTGAATTTACTGTTTTGAAACACAAATATTTGTTTTCAGTGAAGTACCCCATGTACAGGTTTTGTAGTGTTTTTTAAAGTTACAGGGTAAAATATAAGGCCTGATTTCCCATTCTTTTCACATTGTTATTCGCAGATTGATTATGTTGCCTTTGAGAGTGTATGGTAGCCCAGGGATGAGAATTAGCCCCACGATGGCATACTATTTGCAAAAGAAGATAACCCAAGGTATTACAAATGGGGTATGTTCAGTCTTTTTTAGTAGTCACAAACACTGGCCAAAGTTAGCATCATAATTGTTTTTTTGCATTTTTAACACACAAACAAATATAAATGTTAACTTTGGCCAGTGTTTGTGAATACGTGGCTGCTAAAAAAAGACTGGACATACCCCATGTTGAATACCCTGGGTTGTCTATTTAAACAAAAGATGTACATGTGAGGTGTGATTTAGAGATTTATGACAAATAACAGTGTTACAATGTCACTATTGGTAAATTTTAAAAATATATTTTAAAATAGCAATGTCCTACTTGTACTTATAGCCGTATGACTTGCAAAAAAAAATATAGAATATATTAACATTGAGTATTTTAAATAAAATTTCTAAACTATTTAGCACGGGCGTTTTTTGGTGGTTGTTTTTGGGGATCAAAGTTAGAAATAATTAGTTTTTTAACATTTTTTATAGTGAATTATATGATATGATGAAAATAATGGTATATTTAGAAAGACCATTTAATGGCAAGAAAAAACATATATAATATGTGTGGGTACAGTAAATGAGTAAGAGGAAAATGACAGCTAAACACAAACACAGCAGAATTTGCTTAACTGTAAGAAAATTGAAAAACGGTCTGGTCACTAAGGGGTAAACAAAAAAAAAGATGCACTGTGATTTTAAACTCTCTTCTTGTGTGACAGAAATATTTAAGAAGAGGGTTTAAAAGCAAAGCTCACCTTCTGTTTGGTTAAATTTGATTTGTTTTTTTTTTCTTTAATTACTGTGAGTGGACAATTTATACCAATATCATACAATTTGGTTTATACATTCACAGAGACAAAAAACAGCCAATAGGGGAAAATGTGTGACTATTTTCAGACATCTCTAGTCTATAAATGCAATGTCTCTTAAAGAATTGAGCGTGTCCTTCATACACAAGCAAACGACACGTTCCTTTATTTTTTTTATTTTTAACTGCTAACATTTTAAGGATGGAACATTATACGTAAAAGAAATAATAAATGCATTTTAATAACAAAGCTGCTTGTGCAGGAATCACAAGTTCTGTTTGTGTTTTTGTTTTTAAACACAGTCTTCCTGTATACTCAGTGATTTCTATAAGGTGTTTTCATACAACCCCCAAGGGAATTGATCAAAAACGGTGTCACTTTCTGGAGCTGAAATAGAAACCAAGGTACAAAAGTAAATGACACAAAAAGTCATTATTTTCAATTGTGTTGAAGATTTGAGTCACCTCTTCCTTTAGGCTGAGATACAGCAGTCAGAGCATTATACTAGCTACATGTCTGAAACATTGCAGACAAGACAGTGCATTAGATGTCAGGAAAGCCCTACAGTGCTTGTGAGGGACATTTCAAAAGCTTTGTTTTTCTAATATTTTCTTCACTAAAAAAATGGTTGTTATAGTTACCGCTGTCACGGATGTGCTGTGTCTGATCTATACACAGTACTCTAACACTGTATTTGGGTTGCTTATGTGAGTTTTTGTATTCATTTATTAAAGTTTTATTAATTAAGTACATATACTGCATGTACTAAATATAGTACCCCCAACATATAATTAATTTGCTAATTGTTTTATATCAAGTGTCTTCTGCCATGGCTGCAAAAATGTAAATGTCAGCTATTGCACTGTATTTTCAAGAATTCAGTATTTCTAAATTAAAAATTAATATTAAAAATAGCTCTATTAAAAAAAACAAAAAACATATTAGCAGAAAATGATTCCTCTTTTAAAAGTCTCTATATCGTTTTAAATGAAATGGAAACTGTCACTATTTTAATATGATGTTTACTTACTCCCCATATTTAACAAATTTGTATTGGTGAGTTGAGAAAGAAAAAATTTAATGTAGAAATCAACACCTCTGTATCATACAACATGGGGTTCCCTGTAACCCCTCTGTGCAGTCAGCACAGAGAAAATATTTACAGAAGAGGAGAAATTAAAGTGTCCCTGGTTTTCATCTTTATTTGCAATTTTTGTCTAAACTTTGCCTTCTCTGAAGTGGATTGTGATGCCATTTGCTAAATTTGTTATATAAATTTTAAAATAAAACAAAGCATCACATGAAAATTTTTTTATTGAATATTACAAGCAAATCCAGAGAAATGTATAGTTTCACTTTAAAAAGAAATGTATGTAGCAGGCCTGACAGCCACTCGACCGGTTGTCCTGTTTCAGCCACGTCTTGTCCCTGGAAGGGAATCAGTTATAGCACAGAGAGACCCATTTCCTACCTAGTAACATACAGTCCTGGGGGTACAACAACAATTTTATTGGCTACACTCGGCTTTATACTTTCCCCATGCAAGAGGTGGATCACACACAACGATAATGTGCCCTTTGGGGGGGTCACATAACAGAACTAGAACCTCAATCCTTTTGTCTCCTGTTCCCATTACTCCGTGCCTCCTCCCAGGTTCCTCCTCCTCCCAGGGGTCTATGCGTATGACAGGAACTCCAGTCCCTTTGTCCCCTGTTCCCTCCACCCATCCTCAGGGTTTCCCACCTCCGGGGACAGGAGATCTTTATCCCATGAGCCTCTGTGCCTGGGAGCCCCAGCGCGGGAAAGCTTCCCACCTCCAGGACTCCCAGTCACAGAAAAGCCTGCCAAACCGCCATTGTCCCCAAATAGCGTCCCCACAAATCTCAGAGACCCCCCAAATGGAAACTGCCACAAGCTGTTGGCGGGGTCCCTGAGTTAAACCAATCAAGGGAAGCATCTACTTTTGGGACATGAATGCTCCCCATGGCCGCCGCTCATCTATACGAATGGCGGCCGCCCAGAGAAGCACTCATTAATTACTTCCCTTGCGGTTTCACAATTATGTTGCCAACGTTCTAATGGATTGGTGTAAACATTCCAAAGGGCACTGTGGAGGTCCTCATTCTGGAACCAAACGAGTTGGGAAGCAAGCCACGAATGCTCCCCCTGGATGGCGTTCGTCTAATGAACGGGCCGCCACCCAGGGTTGGCACACACTGAGGCTTCCCATGTGGTTAGTGGTTTTGACACCTCATTAAGAGGTGTGAACGTTCTAAGACAACATTCTAAATGAGGTTTCGTGGTGGGGAGCAGGTAAAACACAGGAATATAACACAACACAGGGGAAACACGGGAAATAACACATAGCAATTCACGAACAGGCAGTGGTCCCACCATCTGTATACCTAGTTTACTAAATAAATCAAACTGTAAAAAAAAAAAAACACATTTGCCTCTAATTTTGGCAGCTGGAGTTTTTTGCACAGAGGACATTTTGATGTCAAGCCTCTTCCTTCTCTTTGAGTGTCTTACTCCCTTATCTGTCGACCTTCTTTTTAGCAGAACCCGCACTAAATTGCAGTTGTAATGGTTAAAAAAAAAACTGAATTTGAGTTGTTTTAAGGGTTAGGGATTTGTCACAGTTAGCATTGTAAGCTGTTTGGGGTTCCTGGGTATTTATGATTTTGAAATAGCAAGTCTTATGGAGTATTTAAGCTTAGGGTTAGAAGATATTGGGTGCTTGTTGGGTTATTATTAGTGGCTTTTTAGAGTTAGGTGATATCTAAGTTTAGAGCATGTTTAGGTAAAGGGAATTTCAAATTTAAGACCAAAATAGCTATACCTGGAAGCATAGCAGACGTAGACAATGTTCCCAGTTTGGTTATCTTTAAAATTCACTTTGAATTCTCACATTGGTGAATAACCCTGTTTATATTCACAAAAAAAAACATTTTTATGAGATAGCTCTTTAATGTTTGTAAATTGTAATGAGTATAAAAGCTTTGAAAGGGCTAAAAATGAAATAAAGGAAACACTCTTTTAATAATAATAATAAAAAATATTTCTGTACATATTGCTCAATAATTTTCCCACACCACCACTACTCTAGACTTTTAATGCTGTACATGTTTATCCATTGAAGCCGTACTTTGTGTCAGTCACAAACTAACTGCAAATTATAAAAATAGGTGACAATTTAATATAATGTGCTTTGCATAGAGCTGCCTAACTAAATGCAAATGTACAACTATTTCCTGCACCATAGTCATTAAGAACATCCATTATTAATGGATTAAGCCATGGCTGGGCTGCACATTTCCATGATGTATTGTTAAACTTTGATCTAAACAGGTCACAAGGCAATGCCACCCTGACGGGAACTAACAATCACCTCTGCAAAATAATGATTTTCAGAGTTCAACATACTGGCAGTTATGGAAGTTCGTTTCTCAAATACAAACTATAAAGAAAAATACTCAGTCTCTGTTAACTTGTAGATCTTTACTTTTCTACGAACTGTCCAGACATTTGTACTGTGCTTGGCTGTTTTTATTATTCATTAAGTTTGAATTCCTTATCAGCATTCCCATACTTAAAGCAGTACTTTGCAGGTTTTATAATTCAATTAATCTCTTTTGTCCTTCTGTTTCACCTTATTATTTTTTTAAATACACCATAGATTTTTAGCTATATATAAGAAAAAGTATTACTAATAAGTAAAAATATGTGTGATAACTCATTATAGTGATGTATTTTTTATTTTATTTTATAAATGACACATTTAAATAAGCTTTGCATAGCAAGGCTTAAGTCCTTTCCCATCGACTATGTGTATATTCATGCTGAATTTGCAAAGCAATAAAAATTAAATAAAGCTCATGAAGTTGAAGCCATATCAATTTCCTCTTTTGCCAAAGGTGTATTTAAGTTTTTTGGCACCTGGGGTTTTTGTTGTTTATTCTCTATTTTATTTGATTTTATTATTTTGTTGTCTATGTTTGCCTAAGAATTATAACTGCGTATTGTTTATTTCTGTAGTGTTTAAAGTAGTGACATGATCCGGCAGACAGAAAGTAAGATCAGACAATGAGAAGTAGATATGGGTATTATCAGTTTACATGTGATATTGAAAGCCATGGGATGAAGGGTGAGAAGAAGAAGTGGGTGGTCATCATTAATCTAATAAGTTTGATTAGTCATTTTAAAAAGAGTGTTGCTCAAAGACTTTGAAGACCTACACTTGTGTCCAACTTGGAAGTTTTGTTTTAAAGTAATATAATTGTTTTAACATTAAATAATGTTGTGTTTTAGCACTATTATCCCAATTATTCTGATTTGTTCTTGGCCTTACAATTATTTATATATTTATTAAATTGCTTTTGGTTATTGGCTAGCTAAGCATTATGTGTTTTAGAAAAATTAAGAAAAGAACTTGCAGTAAAAGAGATTAAACAATCCTCAGTTACCAAAGGAAAATATGCTGAAAACAATGAGGCTAATGTTTCACTTCCCATTATTAGCAGAGAGGATTGTGCAATAGCATGGCCGTGCTAGTATATACAATGTAATTTGCAGTCAAGTGGGAAGTATTGCAGCCGGATACTATTTATTTTAAAATGAATGCTCCCCAGATATAACGTTAGTACAAAATGTTCTATCGTTCAAAAGAAGTAAGTCTGATCCATTATTTATAGTAAAATGTATATATTTTAATTCCACTATAAATCATTGGATGTGTGGTTATAGTCTCTTTTGTTGCTCAAATTTCACATATTAATGTATCATCAATAATTTTGTCTTAGAAATGGTGTATTAATAAAAAAATCTTGCAGAGAGGAAACAATTGGCAGGGAAATGTGTTAATGTATACCGTGTTATTAACCCTTGAAGGACACATAACAGAACTTTCCATCATGATTCCCTTTTTTTCTGCAGCTGTGTTCTTAAGGGGTTAAATAAGAAGATTATTCTATATTCACGTCAGAATTCACACTGCTGTCAAATGCCAACTTAGCTTTTTTGAAGATGAACACAGCCAAACATTAGCACATTTCACTGTACTCTGTTAATCAGAACTCATCAGCTTTTCCCTGATTGTTTAATTTAATAACTCCCATCTAATAATTTATAAGTGAAGAAGGCTTATATTTATTTTACTATTAGCTATTATGTTTTTTTTTTTTCATACCCTGTTCCAGCTCTTGAATGACATTCAAAACTGAACACTTTGGTTCAGCATTGTCACGTGTTACTGGCTGTATCTGAACAGTAGGAAAAAGTTCAAAACAATAATGAAGTGAGAAGGTCAGAAATGCCAATGCCTTTCCAAGCTTTTATGTACAACAAGACCTCCAAAGACAACAGAAAAAACACAGAAGCGCTACAATTCAGAAAAGCAGAGACTACATGGTCATTAAATCACTAATTATTCAGAGTAGTTTACAAAATGGGCAAAAATATAATTAGCCATCAAAAAAAAATTATAATATGCCAGTATGCCAATGGAAATAACGATGAGTATTTTTTTCCATTAGAAGTCGAACAATAAAAGTTACAATTCTAATTAATTTAACCTTTCTGATGTAAAAATTGGACCTTCATGAATACGTTAAAATCTTTTACCGTGTGGGTAGTTTGTTTAGTCCAAATGTTACTTAAAGAGACACGTTAGGAACCAGGATCAGTACAGCTTAATGTAGTGGTTCTGGGGCAAAGCGATTGTTCCTGCAGGCTCAGCAGTGCAAACACAAAGAAAAGACAGTGTTTACGTCTAGTGGCTGTCACCCTAAAAGCGAGTAGAGGGCTTCCTGGATATGGTCTTGCAAAGATTGCTGGGCCAACATTCAGGTTGTCCACACTATTCATGAAAACTCTGAGCCCTCCCAATAGAGATGCATTGAGCATCGCACAGGGTGCCTCCCCTGAAGTAGATGGGGTGGGGTGGGGGGGAGGGGCTTATCCAAGTCACCTTCTTTCCTTTCAACAGTACTGCAGTTCATACATTTATTGTTAAAATAAATGTATGAACAAAGAATGTAAAATATATATATATAAAATGTTGCTAGGCTACATGTTTCGTCCCAAAGCACTACCTCAGAGACCCTCAAAAAATGTAAAGCAACAAAATGAATAAAAATCCAAACCAAGTGGAAATCACAAAAGCAATCACAATGTGAAAAGCAGTATATATATATATATATATATATATATATATATATATATATATATATATATATATATGTGTGTGTGTGTGTGTGTATTTTTTTAATATATTCTTTGTTTACCATTAAAGCATAATTATTTATTCTCTTCAACTTGAGTCCAGCCCTTCATACTGCAGTGCTGTTGAAAGGAGAAGAGGTGACTTGAAACAGCCCCCCATCTACATCAGGGGAGGCACCATAAGGAGATATACCATTCTTCATCCTGTGAGTGTAACCCAACTAGCACATTTTATACTTTTTATTACAGTGTTACAGTATTATTTTTCTTTATGTTTTCTGTAGATTTACTGCTGTATTCTCCATTTTGTCGGTTGTACCTATAGCTCTATGAAGAGATGCTGATTGTTACAGCCCAGTGATTGCTGCACATGAGCACTAGCCACCAAATTGGAGATAAGGTAAAGTAAATCACTTTCTTGCTCTCTAGTGAAAATACTTGAAAGTAATACTTTTTTGAGTTTGTTAGAGTAAAATTATGGTTTTGGCCAAGGCTTTTATATACTTCAATCCATCACTTCTATTTATTACACATTTTGATTGCAGTGAGGCAGTCAAACAATAGCCCAGTTTGCGTAGAAAATTGTATGTACAGAACAGAGGGGCTACCCTCTGGGGGAAGCCACATGAAATGTATTGTTGGTTTCCTCATGTATAAGACATACAACAATGTCCCCCGCTACATGAAGTGATCAGCATGCACTGAGACTCCCCACTTTCCCCAATGTTTTTTAATTGAAAAATGCTTATGGTCACTTAAACATGGTGCCAAAGAGATTGGATGCTTAGGAAGTGCCCATAATCACTATATAATACCCTCACTTTTGAGAAGTCCAACAACAGCTGGATTGTTACTGCAATCAGTGAGACATTAACATGCCGTGTACACTGGCAATTTTAAAGATGTTATGAAAGGTCAACAGTAGAAACCGATCTATAAAAGGTTAAACTTATTAATATTATTATTATTACTGGTATTTGTATAGCGCCAGCATATTCCGTAGCACTTTACAATATTATCAAAGGGGGAGATTTAACAATAAATGAGACAATTACAAAAACTTATAGGAACAATAGGTCCTATAAGCTTAAACGAGCTTACAGTCTGTAACTTGATGGACTATTCTCAATTTAAACTGTTATGCAAGCATTTAGCATTTTTGGTTTCTATTATCCTATAGGGCTACAATGGATACATGTGTTCATTCTGATGCACTCATTAAATTGTGAATTCCTTCCATGGCATAGAAGCAAGTTTAAAGAGTTACTAGTAAACCTGTATGTTTTTTTTATTTTTTTTATTGGAAATACCATATGGGGCATTAGCTGCCCCTTCCCCCCTTAAAATTGGGAAAAGGGTTTTTACTTACCTTAATCATCTGCCACTCACGCTGTCCAAGCACAGGCTTATACATAGAGAGGCCTGTGATTAGATCGTTTTACCACACGCACACCCTCTGGACCGTCGAAGGGAAGGTGGGAGGGAAAAGGGGAGGAATGATATTTTAATTTAATTAAAAACAAAACATTTACATGTTGAAAGCAGGCAGAGGGGGAGTGCCCACAGGGTGGGAGGGAGGGGAAAGGTAGCTTCTCCTTACAGGCGCTCTGCCTACAAGGGAAAATATTTTTATGTTTGTCGGCAGCGTGCTGTGTGTGCTGATGACAGAACTAAAATAGCACAGAATTGCCATTATTACATGTGCTGGGGCTGCAACTAGCCCCTGGCACCCAATCAAAAATAACTCTGGATGTTCAGTGTTTAAAGCAGAAACACTGCACATACGGACTCCAACCACCATGACCACTTTAAATTACGTGGTCATGGTGGTTGGAGTAACCCTTTAACTCCTGTTTTTTTTCTTTTTATTTGTTGGTGATGAATGGCTTAATATTTTTGGCATGCCCAAATTAATGGATGCATGAAATCTGATTTAAAAACTTGTCTAAAAGCTTCCCTCTAATTATTCTGTCATCTGGCCAATTCATACACCTGTATTGGGCAGGTTTAGGATTTATGCCAAAAATGTATCAATTTTCAGTTTGATAATAATCTCTACTAAGTACAAACTGGCTTTGGTCTGAGACCTTATTTTAGCTAAAAGTTTCAGCAATGACAGTTGTGTGGGTGTTTTATTTGTTTGTTTGTTTGTTTTTGTCTTTTCAAGACGCCACTTGTATATTAAACTGAGGGCATTTGCAAAATATTCACCTCAAGGAGTATATTTTTAAAGAGTCTTCCATGGGAATAGATGGAAAATGAGAGTACATACGATGTAGTCCAGTACAACGTATAATCTGTACAATGTAATAGATCAATCGTACTGCACTGCTTCTCTCTGTTAGTTGGAAGCTCTCCTTCAAGACAGATCTCATTTCAAATACATACTGTGAATGGGTCAATAGATGTTTCAACATCAAAGCAAATGCTTAATATGAAGCATATAAAAATGTGAGATCTGAGTAATCTACCACTAATTCAATTTAATTAAAAACTGTAATGCAGTAGCCCACAAGTAATTGACCTAAAGACTGAAAATATCTATTCTACAGTCGACTCCTCCACACTTTTAAAGTATGTTAAAACACTTCATGTCTGCAGTAATATATTTCTTAAACGAGTTTCAGAAATATATTAGCTATAGTATAATAGTTAGGGTACCAGAAGCGCCCTTGTGCCTTTCTAGTGTAATAAGTCAACTGTTTAATAATGATAACAACTTACCTGGCATCTGCAGGGTGCCAGCTGCCACCTCATATGGAGTCAATAGCTTCTGCAAATTCTTTCACTTAGCTGCACTGAACTAAACCCTGTGATGCAGGGCCAGCTCATTACGATCGAAAATCAGCGAGCTAAGTCATAAGGTGAAAATGAAAAAATCAGCTTAGTACTCACAGCCAATGATCATCTCCCTGCACAATGACCTCAGTACAGGATCTCAGTACAGGGCAGAGGAAGTGGCAGTACGCACCTGACGGACCATAGTTAAGTTGTTCAATTGTTCCTAAAAGGACACTATAGTCACCCAGACCACTTCATCTGAATGAAGTGGTCTGGGTGAAGTATCTCTATCCTCTTAACCCTGCAATGTAAAACAGTAGTTTTTGAGAAACTGCAATGTTTATTTTAGAAGATTAAGTCCAACTCTAGTGGCTGTCAGAATGAGTAGAACTCATATGTGACACATAAGCCCCATAGAAAATTATTGATTTATTGCTTTCCTATGATGAAATTTGAATGTGCATTTGGTGCTCTATGAGGAACATTGGCAGAGGACTCTATGTTTCCTCCTTGAAGCTGTGGGAGGCAGAGAGGTCAGAAGGCAGAGGGAACCTGGAAGAAGGTAAGACTATCTTATATTTTATGTTATAGTTAATGTGTGTGTGTGGGGGGGTATTTTGGTTATACTTGGAGTTCATAACAATTTTTTCTTTAGTGAAAAATCTGGTTAACTTTTTATTCCAACCCTTACGATCTACTAAAGTAAGAATTCAAAGTGAATTCAAAATGAATTTCAAGTTAAAAGACAATGTAGCCGGAATGGTAGTGTAGCTGACTTAAAGAATATTTCCAGTTCAGCTACTTTAGACTTAAATTTGCAATTGACTTTGAATTTGCTCCGAATTCTCACTTTAGTGCATAACACTGTTCACAACTATAAACTCCACTCATAACCATATGAAGTATAACAAAAAAAGTATCATTGAGACTTGTTTTAAGCAGATATGAAGAGTTTTTGAATCAATAGTTCACACACAAAGAAATAAAAGTAAAAAAAAAAAGAGGATTCTTCATAGTATTCAATAAATCATTTAAACTCCAGGAACCTTATTATTTTTCATAACGTAGTGTTATGGTTAATCTACCTAGGATTATAGAATAAAAGTTAAAAAAAATATGGTTAGTACAGCTGCAGAACAATCTGAAGCAGAATAGATTAATAAGAACTCTTTATCAGTAGAAAACGTAATTAAACTTGACATGAATCTATGTCATAAAAAAAAAAAGATGAAACAGCTAAGTGTTCTAAGTACTTAAGGCAAATATATGACAAAAAAATCCAAATACACAAGGTACTAGAACAGACCCTAAAATGGGAATCACTACAATAAACTATTTAACCCCTTAAGCACACATGACATGTGTGACATGTTATGATTTCCTTTTATTCCAAAAGTTTGGTCCTTAAGGGGTTAAAGGAAAAAAATCTCAGGCACTCTCCTTGATACATTAAGCAGCTTTAATGAATACCGCAACGTTTCAACCTGTACCCAGATTTTGGCTTGACAGGTAAAGGTACAGGTCGAAACGTTGCAGTATCCATGTATGTACGTAGTGGGGAATCACGATGCAGCCAAGAACAAAACTCACCCCATCCAACCCCCCAATAACGACAGACCACTCAGTATGGATGAAACAGGCCACAGCATTTATTATCACAAACTAAATAACACATCCATAACACATCCATAACTTCATTTATTAAATCTCTTCTTTTTCTGTAACCAAAAACATTAGACATAAATAAGCATAAATTAACATATATACATATATAACTCCACACATAGTGTTATACAGTGACCCAACCGCCCTTGCCAATAAACATACAGTGGTTCCTAATCACCACTTCCTCTCACCTCCCCCCTCATCATAAAAATCATATCTTTCCAATGCCCGCCATCAGCCAACCTTATCCACGCTCGATGGGCACGACACCTCAGGCAACCTAATGTTAACCGTTTGAAGCAGAGGCGGTTGAGACCTTAAAAACTTGTTCATCTCATTCCATATACTTAAACATAACCCCTCAAACTCAATTGGCCAGGACATACCCCCGGCTAGCTGTGACTAAATATACTAATAGGGCGGGTGGGAAGGAAGCTGTTTGCTGGCCCGAATCCCAAGTGGCACTGAGGTAAGACCTCCCCCACACTAACTTACACAGAACATAATCCCACCCACACATTCTTCCCAAACCACTCCCATGCATCTATCCCCACACTCCTACATGTGCCCTTGTCCGCTTAGCTGCTCTATCTCCCCAGGGCCTTTAAAGCTGCTTAATGTATCACAGTGAGTTCCTGAGATTCTTTTCCTTGACATATGTTTTATGGGTTATGCTGACCAATACTCAGTTAGCGCCCTGTGATTTTTATGATTGAGTGCAACCCTCTTTTGGTACAATAAACTAGTGTCTGGGAAAAAAATACAATAATTTGTGACTACACTGCTAAAAGAAAAACTGCAACCATTACCTAGAGAAAAAATCTATTGACCATCTGACATGGTAAATAGTTGATTTTAGGTTTAAATGAGTTGTCTAGATGAGTTGAAAATTAATATAAGGCACTAGAAAGGAATATAATCAATGAGAAGGAACTGAAGTGGCTATAGATATGAGAACATAAATAAAGCAAAATTCTAGGTCAAAGTTATATAATATATAACTTATTTTCACAAATAAGGCCGTAATGTAAAACAGATGCAAAATATGACTGTCATAATCCTAAACAAATACAAATAAATATCCCAATGCATTTTTCATGCTCTGAGAACTTAGACCAACCACCTACCATATTCACCATGATCATATATCCAGTCCAAAAGGGATTTATAGCACTTGAGCAAGGTGCAGACTAAATCAGCAGATAGACCTCCTCTGGATGGCACAAACCAATGCATTGTCTTCTCTTATGCTTTCATTATATGCATAGATACAGATTTATATTCCTAACACTACAGAATCCCTTTAATCTAACAATTAGAAAATTAGCATATATAACAATTTGGAAGAATATAGGCTTCAAATAAATTGTGACTCATTCTAATTTTGGGTAATTGGTCGGTCACCTGAATTCCATAACTCCAAATCGCCATATGGATGAATCATGAAACATATGAAACAGACAATGGACAAACAGTTTTGTTTGTCTCGTGATTTGGAGCACTGTCTGTGCTGTCAAAAAAAGTTTTCATTCTTGGACAAAAAGTTTACTGATGGTTAGGGGACAGCCACAAAATGTTATTTACAGATCAAGTGAGAAGTTCCAAAGGGAAAAAAAAGGTGGAGCTGTAAAAAGAATAAATCTATATTCACATATTATACATTGAAAAAAATATAATACATAAATACATAGATTTTTATTTTTAGTGCTGCTCCTTTTTCACTCTATTGGTCTCACTTCATCTGTGAACCAAATGGTAGGGAAATGTGTACCGCAAATTATATCCATAATATTTATATACTATAAATATTTTGCCGTACACTGAACAGCCCATGTCTGCCTCAATTGCATGGATGGCATTCATCCAAACCAAAATACCACGTGGAAGAATGCCAAATCAACTGAAACTATTTGTGTTGTTGTTGTGCGCAAGTCTAGAAGGATAATACAAAGAAAGTTTAGTGCGAACAAAATAATATGGAAAGCAAATGCCAATATAATACTACATTGCCATACTTCTGTAAGTTAGGGTCAAAACGGGATGGAATTCAATGCCATTACAGCTGAAACAAAAGAAAATAAACTCAATGGGAGAAAAATTTAATTAGTTTTTTTGCAAGATATTAAAAGGAATGAAGATACATAAAAAATAATGAACTGATAAAATATGAAAAGGTTGACCACAGTGTCTAAGTAACTCTTAAACACTTCAAAATAACAGTTATTTATTGAGTCTTATAAATGTAGTGAAATATGCAGAAATATCAAATTATGAGTATAATTTTGGAAAGCAAACCACTTGTTTTCTGGATTCAGCTGTTGGGGTTACGGATAATGAATGAGGTAGTTTGTGGGCTTTGTAAATTCCACACTTTCAGAAATGCAAATGTTCTGTGCAGTTGTGCTCATGAAACATTTTGAGATGGTTTAGATTTCAGTATCAATGTGAGTGTAGGCGACGCTACAAGGCGACAAGATTGGTAACTACTCCCCCAGATCATGCCTTGCTCTCCCCCACCTCTCTTTCTCAGTCTCCTAGAAGGGACACTTTGTGTGGAAATAGAGAGATAGAGGGGAATGGCATCACATCCCTTCCTCTCTATACACACATCCAGAAGGCTCCCACCGTGTGTGTCAGATGTGGGGAGGTGGAAGGCTGCCTGAAAGAGGGAACAGCTCTGTGATGACATGCTGCTGGGGAAGATGGAGTGTGAACAAACACGAGGAGAAGGTCAAATCTGCACCCACTTTTAGCCCCTAGATTCACTATAGCTTCTGCACCCCCTAAAGCCTATATTACCCACTATGGGCCCTATCACCCCTGCACCTACTACAGTCCCTGCACCAACTATAGCCCCTATTATCCTCTGTACCTACTAAAACCCACTAGTAACCCCTATATTCACTACTGTCTCAGTACACACTACAGCACCATTACCCCTTCACCCTCTACAGCCCCTATTTCCCTGCACTAACTACAGCCCTTATTCCCACTGCACCCACTACAACCCGTATTATCCCCTGCACCTACTACAGTCCCTATTCACTACAGACCCTATTACCCGTGCAGCCACTACAGCCCTTATCTCCCCTACACCTATTACAGCCTCTATTACCACCTGCACTCACAACAGCCCCTATTATCCCCTGCACTTACTACAGCCCCTATTACCCCCTATTCACTATAGTCACTATTACCCCCTGCATGCACTACAGCCCCTATCACCAACATATTCCTACAGCCACTATTACCCCCTGCATCCACTACAGCACCATTACCATCTGCACCTACTACAGTTCATATTACCCACTGCTACCCTATCTCCCCTGCATCCACTAAAGCCCCTATTACTACCTGCACGCACTGCAGTCCCTATTCTGAAGAACCCACTACAGTCCACAACACTCCTCTATACCCAGTACAGCCATACGACAACTACTCATGTGATTTATTAATGGAAATTATTAGTGCCCCCCCTCCACCAGTTTTGACTATCGTATCTTTGTGCCCCCCTATATATTGTTCCTAGATTCGCCACTGAATGTGAGACATTCTTTATATTCCGTATATTATATATATTTTATATATTTTTCCTAATAAATGTAGATAGTATTTTTTTTCTGTTTACCTTGTGTAAAAGGATACATGGACAAGTGCACTGATATTTTCAAGGTGATTCAATCTGTATCAGCGTGTCAGAAGCTAATGGGTAATCAGTAATATCATAAACAAGGGCACGTCAAGTGTATGAGTGACTTGGTTCAGTGGGTGTGAAGGTTAAAAAATACTTTTTATCTATGAAAAATAATGGTTTCATTTTCTATCAGATCTGCTCACACTTCAAAAGATTTAGTTTTTTTGTTGTTTTTCACCACTGCTCTGTTAACTAAAGAAATTCAGAATTAAATTGAATGTGCAATAAAGAAAGTTTAAATATTACATCTCTCTTTACAGGAAATGAGGCCCTGGGGAGATAGCGCAGCTAAGCAGACAAGGGCACATGTATGAGTGTGGGGATAGATTCTTGTGATTGGCTGTATGTGTATATGGGAGTGGTTAAGTGTTTGGGAGTGGTGCAGGGATCATCTTACCTCAGTGCCTCTTGGGAGACAGGCCAGCAAACAACTTTCCTCCCACCCACCCTCTTTTTTATTTGTTTTTGTCTCTGACACAGCTAGCGGGGGGCGTGTCCTTGCCAATAGGTTTTTTGGGGGGCTATTACATGGAATGTCAGGATATGGACATGGTCGGGTCTCAACCTCCCCTGCTCTGTAGGGTAAACTTTTAAGTTACCGACTTGGATGTGCTCACCCAGCTAAAAGCCGGCTGGTGGTAGGCATTTAAAGGAAAAGGGAATTTTGGTTTCGATGAGGGCGAGGCGAATACCCTGTTGGCAATTTGGTGCATAGGCACGTGGTCTCTTTCATTGGCAAGGACGCTTATATAAGCGAAGGCTGTAGGGCACTAGGTGTTAAAAATTATATGTAATGTTATGGATTATTTATGTATTTATTTCTGGTTATAATTGAATGATAAAGTTTAATAAATGTGGGATGAGTCCTACAGTCTTTTGTTTAATAAATGCTGTGGCCTGTTCCATCCGAATTCGGTGTCTGTCGTTATTGAGGGGTATTTGGGGTAGGCTACGTTATTCTTATTTGCATTACTTTTTCCGCTACGTCCCTACATGTAGAGAGACTGTGAAGATTGCATGCAGGGAGGTGTGACTAAGGATATATAAACAATATTATTCAACTCCTAAATATGGGAGGTCTGAGCAGTTAGAGTGCAGAGGCACAATCCACCATCGCTCCCCTCATATCCCTCAACTGCTGGTTAAATAGTTGTTTTTTTTTCCCTTGCACTCTGAGCAGCAAAAATAATCCAATCAAATGCTTCTCAATGAAAAGCATATGACTAGAACACACAAAGGCTGGGATGACATCAGATGGAGGCTTTGCCAGTTCCTAGAGCATTTAGGTCCAAAGTGCTTTTTTTTATGTTTTAGAGGGGACACTATAAATAAAACAAATTAAATCCTTTATGTAATAAACAGTGAAACAGAGTATCTGTAGTCCATTTCATGTATTTTACCAGAGAGGGCCTATACAATTTATTCTATGACATGGTAAATCCACCTTATGCGTTCATGTCAGGGATTACTTTACCCCATTATGCAGTTGAGTACCCAGAAAGGTAGGATAGAGTATATTACTGCTCCATAGAATTAGGGCTTAAGGCAAATACGAGAGGAAATTGTAAACAAGAAAACAGGCCAAGGTCAGGAAAAGAGAGGCATTCAAGAACTAGTGATCTAACCGAGGTCAGAATTCTATAGCTACACAAAGTCAGGACACCAACGTCAAAATGAAGAGAATCCCACAGAAAAAAGGAAGATCTTGGGGACAGTTTAGATAGGTGTTCTAAGAAACAGAGTCATACGTGCAATGCTACAACGCGCAACTATGGCTTCACACATATAAAGCAGTAATGCATGCATCATTTGTGAGAAAAGTTCCAATGGCGTTATTAAAAGGCAAGGAGGAGAATCATTCAGCATCACAATGGGTCAAGAACATGAAGAGGAGATGGAATGACACAGACGACACAGACTCAAACCAGCACCAAAGGGGCACAGACTTACGTATAGTGAATATTTTCTTAACACATGCAGTTTTTTTGCAATAAATGTGCAGTGCAATAAAAAAAATTAATAAAACATCCATAAATGAAATTTAAAATATGGCCTAGGTAGTAAACAGTAATAAGCCTAGGGTGTATTCTTTCATGGATACAGCACAACATATGTTTCACTCGTTTGCAAAATAACAAGGCACATTAATTGAGAACAGAAATAAATCACAGATCAAAAAAATTGCATAAAATGTTAAAAAAAAGGGGGAATTCACTTAAAACAAGTAGCCCTACATGGATTGTCTTAAAAAGCCGTTTATTCGCACATGGCCACAAGGCAAGTTGATGGAAATTATGTATTCACAATGAACGAATAATCCCTCCTGTGGTTTCGAGTTCCTTTAGGTGGAGCACTGGATAATTAGAATTTAGACAAGATAACAAGCACTTACTCAGAAGGAGCATAACACCATAAGAAACTCTTTAATCTTTACTGTGCATGCAGAGTGGGGAACACTAGATCACGATTACCTTCTCTAGGAGTTGTGCACATCTCCCTTCTCTCTATGTAAATGTTTACCTTCTTAACATACATTTTAAGGTTGTTTCTCTTTTCTCTCTCTCTACGTATGATTTTCACAATATGATTTCGGAATTATCAGCTGGAATTTTCAATTGCTCCTTTCCTTGGTTCTAAAAAAAATAAACTTATATAATAGAGTGTAATATAAACGCACATACAAACATATAGCTTGCACCCCAACATGGGGTAAAAGGTAAAAGCAGCACCTAAATCACATAGGAGTGCAGAAGTGCCAAAAACCCTGGTGGGCGTGTACAGAAACCGCCAATGGTATTCGGTGCTTCTATTAGCCATCTATGCAAGTCTTTAAACATTGGAAACGATTGTAAACCATAAGGATCAAAAGTTTAAATTGTTAAAAGGATCAAAAGATGAATCTGTTAAAGGGATACTGTAGGCACCAAAACAACTGAAGCTTATTTAGGCTTTTTTTTATATATTGGCCATGTCCCTGAAGTCTCATTTCTCATTTCTGCAGTTTTGGTGTTGAATACCTTTTGTTTCTCTTTCTGTTTATGTTTATGCAACACTTTCTACACTTCCCTTACCTGTGACTCACAGTCTCCATGATGTAAACATGGTTTAATATTCAATCAGATGTAACAGCACAGTGTTTTTACTTTAGAAGTTTTTATCTCCTGCTCTGTTAATTGAACTTTAACCGCACACAGGAGGCTGTTGTTGGCTACTAGCAGAGCAGGATATAATACATTCTAATTTAAACACACTTTGGAAAAACAGGAAATGTAAAAATTATATCTCTCTTTACAGGAAATGTATAGTAATGCTCTGTGAGTCACAGATAGGCAGGTGTGACTATGACTGCATAAACACAGTGATTTAACTCTTAAATGGCAGATAATTGAGCAGTGAGACAGCAGGGTCATAATTTATACACCAAAACCACTTCATTAAGATTAGTTAAGATTAGTAACTTTAAAACAAATGATTGAGACAGTACCATAGTCTGCAATATGTTAGGTTGTTAAGAGGGGCTTACTTCAACTACCAGAAATATACATTTTTTTCAACAGAACCCTATTTACCAGTATAACATGTACACAATCTATAATCTAGAATGTTTAATATGAAAAACGTTATGTTAGGCACAGTTAAAATTATGTCAATGATTAAAATTCAAAAAGGAACTCTGATGCTAAACTTATCTTAACTACATTTTCCAGGTTTAGGGTGATTTCATCTTTTTTATCATAACACTATCCTGCCTCTCTTTTGCAAACAACCATTTCTTCTCTGTAATGACTTACTTAAAGGTCAAGAATCATCATCAGCCTACATTGCTTTGCAGATTGAATCTTTACTGTGGAAGCACACAATTAAGCTAATGCATCTTCTCTGGATGAAATTAGCCCCAATGTATTGAGCGTAGGAAACATTTTGGGGGAAAAAAATCATTCAAATGCAACTTTGTAAGCTTTTTGTCACCTGATTTCAAACAGCTAACAATTCAGATAAAATACACAGCATTAGAGCTCTTCCAATTAAAATGTATAATAATTGTATTAGCAATGGTACATTGATGATAAAATACAATTACTGTTTAAATATTTGTTTCTTGAAACTGTTTGCGATTATACTAAGATTGTTTTATTAGTTGGCATTATAACCAACATAAACATTGTCTATGTTTGAGACTATAATTAAAACAAATTTAAATTAATTTGCATTTTTAGGGAGATACACCAGTATTTAAAGGGACATTATATTCACCCAGACCACTTTATCTCATTGAAATGGTCTGGGTGCATATTCCCAGGTCCGTTAACCCTGAGCAGGTAATTATTGCAGTTTTTATTTACTATAATAATTACCTTTGAGGGTTAACTCCACCTCTAGTGACTGTCTACAGTAACTAGAGGGACTGCGGAATTGTTAGGTGACTTTTGGTTGCCTAACAGATGCTGGATGCCCTCGGGCTATGCATGAGGACATCCAGCGTCATGTAAAACCCCATAGGAAAGCATTATACATGTTTTATCTACCGGGAAAATATGAATGCAATTGCTGCGCATGCTAATTAGGTTTCCTCTGACAATATCAGAGGAGCCCGTACCAGCGCCGAGGGACATAGGCATTGTACTCAGGTAAGTGACAGAAGGAGATAAGCCACATGTGCAACTAAACCCCTGTCTGTTATTGTAAAATACCCTTTGAATTTTATCTCAAAATGTAGTAAGAGCCATCTTAAATAAGTGTTTTTAATTAAGCTTAATGTTTTACTGGCACTAAAGTATCCCTTTAAACTGAGATAGTCAAATGGCTAACTAACACCCACCCGATGTGCAGGGCCAGAGTTACCAACAAGCAAAGAAAGTTCATGCTTACAACTGCCATTCATGGAAAAGACCGATCTTGACACTGAAAATATGCCTCTCTCATACATATACCCATATACACATTTGTTTTCCTAACACTATAGTTTTTCTTTAACAAAAGAAACCCATGACTTATAGCTCTTTAATTACAACAAAAATGGAGTTGTAAAAAACAAATAATAAAATCTAGAAATAAAGAATAAAGTTCTATTAGAGGTTTATTAAATGACATACCATCAGAAAAGCATCTGATTTGTCATAGAAATATTAGAAATAAAGTTAAAGAAAGGAAAGGAGAGGGCCACAATTCAGGACAATTATTAGATATTTGCCACATGTGCAACCAACCCCATGTCTGTTATTGTAAAATACCCTTTAAATTGTATCTCAAAATGTTGTATTAGCCATCTTAAATAAAACAAAATGTAATTATGCTTAATGCTGTATTACTTTGATACTTTAGATATTTTGTGCAAAGTCTATGCATTTTATTTCCAAAGCACGTAAATTAAAACGATATGTAAATAAATATGCCAAGTTTAATTCAAAACAAAATACATGAAAATGTTACCTAAAGTAATCATGAGATCAGGAAGAGAGGACTTTTTAGCTTGGAATAATACGGTAATTCTCCAGGCTAGTTTATAATTTTGTGTTCATAGGCATTATTATAGGAATAAAAGTGTTTTTTGATGGCACATTGTACATTGTGCCACCTAATTGTAACAGAGGGGTGTAAATGGATTATAAAAGTCTACCTTGGCTCTTCAGTAGCTATTACATATGAGAAGCATTTATGGATGTCACATTCAACAGCAGGGTACAATCATAAATGTCTTATTTTAATCATTCAAAGGAAAGTGTGTACGGTAATTTTCTTCTTTCTTATAGCTTCTATGATTACAAAGGATTTTAATGTAAGCTAAACATTTAGGGGGAAAAAAAGTAAACAGAAAACTGTTAATATCCTCTTATCCATCCTAAAGCTTCCAAGGGCATGACTAAATGGTGCTTACCTGGCTGAGAGTCTAAAGTGGAGTTGTGAAGAGTATCAACTCTGATTTTAACACCTTTTCATTGCCAGCCCTGAATCCCCTGGAATACTAAGAGAGAAATTGCATCTCTAATTACAAAATTAGTGACAGTGCCACAATAATTGGCGTTAATAATGCAACACAGTGTAGAGCAGGGGCAGGCAACCTTCGGCACCCCAGATGTTGTGGACTACATCCCCCATAATGCTCTTACACCCATAATACTGGCAAAGCATCATGGGAGGTGTAGTCCAAAAACATCTGGAGTGCCGAAGGTTGCCCATGCCTGGTGTAGAGATATTGCTATTGTGTAGTGAGTGCATGTTTTTAATGCAGTGGGTACAGATCTAATGCTTCCAGTTTGCAGTAAAGGCTGCAGGTGCAGGTTTTATACCCCAAAAATGTAACTGCAAAAATAATCTTGGCCAAAATTTAAAGGAAAACGCTCATTTTAATGTAACACTGTAGTCACTATAAACATGTTACCCTTTTTGATTTAGTTATACCAGGCACTGTCCCACCATTCAATGTTTTAATTCATTTTGGGCAGTTTAACACCAAACAAGGATCCCTGGCCAATCACAGCACGGTCCCTACTGAAGTTATGACTAAAACAAACATTACACACTTACATGTAGTCATGTCCATTCATACTGGCAATGGGAGCTCTGGTAGACTAAAAGCAGTCAGCAGACACTTTCAGTCAATCATCGCTGCCTATTGCTGATCAGTAGAGATGTCCCGAACAGTTCGCCAGGAACTATTCGCCGGCGAACATAGCTTGTTCACATTCGCCACGGCGGGCGAACATATGCGATGTTCAATCCGCCCCCTATTCGTCATCATTGAGTAAACTTTGACCCTGTACCTCACAGTCAGCAGACACATTCCAGCCAATCAGCAGCAGACCCTCCCTCCCAGACCCTCCCACCTCCATGACGAATAGGGGCGGACCGAACATCGCATATGTTCGCCCGCCGCGGCGACCGCGAACAAGCTATGTTCGCCGGCGAACTGTTCGGGACATCTCTACTGATCAGGCTATTAGTTCCTCATTAGCCAAAACAGGGGATGAGCTGCTTAGGACTCTCACTTAGCATTGAAATATAAAATGTTAAAAACTGTTTAATGCTGAATGAAAAGAAAGAACCAGGGGACTCCAGAAACTATAATTAGTTTAATTAGATGAACCAGATGTTTTGCCTTAAAATATAATTATGCTTAAAATTACCATGTTACTATATATATATTTTTAAATTCACTTGCCATTCTACATTCCATAGACAAAGACTCTATAGGGTAATTACATTTAACTAAGGTATAATAAGAATTGCAGGGAGACATATATAATAAACAAGCTACTGAAAGCTATTTGACTCAGATATGCAAAAAGGTATACAGCAATACTGACAGACTGCATCAAAACGTGGCATGGATAATTTAAATCTACATTTAAAAAGAAAAACAAGAAAACCAAGAAAATACAAGATAAGGCAAACATGAGAAAATTAAAGACTGAAACTTTCAGTTAACAATCTGGTAAAATTGAGAGCAAAGTCAAACAATGTCCCAAACTATGATAACGAATGAGGTTTCAGAAGTACTGGACGATTAGCCTTATGTAACCCTGGGCAGAAGAAGTTATAGTATCTGCATAGCATTGTTTCAGCACAGGTCTGGTGACTCAGTCAAAACATGGTTAGAGTATCAGGGCCAACGTTCGTGGCCAGCTCTGTGTTGTATGGAAAATGTCCTCTAAGTTCTGGTGAAGCTAGGTAAAATTGTTTCACAGCAATACCTCTTCTAGGACCCCATCAGTAAATTATGCCTCTGTCCCTCAAAACTAAAGGTAATAATGACAATTCCCTGACCCATGTATCATAAGAGAAGTGTTTAAAAATAAGAAATGACAGATTGCAAAACTGAATTGCTGGAGAAGTGTGCAGTACCCAAGGGTTTAGAGGTTTGTCGTCCACTGTCACCATCAGAGCTATCACATCCCAAGGGGTATCTATTGGAGCCAAGACTGCTCAACATGCTCTATATGCCTGGTTAACTGATATGGGATTGCCTCCTCCTGCATTACAATAGGTTTGCATAATAGGTTCTACATAGGCCCACAGATCTTTAGTGGTGACCGTTTCGAGTATGCCTCTAATATGGATTTTTCATGCTCATTTCTGGACAACACAAGATTCAAATTCGTCTAAGTCAGAGTGAGTGACCTTTGGCAATCCAGATGTTGTAAAGCATATCTCCCATAATGCACTTAAAGCTACAATACTGGCAAGATGTAGTCCACAAAATCTGGAGTTCCAAAGATTGCCTATCCCTGCTCTAAATGATTTGCAACAGTCTTTCAGGGAACCAAAACAGAGGCACTATGATTGTGGGAGTTTTTCATGCCATTCTCCAAGGTATGTATCCTTTTGGTCAGTGCACTGTGAAACAGCCTTATAATCTCAAAGGAAGGATTGCATTTCCCTTTAGCAGAAGGTACAGTGTCATCAGTCCAAAGCTTGGTATCAAGAGGGATGGAGTGGATGGTTTCCAGCCGCATCTTGTGAACTTTCCTCTGAGAAGACTGGAATAGCATGCCCTGCTGGCTCCATTTTGGAAAGTTCAGTCTGTGCTCTTTGAACTAGGTATGACTCCAAATCTGGTTGTTTAAAGAGGAGATTGCCTAATTTATTAGACTTCCATCCCTTTCTTGTAATGGAGGCACAATAAGGAATAAGTAGTTGGATACGCAAAAGCAGGTCAAAGCAAGTAAATAAATTGTAAATACTTCTAATGGAGAAGTTCTGAACTCTGGTGTCCTTCTCCTAACTCAGTCACCTTATCCATGTTACTATTTTAATCTTGCTCACACAGGCCTCTGAAATGGTACAAGGAATTTTGCATAGTCAAACATAGTTGTTGATAGTCAGCAGAGTTATGTGAAACATACACCAGACCCAGAGTCCACTATATATTGTAAATTGTAGAAGAAATTTAGCAAGCACCAACTGAATTGAATCTGAGCCAGCCTGCACCATGACAATTGTATTGCATGATATATAAATACTATGGATATGTGAAAAATAAATACAATAATAGTATTACTAGTATGCAATCTCTTGCCTGGTTACAATGTTGGATCACCATAACACAACACTACAGGTGATGCAACCATGTAAAACAAATCTATGGAAATTCATACCTAAAAGGTTAACAATATATGATTTTTAAATGAAAGCAAGACATTTTGTCTCATATGAAAATTAAATTTTGACTGTTTTAAATAGTAAAGTCAAACTTGTTCTTAATATTCATGATTGTAAACATTTGCATTGAGTATCCTATTACTATAAATACAGTAGAGGCAATCAGTTTCTTATTGTCCAAATATACAGATCTATACACACATAGTAATTTTTAGTATAGTGAGATACATTTTATTGAAGTACACTGTTTCATTTAACTTGGTAGTACAGACAAAAAGCCAGTGGGCAGCTATCTGTAGTCCAGAATACTGAAATTCTTCTAAAGTCAGTGATGTAAGTTAACAGCATTGCAGCATGTTCTAAGAATAAAAAAAAATAAATCACTGAGAATGAAGTTGGCTTCATGAAAGGTACGTATAAAAGCAACTGCAAGACAGTGGAAATGCTCTGTGGTCCTGTTGCTATTCCCAGTAATAGAAAATAAGTTTTCTGCACAATATTGTCCAGTCAATTGAAGTTCTGTGAGTAAATCAAACATTTTGGAATGTTTCAAATATGTTGTGCCAGAGTTAGAAATAATCCATAAAGGCGGAATCAAACAACTATCTGGGTCGGTAACTGCACTTTTTGTAAAATATATATCTGGTTTACTAAGCGGGCTGAACAAAAATGGTGTAATGTGATCTAAAAAAGATACAAATAGCAAAAAAAGAAAAGAAAAAGAAAAGAAACTAAATTTGAATAAACCAAATGACAAATCTTTAAATGATGTATAATGATGCATATCAAGCATATGGATACAAGATTTAGATAATTAAATAAAAGCCAACAGTAATAATCTTGTATTATATAAATTAAATACATTAATGTTTTGTATGTGCTTTCAAGTACTGAATCGTTTTAACTGAATGTCTATTTTTTAGTTAATAATATTCCAATATAATGAAAGTAATAGTGATTTTCTAAATTCCAGAGAACTCCGTGAAGATCCCGGTGCATTCCCTTTTAACCAAGTTATATTTAAAAGAAGGTAAAATGCGATGAAGAAATAAATCACGAGAAATGAAAGATGATCCTTTTAACAAGGTTTGACTGCACTAGACGCATGACGTGATGTGTATTTTTAAGTGAATCGTCTCTATTAAATCAACTACTGTAATCTAAAGAAACCATAAGGGATATACTCTAAGTGGTGATAAAACTAATTAGTAAGACAAAGTGTTATTCTGCCTATGACTCCAGAGACTCAAGCAATGCAGGCTTTAATGATATCCTCACTTGAGAAAAGATAAAATTGAGGTGTTCATTAAAGGGACAGTACACTGTTTTGTTGTCAAGGTTGCATGCATGTAAATCAGTTCAGCATCCCCTCCATGAGTTTGGGCCTCTAACATATCCATTTTTATTTTTTATTTTTTTTAATCAGGACAGATATACACTCTCAATGTTTCACTACAACGGTTAATCATGTACCGGAATGTTTCCTGTTGTTGTTCAGATAGCAAATACATTCACTTCTGTTTCCAGGCTCTTCATCAGTCCACCAACTTTCTAATCCAAAAACTGATACAGCATCTTTTATTCTCTCAGCTTTTTAATTATAAACTAAAACAAACAAAAATATAGACTAAGTTGCATATGTTTTAGGTATATTTGGGCATCATCCTTTGTTTTTGTTATCCTAAAATATAGCAGCACATCAGTGCAACAAGTATGAAGACATGGCTCACAGGTTCCATTAAATTCCTGCCTCAATGTGATGTTTGGTTTGAAAAAAACAAATATCACAATGAGGAAGAAATGGAATACAAGGGACTTTGACCGTGGAATGATTGTAAATGCCAAATGTAACCAATGCCAAATTGTAAATGCCAAATGTAAGTGAGAAAAAAAAAAAACTTTGTTAGTAAGAGAGTTCAGACTTCACACAAGTTCAAGATGCCAAGAAGGAAGAACACCTTGTTTTACAACAGTACTGTACAAAAGGGCATCTTTATAATGCACAACACCATGAATATTATAATAGTTGGTCTACAGCAAAGGACCACACTTGGTTCCACTCATATTATTTGAGAACTGGAAATAAAGGTTACAGTGGGCATATGCACACAAAAGACATATAGTAGACGATTGAAAAAAATGTCTGATGAGTCGCGTTTCCTGCTCTAGTAAGGTCTGTAGATATTAAGGTCAAAAATCGTGAATCGATAGATCTATTTTGCCTTGTATCACTGGTTAAGGCTGGAGATGCTGGTGTAATTGCGTAGGGAATATAGTCTTGGCATTTATGAGGCATATTCCTACAAACTGAGCATCATTTAAATGCCGCAGTTGACCTGAACAATACAAGATACATGAACTGTAGACACCTGGGAGGAGAAGTGCTCATACCGCAAGCCAGCTCACAGCAACAGACGCAGCCCTGCCAAAAAGTGAGCAGTGCACGTGCGAGCGCCAGGAACTTCAATGCAGAACATTTATATGACAGAATACCCAGCCGGCACAGGTCTGCCTCTATCTCCTAACATCCCTGATTTTTTAAAATTTTAGGTGACCTCACAGCTCGCCCTGGCAGAGGGGCTATTGAGGGAAAGGCTTTCCCCAAATTAAAATTATTATAGTAAATAATGACAGGGGTGGAAAAATGCATATCATTAGGATGTGCCCAGGCACACCCGGCACACCCCGTGCGCACGCCTATGCCTATAGTATGGATTGTTTTTTTCTCTTATTAAAACAGGTGCAGTCAGTAGAAGAACACGTTCAGGAGTAAAGTTTGGAGTTGTACTCTAAAGTAACCTTGAAAATAAAAGAGACAATAACATAAATAAATCAACAATTAAGAAACTAAGGGAAAATGAAATGAAACACAAATCACAATGGGACAAAAATAAATATATAGCTTTGGGACATGTCCCTTTTTTAAATTAAAAATGTAGGAATAAGTCTAATGTAACACCTCTAGTTACCTCATCATCCATACTATTAGAAAATATCCTGTTGTTTTTGCAGTTTGTTTTTTGTTTTTGTTTAGGTCTGTATTTTTTATTTTATTTTGTGTATTTTGTTTTCCTATTTTATGTTTCCACAAAAATAGCATTTTTCTCTGACATATTGTATTTGTTGTATTAAGCCGTGAATAAAGTGACACGTTCATATTTCAGAATAAAATATAATTTCCTAACTGAAAATCTATAAAAGCCAATGACCTAAAGACTCAGAAAATCCTTTGATTACATACATTTTTATTCGATTAACACTGTAGCAGTTGTTGGTATGAACATAGTGCTTATAGGATTTATGTATAGAAACTAATTAATACCATAAGGGCAAATCCTCCTAGCTAGTGCTGCTGAAATATGTCTGCATTTGTTAACCACGTACAATTCCTCTAATTATTGCATTCTAATTAATTTTGTGTTTCCATGGTACTGCTCAAGGATATATAAAGCTATATAAAGCTATATAAACAAGTAAAAAAAAATATCATGCTTACAGTAACATTCCTGATTTGGTTCAAACTCCCAGTGTTGTAATGTATAATATTTTTACTTCTTTAAAAAACATGTATCATTAAACAATGTACAGTATTCATGTCTGAGTTTGTTGTGCATTGTGGGGATTGTAGTACACAGACATTAGGAAAGGCATGGCTAGCCACAACTGCCCCAACATACTTTATCTTTGCATCTAATGTTTTGCTGTAAAATTGTATGATATATTACTGTAACATATCCATATATCAAATATTACAAACCTATACACACTATAAACATGTGTATACTATATATGCATATTGCAATACTTGTTTTCACACATGCATTTTCACACCTATGCTCAGGGCCGGACTGGCCTACCGGGATACCGGGAAATTTCCCGGTAGGCCGCCAGCCCTGGGGCCGTTTTGACATGTGGCTGCACTCAGCCACAATACATGAAAAAAATATTTTCTGTTTGCTTATGCGGCCGTGCGGCCGCAGCCACAACCGTGCGGCCGCAGCCACAACCGCGCGGCCGCAGCCACACCTGCACCGTCCGCTGCTGCTTGCTGTGCGAGGGCACAGCTACTTCCTGTGTCAGCCGCCGGATGTGAGCGGCAAATGACGACATGACGTCACATCCGGCGGCTGCGCGGCGGCGGCTCTACAGAGACTGCATCGCGGCCTCTCTTCCCTGAGCTGTTGTTGAAGGTAAGAATAAAGGGGCTTGGGGGACCTATTGTATTGGGGAGGGGGAACCTATTGTATTGTGTATTGGGGAGGGGGGGACCTATTGTATTGTGTATTGGGGAGGGGGGACCTATTGTATTGTGTATTGGGGAGGGGGGACAGTAATGTATTGTGTATTGGGGAAGGGGGGGACAGTAATGTATTGTGTATTGGGGAAGGGGGGGGACAGTAATGTATTGTGTATTGGGGAAGGGGGGACAGTAATGTATTGTGTATTGGGGAGGGGGGATCAGTAATGTATTGGGGAAGGGGAGAGGGGGGCAGTAATGTATTGGGGGGATGGGAGGGGGGCAGTAATGTATTGGGGGATGGGAGGGGGGGCAGTAATGTATTGGGGGAGGGGAGAGAGGGCAGTAATGTATTGGGGAGGGGAGGGGGGCAGTAATGTATTGGGGAGGGGGGCAGTAATGTATTGGGGGAGTGGAGGGGGGGCAGTAATGTATTGGGGGAGTGGAGGGGGGCAGTAATGTATTGGGGGAGTGGAGGGGGGGCAGTAATGTATTGGGGGAGTGGAGGGGGGGCAGTAATGTATTGGGGAGGGGAGGGGGGCAGTAATGTATTCAGGGGAGGGGGGCAGTAATGTATTGGGGGAGGGGAGGGGGCAGTAATGTATTGGGGGAGGGGAGAGAAGGCAGTAATGTATTGGGGAGGGGAGGGGGCAGTAATGTATTGGGGGAGGGGAGGGGAGGGGGGGCAGTAATGTATTGGGGGGGGGAGGGGGCAGTAATGTATTGGGGGAGGGGAGAGAGGGCAGTAATGTATTGGGGAGGGGAGGGGGGCAGTAATGTATTGGGGGAGGGGGGGCAGTAATGTATTGGGGGAGGGGGGGCAGTAATGTATTGGGGGGAGTGGAGGGGGGGCAGTAATGTATTGGGGGAGGGGAGAGAGGGCAGTAATGTATTGGGGGGAGGGGGGGCAGTAATGTATTGGGGGAGGGGAGAGAGGGCAGTAATGTATTGGGGGAGGGGAGGGGGCAGTAATGTATTGGGGGAGGGGAGAGAGGGCAGTAATGTATTGGGGAGGGGAGGGGGGCAGTAATGTATTGGGGGAGGGGAGAGGGGGCAGTAATGTATTGGGGGGAGGGGGGGCAGTAATGTATTGGGGGGAGGGGGGCAGTAATGTATTGGGGGAGGGGAGAGAGGGCAGTAATGTATTGGGGAGGGGATGGGGGCAGTAATGTATTGGGGGAGTGGAGGGGGGGCAGTAATGTATTGGGGAGGGGAGAGGGGGCAGTAATGTATTGGGGATGGGAGGGGGGAGGCATTAATGTATTGGGGAGGGGAGGAGGGGAAGTAATGTATTGCAGAGGGGTGAAATGTATTGGGGAGGGGAGGGGGGGCAGTAATGTATTGGGGAAGGGGAGGGCAGTAATGTATTGGGGAGGGGAGGAGGGGAAGTAATGTATTGGGGAAGGCAGTAATGTATTGGGGAGGGGGCAGTAATGTATTGCGGAGGGGTGAAATGTATTGGGTAGGGGAGGGGGGCAGTAATGTATTGGGGAGGGGAGGGCAGTAATGTATTGGGGAGGGGAGGAGGGGAAGTAATGTATTGGGGAGGGCAGTAATGTATTGGGGAGGGGGGAAGGGGGGCAGTAATGTATTGCGGAGGGGTGAAATGTATTGGGGAGGGGAGGGGGGGCAGTAATGTATTGGGGAAGGGGAGGGCAGTAATGTATTGGGGAAGGGGAGGTCAGTAATGTATTGGGGAAGGGGAGGTCAGTAATGTATTGGGGAAGGGGAGGTCAGTAATGTATTGGGGATGGGGGGCAGTAATGTATTGGGGAGGGGAAGAAGGGGGCAGCAATGTATTAGGGGGGGTCAACTGTGTATAAGGGGAGGGAGGGGTCAGCAGTATATTAGAGGAGGGGGGTGACAGCAGTAAATTAGGGGGAGGGGGGTCAGCAGTGTATTAGATAGGGGGGAGGGGGACGGGAAAGATCTGACTTGGGAATTTGAGATGAGGCAATGATTATATTTTTTACATTTATATTTGTGGCTCAATGGATATTTTATATGTGTGTGTGTGTGTGTGTGTGTATAGAAGGAAATGTAAATAGAGGGGGCTACAGGGGTGAGGGAATTATATTTGTACTATATTTATTAGGAACTGTGGAGGGAAGGGGGTTGGATGAGAGCATTAAATATTATATTTATGGGGTAGGAACTGTATTATATATTTATGGTTTAGTGCAGGGGTAGGGAACCTTCGACACTCCTTTTGTTTTTTGACTACATCTCCATTAAGGCTTGAAAAGCATCATTGGAGGTGTAGTCCACAACATCTGGAGTGGCAAAGTATGTCTACTCCTGGTTTAGAGCATAGGTGTATAACCATTGGCTTCCTCTGGCCAAAATAACCCCTTAAACTCTTAAAGGATCACTATAGTGTAAGGAAAACAAAGCGGTTTTCCTGACACTTTAGTGCCCTGAGGGTGCCCACACCCTCAGGGTCCCCCTCCCGTGGCGCTGAAGGGGTTAAAATCCCTTCAGTTACTTACCTTAATCCAGTGCCAGGCTCCCTCGGCGCTGGTGACCTCTCCTCCCTGTCTGACGTCAGCTCCCCCGTCCGACGTCACTGGAGCTGAATGCGCATGGCCGCGCGCGTATTTAAAGTGTCCATAGGAAAGCATTTCTCAATGCTTTCCTATGGACACTCTGCGCGATAGAGGCGAAATGTGCCTCCAGCGTCGCAGATGCACCTCTAGTGTCTGTCCGGAAGACAGCCACTAGAGGCTGGATTAACCGCAAATGTAAACGTAGCAGTTTCTCTGAAACTGCCATGTTTACATGTGAAGGGTTAAAACCTGAGGGACATTGCACCCAGGCCACTTCATTGAGCTGAAGTGGTCTGGGTGACTATAGTGTCCCTTTAACGCGGTTACGGCGTTATTTGCCGTCCGCATTTTAATGGGCTGTTAAGCTGAATTCTGATGACTCCGCAATGCTATGGGGCTGGTATGTAATTTTTTCCAGGGCTGGTTTTCATACCCAGTCCGGCCCTGCCTATGCTTACATGTACATGCACTTATTTCTGTAAGGGATGTGTACAAGTATACATGCAAGCAAATATGCATGTGGGCTTTGCAAAAGGGAACAAAAGCAGCATTTTGTGTGTTGATCACACTGACAGAGCTGTAACTAAAGAAATCCACTAGTAAGAATCAAATGAATAGTAAAGATATAAAGAAAAACAAATGTGAACAAACAGAACATAAAACAGTTTCTATTAATTTTTATTGTGAATTCTCGGCCATGTTTCTTTGATAAAGCAAAAAAAAGAGCCATAAAAGGATCAGAAACAGAGGCATATATAGCAGTTATGACACTGGTCCCTGGGTCAGTGCGCAGGGTCTCACTTGTGTAGAAGGCCAGCCAGTGTGGACCGGGATAACCCCTGCCGGTCCAAAGGAGGGAGGGGTGGCGGAGCTGTAGCTTTTCCTGTGGAAGCTCAGTGCCACAAGGTAGAGACAAGCGGCTGTCTCACCTGTCCAACGTTCACACTAGGCTTCACTCGCATTACCGGGGATTGCAGAGGGAGAAAGCTGTATGAATGCCCCAAAGTGCTGCAGTATGCTTCAGGCAGAGTAGATCACTAGATAAGGGCTGCAGGGTGTGCTAGAACTCGAGTAATGGGCTCAATATAAGACTTGAAGCTGGAGCTCAAAGAAAAACACTTCCAGTCATCATGCTTCTCAGGCCCCGCCCCCCACTACCATGTTTTAGTCACACTGACTTGACACAGTGTCCTTTATTTGTGTATATCATCAGTGTGTGTGAATGTAGGTTGATTGTGTGTAGTATAATTGTGTATTTTCAGGTCTCCCCTTTTCCCTTCTCCTGTATCTCTCCTGTTTCTCAAGTCAATTTCTCACCCCTTTCAGTTCTGTCTACTCTGTCTCTCCCCACTTGTCTCACACCACAGCTCTCCAATTTTGTGTCTTCTTCTCCATTTCTCCCTACTTGTAAAAAAACAAACAAGCGTTACAACAGGGTCCGGAGAAAAACTTGCGTAACTTGTACAATTACAATCAAACAAGACTTATAAGGCTTATTCTAGACCTAATAAGTTATCTTTATGTGGCAAGGAAGAGGCTCTAAATGGAGTCTAGCACTAAAAATAAAACATGTTTGGCAAAAAAGAGAGGACCCATTGCCTTATCAGGGAGAGGGTTCAGAGAATTTGTTATCAAAATATAGAGTTTAAATCAAATCATATGTATCTAATAACATTCCTGAGATCTAGGTAAGGACATAATTTCATAAATAATGGTGTACTCAAGTATGAATATAATCCAGAGCCATGTTAAATCAGCTCACAATACGTATTAACCTAAATCTCCAGGTCAAAAATAGTTAACAAATTAACATAGAGAAAGCCTCTCTCTCTATTAATCTAACTGGATAGGTAAAGGAGTCTACCTCTTTTCCACTTTTGTGTTTTCTATTATCACTTTCCACATATAACTCTCAGATCTCTGTGGCCTCTTATGTCTGTCTTATTTTGTATATTTTTCCATAGTCCTCTATGCCCTTGTAAGCATTTCCACCCCCCCTATCACCCTCTCTTACCCCTTTTGTGTTTTTCACTCCCTCCCCTTGCCCTTTTTTTTTTTTGTATATTTCAACATCTACTCGCTCCCTTTTCCTGTGCCACTCTGCATCCCCACATGAGCAGACAAGCAAAGAAGATTAGCATGTCCCTCTGCCCAATTGTGCAATTCTGAGTGTGCGGCATTTGATGTGACTAGAATCATTTTAATGCCAGAGAGCTAGTACAACTTTAATTGCCCATTTCTGTGACACTAAACCAAGCATGTATGTGGCTGCTTTGTGCTGTGGCTGCAACCAGCCGCAAGACAGGAATTATATGTCCTGTCTGATTCTTGTCCAGCCACTCCTCCTTCCCTCCTGCTTGCAGTGCCAGAGAAGAATCTGGCCTGCTTGAGAAGAGAAGACCAGGGCTGGAACTGGAGGACAGGTGGCTCATCTTAACGTAGGAGAAGAGGGGCTTGGAGGACCTTCCTGTGTGGTTTGTTAAATTGGGGAAGGGGGGCAGTGTATTAATTTGAGAGAGGGAGGGGGCAGTGTATTCATTTGAGAAAGAGGGTCAGTGTATTAATTTGGGGGAGGGAGGGAGCCAGTGTATTTAATTAAGGGAGGGAGTGGGGCAGTGTGGTGGGAGGGGGAGGCAGTGAATTAGAGTGATGGGAGGGAGTGTGTTAAATTAGGGGGAGGGCAATGTATTAATTTGGCAGGGGGAGGGGGGGAGTGTATTAGAGTAGTGGGAGGGGGCTGTGTGTTAAATTGTGGGAGGGCTGTGTATTCATTTGGGGGAGGGAGGGTGGCAGTGCATTAAAGTGGCGGAAGGGGACTGTGTGTTAAATTGGGGGGATGGCAGTGTATTTATTTGGGGAGGGGGTAGTGTATTAGAATGGAGGGAGGGAGGGAGTGCAGTGTATTGGATTTGGGGTCAATGTATTGGATTTGTGGGCAGTGTATTAGAATGGGGAGAAGGAACAGTGTATTTAGACTGGGTCTGCATGGAGGCGCTGAACGCTGCCCATGGAGATGCTGGTTGGCCACGAAAAACTTTGTCACACATGCACAAATGCCTCCCAATGCTTTCCTATGGGAAAGCATAGCATTGGCTGAGAGCATCCAGTTTGATGATCTCAGCCAAAGTGAAGAACACACTCTTAGGACTTCAAAATCAGCAAGATAACTTGTTTTTTACAGCTGTGCAACAGCATACATTCACCATTTCAGTCCCATTACCAAACATTTCTTAACATCTCGAGGTAGTTGGACTGAAACATTAGTTATATGCAAATGCAGATCTCCTTAAAATAAATTTGCTCTTTTGTTTATTCTGAAGCCCTATGAGCGTGAGGACATCTAGTGTCTATTCAAGCATATCTTGAAATGGGTTGGGTTTCAGTGGAATATCAATACAGTCAATATGAAATACTAAAGAAAAGAAAAAGTTACCTGCGCTTTTGACATTGGCAGGCGGGCATTCCCTCCAATGGCCATTGGAGCAACTAAATGACCTCCATTTGTCTAAATATACATAGGGATTAAGGAGAGCGCGCAGGTAACTTTTTCTTTTCTTTGGTTTTTACTAAATATTGGGGCTGATGTGTACTGTAGTCATTGCTGCCGGCCCAGTAGTGATGGGAGTGAGCGCAGGACTTATCTTTTTGTATTTGTATTTACTTTGTATCACACAGCCTTGTTACAATGCTGCCGCCCATCCCATGCGTTCCCTATTAAGGGTTAATAAGTATATAGGGGTGTATATAAAAAAAATACCCCTCTGTCTCATTAGAGATATCTTTGCAGAAGTTTAAGGAAGCAGGCTGAAGGGTCAGTGTTAGGACCCACTTTAGGGGCGGTCTGCCTTGATGTTGGCAGGTGGGCATTCGCTCCAGTGGCCATTGGAGCAACTAAATGACCTCCATTTGTCTAAATATACATAGGGATTAAGGAGAGAGCGCAGGTAACTTTTTCTTTGATTTGGTTTTTACTATATATTGGGGTGGATGTGTACTGTAGTCATTGCTGCTGGCCCAGTAGTGATGGGAGTGAGCGCAGGACTTATCTTTTTGTATTAATATGAAATACTAGTTTTACAGGGGTGAGGATGACAGTGCCGCTTTAATATGTAAATATGTATGGGAATGAATTAAAAAAGATGCAATACATTTATTAGCTACTAAAAGATGGACATGTCTCTTGCACATGCAGAGAGGACTGGCCAGAAAAAAATGGCAGTGCCTACAAAGGATAGGGTCAGTTAAGTAAATCTCACCTTTCCCTGCCCACCCTTCCCACGACCACCAGAACACCAGTAGCAATGTCATTGTCAGGGGTATTTACAAGTTATGCAAATTCCACTGATGGTGACAGTGCCTCTTTAAGTATAATAATTATATCTTATGTACATTTCATCAAAGTATTCAAGTTAAGACATTTTGCCTGTATGTCCAAAATTAATTCAGCAAACAAGAAAATATAAAAACAATCAATTTATATACAGTGTAAACTCTTGGCCAGAGTAGAGATACCGAAATTCACCATTTCCGCTAAGAGAGCCTTTGTCAAGGATCACACCTGCTTTCTTGTTTGCCTAAATGTCCCCAATTCATTAAGCAAAATGCCTTAATCTGAATACTTTGATGAAATGTATTTTAGGTATAATTATTATTCTTAATATGTGAATTAATTAAAGTTCTTTTTTTTTTTTACTTATTTGGTGTGAATTAGTGGCTTGTAGTCTGTAGTTTATATTGTTGACCATTAGGGGAAGTGGTACACCCAATCTTTTGCACCCATTAACTATTTTTGTTGTGTGCTCCTACATCTATTAATTATAATACGTTAAGTGACCAAGGTTTTTTTAATATATCTTCTATATCTTCTGTTGTGTGATGTTCTATTAATATAGGCGGGATGTCTGATTTTATATAAAAGGCAGATCTTTTTTGAAACATCATTGACTAATAACCATCACTGAATTTGGGATGCTAAGAAGTCATTCTGTAGGCAAAAATAATTGAATACAGTCAGGATTTGTGTAAATATGCATTTTAACTGACCTAAAACAATCAAGGTATTAACAAAGAACAATCATATTCTTTAGTTCCTGTTACAAAGGAAAGAGAAATGTTTTCTATAACAAATTTTATTTTTCAAATAAAATAATATATTTTGACTTTTGATATATATTTGATGGTATCTCATAATACACCATCTCATAATGCAATATTTCTAACACCTCCTAAATCCACTAGCTGCAGGAAAGAATGCACATCGAGCAACATTTAAGAGAAACAAATACTCCCGAAATAATTGGGAAATAATGTACGATACGTACTCATGGGTAACCTAATATAAGATGGTACGTCAAATACTAACAGAAAGCAGAGAATAATAAAAACGTATATGTGAAACCAATAATGCACAGCAGTTTTAAGTGCAAAATCAGCAGGAAAGGTAAACTTGGAAAGGGGCTCAATATCTTTTTGAGACAGTTTCGCTCTGAACTTCTTTAACCTGAGCTCAACCGCAGAAGCTTTTATAGAAGGCCTTTTGGGAATGGTCTTATTGAAAGGAAATGAAAAGCAGTTCATTTATAGACATCTGCAATTTGTTTCGTTCCGAATGTACATTTGGACAGATTTCGTGCAATTCGGACATGTGGATGCTTACGAATTTTTGAAGTTTGAATTGACAAATTTCCGAAGTGCCGAGATTCCGAAGTGCCGATCTGAACCAAATTGCTGACGTTCCGAATTGCGGACGTTCAGAATTGCTGAAGTTCCGAAGTGCTTCGGAGTTCTGAAAAGTGGCAAAACAAGTGATTAGGGTTAGGTGTTAGGGGTAAGGGGTTGGGGTTAGAGTTTAGAGGTTAGGGTTAGGGTCTGAATTGCCGAAGATTTGAAATTCCCAAGGCCCTCCGAATTGTCGAAGTGCCGAACTCAACCGAATGACATTGGTCCGAATTGCTGAAGCAGACAAATTGCTTTACTTACCCGAATTCCGAACCGAACTGAACTAAATTTTTTTTGCCCATGCACATCCTTAGTAATTTAAAACATTTGATGTTTGGTGGAAACTGCTATATAAACACACACATAAATTAACACATGTATTTCTTTCTTTCTTTCTTTATTTATCTATCTATCATACCTACTCTATCTGATATATATCATTGGATAGTCAATACAATGTTAAACAAAGATCTGCACACCAGTCAAGTCATAATATTTTCTTTTCACACAGAAATCACAAATTTGCAGTGATGTTACTACTGCAAAGGATTCTGGGTGGGCATATGCAAATTAGTTCAACAAAGAATCAAATTTTTGCCTCATTCTATTTTAAAGGACCACTATAGTGCCAGGAAAACATACTCGTTTTCCTGGCACTATAGTGCCCTGAGGGTGCCCCCACCCTCAGGGACCCTCTCCCGCCGGGTTCTGGGGAGAGGAAAGGGGTTAAAACTTACCTTTCTCCAGCACCGGGCGGGGAGCTCTTCTCCTCCGATCCTCCTCCTCTCCTCCAATTCGGCTGAATGCGCACGCGCGGCAAGAGCTGCGCGCGCATTCAGCCGGTCTCACAGGAAAGCATTATCAATGCTTTCTTATGGACGCTTGTGTGCCCTCACTGTGATTTTCACAGTGAGAATCACGCAAGCGCCTCTAGCGGCTGCCAATGAGACAGCCACTAGAGGCTTTGAGGACTGGATTAACCCATTTATAAACATAGCAGTTTCTCTGAAACTGCTATGTTTATTAAAAAAAATGGTTCAACCCTAGCTGGACCTGGCACCCAGACCACTTCATTAAGCTGAAGTGGTCTGGGTGCCAAGAGTGGTCCTTTAAACATGGATAGAATGTATGAATATAATGATGTGTTATAGTAGGTACAGTTTAATCATGTGTGGTTTTTTTTGGGTTTTTTTTAAAGTGCAATAGCAATTTACGTTTTTATCAGTCTTTGTAATGCTAAAAATTAACTGGCACAGCTTATTCAAACTCCCTCTCTGACTGTTGGAATGTCATGATCCAAACATCCTGTTATTTTATATTTGCTGACATTAAATGAGAGGAATAGATTCCTGGCAGAGAAATGCTTTCCTCTACAGGCTGGTAATTATTTCCAGAGTGGAACTGAAGGTGAGCGAGGCTTTATGGACTAAATTTTGTTTTGCAAAATAAATAAAGATATAACGTGCTTACACAATTTTGGAAGTGAAGGGATTAACATACAAAAGACTAGAGATGTTACGAACATAACATTTTCCGTTCGCAAACGGCGAACGCGAATTTATGCAAATATTTGCGAACGGGCGAACCGGGCGAACCGCCATAGACTTTAATAGGCAGGCAAATTTTAAAACCCACAGGGACTCTTTCTGGCCACAATAGTGATGGAAAAGTTGTTTCAAGGGGACACCTGGACTGTGGCATGCCGGAGGGGGATCCATGGCAAAACTACCATGGAAAATTACATAGTTGATGCAGAGTCTGGTTTTAATCCATAAAGGGCATAAATCACCTAACATTCCTAAATTGTTTGGAATAACGTGCTTTAAAACTCACACGTGTGAAGGAAACTGACTGCTATTATTTCACAGTCAAATTTCTATTTTTTTTTTATGTACACTACTGTTACACCAGATATGAGTTGCACTGGTGTGACACTGTATCCTGGCAGGCCCTGAAACGCACACGTGTGAAGGAAACTGACTGCTATTATATTACAGTCAAAAAGGTTTTTGTTTTTTTAAATGCAAGCTATTGTGACACCAGATATGAGTGGTGGCACTGGGCAAGTGGGCACAGTAGACGCTGTGAGCCTGACACAAACACTGGCAGGCAGGCAACTGCAATTAGATTACACAGGAAAAAAAAAAGCAGACTGATGTTCTAGCCCTAAAAAGGTCTTTTTTGGGGTGCTGTCCTTACAGCAGAGATCAGATGAGTCCTTCAGGACTGTAGTGGACACTGAATACACTAGCATAGCTATCGATTTCCCTATTAAATCAGCAGCAGCACACTGTCCCTCCTCTCACTAAGAATGCAGCTTCAGAATTAATCTAAAATGGATGCTGTCCAGGAGGTGGGAGGGTCTGGGAGGGAGGGTCTGCTGCTGATTGGATGGAATGTGTCTGCTGAATGTGAGGTACAGGGTCAAAGTTTACTCAATGATGACGAATAGGGGGCAGACCGAACATCGCATATGTTCGCCCGCCGTGGCGAACGCGAACAAGCTATGTTCGCCAGGAACTATTCGCCAGCAAACTATTCGGGACATCTCTACAAAAGACTAATAATGTTTTAAGCCAGAACAGCCAAGCAAAATATAGTGGAATTTCAATTTCACCATTTTGTCCTGAAGTTTTAAATTAAATTTGAATTCACTTTGAATTTCTGACAATTTGCACTGATCTGTATTCAGAACATGTGTTGCTTTTTGTAAATAAAGTGATTCAAGATATCAACTGTTTATTATAGTATTTGAGGGCAGTAGCTTCAATATGACACATTTATCAAATAATATGTTGGATAACAGCAAATGTATTTAATCTTGAAACTATTGCGTAGAGAGGGCTATGTGGCCTAGGGATATCACTTGGGAATACATCCAGCAATTCAACTTTAGATGCAAGAGGGAAGTGAACGTGCTATATGTGTCAAAACCTTGGGGGAAAAAAAGGTATAAAAATATATAATTCAACTGTAAAAATAGGTAAATGTTTTTTACATATCTCCTTACCTTTTACTTGTTTATGCCTTCCATTGTTTTTCTATTTTATGTCATCCTCAAACCTAATTAATCTTTCAATATATAACATTACCTGTGTGTTAGTGTTTCAGAATGTAAACAAGCAAATGTATATTCACCTGCAAACTCTCGAATGTGTAATTTGACTTCATTTGTTAACAGTATAAAGAAAATCTATTGCAGATTGAAGAGTAGAAGACATGTCACAGATTGACAGCATGCAGACATAAAAAAAAAAAAAAGACATCATTTTTGCCTCCTGGCAAAGTACCTGCTCCTTTCAACTGTGGAGTTTCTTCTATATTTAGCTGTCCCTCAGGACCCTGCCCCTTCCTATAAATCACCACAAGTGTCTTCAACTATTCTTTATAATAGTGTACTGGCTTAGAATGCTACGTCTGGCAATACATTTGTCACACGCTACCCTTGAGGAGTGCAATCAGCCCAATATCAAAGTAAGCCAGACAACTTTCTGTTAAAGTCATCACATTTACATCTCAAAGAAAATCCAGAAAGTTTTCATGGGTTTGACATATTTACCATTTGACAATGTCAAAAACAATGTACTTGCAGGTTGTTAAAAGGAGATATTTGGCTTAATACAGAGCCGTTCAAAGATCTTCAAATTAATATGAAATGAAAAGATGACAGACAGCTATGAAATTTTTTAAAAGTTAACACATTAAAAGTAGATATTTGCACCATGCATACATTGCCCTCGTATTATTATTTTTTTTATTATTATTAATTATTTAATGTGCCAACATATTTTGTAGCTCTCAACACATCTCATATGTTTATTTATATATGATCCCTCTCACCACCTTGAGTTTTGCATGTTTTCAGATTACATTTCAAGTTTATTAGGTTATTATTTTATTAGGTTATTTATTAGGTTATTATTTTTTGCACCTTTGTAAATATTTAAAGCTAAAGTAAAATGTGTTTTTCCTTCCCAAATCCAAAGTTAATCAATTTGCGCATTCCTTTTTCCTTTTTAGTTGCCAGTTACAGTTACAAAATAAGGAGCCGTGGTCACTTAAAAAACTGTTTGTAAAATGTTATCTAAAATAGCCAGTAATCTCCAGTTCAATGAAACTCGCTCAGGATTATTCCGTCAATTCCCTGGTCACTAATTGACCAGGAAATTGACAAATGAATTGTAAATTTAGTCCAATAGTCAGGTTAGGATTTTAAGCTGGTAATATTTCCAATTTGGCTATTTTGGCCTAAAATATCCAGTTCCCTGGACAATTTTCACAACAAATGTTATTATTACAAATTTAGTTTGTTTGCAACCTTAGCATAGTCTGTGCAGCTCACAGCAGACCAACATCTGCCTAAGCTCGGAACACAGAAAAAAACACTCATCCTACTGTGGAGATCATTTGTGAACAAGTGGCTAAGAAAGTAATTTTTATCAACATTTGTCCTGGAATTTGCGCTATATGTGGTTCTACCATAATCCTCCTCTTTTGTATTAAGTGCACCCACACGTATTATATATTTTATATATATATATATTTTTATATATATATATATATATATATATATATATAAACAAAATACCAAAGCCAGGCACTCCTCCGTGTTTATAATTTAGGTATTCTGAGCCTAGGTGCAATCCCGCGTTATATATATCAAAAGGTAGTAAAGGGAGCACACTAGGTCTTGAAAATTGTGCAAAAAGTATTTATTGCATTCAAAAGGAATACAACGCTGTGGTACAGCAAATCAACGTTTCGACCCTGCTGGGTCTTTATCAAGATCACAGTGCAAAACATAAAGTACTAACAATTTATACATAAACATATGTGGAACTTACCAATTAGGATGATCGGACAGCCTGTAGACTGAAACCCGGAAGTGAGGAACCACCACGTGATAGTGTGCGTATGACGTGTTACGTGTTACGTAGATAGCGTAGTTGCTAGGTGTTTACGTCAGAAGAGTGAAAATTGTGTTACATGTTACGTAAATGGCGTGGTCACCGAGTAACTACGTCCAAGAGTTAAAAACAAACGCCCGGACGGGGCAAATTGAAAATACAGAGGCTACCTCAGCCTGTCAGATTGTATACATAAAGCCCATAAGCCCCTTTCATGAAAATCCCTTAATGTGCATCAATGTGTGTATAAAGATAAAGTGCCGTGAATAAGTGAAAAAAGTACATAGAAAAACTTACAGTGCATAAACTGTGTACAAATCTACACATCAGAGGTTGAGAGCGGGGCTGGACCATATGGTAAACAATAAACTAGTAAGTATTATTGTGTTATCTACCCCTATGAGGTATATTGGCTTTCTACTAGCTGCCCCTGAAGGGGTATATCAGTAGATTTGTACACAGTTTATGCACTGTAAGTTTTTCTATGTACTTTTTTCACTTATTCACGGCACTTTATCTTTATACACACATTGATGCACATTAAGGGATTTTCATGAAAGGGGCTTATGGGCTTTATGTATACAATCTGACAGGCTGAGGTAGCCTCTGTATTTTCAATTTGCCCCGTCCGGGCGTTTGTTTTTAACTCTTGGACGTAGTTACTCGGTGACCACGCCATTTACGTAACATGTAACACAATTTTCACTCTTCTGACGTAAACACCTAGCAACTACGCTATCTACGTAACACGTAACACGTCATACGCACACTATCACGTGGTGGTTCCTCACTTCCGGGTTTCAGTCTACAGGCTGTCCGATCATCCTAATTGGTAAGTTCCACATATGTTTATGTATAAATTGTTAGTACTTTATGTTTTGCACTGTGATCTTGATAAAGACCCAGCAGGGTCGAAACGTTGATTTGCTGTACCACAGCGTTGTATTCCTTTTGAATGCAATAAATACTTTTTGCACAATTTTCAAGACCTAGTGTGCTCCCTTTACTACCTTTTGATATATATATATATATATATATATATATATATAATTATATATATATAGTTACAAAGGAAGGTTAATTTTTTTTGAATCTCTATAGTTTGGAAAAATGGCGGCTCAGAGGGGATATGATAAAATTTTACAAATATATTCGGGGCCAGTACAAAGCATTATCTGGAAATCTAATAGCTGCTTGATCCAAGGAGATATCTGACTGCTATTTTGGGGTCAAAAAGGAATTTTTTCCTAATTTGTTGCAAAATTGGAAGTGCTACAGACTGGGTTTTTTTTTTGCCTTCTTTTGGATCAACAGCAAAAACATATGTGAGGAAGGCTGAACTTGATGGATGCAAGTCTTTTTTCAGCGATGTAACTATGCAACTATGTAATGTGGGGGCAATAAGAGTAAACTGATGGTACTGTGATAACATTTAAGACCATATGTGGGCTATCTACTGTGTAAGGTGACAATGTGATTTTATACCCAGCAATATATAGCAGACAATTTGTCACAAATTGGACAAAGTAAAACTGAAAATGTTTTGATAATTGCTTGGCAGCTTGTAGTATACATAAGGAGAATATAGCATTTGTTTGGTAGTGTGTCACATAGAGGGGCCTGTACCATAGATTAGAAGTATAGCAAAACATCAATGTTCACATATTCTAAAAAAAAAATTTAATACTATTTATTTTACAATTATTTTATAAATTATTTTTGATTGAACATTAATCTGCATTTCAAAATACCCAAAATATACAATATATCCTGGTTATTTTTGCCAAATTGTAATAATTGTAATATTATTGTCATGATAATTCACTGTAATTTCTAACATAAAATTCCTGATTTTGTATACAAGAAAGATGTCCTTCACCAGCCAGTTGCTCTCTTCTACCTTTTATAGCTTAGAGATAAATAAATAAATAAAGATATATATATATATATATATATATATATATATATATAAATAAATAAATAAATATAAAATATATCTTAATTGAGTCAAAAGCATTCTGCTTTCAGGATAGTAATATTTGTTTCATGAAAACGTCCAAAATGTATCCATTTATAATGCATTATATTTAAGTAATGTTAAATTAACCTTATTTAACCTCGTTAAATGAACCCTTGCAAGTGCGTCATATTCACTCATTGCTTCAGGCACTCAGATGATTTATTAAAACAGTGACATTTATCAATAGTCAGGATCCAGGCAGTAAATGGAAAAATGAATTATTTGCACGTTGCATAAGGTATTGTTAGACATTAGCTTTAATTTAAGACTGTAACACATTACCATCACATTGTACAATAATTCTTTTTTTGTAATTTAGATTGTAGTATATTTATATCTTGGAATTAATATTTATGATTATGAAAAGGATTTTTCTATTGTCACAATTTTTTATTCACGTCATTTAAAAGCACAACAGATGTGTTTAACAAAAATTTAAAGCAGTTTACCAGCACCACATACGGTATAAGAATGGTTTAGGAATTGCTAATTTTTGGGTTATCTCATTGGAAAATCAGGAATATATTATTGAACATCATGGTAGGTTCTATATTTTTTCTTTTTTTATAATGAGTTATGAACGGCGAACGCGAACTTCCGCAAACGTTCGCAAACCGGCGAACTGGGCGAACCGCCATAGACTTCAATGGGCAGGCGAATTTTAAAACCCACAGGGACTCTTTCTGGCCACAATAGTGATGGAAAAGTTGTTTCAAGGGTACTAACACCTGGACTGTGGCATGCCGGAGGGGGATCCATGGCAAAACTCCCATGGAAAATTACACAGTTGATGCAGAGTCTGGTTTTAATCCATTAAGGGCATAAATCACCTAACATTCCTAAATCACAATGGATATGGATTGACACCTGACATATGACATATTGACACCTTGACATATGGATTGACACCTGTCCTCAGAGACCCTGATACACACTGACACAGAGCAGAATAGGGACTGTTCCCCCTACATTGGGTCACTTGGCAGATATGGATTGATACCTGTCCTCAGGGACCCTGATACACACTGACACAGAGCAGAATAGGGACTATTCCCCCTACATAGGGTCACTTGGCAGATATGGATTGACACCTGTCCTCAGGGATCCTGATACACACTGACACAGAGCAGAATAGGGACTGTTCTCCCTACATAGGGTCACTTGGCAGATATGGATTGACACCTGTCCTCAGAGACCCTGATACACACTGACACAGAGCAGAATAGGGACTGTTCCCCCTACATAGGGTCACTTGGCAGATATGGATTGACACCTGTCCTCAGGGATCCTGATACACACTGACACAGAGCAGAATAGGGACTGTTCTCCCTACATAGGGTCACTTGGCAGATATGGATTGACACCTGTCCTCAGGGACCCTGATACACACTGACACAGAGCAGAATAGGGACTGTTCCCCCTACATAGGGTCACTTGGCAGATATGGATTGACACCTGTCCTCAGGGACCCTGAAACACACTGGCACAGAGCAGAATAGGGAATGTTCCCCCTACATAGGGTCACTTGGCAGATATGGATTGAAACCTAACCTCAGGATCCCTGATACACACTGACACAGAGCAGAATAGGGACTGTTCCCCCTACATAGGGTCACTTGGCAGATATGGATTGATACCTGTCCTCAGGGACCCTGATACACACTGACACAGAGCAGAATAGGGAATGTTCCCCCTACATAGTGTCACTTGGCAGATATGGATTGACACCTGTCCTCAGGGACCCTGATACACACTGACACAGAGCAGAATAGGGACTGTTTCCCCTACATAGGGTCACTTGGCAGATATGGATTGACACCTGTCCTCAGGGACCCTGATACACACTGACACAGAGCAGAATAGGGACTGTTCCTCCTACATAGGGTCATTTGGCAGATATGGATTGACACCTGTCCTCAGGGACCCTGATACACACTGACACAGAGCAGAATAGGGACCGTTCCCCCTACATAGGGTTACTTGGTAGATATGGATTGACACCTGTCCTCAGAGACCCTGATACACATGGACACATAGCAGAATAGGGACTGTTCCCCTACATAGGGTCACTTGGCAGATATGGATTGACACCTGTCCTCAGGGACCCTGATACACACTGACACAGAGCAGAATAGGGACTGATCCCCCTACACAGGGTCACTTGGCAGATATGGATTGACACCTGTCCTCAGGGACCCTGATACACACTGACACAGAGCAGAATAGGGACAGTTCCTCCTACATAGGGTCACTTGGCAGATATGGATTGACACGTGTCCTCAGGGACCCTGATACACACTGACACAGATCAGAATAGGGACTGTTCCTCCAACATAGGGTCACTTGGCAGATATGGATTAACACCTGTCCTCAGGGACCCTGATACACACTGACACAGAGCAGAATAGGGACTGTTCCCCCTACATAGGGTCACTTGGCAGATATGGATTGACACCTGTCCTCAGGGACCCTGACACACACTGACACAGAGCAGAATAGGGACTTTTCCTCCTACATAGGGTCACTTGGCAGATATGGATTGACACCTGTCCTCAGGGACCCTGATACACACTGACACAGAGCAGAATAGGGACTGTTCCCCCTACATAGGGTCAATTTGCAGATATGGATTGACACCTGTCCTCAGGGACCCTGATACACACTGACACAGAGCAGAATAGGGACTGTTCCCCCTACATAGGGTCACTTGGCAGATATGGATTGACACCTGTCCTCAGGGACCCTGATAAACACTGACACAGAGCAGAATAGGGACTGTTCCTCCTATATAGGGTCACCATTTTTAGCCCAAGGCAGCTCATCTCATCAGGCCTTTTTTAGTCGAATGTATCGCCCACTGTCAGTCCCTTCAGGATCCATCCCTCATTCATCTTAATAAAGGTGAGGTAATCTAGACTTTTTTGACCTAGGCGACTTCTCTTCTCAGTGACAATACCTCCTGCTGCACTGAAGGTCCTTTCTGACAGGACACTTGAAGCGGGGCAGCCCAGAAGTTCTATCGCAAATTGGGATAGCTCAGGCCACAGGTCAAGCCTGCACACCCAGTAGTCAACGGGTTCATCGCTCCTCAGAGTGTCGATATCTGCAGTTAAGGTGAGGTAGTCTGCTACCTGTCGGTCGAGTCGTTCTCTGAGGGTGGATCCCGAAGGGCTGTGGCGATGCGTAGGACTTAAAAAGCTCCGCATGTCCTCCATCAACAGCACGTCTTTAAAGTGTCCTGTCCTTGCCGGCGTGGTCGTGGGAGGAGGAGGATTACTTTCACCTCTTCCCCTGTTAGATTCCCATTGTGCTGTGACATCACCCTTATACGCTGTGTAAAGCATACTTTTTAATTTATTTTGCAAATGCTGCATCCTTTCCGACTTGTTGTAATTTGGTAACATTTCAGCCACTTTCTGCTTATACCGGGGGTCTAGTAGCGTGGACACCCAGTACAGGTTGTTCTCCTTCAGCCTTTTTATGCGAGGGTCCCTCAACAGGCATGACAGCATGAAAGACCCCATTTGCACAAGGTTGGATGCCGAGCTACTCATTTCCCGTTCCTCCTCCTCAGTGATCTCAATGAAGGTATGTTCTTCCCCCCAGCCACGTACAACACCACGGGTACCAGATAGGTGACAACGAGCACCCTGGGATGCCTGTTGTGGTTGGTCTTCCTCCTCCTCCTCAAAGCCACATTCCTCCTCTGACTCCTCTTCCTCACAATCCTCTTCCAGCGTTGCCGCAGGTCCAGCAAGCGATGCTGATAAGGCTGTTTCTGGTGGTGATGGTGACCACAACTCTTCCTCTTCCTCTTCATGCTCATATACGGCCTGATCCAGCACTCTTCGCAGGGCACGCTCCAGGAAGAAAACAAATGGTATGATGTCGCTGATGGTGCCTTCGGTGCGACTGACTAGGTTTGTCACCTCCTCAAAAGGACGCATGAGCCTACAGGCATTGCGCATGAGCGTCCAGTAACGTGGAAAAAAAATCCCAGCTCATCAGAGGCTGTCCTAGCACCCCGGTCATACAAATATTCATTAACGGCTTTTTCTTGTTGGAGCAAGCGGTCGGACATCAGGAGTGTTGAATTCCAACGTGTCGGGCTGTCGCAAATCAAGCGCCTCACTGGCATGTTGTTTCGCCACTGAATATCTGCAAAGTGCGCCATGGCCATGTTGGAATGCCTGAAACGGACACACACCTTCCTGGCCTGCTTCAGGACGTCCTTTAAGCCTGTGTACTTATGCACAAAGCGTGGTACGCTCAGAATTCACACATGTGCCATGCACGGCACATGTGTCAACTTGGCCAACTTCAATGCCGCCAACAAATTTGTTCCATTGTCACAAACCACTTTGCCGATATCCAGTTGCAGTGGAGTCAGCCACTTTTCCCCCTGTGCGTTCAGGGCAGACAGGAGTGCTTGTCCGGTATGACTCTCTGCTTTCAAGCAAGTCAAACCCAAGACGGCGCGACACTGCCGTATCCGGGATGTGGAATAGTACCTGGGGAGCTGGGGGGGTACGGTTGATGTGGAGCAAGGCACAGCAGCAGAAGAGGACTCAGCCGAGGAGGTTAAGGAAGAGGATGGAGTAGGAGGAGTAGAGGAGGTGGCAGCAGGCCTGCCTGCAAGTCGTGGCGGTGTCACCAACTCCTCTGCAGTGCCACACATTCCATGTTTGGCAGCCGTCAGCAGGTTTACCCAATGCACAGTGTAGGTGATATACCTGCCCTCACCATGCTTTGCAGACCAGGTATCAGTGGTCAGATGGACCCTTGCCCCAACACTGTGTGCCAGACATGCCATTACTTCCTTTTGCACAATTAAGTACAGGTTGGGGATTGCCTTTTGTGAAAAGAAATTCCGTCCGGGTACCTTCCACTGCGGTGTCCCAATAGCCACACATTTTTTGAACGCCTCAGACTCCACCAGCTTGTATGGTAAAAGCTGGCAGGCTAATAGTTCAGACAAGCCAGCTGTCAGACGCTGGGCAAGGGGGTGACTTTCTGACATTGGCTTCTTACGCTCAAACATGTCCTTGACAGACACCTGACTGTGGGCAGATGAGTGGGAACTGCTCAAGGCGAGAGACGGAGTGGCGGATGGTTGAGAGGGGGCAAGGAGGACAGCAGTGGTTGACGTGGCTGAAGATGCTGGACCAGGAGGAGGATGGCGGCTTTGAGTTTGTGTGCTGCTTGTACTCATGTGTTGATCCCATAGGCGTTTGTGATGTGCGATCATGTGCCTACGCAAAGCAGTTGTACCTAGGTGGGTGTTGGACTTCCCACGACTCAGTTTCTTTTGGCACAGGTTGCAAATGGCATCGCTGTTGTCAGAGGAAGACACAAAAAAAAAAATTCCACACTGCTGAGTTCTGCAATGACGGCATTCTGGTGGTGGACACAGCATGCGTTGATTGGCGTGCTGTCGGGCTGACCCCGGGTGCCGATGCATGCTGTCTGACTGTGCCACTAGCTCCTTGCGATGACCTCCCCCTGCTTCCAACTCGTCTCCTCTTCCTCTCTGTCTCCCCATCTGAACTTTCGCCCTGTTCTTCTTCTTGCCGAGCTGGCACCCACGTGACATCCATGGACGCATCGTCATCATCAACCGCTTCACTTGTATCTGACAACTCAGCAAAGGAAGCAGCAGCGGGTACAACATCATCATCATCACACCGTGCGTCCATGTGTGTAATGCTGCCTGACTGAGACATATCCCTGTTATCTACATCCTCTGGCAATAATGGTTGCGCATCACTCATTTCTTCAAACGGATGTGTAAATAACTCCTCTGACAGATAAAGTGAAGTGGCTGTGGTGCTAGTGTTGGTGGTGGCGGCAAGCGGTGAGTGGTATCTTGAGAGGTACCCGAAGCTAAGCTGGAGGAGGATGGTGCGTCAAGGTTCCGAGCGGAAGCTGTAGAAGATTGGGTGTCCTGTGTTAGCCAGTCAACTATGTCCTCAGAACTTTTCAAGTTCAGGGTACGTGGCCTCTGAAAATTGGGCATTATTCTAGGGCAAAAGGGAATCACAGCACCACGACCACGATGGCCCCTGCGGGGTGGCCTGCCTCTGCCTGTCATTTTTTTGGGATTAGTGGTACTATGCGTGCAAGCTACTGTGAGACCAGATATGAGTGGCAATGTGCACTGGCAGAGGTTGGCGGAGTACACGCTGTAGGCCTGACACACCCGCTTGAAGACAACTAACTACTATTCAATCTATAACAGTGAAAAAAGTTTTTTGGTTTTAAATGCACGCTATTGTGACACCAGATATGAGTGTCAATGTGCACTGGCAGAGGTTGGCAGAGTACACGCTGTAGGCCTGACAGAGCCGCTTGAAGACAACTAACTACTATTCAATCTATAACAGTGAAAACATTTTTTTTGTTTTTAAATGCAAGCTATTGTGACACCAGATATGAGTGGTGGCACTGGGCAAGTGGGCACAGTATCCACTGTGAGCCTGACACAGAAGCTGGCAGGCAGGCAGGCAACTGCAATTAGATTACATACACACAAAAAAAAAGAGCAGACTGATATTCTAGCCCTAAAAAGGGCTTTTTGGGTGCTGTCTTTACAGCAGAGATCAGATGGGTCCTTCAGGACTGTAGTGGACACTGAATACAATACATTTCCCTATCTAATGAGCAGCAGCTACACTTTCCCTCCTCTGTCTAAGAATGCAGCTTCAGAATGAATCTAAAATGGATGCTGTACAGGAGGTGGGAGGGTCTGGAAGGGAGGGTCTGCTGCTGATTGGCTGGAATGTGTCTGCTGACTGTGAGGCACAGGGTCAAAGTTTAGTCAATGATGATGAATAGGGGGCGGATCGAACCGCGCATGTGTTCGCCCGCCGTGGCGAACGCGAACACACTATGTTCGCCAGGAACTATTCGCCAGCGAACAGTTCGGTACATCACTACATATCTTATTCTGGACATTTACCTGCCCTTCTTTATTATAAAAGTACATGAATTTGTAATATATTCAGCTGTGTGTGGTCAACATAGATAATATATACCATGAAACTGAGGAATCATAGATGGACCTATCAAACTATATAGAAATAATATGTTTGAAAAAATAGACTGAAACAAGTTATTTTAGAGCGAATGCAGTGGTGTATTTTAAATGTATGCTGTCCTAGGCATGACGGCACCCCTAATTTAAATTTACCACACCCCTTCCTGTCAAGGCACACCTCTTCCTGTTAAAGACTAAGACACATTTTGACATACACACAGGCACAGCCACTTACTGACTGGCACACACTTTTAGATACACTGACATACACTCACTGGCAGACACACATACTCACACACTCACTGATTTGACACAATCTGACAGACACACAATTACTGATTTGACAAATCTGACAGACACACACAATCACTCAGACACACACTGACACATGCACTGAAATACACGCACACACTCACTGACAGACACACATACACTGACAAACATACATTGACAGACATACACACACACTCACAGACACAGACTGATAGACGTACACACACATTCACTGACAGACACACACATTGACAGACGTACACACACATTTACTGACAGACATACAAATTCACTCACAGAAACACACATACTCCCTCACAGAAACACACATCCACTGACAAACAAACTCACTGACAGACATGCTCACACATATAAACACACATTCACTGACAGACAGACACATGCATACACACTCACTGACACACACACACACACACTGACATACAAACACACTTAGACAGACACGCACAAATAGACAGACAGACATACACACACATTCATTGACAGTCAAACAAACTTACTGACAGATACACTCCCTCAGACACACTGACAGATATAACAACACATTCACTGACAGATAAACACACACACTGACAGACTGACATACACATGCACTGAAATACACATACACATTTCCCCCTAACATTTACAAATAATTATTTACTTTTATTTTAGTTTAAGTCCATCCAGCCTCCCTACGTTTGGGAGAGCTAGGTGGATTTTTACCTGGGGTCAAGTGGCGCTGCTGGGCTGGCCGCTGGGCGGACAGGCATGCCGGATGGAGGTCAGGCAGACATGCAGGATGGAGGACGGACAGGCAAGTGAGTGCGCAAAATAGGCTTAGAGGGAGCTGTGATCTTCCTGCTCAGCTCCCTCGCGCGCCACTTAGTGATGACCTAACATTCCGGCTCCCGGCATCATTGCAGGTCGCGTTAGGGAGCTGAGCTAGAAGAGCTCAGCGCTCCCTCGCCACCTGTCTATAAAATAAACTGCCTGGGCGTCCTGGGGAGGCTCAAGGGTGGCCAGCCGGCCAACTCTTGGACGTCCCATAAGGCAGAAAACAAGGTATTTGCCAGGGCACTTGGGGGGGAGGGCAGCGTTTTTTGCCACCCCCTGGAAAGTGCTGCCCAAGGCAAATGCCTTGTTTGCCTTGCGCTATATACAGCACTGAGCTAAGGAATATTAATATAAATCAAGATACATACTTTAGTATCCAGGCACTGAAGGGCTAATTTCTTCCTGAGTTTAACCCCTTAAGTACCAAACTTCTGGAATAAAAGGGAATCATGACATGTCACACATGTCATGTGTCCTTAAGGGGTTAAACAACTAGTAGGGCAAGTTCATTGGAGCTTGTGAATAGTTTATAATCCATGAAATCTGTCCCAAAAATAGAAAATTAATTAGGAAGACTCTAAAAGAATCCTTACGATGTGTCCAATTTAAAGGTAGATATCTGGAGGAAGCAATTGGAGAAATTCCAAAAGCTTCTTAAAAATCCAATTAAGGGGACTTTCTAACTTCTCTTGAATTTACACCATTGAATGAAATATTGAAAATCCCATATAACGTATTTAATGGGGAAAGGGATAGGAACTAAGAATATCAGAAAAGCTGTGGCAAGAAGAAAAGGGGGTAACCCTGAATAGAAAGGTACTTGCCTACAGGTGTCAGTTATTTAAAACATAACATTTAATAAATTTGTTGAAAATCTTGCTGTTGAAAATAAACAAACAAACCAAAAATGATTACTAAATTCTAAAACTATCAATAGTATAGACCAAAAAACAAAAAAACAAATGTATAAAGAAAACGGAAAAAAATAATATTAAAGGAAAAAGACTAATATAGAATAATCCAATATAAGATATATGTAAGATAAATTATTATTATGTTATTATTTATATAGCGCCAACAAATTCCGCAGCGCTTTATAGTGGGTGGACGAACAAACATGTAGCTGTAACCAGACAAGTTGGACACACAGGAAGAGAGGGAGGACATAATGCAAGAGATATAGGCAGGACATATGTATGACTTCAAGAAGAGCCACCTTACCGGCAATACGCGTGTCGGGGCTCTGCTCTACACTATACTCTATAATGATTACTTTAAGACAGTGATGGCGAACCTTTTTGAACGAGTGCTAAAACTGCAATACATGCCAACACGGCAATTAAACCTGAAAACTAAGCAAGTGCACTGGATTGTGTATTTTGTATGTTGTATATATTGGCCCCAGCAGCACCCTATAATGTATGCATGTTCAGGTGTGGTTTCATTTATATATTTGGGAGTCCAGGCCAACACCTTGCTTTTGCACCCCTCCCTGTCACAGGTGCCTCATATTAGAATCCTATTTAGCCTTGACCTGCAGAGAGTCCCATGAGGAAGTAGTTCCCAAGTAAGTGGATTGATCTCATAAGAGCAGACATTAGGCTGCTAGAGGAGGACTTTGCAAGAATGGGGTACATTGACATTGTGGCAGGCATAAGCAATATATGCTCATATATTGTGACTGAACTCTCATTTTTTGTTGCCTAGATGGGGTGGTTTTAAATAAAACAATTACAGTCTGTGAGATTTTAAATCATTGTTTAGTGGATAAGTGAGTGCGCTGTATTTTTTATTTTGTATGTTGTGTGTGTGAATATATATATATATATTTTTTTTTTGTTGTATGTTTTGTATGTTTTGTGTGTGTGTGTGTGTATATATATACAATATATATATTTATTTATTGTATGTTTTGTGTGTATATATATATATATATATATATATATATATATAAAAATATTATTTTTTCTTAAATGAGTGATAGAAGTAGGTAATTTATATATACAGTGAGGGAAAAAAAGTATTTGATATTGAATGTTTGCCCACTGACAAAGAAATAATCAGTCTATAATTGTAATGGTAGGAGTATTTTAACAGTGAAAGACAGAATAACAAAAAGAAAAAAAAATCAAGAAAAAACGCATGTCCAAAAAGTTATACATTTGTTTGCATATCAATGAGTGAAATAAGTATTTGATCCCTTATCAGTCAGCAAGATTTCTGGCTCCCAGGTATCTTTATACAGGTAACTAACAGAGATTAGGAGCACTCTCTTAAAAGGAGGATCTTGTTAATGATCTCAAGACAGCTGGGACTATTGTAACCAAAAAACAATTGGTAACACTCTACGCCATAAAGGACTGAAATCCTGCAGCGCCCACAATGTCCCCCTGCTCAAGAAAGCACATGTACAGGCCTGTCTGAAGTTTCCAATGAACATGTGAATAATTCAAAGGAAAACTGGGTGAAAGTGTTGTGGTCAGATGAGACCAAAATCGAGCTCTTTGGCATCAACTCAACTCGCCGTGTTTAGAGGAGTAGGAATGCACCGCATCAAAGGGATGATGGATGGGGCCATGTTCCATCAAATCTTGGGTGAGAACCTCCTTCCCTCAGCCAGGGCATTGAAAATGGGTAGTGGATGGGTATTTCAGCATAACAATGATCCAAAACACACAGTCAAGGCAACAAAGCAGTGGCTCAAGAAGAAGCACATTAAGGTCCTGGAGTGGCCTAGCCAGTCTCCAGACCTTAATCCCATCTAAAATCTGTGGAGGGAGCTGAAGGTTCGAATTGTCAAATGTCAGCCTGAAAACCTTGAAGGCTTGAAGAGGATCTGCAAAGAGAAGTGGGACAAAATCCCTCCTGAGATGTGTGCAAACCTGGTGGCCAACTACAAGAAACGTCTGACCTCTGTGATTGCCAACTAGGGCTTTGCCACCAAGTACTAAGTCGAAGGGGTCAAATACTTATTTCACTCATTGACATGCAAATCAATTTATAACTTTTTTTGATATGCGTTTTTCGGGAATATTTTTATTGTTATTCTGTCTCTCACTGTTAAAATACACCTACCATTAAAATTATAGACCGATCATGTCTTTGTCAGTGGGCAAACATTCAAAATCAGCAGGGGATCAAATACTTTTTTCCCCTCACTGTATATATATCTATGTATATATATATATATATATATATATATATATATATATATATATATATATATATATATATATATATATATATATATATATATATATATATATATATACATATACAGTGAGGGGGAAAATATTTGATCCCCTGTTGATTTTATAGGGGGATATATATATATGTTAGCCATAGCTTTTTGGATACAATGTAATTTCTATTCTCATTGATTCACACTCCCAAAGTTACATTGCCAAACAAACAGTACTTTTCATGTACTTGGGATGGGATGTTAGATATTATTTTTTCTACTAGTTTATATATAACTTTTTGTCTTCTGTAAAATCTCAAGACATTAACATTTTAATGAATTTTTCCAGCTTGCTGAGCTGAGTTTTGTAATCAATGGCACCTATGGACGTTGCGATAGGAAATTGCAAAAGGACAATTAGAATGACTTCTAAAAAAAAAAAAAAATCCTCTGTTATTAATTAGAGTAATGATTAACTGCCAGTCATGTTTACCGGCAACACAGTCCAGATTTACCCGATAAAGTGTTAAAGTGCATTAACTCTATGCTGCAATGCAATATTGACAAAGGCTTCTTTGAAGTGAAATCTGAAGGATAGGCTTTGTTAGGTGCACAAACAAGTTCATAATAAACACAGTCAGTCAACAAAAATAGAACGGACACACAAAATAGGATTCATTAAAAGTCCAGCTACATCATGCATGAGAAATAGTTATAGATCATTAATTCTGATATAAATACAGGAGACATACCCAGTCACACAGAGACAAGAAGTTCACAATTAATTAGTAACGTTTGTGAAATCCACAGAGGAAAGTCACCTACATTAAATTTTCTCCATAAAACAAGGTTTTATGTAAATTATATGCAAATGTAACTGGAATACTTATGGCAGTAGTAAATGATCACATTTTCAAAAAATACCCACAAGTCAGCAAGATCTGATTTAAAAACTTCTTAGACCTTCTATAACAATTGAAAAAAAATTTTTTTATCCTTAATGTTGCAAGGTAATTCCAACTAGACTTGTGCATTTGGTTGCAAAAAGATTGTGATTTGCCTGAATTTTGGACAATCAATGATTTGTTTTAATTCTGTAACTCCGAATCATGAATCGAACAAAACAAGGAATGAATGAGCAGTTTTTATTGTTTCGTGATTCGGAGCTCATGGAAAAAAAGAAGATTGATGGTTATGGAACTAAATTTTGATATAATTCACAAATCGAGTGAGAAGTGACCAATAGGGAGAAAAAAAGGAGGAAAAGTAAAACAAAACAAACAAACAAACAAATATATATATATATGTATTTTAAATTTGTGCGTGTTCCCCATGTGCTCAGCTTTATATATACAGACTTTAAAAATGTAGCAGAGTATAATGCAATTTCAGATTTTATTTTGTAATTTGAATTTAAGAATGTTAAATTCTTGAAAATTAAAAACTTTTGTTTTCACAACGATGTATTTGTGAAATACAGTATCTTGACTACTGCGCACATACCTTTTGGGCTTATTATATCTTGGATACTTTTAATAAAAAAATATGAAATGACGCTTTCATTCAGCAGTTTAGTAAACAATAAGATCGGATGGAATTTACTGCCTAGAAGATAAAAAGATTAATTAAACTTTTTTTTTTTTAAATTCTATCTTGAAGGATAGGATTCATTATCTTGAGTTTTTCTACAGAATACAAGTAGTCATTTTCAGATATTTGCATCTAATATTTGCATTTAAAAATTACATATTTCCTTTTCTTTTATTTAATCATACAGTTCTTGGGTTCCTGACATTACTCAGGATAGTAAACCAATGAAGAAACTTGTAGGTGCATAGTATTTAGTTATGATACAAAAATAGTACAGGTTCCATACAGAACATGATGCCAATTATAACATTCATAGAATGCTGAATTATTATTTACATTGATATTTCTGATTATACAGTGAGGCTTAATCATTAAATTCAGAATTGTACCAAATTAAAATATGAATAGCAAAATCAAGAGTAAAATAGCAGAAATAAAAAATATTCTTCAAGTCATATATAGGCATAGCTTAGCTTTTTTTAGTTGGAATTTTTACTCTTCTGATTAAAGAGGTAGAGCTTAATACACATATAGAGAGGATGCAACAGAATGGGGCATAACCCCTATTATAATATATACAAAGGTAAGGAAAATAGCATCCTAAAAAAAACCTTAAAGGGGCAATATAGTCACCAAAACAATGTTGGCTTAATTAAGCAGTTTTCGTGTCAAGATCATGCCCCAGTAGTCTTGTAACCGCAGCCGGTTCCCCTATTTACCACTATAATGTCTTAAAGCATAGAATTTAGAAGGGCTAAGATATCTTAGCCAAAATAGTATATAGTTAGTAAGAGTTCCTCTATTTAAAATATATAAATAATTGAGAATACAATATAAAATAGGGATTATCTTGGAAGCAATAAGGTTTTGTCTTTTTAAATATTTTATTAAATAAAAATATAAATATGGACATATAAAATCCATTACAATAATTAATAGCAGAGTTTATAAGATTAAAGTATAAGCTTGTGATATCAGTAACATAGAATAACATACCCTCCTGAACATGTCAACCTCTCTCAGTCTTGATAAAATGGAGCAGTGTCTCTGTCTCCAAAATCTCTCCTTATTTCCTAATATTAATAAGTACACATATTTATACCTTAGATGTTCAGTTAGGTCATTTTAGGACCTACCTTAACTTGGCAAAGATACAAGGCCATAACTTGGTAATTCACATGGGAGCATCTTATCTATGTTTAGACTAAAACATAAGCGTCCACATGATGTGGGAAATTCCCTGACTTGGGGAATTACATTAACCTAGGACAAGATGGTGTCCTAAAGTCTGAAAACCATATTCACTGAATATGTGTAAGAGGTCATTTATTAAAGAAACATTGTATGAAAAACAATATCTTCGATTTCTAACAACTTGCCAGTTTGCAAAATATCTTAAAGACTAAGTACACAGTTTAAGAAATACAACTTTTCATTCTAAAACGTGTAATATTTCCATATGCCCATAACACAGACTTTCCAAACACTTCCTGTAAAGTTTCATGTAATGTACAATTTCTTTATTTCACTTTTTTAAAAATTTAGAATTTCTTATCTCCTGCTCTGTTGATAGCTTGCTAGACCCTACAGGAGCCTCCTGTGTGTAACTAAAATTAAATTTACAGAGCAAGAGATAAAGACTTTTAAATTAAGTTACATCTGATTGAAAATGAAACCATTTTGTTTTTATGCAGGCTGTGTCAGTCACAGCCAGGGGAGGTGTGGTTAGGGCTGCATGGACAGAAACAAAAGGAACTTAACTCCTACATTGCAGTGAATTGAGCTTCAGAGGCATGATCTATAAACCGAAACTGCTTCATTAAACTTAATATATTATTGTTGACTATAGTGTCCCTTTAACTTTAATTATTATTTGCTAAAAACCTGGGGTGAAACTGTGTGCAGAAAAATAAATATTAGATACACGTGTTCACTCCAATCTGCCACTAATGCCAGTATGTCAGGGAATGCAACACAATCATTTATAACTTGTTAAAATATAGTATGAGAAATATTCTGTTATCTCACTGCTACAAAGTAAATTCTAATCACCATGTAGTGTTGATGTGCGAATAGCTCGAAAGAGTTCCCAAGAAATTGCTGAAAACTTAGCAGAAATAGACATAATTCCTTCCATGTCAGATACAAATTAATCCCTCAACATGCATGAGAGAGGTCTAGAAAATAGATTTTTTTTGTGTGTGCAGATATAGGTAACAATCTTGCTTGTTATATACTGTAAGTTATGCACGTAATTTACAAATATATATTTTGTTGTTGTTTTTATTTATGTTCATGTATCGTGTGAAAACTAATATGTAGAGACAAATCATTCATGGTTTTAAAACAACAATTGGATGGATTAAATAAAAAGAACAGACTCACTTTAATTTTATTTCAGGGTTATTCACTAAAGTGATAATTCAAAGTAAATTCAAAGGGAAATTTTTTAATTTAAGGCCAAACAAGATGAAATCGAAGCTTAGATGACTTGGAAAATTTTTCCAGTTCGGCTTTTTTTTACCTTGAATTTAAAATTAATTTTGAATTCTTACTTTAGTGACTAAATCTGTCAATGATTATATTATTCATATGTAATTTTACTTATCACTTACTGTGACATCATTAATCAGAATGATTATTCCATGTGGTGAATTTTATTTTTACAAAACATATTGAATTCAATGCTAAAAAATATAGAATGGATTTTCACTGTAATATAAAAATACAGTTTTGACACTCTTTTGTTTAGCCAAATTGATAAAAGGAATGGAGCATTTGAGTTACGAAGAAAGGTTAAAAAATGTAGATCTCTTTAGTTTGGAAAAACGGCGCCTGAGAGGGGATATGATAACATTATACAAATATATTCGGGGCCAGTAAAAACCATTATCTGGAAATCTATTCATAAACAGGGCTATACATAGGACATGAGGTCACGTATTCAACCCTTTAAGACCGGAGCGCGTACTATTACGTCCTTTTTAAAGCGGCTCTAAACGCCGCAGGGCGTAATAGTACGCCCTCTGGTTTTTCCTTACTTACCCGGTCGCCGGCGGTCCCACGCCGGCGATCGCGGTTCGGGGGACTCCCAGGGAGCCCTCCGCAGCAGATCTTCCTCCTCCGGTCCCCCCCGGCCATGTGAGAGTGAGGTCCTTGCGAGGACCTCACAATCACATGGCCGGGATAGCTGGCTTCTGTATTGCCAGCAGGGGGACTAACTGTAATGACAGTTGGTCCACCTGCTGGCTGAAAATAAAATAAAATAATGTTAAAAGTGTAAAAAAAAAAATATATATACTTAGATCATATATATATTATATATATATGATCTAAGTATATATATACACATATACATACACACACACATACACTGTCTAGGCGTATTTTAATATTAATATATATATAATTGTATATATATATTAATATCAAATTACATGTAGACTGATACTGATTAAATATATATATATATAATTATTGTTATATATATATATATATATATATTTATATATAATATAAAAAAAATATATAAATACATAAAAAAAATAAAAAAATAATTAAAAATAAAATATAAAAAAATATATAGATGTGTTTTATTTCGTTCTAACTGTATTGTGATATTAATATATATATTTATATCAAAATACACGTAGAACGAAATAATATATATATCTATATACATAAATATATACGTATATATCACTATATATATACCTATATATAAATAAAAATATTTAAAAAAAATTATATATATATAAATATATATATACGTATATATACACATATGTATATATATACATATATTAATTCTACACATATATTTATGTAATAATTTTACATAATTAGGTATCCTAATTAATTACAATTAGCGGAACCTGCCTGACAACCCATGCCGAATGTATAGGGAATTTAATTTGCTAGCACTATATTTAACCCTATAACTTTCCAAGACACCATAAAACCTGTACATGGGGGGTACTGTTTTACTCGGGAGACTTCGCTGAACACAAATATTAGTGTTTCAAAAATGTATTACAACGATGATATCGCCAGTAAAAGTGAAGTTTTTTGCATTTTTCACGCACAAACAGCACTTACACGGACAATATTATTGCTGCAATACTTTTTACTGTTTTGAAACACCAATATTTGTGTTCAGCAAAGTCTCCTGAGTACAACAATACCCCTCATGTACAGGTTTTATGGTGTTTTCAAAAATTACAGCGTCAAATATAAGGCTTGTGTTTCATTTTTTTCACATTAAAATTCACCAGATTGCTTACGTTGCCTTTATGACCCTATGGTAGCCCAAGAATGAAAATTACCCCTATGATGGCATACTATTTGCAATAGTAGACAACCCAAGGTATTGCAAAAGGGGTATGTCCAGTCTTTTTTAGTAGCCACTTAGTCACAAACACTGGCCAAAATTGGCGGGTTTTGCATTTTTCACACACAAACAAATACTAACGCTAATTTTGGCCAGTGTTTGTGACCAAATGGCTACTAAAAAAGACTGGACATACCCCATTTGCAATACCTGGGGTTGTCTACTATTGCAAATGGTATGCCATTATGGGTGTAAATTTAATTCCTGGGCTACTATACAGTCTCAAAGGCAACGTAACCAATCTGGCAAATTTCAATTTCAAATGTAACACGCTATATTTGACCCTGTAACTTCCCAAAACACCATAAAACCTGTACATAGGGGGCACTGTTTTACACGTGAGACATCGCTGAATACAAATATGTGTATTGTATTGCAGTAAAAGCAAACAGTATTGTGACATCCACAGTTAAAATGTCACGTAGAACTAAACAAATTTAAAAAATTCTTATTTTCTCCCATTTTTTTATATTTTTTTTATATTAAATTATGTTCCATATCTAAATATTTGATGTTAAATGAAAGCCCTGTTTCCCCTGAATAAAATGATATATAATAAGGGGGCTTGCATTTAATATGAAAGAGGTGAATTACGGTTGGACAGACATATAGCGCAAATGCCAGGTTTTGTTTACGTTTTGTTCTGTTCACAACTTGTACATTTGGCTGCGGTCTTAAGGGGTTAAGCTGGAAGAAAGGAGATTTAATCTAAGGTAAATAAACATTTTTTTTTATAGTAAGAACTATAAGGATATCGAATTCTCTGCCTGAAGAGGTGGTTTTATCAGAGTCCATACAGATGTTTAAACAGCAATTGGATAAATACTTGCAAAAAACACACAGGGATATAATTTCTAATTAGTGGGGTAATAGCTGCTTGATCCAAGGAGATATCTGACTGCCATTTTGGGGTCAAGAAGGAATTTTTTCCTAGTTTGTTGCAAAATTGGATCAACAGCAAAAACATATGTGAGGAAGGCCGAACTTGATGGACGCAAGTATCTTTTCAGCTATGTAACTATGTAACATATTCAAACTCTGTGTGACTATAGAAATCTGATACTCATCAAATATAACTACTCTAGAGGCAAACAAGCTAGTTGCATGTCAGTTTGGTCAATGAATTGCCTTATAGTCTTGCAGCAACAATGAAAAAAAAAGTTGAATATGAATTATTTGATGTAGTATTACTAGTGTATGCATTTCTCTCTATGTATATGAGCATCATAGTCAGTAAAGCATTTAGTATACTGTGAGCATGGTTACAAGCATGTCTAGATAATCCCCAAAAATGTGCTAGTCTGAGGTTATTTAGATTTAAAAGTAGACGTGGGTGTCCTTTAGACCCTTAATTACATCACTAAATCAGAAGACCCCGTTTATTCTTGCTGATAAATTTAAAGGTGTTTTTTTTTGTTTTTTTCAATATCTTTCCAGGACTTAACAAGAAGATCGAGTCTCAGAGAGAAGAATTTTTTTTAATGTTAACAAATAAGACACTATCTCAAGATCGTGACCGGTGTATAGTCGCCATATGGGCTGGCGGAACCTTGGACAAAAACCCCCCACATACCTAACCCAATAACACACTGACACCTGGTATATGGGAAAATTTGTCCACAGCTTTATTAAATAATTTATAATATATACGATAATATTGCTTTAAATAAGTTAACATATAAACATGGGTCATTGCCCCCACCTTCCGCCCCTCTCATCCGTATCCTTCTTTTTAATAGAGGGCAATGACCCCCAACATAACAAATACAAATATGTAACGACATTTTCCAACCTCGCCAACTTGAACCGAACAAGTGCCAACCATAAGTAACCATGGCAGGGGTATACCCGGATACCCCTGCCCCACCAGGTTCTGAGCCACCTCCAGGACTCGAAACCACCATTGACCATAATTCCAATTTTTTCCATGTTCCTCACGTTCCTCATAGGGAGCCTATGTCCTCTCTCTCAGCTCCCTATCCCGCCGCTGTGAAAAAACGGGAAACTCTTATCTAAACACAAATATATAGGGAGGGTGGGCGGGACAAACTAAACCGGGTAGGAAATTAGAAGTGAACCTCACAAAATGGCTCCTCCCTTAAATAGCCAATCCCACATATCCCATAACCCACCTGTCCTGTCTGTTCCTCCTGGGCCCGCCTCCTAACCCCTGTCAAGGCCCTGTTCCGCTTAAGCTGTGCTTTGGCTACATGGGGCTACATGACCGGTGTATAGTCGCCATATGGGCTGGCGGAACCTTGGACAAAAACCCCCCACATACCTAACCCAATAACACACTGACACCTGGTATATGGGAAAATTTGTCCACAGCTTTATTAAATAATTTATAATATATACGATAATATTGCTTTAAATAAGTTAACATATAAACATGGGTCATTGCCCCCACCTTCCGCCCCTCTCATCCGTATCCTTCTTTTTAATAGAGGGCAATGACCCCCAACATAACAAATACAAATATGTAACGACATTTTCCAACCTCGCCAACTTGAACCGAACAAGTGCCAACCATAAGTAACCATGGCAGGGGTATACCCGGATACCCCTGCCCCACCAGGTTCTGAGCCACCTCCAGGACTCGAAACCACCATTGACCATAATTCCAATTTTTTCCATGTTCCTCACGTTCCTCATAGGGAGCCTATGTCCTCTCTCTCAGCTCCCTATCCCGCCACAAGCTCAGACCTTGACCCCTTAAGCTGTCTGAGCTCCGCCACCCCGAAGAAGGAACGCCCTCTGCATCCCTTCCTGCAGACCCAAGTTCAGCAGGTCGTAACCCACTGCCGAAAGGTGTACACCGTCCGAGCGGTAATACCCGTCCAACCCCTCCTCCAGTTCCTGGTGCCTTACCACCACTCCCCCCAGTTTCCTGACAAAACTCGCCATCAGGCTGTTCACCTTACCCCTGCATCTATCAATGGCTACCGGGTCCCGGGCGTAACGCCACCGCCGCCTCGGAACAATCTCAGACCATACCAGCATCACCCCGGGAAGCAGATCAACCAACCGGTTAAGATCCATTTTACCAGCCTCCGCTGCGGGGTGAGGCCCAGGTCATTACCGCCTGCATGCAAAACTAGCATATCCGGCCGCGCCCCGCCTGCGACCATACCAAATATTGCCCTGCAGACGTCCCCCCAGCAGAAGCCCCGATACCCCCACCAGCGCACTACGAGCTGGTCCTCCGGAAAGCCCAGCTGCTGGCCTCGAGCTCGAGCTGCAGCCCTCCGTCCAGCCCAGAAAATGAAGGAATGACCCACGATCCAAGCGACCCGGCCTGGGGAAGAAAGAAAACACAGGATAAAAACCACCCGTACCCCCCAGGCCGCCCCAATGCCCCTTAGTGTTCCAACAAACCCAAGCGTACATATGAGCGGAACCTAACAGATTCCCATCTCCCAATCCGCTTGACTACCTCATCCCCCAAACCTAGACGTGTGGCCTCCGTGGCCGCCCCAATACGAAAGGAGTGGGTACCGTATGTGCCGGCATCCAATCCCATCCGACCCAGACCCAGGCTGAAAACTTTCCGAAATTGGAAGCGAGAGAGCGACGAGCCATCCGCGTGGACCAACAGGGACCCGCCAACCGCGGGCCTCTGATCCAAATACTCCGACACCGCAGCTACTGGGCACAGTGCCGAGCCCGGCAGGGCCCCCAGCGTAACGTCCCGGCCCTTACCTTCCACATCCGTCTTGGACCTAGCCAAGTGCACTACCAGCTTCCCATCCAGTATACGTACCCCGGACACCTGTATGCCCCCCGTGGCCGCCCGGGTGTTGCTCACCAACTCCCCGACGCGGAACGCCCCAAAGAAAGCCAAAAGAAATGCCACACGGAATAGCGACACCTCAAATGCATTGAAACAAATGGAGGGCAGCGCCTGAACAAGCCCTTCCAGCACATGCACCGACACCGGGCGCCTAGCGTCGGGGGCCCTCCGAGCCCTCCGATACCCTTTGAGTGCTTGCCGGACAATAAACGCCTTGGTAAGGTCCGCTCCCCCATGGAGCTTGAACCAGAACGCCATTGCAGCCATGTTCCTGTCAATCACCGCCGGGGAGGCGCCCCCCGCCAGTAATTGAAAGGTAAACCACAAGAAGGCATCCAGAGGCGGCTCCCCTCGTACCCCTCGGCCCAGCCCGCCCCAGGAACGTTCCCATGAACTCCAGACCTTACTGTATGCGGCCCATGTGGCCGGTGCCAGCGAAGCCTTCACGAGTCCGCCAAGCAGGACGCTCCTAGCTGCCACATCTCGATCGGGCACGGCTGACCCCTGTCCTGGGCCTCCGGGGCCATCGTTCGAAACCGGGACCACTGAAAACGAGACAGAGCGTCAGCCACCTCGTTCAAGTACCCAGGCACATGGCGCGCGCGAAAGACCACATTCAGGGACATGCACAACAAAACAAAGCGCCGCAGCAGAGTCACCACCGGCCTCGATGCAGCAGACTGATTATTAACCGCGTGCACCACGGACATGTTGTCCGAGAAGAAAACTACCTTCCTGTCCCTCAACCGGTCCCCCCACAGCGCCAACGCCACCACCAGTGGGAACAGCTCCAGAAACGCCAGGTTACGCATGAGGGGGCTCTGCCCCCATGCCTCCGGCCACTTTTCTGCACACCAGCTCCCGCTGAAGTAGGCCCCAAAACCCACGCTACCCGACGCGTCGGTGTACAGCTCCAGCTCAGCTGTTGACACGCCCCCTTGCCGAAAGAACACCGTCCCGTTAAAGTCCCTGAGGAAGGTATCCCACACCCCCAAGTCCGCCCGCATGGACGAAGATACCCGGATGAAATGGTGAGGGGACCTAATCCCCGCGGTAGCCGCCGATAAGCTGCGGCTAAACACCCTACCCATGGGTATCACCCTACAGGCGAAATTGAGCATACCGACCAGTGACTGCAGTCGGCGCAAGGTCACTTTCCGTGCCCGACGCACCTCTGCCACCACGCCGCGCAAACCTTCCAGCTTTGCCAGCGGCAGCCGACATTCCCCCCGCACTGAATCTATCTCCAGACCCAGGAAACTAAGGCACTCAGTCGGGCCCTCAGTTTTATCCGCCGCCAGCGGCACCCCAAAGCAGCCCGCCACCCATTGAATAGTACCTAACAAGTGCTGGCACGCGGGAGATCCGGCCGGCCCCACACACAGGAAATCATCCAGATAGTGCACCACCGCTTTATCTCCCGCTTCCGTCCGCACCACCCACTCGAGAAATGAACTAAACTTCTCAAAGTAAGAGCACGAAATGGAACACCCCATGGGAAGGCACAAATCCACAAAGTAGCCCCCTTCAAAGAAGCACCCTAACAGGTGGTGACACGCCGGGTGCACCGGAAGCAACCTAAAAGCAGCCTCGATGTCCACCTTGGCCATCAACGCACCACGCCCGGCTCTCTTCACCAGCTCGACCGCCTGGTCAAATGATGCGTAAGAGACCGAGCATAGGTCCCTGTCAATGTCGTCGTTCACCGACTCCCCTTTAGGATAGGAAAGATGGTGAATGAGCCGAAACTTCCCTGTTTCTTTCTTGGGGACCACTCCGAGGGGAGAGACCCGAAGGCCCTCCAGTGGCGGGGCCACAAAAGGCCCCGCCATCCTACCCAACCGCACCTCCTTGTCCAGCTTCTCCCGAACCACCTCTGGAAACTCCACCACGGACTTGAGATTATGAGGGCACGCAGTGCCACCCCTCTCCCGAAAAGGAATGACAAACCCCTGCCCAAACCCCGCTCTAAGCAGCTCCGCGTCTGCCCTGTTACCGTAGCGGTTTAGCCAGGGCTCCATCGCGTCTAGTTTCACTGGGGTTAGCCCCCGAGGTAGTGGGAGACCCTCCGCCGCCAACCGCGGCAGAGGCTCCCGTCCCCCCGGACTTTCCTTTCTTGAAACAACGTTGGAGCCCATGAGCCCCACCGCAGCCCGAGCACTCGTGCTTGAAGCGGCAGGCTGCGCCCCACTTGCACTGGCCCTCATTAAAGAGCCAGCATAAGCCCTTCTGCGAGGCGGCCGACGAGGAGGACTGACCCTTAGCGCCAGCCGCGTGCTGAAAGGGCTGCGCCTTCTGCGCCATCATGAGCTTCATCCAGAGAGGCAGGTCCATCTGGTCCCACCGCATGCCCGGATTCGCCGCCAGCCGCTGCCGGAACTGCTCATCATACCGCCACCATGCCAATCCGCCATAGGTGCGGTATGCCTCCCATATGCCGTCCAAGTAGCAAAACAGGGACGAGCAGGAGCCCGGCGATTTTTCCCCGATTACGCTGGCCAGGATACAGAATGCCCTTAGCCAGTTACCAAAAGACTTCGGTATCTTGCGATACCTCCGCCGTTTCTCCTCCTCCTCTTTCTTTTCGTCCTTCTTGTCCTCCTCCTTGAGGTCAAGAAAGTCCTCCAAGGGAAGAAGCGAGAAGATCTCGCAAAATTCCCCCTTCCAGATTTTATCTTTCACTTCCTGCTTGAGGTGCACCCCCAGCGGGCCCGCAAAGGACACATACGCATGTTGCCTCGCTGCTTCCGTCACCCCACCCGTCAACTCCGCCCGTTCGCTTCCCGCCTCACCCACGCTGGAAGCCGACACAGCTTCCCCGCCCGCAACTGCCGCCGGGGTCCCTAGACCGGGCCCCGCCTCACCACCCCCTTGCGTCCACACCTGCCCTACGCTACCTTGTGTGCCACTCCCCGCCCCCAGTGAGTGGAGTAGTGACTGCAGTGTTTGTACTAGTGCACTGGACTGTAGTGATTCAGTAGACTCACCGGCCAAGCCCCTGGGGCCGATGACACCCGGGGCTGCGCAGTCCGTCACTGCTCGTCCAGGATGAACGCCATCCGCCGATGTCCCGCCAACCAGGGATCCCACCCGGTGCCTGGAAAACTCAGATGAGGAGCGACTCCGAGACCTGGAAAGAGGAGAAGAAGTCCTGGGCAAGGCGTACTGTTCCCCCACCACCTTCCCGTCCCGAACCGGGGAGCGCCTGCTAACCGCCAAAGCCTCCCGCCGGGTATCCTCCCGCCGTCGCGCCCCAAAGGCCCTGAGAGCCCTGCCACGTGGACTACGACTCCTACCGTCGCCTTTGGATGCCAACCCCCGTTGATGCAACCTGGGGGACCCGGACCCTGCCGAACTCCCTGACATTGCGCGCCTGCGCCGGGGCCTCCGTCTGCGTGTCCTGGGGGCCCTAACCGGCGAGGGGCTAGCACTACCCGACTCCGAACTAGACCCACCCTCCCCGCTTCCCGCCCCGCGCCCCAACCCCGCTGCAGCCCGACCTACCCCTGCACCTACGGAACCCGGATCAGGGACACCTCCCCCGGGGCCCTCCACGGACGCGGACGGTGACACCCCGCTCCCCGAGACAGTTATCCCCGACCGACCGGACCTCGGAGCCTTTTCTTTCCCCTTACCCTCTACCACCCTCCTAACATCCATCGAACCCGCAGGCACTACCTTCCGCCCCGCACGCGAACTACCGAGGGACCCCCCACCCTCCCCCACGGAAGCCCGCCCAGTCTGCACTCCGCGAGATCCCTTCGCAGCATCCCGCACCCCCCCCAGGGGCCCTCCGCCCGACCCCTGCTCCCCTTGGGCCGCTCGCCTACCCGCCCCCCCGTCCGCCCGCTCCCTGGAATCGGGCCTCACTCCCCGCCTGCCCACCACGCCAAGGGGACCCCCGGAAGGGGCACCTGCACTTGCCTGCTGTACGTTGGGCCCGTCGTGGACCGTCCCAGTCCGCGTGCTGCAGTCCACCGCCAAGACCGATGGGGGTGCCCTCCTGGGCCGAGACCCCGCCCCGCCAGGCCCCGCACCAGGCCGTCCGGCCGCCATTTTGGATCCCGCTCCGCGCACGGCCCCATCCGTGTTAGGGGGTGGTGCAGCGATGTCCAGGGCACCCGCCCGTCTCGACTCACCACGCCGAAGCCCCGGCCGCACACTGGGAGGCAGAGCCTCAACCAGGCAGCTCCTGGGCCTGCTACGACTTCCACTGGCTGTCTCCTGCACTCCCGTGCCACCGACCTCCGGTTCTCCTCCCGGGCTCAAACGCCTCGGGGGCCTCCTGGCCCTCGCCGGGCGTGAGTCTCCGGCCTCCTGTCCTGCCGCCGCAGCAAGGACCAGGCCCAGCTGGGCCTGCACCCAATCCGCTCCATGTTGCCGCGCCGCTGTCCTGATCCCCTCCAGAAGCTTCTCCACGATATCCATGGCCCTGCAGAGGAGACAAAAGAGAAACCCTACCCAGAAAGTATAGAGAGCACCGGGATGCACACAAACTAAACCGGGTAGGAAATTAGAAGTGAACCTCACAAAATGGCTCCTCCCTTAAATAGCCAATCCCACATATCCCATAACCCACCTGTCCTGTCTGTTCCTCCTGGGCCCGCCTCCTAACCCCTGTCAAGGCCCTGTTCCGCTTAAGCTGTGCTTTGGCTACATGGGGCTACAATAACATTTTACTTTAATCTCACAATCAATTGATCCATTATGACATATTAATGGATTAACTGGAAAAGGAATAGACATTTGTTATACTGCTTTATCTGTGTCTTTTAAAATAGCAGAATAACCTTATATGTTGACTTTGGAATGGAAGCTAGGTAAAGATTTCTCAGCTATCATTGTCTCTGACCTTTATTGACCTCTGTTGACATTTGTACATATTTTTTTCAGTGAAGATCCCCTTGTTAAAGATGTTAAGTAAAAGGATTGATTTTGCCCATATGGAAATCCTTAAAATCCCTACTGTATCCGTCATTAACATTTGACTCTCAGCAACATAACAACTTTGCATCTCCTGATCTCCATGTTGAGAGTAACTTATAACTGCAGCAATTTGCATTGTAAGAAATGTAACTTACATCCAAATTATGCTACAGGATATGCGTTTTTGCTCATTTAAATTTTTTGTGTGCATATTTTTAATGCATTATTTATGCATTTAGGGAAACCATAGGACTATAGCTACATGCTAACAACCAAACAACATACTCATATTAATTAGGCCAATAAATAATTTTAACATTGTACATGCCCCCATTCTGACTTGTGTATTCCTCTTAATTAACATACAGGCCTTGATTTAAAGAGACACTTTAGGAACCATAACAACTTCATCTAATTTATGGTGCCAGGAGCCCCGCGACTCTTACTTTAAGAGGTAAAACCATTCTCAAAAGGTTTAACCCCAAAGGGAACCTCCAGTATCGATCTCAGTCAGCTGATTTTTTTGAGCCAATCAATGACTCCCCATTCACAAAACTGGTTTGGAAAGGGTATGTTTCATTTTTAGAAAAATAACTTTTTTCCAATTAAAAGTCTCTTGCTGCCATTCTCCATTCCTTGTTACTTTTCCTGATAAAACGAAGTTATTGTCCTTCAATATGGGGGGAAAAACCAGCGCCCTATCAGCCATTTCCATATGCGTTTGCAGAAGTTGATTACAATCAGAGGTATTTGAAAAAAGGGGGAGCTGCAGCAGTAGGAATTTTAAATTATTATTTTTTTAATTTAGAATACTTTTACTACTTTTGAAACAACTTTGAAGCGAGAGCTGAGTGACCACTGGCCAATTTGATCAGATACTGACACCTTAATAATTAAATTGAAGAGCAGGGAAACCCAACTTAAAATTGAAGAAGACTATGTGCTTGCTTAGCGTTGGGAATTCCCTGTGACAGAAAACACTATCTCAGTAGTCTGTGGACATGGAAATAGCTTCCAGGCAACCAGGACAACAGTATGAAGGCAGATGAGATTTGGAAGTAACACACATAACAAGTTCAATATGTAATCTTCCTCACCAGTATACCCAGCGGCGTACATACCGCGGTCGCAGCTGCGACCGGGCCCGTCAGTCCAGGGGGCCCGGCCACCCTGTGGATGCCTGTGACCGGGTACCAGCTGCCACATTTTGCGGCCCTGGCTCGTGCGGCAAACCGCCGGGGCCGCATGTGAAGGGGTCCATCGGGTGGCCCATGCTGTCAGGGCCACCCGATGGATATGGATTGTGAGGGGGCCGGGCACTTTAACAGGGGTTCGGTGCTGGGCACTTTAACAGTGCGACTGGGCCCCCTGTGATTACATCACTGCTGGGAGAAAGTGACTACCCAGTCACTCCTCCCAGCTATCAGCCCGCGCGGGAGGAAAAAGAAGGAAGAGTGAGTGGGACTCAGACTAATGGAGCTGCCGAACATGCTAACCAGTCTCTTGAGCAGTTTCTCCATTGCTTTATACCTCATCACAGGATGGTTGGGTTGACTTGCTGCCTTGAGCCGAGTTTGCTCGCAACAATGCTACTCACAAATCCTCAGGTCACAACCCTTTCTATGTTGTCTATGTCCTGATTGCATTCTCCTCACAGGGAATGTCTGCTCTGGATGAACATATGGCTGGTTTGCATAGTAGTTTGGAGCAGGTTCAGCATCTCTTGTTTCTTTCTTCTAAGCGACAAAAAAAACATGCTGATAGACATTGTCATGCAACTTTTTCCTATGTGATAGGAGATAATGCCTGTTTTATTTATTGAATCCATCCTTGACTCTGAATTCCTTAGGGGCTATCAACAGTAAACTGCCCATTAGAAAGGGTATGGTTCCAAGAAACATAATTGGGTTCATCACTCTGACGTTCATGCTCTCTAGTTGGTCCTTTCATCGAAGTCACCTGGGCAAGCCTGTATTTTCACATCCCAGTGCGCATATGCTCCAGGGGGGTGTCATGCCAAAGGCATAAGTTGGTGTTTGATGTGTGTTGATACATGTTAAGAGTTGTTTTTTTTTGTAAACCTTGGGATGACATTTATTGTGGTCTTTGATCTTGCACCAGGCCTGGACCATAAAACATCTAGATAGCCATCACCAGAGCTGGACACAAGGAACTGCATAGATTGGGCAATAAACTGCCAGACCAACCCCCTCTGATCCCCCCCTCCAGGGGTCTGCCCACTGAGCAACAACTAGTTTAGATATATAATGAGGATGCTGGACTATCCAGAGAGTTCTTCATTTTTCTATACTTTGGTCAGCAACTTCTAGGAGACCCATACCATCTAAGACTCCCACAAGAATTCTATATGGGGTAAATGTATGTAAGGGATTTCTTGTGTTTTCTCCTATTTCATTTTATGTACTATTTTGCAATTTGTTATCTGTATGTCATTTATTTCTGTATTTTGTACTCAGCACTGCGAATCTTTTTTTGTCAGATTCAATGTTTACTTAATCAGCTTGAGTCTCTGTTCACTATGAGCTTCACTCTCCAGAGGAAAGCTCAGGTAAACACATTACCAAAAAGGGTTAACTATAGGTGTTTGATCAGTAAAAGTAGAACTGTGATTCTATAATTCTCCTGTGTGTGGGGTAACCTAAGACGGTTTAAAGTCTTGGTGGTGGCAGCAAAGTGTGTACCGGGGGGTTAGTGCAGAAGGGATTGTAGGGGTTAATTGAGTGGTTGCTGGCACTAGCAACAGGTAACCAGGGGTCTGGTGTCATTAACCCTGTCATTTCCACACTCTCCCCACTGTCTCGGCTGGGCCTATAGCCCACGCCTGTGACAGGGGGTCTGTAACAAACTGACATGCTTTTGGTGCCTGCACTGCTATGCTCGTCATGCTGCTCGCAGCTCGCAGCTGCTGTAGCTACAGATTTTTTTACGACTTTACGCTTTGAGTCAAAAATTGCAGTAATAAAATGCAGAGAAAACATTTGCCTCTTGAATGGTGAACCGGATGTAATAGACATGGTGACAACAAGAAAGTAGCAGTAACTAATAGCACAACAGTAACCAGTAACTAACCGCCAGTTTCATACCACAATTAATGAAACTATTATCAAATAGGGTATATCTATCTCCAAATAATGGTCTATTGTAAATGGCACTGTGCCACTGGCAGGGGCTAGGCACAGCAGTAACCTAATCCTACGCAGTATAACACTAGGATGAACTGCACAGGCTCCCACAAAGACCCTGAAATTGTGAAAAGTAGTGGTTAAAGTGTCTGGTAGAATCCTGCTTGGAAATATGTAGATTATTTTTTACTGATGCATTTTTATTATCTATTGATCACTTTTCAGTTGATCTGAGAATAAACTCAGCAGTTAGAGGCTGTCCCCTAACCATCAATCATCATGCAGGTTATGCTGCCCACATCATTGGGCAGACCTCGTGTCTATCACGGCAAACTAAGCTTTTTCTCAGTTAATGCTGTGTTGATCCATGTAAAACAATATATTTACTGCGTTTAATATCTCAAACAATGGTCATTTTTAGCTGATTTAGCAAAAATCATAACACAATAAATAATATGCCCGCAATAAGATTTGAAACCTGGTTGTCCAACAAGTTCTTTACCACTTGGCTAAAGGGAACACACAAGCTTGCTCAGTTTCAATACCAGAACTGAGAAATGTGTGTCTGCTGTTAATGTGTCATCAATAAGAACACAGTGTGCCTTCTAGAAATATTTCCCTAATGTCAGCCCTGTGTGTGTCTGATGGAAATGTGGTGTAGGCACTGTGTGCCTTCTGTAAATATTTCCCCTATACCCACCATATTGTGTGTGTGACTGAGGTACAGTTACATTATTATAATGTCCTGTATTCTGAAGTCTACATTTTAAATTAAATATTTTGGTGCTGACATTGGTACTGATTGTTTAAGTTAGCATAACTTATTGAATCTTAGCAGTAATTGTGTATCATTAACCCAATCAATACTGCATACTAAGTAATAACTACTTACATGCTTTAGTGCTTCCAGTGCCAGGGATGTGTCATGCACATTTTTTTTAAGCAATGTGCTGGTCATATCTCAGCCAATGGGTAAAACCAATTAAATAAAGCTGTTTTTTACAGCTATTTTAACATGCTATATGATTCCAAAAGATCATGAGTTAGGGTTTGCAGTGATAGGGTGTGGAGTCCAGTTCTGTCACCCCACCATCCTAAAACTTCACCATCTATTACTTCAAGCTTCTATTTTCAAAATTGTAAAAAAAAGGTTAATTTTCCAATTAGTTGTCTTAGCAATGACCCCATGAAAAGGTACAATTTTAATTAACCCTTTCAAGTTTCTTTGAATTTAAATATATAGCACTTTAATTTGATGTGTTAGTCTTAAGCCAATATGTTGTCCTTTTTATTACCTGTTCCTTCTACGTGATGTGATGTTCTAATCCATTTGAGACTATGTGAGTGCTACTTAGCTGTATGCCATTCATTCCCTCACACAGCCCAGGAATTTTTCATTTATAAGGCAAAGCTGCAATAGAGGTGTGAAAATGTCAATGCAACCCTTTTTAGAAGTCTGTGCAGTCATTTTACTAGCTTATATCATGCACTTCAAAATTAAAATAGAATAATTCTACACTGGGCCATATTTATCATGGAAAATCTGAGACTGATCTTTTAGCAAAGTGTTAACTCGATGTGAAGTTGTTTTTCATGGTAATTTGCCTATAAATGTACCTCTTGTATCTTATTAACATGATCTTATATTTCAGACTCTACATTCATTGCTTTGAAAATATGGTATATATATTCTGATTCTAGTTTAAATTAATCTTCAACACTAAAAGACACTCCACAGCCCAAATACAAAAAAATACAAAGCTAAAATAATTGTTGTTTATTTCATACACTCCTAATGAAAACATCTATTTAATTAGGCATTTTCTAGTTGGCAGTATATCTAACAGTGTGCATATCACTGAAATGTATCTTCATCCGTGATGTAACAGTATGGCCCATATGAGTTAGTGCCACATGAAGCTGGTATGTGTCTTCTGTTTGTATTAAAATTATTTTACAATAAAAAAATTAATACAAGGCAAAAAAAAAACAGCTTGCAGCTTATAGCAATGTCAATTTCTATTGAAATCTGCATGTTTTGTAAAACGAAAAAAAAAAAAAAAAGACGACACACTTAAAAAATAAAGCACTGCAGTAAGCTAAAGTGCTGTATGGTCCTGGAGTGTCTCGTTCATGTGCAAGGGGTCTTTATTATGACACATTGCTTTGCATACTAATACTTTGTGATTATTTGAAATATTTATATCCTTCACTGAATGACAAGACATGGAGTCCTCAGATGTTTTGGAATTCAATTCATTCTTGATCACGCAGACACTTGCAAAGATTTATAAGAGTTGTAGTTCAACAACATATGGGTCCACAGATTTACTCATCAGGGCTACATAATGTATTTAAAGGGACACTATAGTCACCCAGATCACTTCAGCTCAATGAAGTGGTCTGGGTGTCAGGTCCCTCAGAAGCCAGCCTCTAGTGGCTGTCTTCCAGACAGTCACTAGAGGCGCATCTGTGATGCTGGAGGCATTTTATGCCTCCATCGCGCAGAGCGTCCATAGGAAAGCATTGCGAAATGCTTTCCTATGGATACTTTGAATGTGCACGTGGCCCATTTGCCGTGCATGCACATTTGGCTCTGCTGACGTCGGACAGGGGAGCTGACGTCGGTGGGGGAGGAGTGGTCACCTGCGCAGAGGGAGCCCGGCGCTGGAATAAGGTAAGCTTTTGAAGGGGTTTGAACCCCTTCAGCGCCACAGGAGAGGGACCCTGAGGGTGGGGGCACCCTCAGGGCACTATAGTGTCAGGAAAACCGCTTTGTTTTCCTGACACTATAGTGATCCTTTAAGTTAACTTTAAAAATGGTATGAAACATTTGCACCAACAAAACTCAAAATGGTTAACCTTGTGGTAAAAATCCTACAAGATGCATTGTGGGAGAATCAACAGGGAGGAGAGTAAGCATGGCATTTAAAGTAGAGATTGAAAGTTGGTGAGAGAGAAGGATGAAAGGTACTCCTATTTATATCATGACTTAATTATTGAACAATATATACTATCAATTACCTAACAAGAATTGGTTGTCATATTGAACATATCAATGGATTTCTTACACAATATACATTGTGTTTTATGTGTACCTCAATTGGAAATCTTCTTAAAATCCTTTACAAGTACGTTTATTATATACTACTATCTATGTGTTTTGAATAACATCAGTTGCATATTTTATTTTTCACAAAGAAAACCAACAAAAATTTAAATACAGATTTCAATATTAGACATCCAATTTTCTGTGCCACCAACCACGTGGGAGTAGTTTAGTTTTAAAAACACAAAACCTGACATTACAAAAAGACATAAAAGTAAAGCAGATGTAATAAGTATTAATAAATCTAGCCTGTTATGCAGTGCACATGCTCACTCATACTTATGCATATTATCTAGTGAACAAATCATCCAGTATTGATGTGCCTAACATGGCTTGAATTTCAATGCAGCTGAGAAATATCTTTAGTCAAAGTACCAATGTGCACCTACAATGAGGGAAAAAAGTATTTGATCCCCTGCTGATTTTGAATGTTTGACCACTGACAAAGAAATGATCAGTCTATAATTTTAATGGTAGGTGTATTTTAACAGTGAGAGACAGAATAACAAAAAAATAAATCCAGAAAAACTCATGTCAAAAAAGTTATATATTGATTTGCATGTCAATGAGTGAAATAAGTATTTGATCCCCTATCAATCAGCAAGATTTCTGGCTCCCAGGTGTCTTTTATACTAGTAACAAGATGAGATTAGGAGCATTCTCTTAAGGGGAGTGCTTCTAATCTCAGCTTGTTACCTGTATAAAAGACACTTGTCCACAGAAGCAATCAGATTCCAAACTCTCCATCATGACCAAGACCAAAGAACAGTCTAAGTATGTCAGGGACACGATTGTAGACCTACACAAGACTGGAATAGGCTACAAGACCATCGCCAGCAACTTGGTGAGAAGGTGACAACAGTTGGTGCGATCATTCTGAAATGGAAGAAACACAAAATAACTGTCAGTCTCCCTCGGTCTGGTGCTCAATGCAAAATCCCACCTTGTGGAGTTTACATGATCATGAGAATGGTGAGGAATCAGCCCAGAGCTACATGGGAGTATCTTGTTAATGATCTCAAGGCATCTGAGACCATAGTCACCAATAAAACAATTGGTAACACACTATGCCGTGAAGGACCGAAATCCTGCAGCGCCCGCAAGGTCCCACTGATCAAGAAAGCACATGCACAGGCCCGTCTGAAGTTTGTCAATGAACATCTAAATGATTCAGAGGAGAACTGGGTGAGAGTGTTGTGTTCAGATGAGACCAAAATCGAGCTCTTTGGCATCAACTCAATTCGCCGTGTTTGGAGGAGGAGGAAAGCTGCCTATACCCCCAAGAACACCATCCCCACCATCGAACATGGAGGGGCAAACATTATTCTTTGGGGGTGTTTTTCTGCTAAGGGTACAGAATGAGTGCACCGCATTAAAGGGACAATGGACGGCGCCATGTACTGTCAAATCTTGGGTGAGAACCTCCTTCCCTCACCCAGGGCATTGAAAATGGGTCATGGATGGGTATTCCAGCATAACAATGACCCAAAACACACAGTCAAGGCAACAAAGGAGCTGCTCAAGAAGAAGCACATTAAGGTCCTGGAGTGGCCTAGCCAGTCTCCAAACCTTAATCCCATAAAAAATCTGTGGAGGGAGCTGAACGTTCGAGTTGCCAAACGTCAGCCTCAATACCTCAATGTCTTGGAGATGATCTGCAAAGAGGAGTTGGACAAAATCCCTACTGAGATGTGTGCAAACCTGGTGGCCAACTACAAGAAATGTCTGACCTCTGTGATTGCCATCAAGGGTTTTTCCACCAAGTACTAAGTCAAAATGGTCAAATACTTATTTCACTTATTGACATGCAAATCAATTTATAACTTTTTTGACATGCGTTTTTCTGGATTTAGTTTTTTTGCTATTCTGTCTCTCATTGTTAAAATGCACCTACCATTAAAATTATAGACTGATCATTTCTTATAGACTGATCATTTCTTTGTCAGTGGGCAAAATTCAAAATCAGCAGGGGATCAAAAACTCTTTCCCCTCACTGTATATGAGATGTAGTATACTGTAAGTGATAGACATAATATAATGTCAAATACTTTGCAGACGTAATGCAATTTTTTTCCAAGTCTTAAAACAACATTACTGATATATGTACAAAGGTAATACTAGAGATTAATATTAAAATGTTTACTCTTGGTACTATGCCAATTTCATCCCATATAAATGGTTATAGTGCCAAGAGTCCCCTATTGCAGTTCCTCCATTCTGTAATTAAAAACATATTTGAACAGTTTAACAATGAATGTGATTCTCCGGATGTACTTGAGGTATGATAAAGAGATTATGGGTGACTATGATAGGCTGAAAGTGGTCAGCTGACATTCTCAGCTAATCAGTGTCTCCTACTGTTGCTCAGGATGATGGTTCCGCATTAGCACCTGTAGCACAAAAAAATTATAAATCAGTATTAAACCTTCCTGAAACATTTTAACATGAATGGACGGAAGGCTCCAGCAGTCTCCAGACACTATTACCACCTTAATGAGCAGAAGTGGTTACAGTGCTCAGAGTGTCACTTTAATTACTGGTCAGGTCATATATAAATGTTTGTATTTTTATTTACCATGTGTTAGGGATATTATAAAGAGGTGTAAAAAATAGTACCCATTGATTAATGCTTTAATTAAAAGAGTTGAAAAATGTTTACGCATTTTTTTTTTAATGTAATAATCAAATTAAAGCTGATATAAGTTGGAAATTAATGGAAGAAAAAAACTGTCCAAAATTATCTTTATTTAATCTGGCCTGGATCAATTTTGATTATTATAAAAAGGTCACAACTTCATACATAATTGTAAATGATATACTGCATTTACTCAAATCTAATGCGCAATCTAATTCAGTGCGCACCTCAATTTTTTTAAACCTGGAAGCTGAAAAATGTTTTTGCTGACTAATGTAATGCGCATTTATACAACAAGATACTACAATACAAAATTATGCTACAATGAAAATGTTTTTTGCCATATACCAAAGTAACATTGATGGTATTTCAGGCACTCTTTCAAGAATAAAATTTGTCTGTGTGAATTTACCTGTTTGAATTCACTACTGTAAATTTGTCTGTTTGAATTCATCTGTTTGAATTTGTCTGAATTTGTCTGTTTGAATTTGCCTGAATTTCATTCACCTGTTTGATTTCACCAGTTTGAATCGCCTGTGTGGACGCTAAACTCATAATAGCTAGAAACTGAAAAGTACCTTTAGCACCTACCTGGTTTTCATTTACTAATCAGATTAAACTTTAGGGTCAAGTGAAGTAAGGATTCTTTAGAAATGCAGGTCGGATCACTCTGCACAAAGCTGTATGGACATTAAATCTCCATGTTTGTCATTAATGAGAACTGGAAAAGTCCAGATAATCTGAAGAAAAATAATTTACAGTATTGAGATACTGATATCTCATGCCCGTCATACTTATATCTCTTAATGCACTATAATCTTATTCAAGTTTATTTTTTTTGGTCGACTTTTTTTTTTTTAAAGATTATGTAAATCTGGTTTCAATGAGATTACGTAATTGTCTGTAAAATGTATGTTTATTCATGTATTTAAAAAAGAGATGTAAAATACAAGTTAATTGAGGATACCTTAGCATTGACTTACATATACAATAGTCTACAGTATTGCTCAAGGTGTCAGATGTAGCCTTGGGGTTATTGCATTGTAATCTGTCAAACACTCAGTAGATCAGATCCTGCTTAGATCTAGATGATCTAACTGGATTCTTTTGCAAAGAGAATCTGAGAGCAGGAAATACAGCTGTGTGCACCTGAAGGAACCAAGGTGAAATAACAAACTGTACTAAGCGGGTTTGAGAATACACTGGGATTGGTCCAGGGCACTCTTAGATCTTGTGGTTATTGTGTTTGGAGTATTCCTTTAAAAAATGAAATTGTTCCTCCTTGAAAATCCTTGAATATTTTTGGAGATAAGCATTAATAATCTTGGTGCAACAAATGCTAAGAAGATTATAGCATTGATTCCTATCAACACCTCTGTTACTAAGATAGTATCCTAGATGTGCTTCTTGATGTAGAACTGTAATACATGAAGACACTCTGCATAAAGACACCGAATGCTCCTCCACATACAGATGCATTGAGTGAATGCATCTCTAGAAGAAGATTTGTTGCACATGTTCAAAAGCCCCCACAATACTTCCCTGTAATTAAATATTGGATTGGCTGAGATCATCATCACTGATAATCTCAGCCAAAGTGGAGCACATCAAGGCTGTCATGGCAAGGCCGTAGAGATAAGTAAAAAATACTTGATTTAGCGAGGAGGCGGCAATAATCTAAATATTTAAGAAAACACTCAGGTTAGACATACATGTTTGTAATTCTAAAGTTAGAGTTTTCTTTTGAAATCTACACACATATGCAGCACTGTGTGGTATACCAGCTTCAGAATAATAAAAACGGTGTCCACCTCTAAATAGCCATCCGACCTTCTTTAATGATCCCAAAAAGCATAATGCAATCATAATATATGCCTCAGAGAAATCATTTTATACCGTTGAAAGAGCATAATGTTTAAATTAGCAGCTACACACCTCTTATTATTCCAAGGACTATGTGGAATTCTAATTTCTAAAGGTAGTATGTTGCTCTCTATAGAATTCTCCAAGATACTGGGTACAATTTATAGCCATATGCCGTGTGCCTGTCTATTTCATTCCATGAAACACATAAAGACCTATTAGAATTTAATCCCTTATCATTACAGGTTGATTAAAACATTTATTATAAATGCATTGAAGCTTTAACACTGACATTAGCATGGATAAAAAAAAAAAAAACAGCAGTGCACTGTTACAATTAAAATAAATCAAACTTTTTATATTTTATCATAAAAATCTCCCTGCAGTATATAACATGGGGGGAGGCTGCACTCACCTGAACGTGCATAAATGGGGTGCAGCTGGGGGCCAAATTATACAATACATACAATACACAAGATCCAGCGCACTCACCTATCCACTAAACAGCAACTTCAATGTTGACAGATTTTATTAGTTATTATTAAAACTAATAAAATCTGTCAACATTGAAGTTGCTGTTTAGTAGATAAGTGAGTGCGCTGGATCTTGTGTATTGTATGAATATATATATATATATATATATATATATATATATATTATTAATTCAACACAAATGTATATATGTATAACAGTTTTTCCTTGTTATCTTAGAGAATAAATGTACAACATGTATGCCTATGTTCCTCAGTCCGAATTTCTCATCCATTGCTTCATTATTTAGTAAATCCCTCAAATGAGGATGGGAACCAAAACTATCAAGAATAAATTATATACTCTTCCCCCTACAGAACTGTGCATCCTAAAACATCTCTATTTCTACTTGCTAAAGCACTGTGTGGTGAAATGCATTTCATAAAACATTGTTTTAAATTGTACGTTAATAAAGGAATATTGGCTACTTTTACACAATGATTGTGCCACTTTCCTTTTTATTTATTTTTATACATGCTATTTTTTATTTGCCTGGCATCCTGTTCATTTACTCCAGTGAGAATCTCACCAAACATAGAAACATAGAATGTGACAGCAGATAAGAACCATTCGGCTCATCTAGTCTGCCCAATTTTCTAAATAATTCCATTAGTCCCTGCCCTTATTTTATAGCTAGGATAGCCTTATGCCTACCCCACGCATGCCTAAACTCCTTCCCTGTGTTAACCTCTACCACTTCAGCTGGAAGGCTATTCCATGCATTCACTACCCTCTCAGTAAAGTAATACTTTCTGATATTATTTTTAAACCTTTGTCCCTCTAATTTAAGACTATGTCCTCTTGTTGTGGTAGTGTTCCTTCTTTTAAATATAGTCTCCTCCTTTCCCTTTATGTGTTTAAATGCTTCTATCATATCCCCCCCTGTCTCAAAGATCCCCAAGGTGGGGATCATACCACCTGTGCCCTGTTCAATGAGAGGTTAGCCTGCTCAATTAAACGAGAGTACAATATATATTTTTATCATTCCTGGCTCAAAACACACAGAGAGCACCATTTTCGCCGTATTTTGTTTATCCCCTTGGGTCTCTTTGCTGCTATAATGTTGTGATACCTGAGAACTATGTCTACCCATATATCCTACAAGTGGGGATAATACCACTCTCTGCTATCTGGTCATAACTCTAGTACAGTTGAGTAGTAGTACCCTTATCTTTTACTCAGTTAAGCTCAGTGGGATATACTATACCAATGTGATTTTTTTTCTGCTTTCTTATATGTATATACGGATTCCAAGCTACCTCTGACCTGAGATTTCCCATAAGAAGAATATCCTTTTCAAGATCTGTCTGTTTACTTGCAAGTGGCATTTTATACTTATTTTTATTTGGACTGTATTGTGGACAATTCTATATGATATTTTTATAACATTTTTAAAGGTGTTTCTATATTTTTTATACACTGAACAAAATTATAAACGCAACACTTTTGTTTTTGCCCCCATTTTTTATGAGCTGAACTCAAAGATCTAAGACTTTTTATTTGTACACAAATGGCCTATTTCTCTCAAATATTGTTTACAAATCTTTCTAAATCTGTGTTAGTGAGCACTTCTCCTTTGCCAAGATAATCCATCCGCCTCACAGGTGTGAGATATCAAGATGCTGATTAGACCACATAATTATTGCAAAGGTGTGCCTTAGTCTGGCCACAATAAAAGGCCACTCTAAAATGTGAAGTTTTATCACACACCTCAATGCCACAGATGTCGTAAGTTTAGGGGGAGCGTGCAATTGGCAAGCTGACTGCAGGAATGTCCACCAGAGCTGTTGCCCGTAAATCAAATGTTCATTTTTCTACCATAAGCCATTTTCAAAGGTGTTTCAGAGAATTTGGCAGTACATCCAACCGGCCTCACAACCGCAGACCACGTGTAACCACACCAGCCCAGGACCTCCACATCGAGCATCTTCATCTCCAAGATCGTCTGAGACCAGTCACCCGGACAGCTGCTGCGAGAATCGGTTTGCATAATCAAAGAATTTCTGCACAAACTGTCAGAAACCATCTCAGGGCAGTTCATCTGCATGCTTGTCATCCTCATCCAGGTCTCGACATGACTGCAGTTCTTCGTCGTAACTGACTTGTGTGGGCAAATGCTCACATTTGATGGCATCTGGCATTTTGAAGTGATGTTCTCTTCACGGATGAATCCCGGTTTTCACTGTACAGGGCAGATGGCAGACAGCGTGTATGGCATCGTGGGGGGGGGGGGAATGGTTTGCTGATGTCAACATTGTGGATCGAGTGGCCCATGGTGGCAGTGGGGTTATGGCATGGGCAAGTGTATGTTATGGACAAAGAACATAGGTGCATTTTATTGATGGCATTTTGAATGCACAGAGATACTGTGATGAGATCCTGAGGCCCATTGTTTTGCCATTCATCCACGACCATCACCTTATGTTGCAGCATGATAATGCACGGCCCCATGTTGCAAAGATCTGTACACAATTCCTGGAAGCTGAAAACATCCCAGTTCTTGCATGACCAGCATACTCACCAGACATGTCACCCATTGAGCATGTTTGGGATGCTCTGGATCGGAGTATACGACAGCGTGTTTCCAGATCCTGCCAATATCCAGCAACTTCGCACAGCAATTGAATAGGAGTGGACCAGCAGTCCACAGGCCACAATAAACAACCTGATCAACTCTTGGCGATGGAGGTTTGGGGCACTGCGTGAGGCAAATGGTGGTCACACCAGATGCTGACTGGTTTTCGGAACCCTCCGGATTCCCCCAATATAGTAAAACTGCACATTTTAGACTCAGATCAGCATCTTGATATGCCACACCTGTGAAGCACTAAAACAGATGTGTGAACAATATTTGAGAGAAATAGGCCTTTTGTGTACATAGAAAAAGTCTTAGGTCTTTGAGTTCAGCTCATGAAAAATGAGGGGTGGGGAAGTGTTGTGTTTATAATTTTGTTCAGTGTATATTTAACATTATGTAAATGTATAGGTGCTACTTTCCTCTTTTCTTTTGATTTATTTCTGTGTACATCCCTAAATAATTTGCAGTGTTTCTTTCCTGATTCACTCTTGATCGAAAGATCTTTACCACCCTTATTATATTCGCATTTCTTCTTTTTATTAAATTAATTGCATTATTATATTGTACATATACTTGTGGTCATTCATACAGGAGGTTTTCAGGTGCTTGGCTGAGATGTGCATACCATGAATTTGTTATATATGCATCTTCAAGAATGGAAATGACATATTTAAAGGCTAATCCAAACACATAAAGCAGCTTGCTTTGTAAATTGTTACTACACAATACGATGCACTTTTGTAGATAAGTTGTCCTAAAAAATTAAACATGAAAAGAACTTGTGTAGCAAATCCATAATATATTTATGGAGAACTTCAAACAATGTAACTCAATAATTGTTACCATATTTTGAGTGTTAACAATGTTGTTTTTTCTTCCATATACTGTATATGCTTTCCCCATTATAACGTCCCACTAATGCTCCTAAAATACCTGCAATCGCATGCTAATAATAGTGAAAAGATGACTAAATAACCTGTAAAGAATGCTGTAAAATAACTGTATATTTATCATTTTAAGTATTGATTCAATCTTCTTTCTTTGACCAAAAATGTTAAATATAAATACAATTAAAAATATTAAACATTATTAAATAAAAAAACAGCTGAAAAAAATTAAAAACCATAATGCCAAAAGAAAAAGAATAAAATAAATAATGATAATAATAATAATAATAATAATAATAATAATAATAATAATAATGTGAGCCCATCAAGGACTCTGCTCAGACTAAACATTTGCTGGGAAAGGCTTTCTCATAGCGTGAATGCTTAGTACATGCACTGTGCTTGATTGAACTGGAAACCAATAAATCACAACCCTTTAATGGGGCAATTCTTGCTTCTCATGATGACCAAGTAATGTGTACATATATACACATTTTTATTTTATACAATATCAAACCTTGATGGGCTCATATAAATACCCAACCAAAGAATCATATCACTCCTGGGAATGTCCGTTGTGGGAGTCTGAGATGTCTTACTTGTAGTTTTATGTGCCATAGATCTACAAGATTTGGAGCATTTAGAAATGAGATCACCTATTCTTTTACTCTTTATTTTACTACTGTTCTCCTCTTGTTTTTTTTTTTTTCTCCCACTTTCTATGCTTATTTTATATATATATATGATATTTCTAAGCTCTAGCTTGACTCCTCCCATTAGTTCACTCCGGTTTTAGTTGTTTTTTTCTACAGCATTAGAATTTGGAGTATGCTAATACATCTTTGAGAGTATTCATCTGCATTTTATAATTTTCTGTGGTACCAGATTTAAATTTGTGACACATTAGTTTGTTGCATTCAGAGTCCCGCTGCTTCTATGGCAGCAGTATCCTGAACACTGCTACTTGTAACATCTCTATATATACATTGTTATCTACCTGGAACTGCGTTGTTAGGAGATTGCTGATTACTTATCAGTTTATTATTATCTTTTGTCACCTTATGGATTTTATCAATTAATTAGTCATCACTTGTATTGTATTATTAAATATTATTTATTACTTGATAGACATCTCCTTATTTTTAGGTGCGCTCACACTATAGTTTTATCTTCATCTATATCAGTCGCTCATATACTGTGTGAAGCTGACCATTTTTATATTTTTTGCTATTTACTATTTATATTATTTTATTTGACCTATCTACACATTTTTTCTGTAGCCCATTTTTTAAGAAAGAAGATTTAGGTAGGAAGATCAAACTGGACCTCAAAAGGTAATAGTATATTTGGTTTTCACCAGCTTTTTTTAATTACAATTATTTTGGAATCCATTCACTATTATTAGTGTGGAAGGTGTAGGTAGAGACATATTTTGGGTGGGTGATTAGAGAGAAAAATAAAGAGTTTAAAGAAAGGTACACTTTATTTTTCTCATTGAAACTTCTTAGTTGGATATATATATATATATTTGCTTTCCTTATCTACTAAGCAGGGCTTTTACTGCTGGAAAAGAGAAACAATTAAAGCATATAAATCAACTTTGAATTTTCTTTTTCAGAATAAATCATGTGAGATACATGACATATTAAGATGTTTATTTTAAGGAAGACTGCAGAGTTTATTTTCTGCTCCTTGTCTTTTCTACATATTTTTGTCCTTATTTTGTGAACTTGTCTTCATAGATTTTATACTTTAGGCAATACTTAGACTATCTTTGATAACAATCCATGTAGAGATCAGGTTACTAGATTCATGTGAAAGGAAGTGGCTTTGGCTCTGTGCCAAATTTATTACACAGGAAAAGAAGAAATGTCTAGAATAACTCGTAAAAAAAAAGGGAATATGATGAATTTATAATCAGAACTTCGAAATCTTAAATAAACTGTAAGTCATATTTATAAACAAGTGTATTTTGCTGAATACCTAAAGTTATAACATTCTTAAAACCTTGTTGTGTTTTTTTTTAATCATTATGTATTTTTTCCAGAGATTAGATTTTTTTTCCAGTGATTGTTTTTGTGTATATATTTCTTGGTTTTCAGTATCAACAATCTCAGAACACACTAGTTATTATTAGTAGTAGTTGCAGAAGCAGCAGTAAGTACCATTCTATTCCATGGCTCTGTACAATAAGTGGACTTACAAACATATCATTGCAACAAGACAATTTGGACGAACAGGAACTGAGGGTGGTGAGTGTCCTGTTAAAGCAAACTTACATTCCAATTGGAGTAAGGTAAAATGCATTAAATGAGAGTGTACAATAAAATGGGATCTTATATGTTATGAGGCACAGTTGATGGAGCGGAAGTGATGTAGATTAGTGAGGCACGGGGAAGAAAATATAATGGAAATTGTTGATAGGTTAATGGATATGCCTTTTTGAAGAAGTGAGTTTTCAGTGATTGTTTTTAAGGAATAAAGACAGAGGAGAGAGTACAATGGTATCTACAATTCAATGGTATACATTGCTTCTTTTTCAAATCTGTAAAATATATGTTAATATTATAAATGTAAAAAAAGAAAAAATGGTATGACTTAAGACAATGGCCATTCTAACGGCACTTGATATGTGAAAAACAAGGCAAAATCAAGGGTAAAAAAGGAAACATATAATAAAAGAATCACAGTAAACCAAGGGAAAATAAACAAACAAAAAATCACCAAAGTATATACACCTCTAATGAACTAAAACATATGCAAAATTAGAACAAGGAGCAAATAAAAAACAATGCATGCATCACATTGACACAGTGTCTGTATAAAGGGGAGACAAATATTCCATTCTACTACCAAGATTGAGGCTATCCTCCTGAAAAGGATGCCATATGCTCCTGAAAAGGATGCAAATATATTGATAGTATGCTTTATTGCATGAGCCATACTGTCATAATCAACTTATTAGGCCACCTGCATATCTTCCTGTCAATCAATCGTGTGGCAGAAACATCATGCATTTTAGTATAAAGCGATTCAGACGTAAACAAGAGGTTCATTTCTTATTCCAACATTAGAACAGTGAAGAAATGTGATACAAGAGACTTTGTAATGATTTGTGGTGCCAGAAGGTGTAGTTTTAAACTACCTGTTATTTTCTTGCATAACAATCTCTCTAGAATTTAAAGCTGCAGCTCCAGGCCCATTGATTTAAAAACTCTTTAAACTTAAGAGGGATGTAGGGGAACAAAACTGGTGTGGACTAGCTGACAATTTAATTAGTTACGGTAAAGCTGACTTTGCACAATATGCAAATGCACTTGCTCCTTCAGTCTCTAACACTGTTTCATGTTCCCTTTCTTCTACACTTACTACATACACTTTTTCTCTGTACCAAACTGTATAAGAGGAGACTCTGCCTGCTAGTAAAAAGGTTAGGAGAGGAGTGGACAGAAGTATAGAGCTAGCGCATCATTAGGTGAATTTATGCCAAGGTCAGGGTGCTGTCTGCATGATTGACAGGTAGCCTGATGTGAATTTATGCCAATGTCAGAGTGCTGTCTGCATGATTGACAGGTAGCCTGATGTGAATTTATGCCAATGTCAGAGTGCTGTCTGCATGATTGACAGGTAGCCTGATGTGCATTTATGCCATTGTCAGGGTGCTGTCTGCATGATTGGCAGGCAGCCTGATGTGCATTTATGCCAATGTCAGGGTGCTGTCTGCGTGATTGGCAGGTAGTCTGATGTGCATTTATGCCAATGTCAGGGTGCTGTCTGCATGATTGGCAGGTAGCCTGATGTGCATTTATGCCAAGGTCAGGGTGCTGTCTGCATGATTGGCAGGCAGCCTGATGTGCATTCATGCCAGGCTGACTATCTAAATTTTAGTGCAGACACGCCCCCTTTTGGGGCATGTTTGTCCCTTTGGGCAGCTCTGGTTATGTGATTCACATCAGTGGCACACCCTTTTACCCCTACTCACCAACATTCTGCTTCACCATACACTGTTGATAGGGGGTATCGATTTATTTTAAAGATGAAATCGAGAGATTAGCATAGGTTATGTGTTTTCTGATAGCTATATCCTGTGAGTTTCCCTCCAGTACAACCTCCACCAGATACATGACACTTGGGAGGCATAACTGTTTTAGTATTTTCTGTCGATAAGATTCTGTAATTAGGCCCATCACAATTGTCAGCAACAAGCACAATAAGCTCTTAATCCAGCCCTGACCATACCAGTTATGATGACAGGAAGTTAACAGTAACTGAAATTGCATATGCACTACATATAGGAGCATCTCTGAATCCATCAACATTTGAAGTAGATGGGCTAGAGCAGCTGACCACTCTGGTCAGCTAAGAACAAGAAACTAAGCAAGTGAGTTCTAGCATATTAATGTTATGCAGTCACTATTCAGAAAGTAACATTACAAACTTTTCATTTGACATAAATAAGTCAAATATATATATGTGTCATTAACTAGACAGAGAACGGTTACGATCCTACGGGGCTCTAGGCAGGATACCATTCTTCACAGGGATGGGATCAAGCAAATGTATGGTTCCAGAGTGCCTGTCTAACACCTGGCCCCTTAGATTCCACCTAGGGTTGACCCTTAGATTTCACCATAATCCTGCCGTGGAACTTGGTGAGTTATAAAAGTAATAATTGATATATAATACAGATAATAATATAATGTTTCAGTATATGAAAACATCAAAAACATGCCAGTATGACAATATCGGTATTATGACATTTACATTGTTCAACAATAAGGAATCCATAAATAAATACCATTTAAAACTCAGCTTTATAGTATATTTCAGGAGAGTTCCCTTGTCAGGAGACACATTTAGGAATAACTCTTTGCAAGAATGGTAATATTGATTCAGACTTGTTTGCAGTCATTTAAATTACCAGCTTGTTTAAAGGTTGAAAAATCAACAATTCCACAAGAGCTTGGCATTTCTATATGCATTAGGGAACAAATTGAATGGAATATTTCTAGGTTCATCCAATACAGTAAGTGGAAGATTAGAATTTAAGACATGAGTGAAATTACAGTTATTGGATGCTGTGTATTAAGATATTCTTTCATCTTTGATTTTCCTTATCAACAGATATTAAACTATTATTTTTAGATCAGCACTAATCTATGTTTTATCTGTGATCATATGAATGCCATGGAATCTTTTGGATACCTTTCTCCAGAATCAGACCAAAACAAAATTGCAGATGTATTTGTGGTCCTAATAACCTGCTTTTAACAATTAAATTGTGAATCTTTCCACTGAAACTGTGTGGATATTCTCATAATTATCAAATGGAAATTGAAAAGTAATATCAAATTGATCAAATTGATATCAAATTGATTGGGTCTTCCAACAAACAAATATATGTGAATGTTTCACCAAAGCGATAAAAATCAAAATTCAATACTTGTGTTTAAACCCTTAATTAAGTCAAAATAATATAATCAACGTGCGTAACTATATTTAGCTGGTATCAATATTCCTACTTCCATTTAGAGTATAAAGCAATACACTGTGTCAAACAAAAATACTCAAAAGGCTGGAGTGATCCAGACTGGCCGAGTATATTACTGGATATAATAAGGGAATAAATACATACAGTGTAATAGAAAGAACCAAACAAATATATAAATAATGTGGTAGAATACGTGAAAACTTGCCTTAATGGCTCACCATTAATGGCTCACCACTTAGATGCACCTAAGCAAGCACCGAAACGCGCGTCGGGCTCTATGGGCTCTTTTCGTTCACTTTGTTTTCACTTAGGGCTATCTATCACCATGTGCAGGTAACCAACATCCTAAGTATGGTTCTGCACATGGAGCTACTTTAATCTCTGTCTTTTCACCTCTCTCTTTGGTCACTACATGACAGTCTGTAGAGGTTAAATTCCCACAGACTGGACTGGGGTCTATCGTGTATATACTGTAACCATTATTTGTTTGGCGTTACAGTTACCTAGCACTAGATTCTGGGGGATATTCAGTATTCCCTCCTAATGCTAGATTATTTTACTATATACAGGACTATTGTTATACATTGCCCCATATGCCAATTGATCCATGACTCATTTACCTACAGTTTTTTTTAACTGTTTATCTATAGACTATTATAAGTTAAGAGTCATTGACCAGCCACATGGCATACAGGAACCATTTAGGTTCTCCTAAAGTGACCTATACCCCAGACACCCATGTCAGCTATTTGACATTTACCTACCCAATGCACTCTTAACTCTGGACTTGACCATTCTTTTTGCCTAATAAAGTCAGTAGCCAGTTGTTTTTTTCTGAGCTGTGTAGGTATTAGGGTTTATTAGATTTTTATAGAGGTGAGCCATTAAGGCAAGTTTTCACGTATTCTACCACATTATTTATATATTTGTTTGGTTCTTTCTATTACACTGTATGTATTTATTCCCTTATTATATCCAGTAATATACTCGGCCAGTCTGGATCACTCCAGCCTTTTGAGTATTTTTGTTTGTTCTCTAGTCAGTAGGGGTTAAGCCCCAGGACACCCCTGGAGTGTCCATTAAGGTGTTCTTCCACCAGTGAGACGGTTCCAATTTTTTGGACCCATCCTCACAGGTGGATTCTTCTTTTTGCTACATACACTGTGTCAATATATAGTTAATTATATATGTTGTTGCTGTTGAGCACTCCATTTTTGGGTTATATGTAAATATTTGTTTTAGGATCTATGAAGGGACATTTGGTATATTTCAATCTTAAAGGATGTTTAGGTACCAGATACTGCATAGTAGCCTGGAATTTGTAGTCTGGTTGGTGTATGCAACAAAGTGTGGATGCTGAACAAGCACATTGTATAATGTAATAATTAAAATATAAAATACAAAAAAAAATAGGCCAAAACCTAAATATATAATTAGCTTCTGAATACGTTTGTGAATTTGTTGAAATTATGGACAAATGATTAAAAAAATAACAAAGCTATTCTGTAAACTTAGCTGTAGATTGTATTTATTTAACTTAAGAATTTCAAATATTAGAGCATTTGAAATTGATTACAATAAAAACAAATGACATTTTTGACCCAGTATTTCTAGATGAAGCAAAACTTGAACTAAATCAGTGGTTGCTTCTAAGAGTAATAAGATATGCAAAAACACATTTTCTTCATTCCTTTTTGCACACATTTGACCAGGTACAGTTTCTATTTTATTCATTGATAGGCAGACTACACAATTTATAAAACGCTATGTTAAGCTATTTTGTGAAGCGTGGTTTTGCATTAGAAACTGTTATTTCACATTTGAAAAATAAAAGAAGTTCATGGGTCCTATTTCAGGAATAATACATTGGATGGGAGATTTAAACATATTAATTTGCCATCCAGAGTATTTTGTATTCCTGATGAGAGAAACTGTTTAAAGTTCTACTACTTAACCAATGTGCCATAAGAAAGAGGTAAAAATATAGAGAAGATGAGTATCTAGTAGATGCTGTGTGGTGGGATGAGGCCTTAGATTGGCTAATTTATGGTTCAAGAAGACTCCACCTCAATGTGAGAAGGGAACCTGCCACTTATCATTTCTTACCTAAGCCCTGCTGTATGCGTTAATGAGTAGGTTCCCTTTTGGTGGGAATATGGATTATAATAATTTGTTTATATTTTTCTAGGAGAGTGCATGGCAAGTCTCCCCCAAGTAGTGCTTCCTCCCAACAGTGCACGGCATGGCCAGGTTCCATGGCACTACTATAAAAATAACCTTGACTTTCCTATGTAGAGATAGTTGGTTTAATTTATTCCCTAGCTTTTAACCTGTATAGCAGGAGTTGCCAAATGATAGATCCACTAGCTGTTGTATAACTCCAATAATCCAATGTAATTTGTATCTTTAATTGCTTTTATAAAATATGCATGTGAATCTTCTGTTGTCAGGCAGTAGGGAAGGAGAAAATGATCATTGGGTGAGCAGAAAGAAAAGACCAAAAAGCAGGTTTCCCTTTCATAGTAACAGATGATTTCTAAAAACCCAAATTAAATAAACTTAAATCAATGTTAAGGTAGTTGTTTAGGTAAATGAATAATTTTACAGGTAAATGAGTTGTTGCTATGGAGTTTTAAAACCAGTTTACAAGTGACAAGTCTTTAGAATTACTTTGCATCAGATCCACAAACCGGTGAAATTGTCACATTAAAATAAGGATATGTTTATCATCATTGATAATAAATTAATAGTATTTATAGCTACAACTATTGGATTCTTTACTAAAAAATAGTTTGTTGTATCACACATTGTTTTAGCTACCTTTTCCTAATGTTCTACTAGCTTTCCAAACTGTGCGTTTGATTAAAGGGACACTATAGTCATCAGAACAACTACAGCTTATTGAATTTGTTCTGGTGAGTAGAATCATTCCCTTCAGGCTTATTGCAGTAAACACTGTCTTTTCAGAGAAACGTCAGTGTTTACATTACGGCCTAGGGATACCTCCACTGGCCACTCCTCAGATGGGTACCATTCAGCACTGCCATTCAGTGTTTCCAAACTCTGCATGGAGACACTTTCCTAATAGAGCTGCATTGAGGAGATGCTGATTAACCAGGGCTGTATTTGGCTTATGCTGACTCTGTACCTGATCTGCCTCGTTGACAAGCTTAGCCAATCCAATGCTTTCTTATGGAAAAAGCATTGTGATTGGCTCAGATCATAACTTCTGATGATTTCAACCAAGCAGGCAGATCAGGGGCAGAGACAGCAGCAGCAGACTGGAATGAAGGTAAGATAAAGGTAAGATTTTACTATATTTTGGGGGCAGGGAAGGCTAGCTGATATAAGGGGGCATGGGGAGCGGGCTAGATGGTGTTTTTAACACTAGAGGGTCAAGAATATATGTTTGTGTTCCCAACCCTATAGTGTTCCTTTAAATACTATGCATTCTGTATGCTCTTCCTAAATCTGAGACTTTTACCCCAATTAGGATATATATACCAAGTTGGCTAGTTTTTTTTTTTTTGGCTTTTTAAAAAAAAACAAAAAAACATTTTGTTTGGCAGTTTCCACCAATTGACCTATACTGAGCAATCCCACTCTAAGCATCTTTTAAATATAGTTTAAAATAATTTTGGATTAATGTATTAATAGAAAGAGTCTGTAATATGCTTCTAAAAACAACAAAAGCAATACAAATTTAATAAATTCACATGAATATATTTATTTTAGATAAAAGTTGCTGTTTCTTGTTTAATACAATATATTTGTGGAGTTTACTGGCCTTATGCAAACAGATCACTGTATCTAGATGGGCCATTTAATACAATTGTCTAGTTGAAATTGTTGGCTTTATAAATTTACAAAAGTTATCCTTTGCATGAGAGAGAGAGATTAGGCTAAAGGAGCATAGAGATTAAACAGAGAATAATCTTTCATTCACATCCATCTGGATAAAACAGTGGCTAAAGTGCTTACTAGTATTACAACTGATTTGAAGAAATCCTATTGCATTTTAAGCTTTAAGATAATATTCTTTTGAATTTGCCTTATTTAATATTTATTCTTAAAAGGGGATTACTATGGAGACGATATGCATGCTTACACTAAGATACATGGGAAACTTGTTTATAATTTCACATTTTTGTATTTTTCTCTATTTACACATGTACAAAGCTGCATATGATTGATTTTTCATCATATGTTTAGCTATATGGTACGCAAAGATATATTAATTGTACAAAACAATTCATTTTATGATCGAAATGGAGTTAACTTTTACCTAAAAAGAAATTACCTACATATGGGTACATATGGTTTATGAAATAGGTTTTCATAAATCATATTTACCCAAGACAGTCATTTATCTTACACAATATGTTTAATATTATTTTCATTTTAGGTACATTGACGTTGTGACAGACGTATGCAATGTATGAAAAAATTTACATTCTGTTAGCTTTGAAATTGTCGTTAAATGAATGAGTAAGTGCACTGGATCTTGTACATGTGTGTGTATACACACACACATATATATATATATATATATATTTGTGCTCGGAATTTAAATACGTAATGGATAGTAACTGTGAGCAAAGTTGGTTGTGGTGTGCCGAAACCAACGTACGAGTGGGCCTGTAAATAAAAGAGGGCCCACCAAGGAGAATGTAATTATAACAGGGTGTAGGTGGGTGGGGACAATCAGCTGAACGGCAGAGGTGAGTAGGGACTGGGAGTTTAAGTAGGGGACTTACTCCTCCCACAAATTCAGGCCTCCACAAGTTCAGGCCTTTTAACTTGTGCTCGGAATTTAAATACGTAATGGATAGTAACTGTGAGCAAAGTTGGTTGTGGTGTGCCGAAACCAACGTATGAGTGGGCCTGTAAATAAAAGAGGGCAAAAGATAAATTCGAGAAATACACACTTTATTGCATTTTTTACAAGACCAAGTTCCTGAAAGCTTGGCGAAGCTCTTTCTCCGGCTGTGGAATATATGCAGTATATATGGAGGATTTCCACCGCCCCAGTCTCTTGATGATATGGACCGGTGTGTTAGTGCTAGAGGCTGCAGATGCGGCTCCTATACGGAAGGAGTGCCCGGAGAATGCAGTCGGGTTGTGTCCGAGCTTAGATAACAGAGATCTGATGTGAACCATCAATTTTGCTGTGGTTAACGGGTGCCCTTGTAGTGTTAAGAGCGGAGAGTCCGGTAGGTGACCGTGCAGAGTTGACCGTAGGTGGTCCAGTACTTTTACCGGACACCAGTCATTATCAATAGGGAAGAGAGGAATTATAGTAGGGTGTAGTGATCGGTTGGTTTTAGTGGTAGGGATCGAAAGCAGATAGTGATCATCTATCTTAGTGAGGTGTGATATTTTAAGGCTTAGCGTAATATCTCCTTGGCAAACCACGGTGAACTCTCTAGGTCTGAGAAAACCATAGAAAGCGAGATATATAGCAGCTTTGATCACCGTATTTGTGCCGATGTCGAATGGGGCTGTGTCAAGGAGATTGCTAAGTGACCTGAAGATAGGCCCATCTATAGGTAATCTAGTGGTAGTGAGTGGAGGTGAAACCTTTGATATACCTTTCAAGACCTTTTTGATGGGGTATGATGACAGGAAAGGAGTATTGTTAGGAAAATAGGTGAGGCTGTGGTGCTGAACCCCCGTGAGATAAAGTTTAATGGTGTTGTGATATAGTTTAAGGTGTAGGTGGCAGAAAGAGGCAAAATACACCATGGTTTGAATAGAGAAGTCACCTTGTAGACCGAATTCTGCAGTGAATTTGTTAAATATATTAATTGCCCTATTGTAAGTGATAGCAGTGTTGGGTGATAATGCTTGGTGAGTGAGTGCTCTAGCGTGATTCAAGAGTGTGCTTAATCCAGGATTAGTTTGTGGAACCGTGGTGTCCTGGATGGCTGTAGGTGAGCCGTTGGGAGTGCCTGAGAGAATGCCTGGAATTGAGAACGAGAAAGAGCGTCAGCGGCCGTGTTGTGAATACCCGGGATGTGCTTCTGATTGCTGTGGGTGAAGGTGACCCTGGCTCTATTAGTAAAAAGTCGTCGAGGTAGTGGATAACGGAGTGACACCTGATGACGTTCAGAAGCAGCCAGCATAGTGACTCTGCGAAAATGTCGAACAGTTTGGGGCTGCTTCGAGAACCGAAAGTGAGTCGTGTAGAGAAGTAATATTTCCCTCGCCATTTAACACCGTGTAAGTGCCAGAGTGAGGGGTGCATGGGTAGTAATTTAAACGCGTTTGTGATGTCCGTTTTGCTAAGCCAGGGTCGATTACCAGATGATACGATGGACTGTATGGCGTCGTCGATGGTTACGTACGAAGTGAGAATTTGTCTGCTGGAATGAATGCGTTTATGCTTGGAACAAAAGAGGAGTGCAGTGCCGATAAATCAATAATTAGACGTTTTTATTAGAATATTTGTGAATAGCAATACCAATGGTGTTAGTGCGCCAGGAGGAGAATGGTGAAGAGGTGAAGGGGCCGATCATGAAACCGTTGGTGATTTCAGAGGCAATGAGAGTGTCTATGGAGACTGGGTCTAAACGTGCTGACTGGAGATTAGGGCATTCTAGTGTACCTGGGGGAATGGCTACAATACCCGTGAGAAACCCTTTAGTGAACCCTGTGGTGAGATAATCCACCAGATGCCTGCTAGGGTGAGACCTTTGGTAAAAAAAACAGGTTGTCGATGTTTATGTCGGTTAGTCATTTGTTTGGTGACAACCTGGCTGGGCACATGGTCTTGGTATGTGCCCTGAAACATATGGAGCAGATGTGCAATAATCTACAGGCGCTGAAACTGCAGGAGCCTGCGTTGAAATTATTGCACACCTGCACCTTCCCTAAAAAGGAGATGGGCCTACCTAGCTTATCCCGAAGACCACCCGCTGACTTGTTGTGAGGGGTGAATGTAGAATGAGGGGTGGGAGTGGAGGTGGTGGGATCTGCTTCGACGGGACATAAGTCCGCCATGTGGGATGTCGAATTGCATATGGCACAAGCTGGGGGCCTGAGTCCAGCGAAGTGGCGACAGAACAGTTCTGTGTCCATCTGACCCCAGTTCATTTTAATATTGAACTGCTTCAGATGGGTCGCCGCCTTCGCTGAAACTGACTTGTGGTAGTCATAGAAAGAGGAGCCCCCGTACTTGATGCCTAGATCCACCACCTTGTGCAGATAAAGGTCTAACTCTTCTCTCCTGTGGGGATACACCGTGCAAATGACGTCTCGGTATATCCCGAAAGCTATCACAAACTGGGGTATGGACAATTTTTTATTAAGCCTGGGATCCCTTGTCTTGAGCACCACAGAGATATCACCGTAATTGAATGCCTTGTTCTCAAGTTCATCCTGTGAGGCTATGAGCAAGGACACCAGACACATATAATTCCCGTCTAGGATATCTTTCCTGATAGAGTCAGGGACGGAGTGTGCTGGTGACTCAAATGGTGTAATGGCTGTGCCCAGTGCTGGAGGAGGGAGTATAGGAGGGCAAGTTGGTATAGCAGGTACAGCCGTGATAGCTGTGGTAGTACCTGGGGAGGAGATGGCGCTTTCCACCTTAGATAGCCTGCTATTGAGGTTTTTTTTTTTCTTGGGACATTCTAAAAGGAATGATTATGTAAAAGATATATTAGAAGGGGCGTAAGGTAAGTAGGCGGGGTATGTGGAAGAACTGGACTGTAATGCTAGATGCCAAAGCGAAAAACTTAACTGTTGAATGTTTGGATAGGTGAGGCCCTGCTAATGCCAAGTGGCGGTGAGAGGCTCTACCTATGATTTGGCTTATGACGTAGTTTCCACAGATGTGGTGGCGGGATGTTGGCCTCTCGGTGACAGTAGAGAGAAATCAAAACGTTTGGCCGTGACAGGTGAGGCCCTGACTATCGCCCTGTAGTAGGGCATGCGAGGCTTGTAACTATGATTTGGGCGTGGGGCCGTACCTCCGTGTTGAGGTGGGGGGGGGGGGGATGGAAGGCCTCGCTGGGACGGGTTTTCTGATAGGGTGCGCTAAGGCATTAGCCTAGACCCTGTAGCCAGTTCGGTTGTATATTTAAGGATAAGGTGAGAGGACTGGAATGTTGTGTAGATACTAACCTTGACTTCTTGCGAATGGTATCTGGAACCTTCTGGTGGTAATAAGTGTGGTAAGTCTCGTCTTATGCTGTCCTTGAGGAAGAGTCCTGAGGATTTAAGACGGATGTTGACGTATTTATGCGTATCGTGGTGGCGTATGGTTTGAATTGGGAGTAGGTTGTTTGTTAGGGGCGCAACGTGAGATCCTGCATTGAGGGATCTGGAAGGTTTAAGTGTGTGACTGGGCTGAAATAGATATTTGTGAGAAGGCTGGATGAGGCCTTGGGGTGACGATTGGACGTATTTGGGTATAGACGTAAGTACCTGAAGGTATGGCTGAGTACCGGGTCAGGTTTTGGTGTTTTCCGGAGCCTGATGGCTGTATGACCGTAAGTCTGAGTAGAAATAATAGTAAAGAATTAACGTACCGTGGGCGTAAGCCTGTGGAAAAGTAGTAATGAACTTGAGACCGTGATAGGTTTTATATGAGGTGTAGAAACAAACGAGTTGTGAACTATACCTTGGTTTGACGTAAAGAAATTACGTTATGCGAAATGGTTTAACTGTGTAGAACCGGGGGAAGCCTAGAATAATACTGGAGCTAAGGGTTAACCGAAGAAAAATTCCATAGTTAACGACAGGTGTGACGGTAAGTAATAAAACCCAATATGCAAACATTTTAGGCCTATGGCTTTATAACGCAAAGTGATAAAATACAATACCTGTTCCTGTAATAAAAGACCTTGAAATAAACAACTTTAGCGCAGAAAAAGCGAGAAACCAATGCAGTCTGTAAAGCCAAAAATATGTGACAGCGTAATTATATGGAAAATGAATAGTACAGACGTTTATGTGCCGGATATTGTGTTTATAAACAGTATTTATTAGTATCTGTGACGTATGGCAGTATATACCATGGATAAAAAGAGATGAAGTGTTTAATAGGTAAATATGTGTTGTGGCAAGGTCAGAGAGGCTTTCTATGTTAGTAATAGATTGGAGTGCTCCCTATTCCCAGCATGATGGGGTTAATTGGTGGGAGTCACCCCTTGAATGTTATATACCAGGTGAATGTAATTAACCAGCACTAGGGTTTTAAAAGGTTAGCCTCTGAAAACATCAGAGAGTCTAACAGCTGGGAGAGAGGAGGCAGTTAAGCCTGAGACTCTGAGACAAAGGTACTGTGTGAAACCTGCTTAAAGTGCTGTATTTCATTTGTTTAAAACTGGGAACCAGATTAGCTGGCCAGTTGGATAGTTAGTAATACTGTTGTTTAGTAAGTCTCCAAGTTGGAGTAGGATTTATTTTCTTTTGTTTTATTTTGTGGGAGAGCACAACCTTGTATATATTGTGGAAAGTGACAATAAACTGCAGTACTATTATATCCTGACTGTTGCATTTGAAGTTTATTGTGAAGAGCCTGGCCATCCTGCCACAGTGTATAGAAACCGTACGTTTATGATAGACGTGGATATTTTAAAAAGTAGTAAAACAAATTAACTGGTTAACATAGAAAGAAAATCACAAGGCAGATTTTTAAACAAGCTAATTATATCCCCAAACTGACAAAAAGGTATTAGTAGCAATATGACCGAACAGGGAATATACGTAAAGAAAAGTAGAATTCGTGAAATAGAACTTACTGCATACTGTAGCCTATTTGAATAAGAACTAGCTGAATATGGATTTAGAGCATGGTGTTTGTGCTTTAATCGTACGAAATAGATTGGTCCTGGGTGACCCAACGAAAATAAGAGAATGCCAGTAATAATATTACTGTGTATATAAATCATAATAGATTCGGTAGTTTCCGTACGAATATGTAAAAGCAGTGATAAAGTGCCGAGCGTTCGTCTGTTTGGCGTGAACGCTGATATCGGTTAAAAAAGCGTGTATTTGTACGAATATGATAGAGGGAGCCTACCCCTACGTTTTTAGGCCCGAACGGCGGGAAATAGCGGAGCGCTATTTCCTACGCCTAACTTACGTGAACTTGCCGGTCTTGTGACCGGAAACCGGGTACCTCGACCAGGAACCGAGTGGAAGGCCTCAAACGGACAGAGGACTGGTCAGGACGTCTGACTGCTGGAAACAGGAAAAAATTCTGACTGGAAGCTGGACAGGAAGTGCTGGTTGCTATGGGGACAAGACAATCAGCTGAACGGCAGAGGTGAGTATGGACTGGGAGTTTAAGTAGGGGACTTACTCCTCCCACAAATTCAGGCCTCCACAAGTTCAGGCCTTTTAACATATACAAGAAAATAATTTTGCACTCCACTTACTCAGGTGTACTTAGCCCGGTGCTTGTTAGAAAATAATATAGAAACAGCAAAAGGATAGCACTCTAAGAACTTCCAAAATAGAGTAAAACTTAACTTTTAATGTCCAAGGTTAAAGATCAAAGTTTCAGTTCATCTTGCAAACTTTCATCAGGATACCATAATACAATAATAAACAATCTTATATACCCTCCACCATAAAACACTCACCCAATCATCTGAGAGGGTGATCCCTGAACCGCCAAGTTCGGAGTCCAACCGGGTCACTAATTGACCTCTAAGTCCTCTTGTTTCCATTGAAGTCCTGAGAGTGCTATCCTTTTGCTGTTTCTATATATATATGTGTATAATTGCATTATAATGATGATTTATTTTGGTTGTCAGTTTTGGTTGTCTTTTTGCTTTATGTCCTTGCGTTGTATCTGGGCTAGCATAATACATCTGTCTCCATCTAGTGGTGAATAGGTGAATAAAATAATAAAAGGTCTTACCTATAACGATGAAAACCTGAAAAAGGTAATACATCATATTTTAATTATATATTTTAAATGAGCTCCATTTTCCACTTCGCCAAGTTGGACTCTTTCAATTGCACTGTTTATGACATTATTTTATGTTTGAGACTCTATCTTTCTGCTTAGATATTCTCCTTGAGCTGCTCAAGCGTAGACAGTTTGCTCATGTACACCTGCCCCTTCACATATCCCCACAGGAAGTAATCGCGAGCTAAAATGTCAGCCAATTAATCTGGGAATTTCTTGAAATTATGCACTCACCAAACAGTTGTCTGAGGAAGTCCATTGTGGCCATGGCTGTATGGGCAGTTGCCCCATACTGTTGAAACCACATTTTAGGACCATCACAATCATATCCTGATATCCCAATAAAATTCCACTATTTTTACTTGTGGTTCCTTCATGAATTTACCCATGATTAATCTCCCAAGACACAGTTATAATATGTACCTGCAACAACAAAAAAATTGAATGAACAACTAACAAATAAGTTATTTACCTGTCAAATCCTGTTCTGAATTTTAGCCCACTCTGTATGTGTGTGTGTGTATATATATATATATATATATATATATATATATATATATATATATATATATATATATATATATACGCATACATATATGGGTAAACATAATGAATTTTAAAACATAAAAAATAAAATCTGTTAATCAAACTGCCTAGCTCTTAGTGAAAAATGCTATGCTGTTCGTTCTCACAGACATTTATACAAACACCACAATGGCTCTGTCACTCACAGCATTGGTGTTAAGAAATTCTCAGTTTAAGATGTGCATCTCTGACAGGCTAGCCAAATGAGCCGAGCACAGAACACAAATCAATCTAGGCATGCCTTTCGTCTTCCTTGATATATAATTCAGATCTTTAACCATCTAAATGCCAAAAGAATGAAAATCAGAAATAAAGATATTCGACGTGTGTTTGTGAGGGGTGGAAAATGAGACAATTACTGTCTATCCAACTAAATAAATGTAAAAGTACACATTAGGGTTAGATATAAAGAGAATAAATGCACATGTACGCTCTGTGGGAATTTTCTATATCTTTTTTCTCTCTTTAAAACATCACCCTTTATTGCCCTTTAATTAAAAAAATAAAAAAAATAATGTTCTTTCTATTTACTGTTGTGGTAAAGAAAAAAAATATTTTTAAGAAAAAAAGTGAAATGTTTTTGTGAGACTATATCTTTCATCCTTCCTGAGGTCATACCCCCTTTTTTTTTTTTATAAGGAACTTTGTTTATCAATTACTGAGATATAAGCTGTGCACACCAGCACGTTAAACGACAACTGTCATCTCAACACTATTTTTCAATATAATAATCCTTACATTAAGTTGTGAAAGTAAATATAATGTGTTAAATCAAGTATATGTAAAAAAAAAAAAAAAAGAGAGAAACCCATCCTTACCTTTAGTATATGACAAGATCCTTCATCTGTATACATGCACCTTGGGTCAGACAGCGCCACAGTCTCTGTGGTGGACCCAACTTCACTCTGTGCAAAGTGCAGTGATGTTATCAGAACAACTAAGTACCAAATTCAAATTCAAGGTAATTGCATATGTTTGAAGGATCATGTCATATACAAAATATAGGAGTGACTTTTTCTATTTTTTTTTAAAAAGTACTTCATAAAAAGATTTCATTTCAAAACTTGATGAATGTATTATTGTATTAAAAAAATAGTGTTGAGGTGACAGCTCTCCTTTAATGAGGTGGGGAACAGAGCAACTCAATGCAAGATGTCTTTCAGATCATAAGTAAACAATATGAATGGTGAGTTTACGATCTCAACATCTATGTGCAGCTACAGCAACTTTGGGTGTTCTGCAGCAGTCACCTGCTGTCCAATATTTTTTTTTAAACACACATAGTTCATATGTAATATAATATTGCATTATATAAATTATTAACTAATAGAGGGAATAAAATTATTTTGCCCTAAATTTTAACTTCACTGCAATGCTCTAAGAGGCAAGAACCCCTTAGATATCTGCAAAATTTCTGATAGCCAAAGCAGATGCAGTAATCATTGCTAAGAGAATAACAATCTTCTCCTAGACTATGGGTGATTTTCTATTTAATTGATGGAGTTAAACTTAAATCAAGGAATAAAATCACCATAAGGTTGCTTTTTTTAAGAAAAACAATATGTCTTTGCAAAATGGGCCGTTACATTTTTTAAGACCTCTACTATGTATTTCTTTTTTCAAGGTTAAACATTAAATACTATTTGCAGGGGTGGTGACTGGGTTTAACAAAACCCAGAATGCATCAGCTACGCAATCTTCACTTAATTGAGTGTAAATGTTTAATTGCATTAGGGATAACCAGAAGCAGCCCTTAGGTCTGAAAAGCTAGCCAAAGGCAATTTAGCACCTGTTTTGTAATGGGCTGTGAAATGGAACCAGACATCTGTGCAAAATAACACATTTAAGAAGTCAGAGGTTCTAGCAGTTCTGGAAAAAAGTATCTCTATCTATATTATATATACACATATTTTGATAGATAGATACATAGATATCCTTCACCATCTAGATTGTAAGTTCCCATGGTAATAGGACACGCCATTCCTGTATTTGTTAGTCAATTTTTGTATTGTCTCAGATCTATTGTACCTTTGTCTTTCTACTTACAACAATTGTACGTATGTACAGTGTTGCAGAATGTGTTGACACTTTATAAACTATAATAATTAGATAGAAGGTTTTAGTTTTTTCCAAGAATTTTGAATATATAATTGTTTTTAAATTTTTGGGTGTAGTTCTCATTCTCAGGTAATCTACAAGAAGTCCTCATTATCATAGCTATTTCTAGACTGCACTCTTCTGGACTGTGATCTTAGCTGTCCCATTTGGAATCTGCTCCCCTAACGTGGGGTTGACAGCCCGAGTGCTCCTATCACAACTGGGACTATTACTGATGACACTTTCCACATCCTTTCTAGCTCCTCTTTCAGTTCTTGGTATTTGTCCATCTTCTCATTCTGTAGCTCAACTTGCTGAAAAAATAATGTTGGTCATGGTAGAAAGATGTAAGTTCACACAGTGCATTGCAGTTTGCTGCGTATGGAACTGTGTGGTCACAGACCGGTCAGAGTGCCATTAATGACTTCCCCATTGAAAGGGCCTTCTTTTAGATAAGGTGGATGGCTGGTTGCATTTTCGTCATTTAGCAGGGGAAAACTGGCAGCAGTATGCACTATGAGAATAAGGCAGGCCAGCCGGCAAAGATAGTGCTATATTCTGCTCGGAAACCTAGGGTCCTGGCATTCATGTGAATATTACTTTGACATGTATCACCTATCTAGAGATTGTTGGTTGCAGACCACGTACACTCCTTCATGGTTATGGTGTTCCCTGAAGATAATGCCCTCTTTCAGCAGTATAATGCATTCTGCCACACTGCAGAAAGTGTTCAGAAATGGTTTGAGGAATATGACAAGAGTTCAAGGTGTTGCCTTGGCTTCCAAATTTCACGGATTTTAATCCAACAGAACATCTGTGGGATGTGCTAGAACAACAAATCTGATCCATGAAGGCCCCACCTCACAACTTGCAAGGCATAAAGGATATTCTGCTAATGTCTTAGTGGACATCTGATATTAGAGGACAGATTTAGAGGTCTGGTGGAGTCAATACCCTGATTCATCAGAGCTATATTTGGCAGCATGAGGGGTACCTACATGGTATTAGGCAGGTGGTTTTAATGTTGTGGCTGATCAGTGTATACCTTTCAGGAGATGTTCACATTATTTGGAAACCACTTGAATTTGTTTTGATAATATCATCATTAGTTCTCAAATATTTATTCTTATTTTTATTCTTATTTATATGAAATGTCTACAAGAAAAATCTACAAGATTGTTACTGTTTCTAATGCAAAAGTAAGATCTCAGCATCCATATCACCACAAACAGCCTGGTTTTAAGACACAAGTTCAATTTGTATGCACAAAGCTGCAATTACCATCTAATTAAGTCAAATAGAGATAATTTGCATATGGTTATAATTACCGTTAATTAAAAAGCACCAAAGTATTTCTATGCTCACTTTAATTTTAGAGATTGTAACACAAAAGGGCATATACATGCATAATAACCTGTAAAGATGTTGTGGAATGTATTTTAAATTAGATATGTAGGACATAAAGAAGCGTATAACAATCACTGAGAATATAATTTCAACTAAGGCCCACAGAGTCTAACCCACCAGACTAAGATCTCAACTTCTGCCCCCTACACAAGACATGTTGTAGGGATTATATCTAACAGATACACCCACCCTCAACATGACGGATGGAGGCATAAGGGACATATTTTACCTCGCTAACCTTTCCTTTTATACTAATAGGCTTTTTTAAAAAAAACTTTATTTGTTAGTCTGAATCATTTTCTATGGAAAAAAAAATAATCTGAAGCAAAATGGCCCATGGGAAAAATTTGATTTGCCTGAATCGACAAATTGATTCATCGATTCAGACAAACCAATTTCTTTTGCTCTGCACAAGTGTACAAAATGAGTTACTATGCATTAATTCAAGCAAATGCTGTTCTTAATGTAAAGATTTAAAAAAAAAAAAAAATGCTAAGTATGCCATCTTACCATTTGTACCACAAATTTACAATAACAGTAGCAATTATCTTGTCTGCTGATAAGTAAATTACTGAGCAACTTTTTCAGTACTGTTTACTTTATATCTGCAAATCTTCCACAGTGTGTCTGCGATGTATCTTTTTGTTCCTTATCAAATAACCACATTCAAACCCCATCCTACCAAGTAAACTATCATTCATTATGCATGCCCTGTTTTCTCGGCATATCATACAAGAAGCTTATCAGAAAATAAGCTTTTAGTATCCTCTGTACAAGTGCATTAACCTGTAAAATAGACTATAGAGCAATATGTATTTAAATGAACACTTTAAACAGTTTCAGCACATTTTTTTTTTTTTAAAGGAAAGATTTCTATAGAAATTGGCACATTTATAAATTAACCTTGTTACACCCTGCCTCCTTAGCTGTCAGACAACTGGTCCCGCTATGTTCTAGTAGTTTTGATCAGTGGAGCTAAACTCAAAAGGCAGGCATTGCCCAGAACCTGCACTGCAAACACTTATCATTGAGTTGCACTGGGAATTCTATGATTGGACAGCCACAGAAAGACGACGACTGTCCTGGGGAAAATCTGCAGCTTTTGCATGTTGCTTTAGATATAATCTAATGGAAAATATGCATAAATAACTGCATACATGTTTTCATTGATGGTATAACTATTAAAACAAATTTAAAATGCTTTTTAGGCTGGCAATATTCTACAAAAGTACAAATCTCAGAACCTAAAATAAACTAGAATGACATTGGGTCCTGTAATTAGTCTGAATTGATTATATTTACTAAATACAAACGCAAAACATTGTTAATCCTGTTGATGTGAATATGAGCTAAATTCGCTCAGAAGGTTCTTGAAACACTCAAATGTTTCCCAGTTGTGTCTCGAGTGTTTTCTGAATCTACCAAGCATTGTCTAATTTAAAGGGTTTACTTAACATTTTAACTGGTAACTTTTCAGATAATCTGTGAGCGTAATTTATAGAACATGGTTTGTGTCATTTCAGCAGTATTATTGTCTGATTGGAGCCCTGACCACGCTCTTGGAGATAAGCACTCAACCATTGTAGGAGTTTCTCATGGAGTAGATGATGCAGTAATGAAGACGTATAATATTTTCAAACGTTCAAAGATTTGCTAGAGCCTCCTATAATTTGAATACATTGGCATATAGTGGAGGGCAGAGCGTGACTGAGTGTTTATGGCATTTTTACACCTTGCATTATCAAGAGGACAAGGTGTTTCTCACTCACAGAAACAGAAGATGGGATGTGTCTTTTTTATCACTATTCACTTTACATTTTAGAGACTGGAATATGTCAGTCGCAAGAGATCAACCATTTTTGAGTTTTTGGATGTATTACATTTAGCACTAACAATGGTATCATGGTTATTTATTGATGCAAGATATATTGATGGAACCTTTGACTAACTGCATTGTTCAGTCCACATGTCTGTTTCCATTTCACAATCCATTAACAATAGGTGTTAAATTGGCTAGCTTTACTTATCTAAGGATACTTCTTGTTATTCCTAATATAATTAAAGGGACACTATATGCCCCAAAAGAGCCTTAGCTTAATAGAGCAGTTTGGGTGTGTAGGTCATTCCCCTGCAGTCTCATTGCTCATTTCTCTACCGTTTAAGAGTTAAATCACTTTGTTTATAGAGCCAAAAAAACAGTCAATATACCCTTCACTCATTTACCTAATTCTAGCGCCAGAGGCGGCTCTAGACTTTATGAGGCCTTAGGCGAAACGCAAACATGATGCCCCACTAACAAAAAAGTGTCACATATACACATTGATGCACTGTCTACCTGTGTATGTGCCTGAGAGTATCCTTGTGTGTGCGAATGTATGTCTCTGTGAGCATATTTGCGTTTTTGTCTGAGACCCTATGTGTATGGGGTAGCTGATGGTGAGAGGGAGCGGGGGGTGTGATGGTGAGAGGGAGCGGGGGGTGTGATGGTGAGAGGGAGCGGGGGGTGTGATGGTGAGAGGGAGCGGGGGTTGATGGTGAGAGGGAGCGGGGGTTGATGGTGAGAGGGAGCAGGGGGTTGATGGTGAAAGGGAGCAGGGGGTTGATGGTGAAAGGGAGCAGGAGGTTGATGGTGAAAGGGAGCAGGGGGTTGATGGTGAAAGGGAGCAGGGGGTTGATGGTGAAAGGGAGCAGGGGGTTGATGGTGAGAGGGAGCAGGGGGTGATGGTAATGTGAGAGGGAGCGGGTGGTGATGGTAATGTGAGAGGGAGCGGGGGGTGATGGTAATGTGAGAGGGAGCGGGGGTGATGGTAATCTGAGAGGGAGCGGGGGTGATGGTAATCTGAGAGGGAGCGGGGGGTGATGGTAATCTGAGAGGGAGCGGGGGGTGATGGTAATGTGAGAGGGAGCGGGGGGTGATGGTAATGTGAGAGGGAGCGGGGGGTGATGGTAATGTGAGAGGGAGCGGGGGGTGATGGTAATGTGAGAGGGAGCGGGGGGTGATGGTAATGTGAGAGGGAGCGGGGGGTGATGGTAATGTGAGAGGGAGCGGGGGGTGATGGTAATGTGAGAGGGAGCGGGGGGTGATAGTAATGTGAGAGTGAGAGGGGGTAGTGTGAGAGTGAGAGGGGGTAATGTAAGAGTGAGAGGGGGGTAATGTGAGAGTGAGAGGGGGGTAATGTGAGAGTGAGAGTGGGGGGTAATGTGAGAGTGGGGGGCTAATGTGAGAGTGGGGGGCTAATGTGAGAGTGGGGGGGCTAATGTGAGAGTGGGGGGGCTAATGTGAGAGTGGGGGGGCTAATGTGAGAGTGGGGGGGTAATGTGAGAGTGGGGGGGTAATGTGAGAGTGGGGGGGTAATGTGAGAGTGGGGGGGGTAATGTGAGAGTGAGAGCGGGGTGATGTGAGAAGGAGGGGGTGATGGTGAGTGGGGGGTGGTGACGGAGGGTTATGCTGAGGGTGGTGATGCTGAGGGTGGTGGGGGATAATGCTGAGGGTGGTGAGGGGCGATGCTGAGGGTGGTGAGGGGCGATGCTGAGGGTGGTGATGCTGAGGGTGGTGGAGGGTGATGCTGAGGGGGGTGATGCTGAGGGGGGTGAGGGGTGATGCTGAGGGTGGTGGGAGGTGAGGCTGAGGGTGGTGGGGGGTTATGGGGGATGGTGAGGGTGGTGAGGGTGAAGGGGTGAGGCTGAGGGTGGGGAGGGGTGTTGGTGGTGGGGGTGAAGCTGAGGGTGGTGGGGGGTGATGGTGACTGTGGTGGTGGGTGTAGCTGAGGGTGGTGGGGGTGATGGTGGTGGTGGGGAGTGAGGCTGAGGGTGGTGGGGGTGATGGTGGTGGGGTGAGGCTGAGGGTGGTGGGGGTGATGGTGGTGGTGGGGGTGAGGCTGAGGGTGGTGGGAGTGATGGTGGTGGGGGGTGAAGCTGAGGGTGGTGGGGGTGATGGGGTGGTGGGGAGTGAGGCTGAGGGTGGTGGGGGGTGATGGTGGTGGTGGGGGGTGAGGCTGAGGGTGGTGGGGGTGAGGCTGAGGGTGGTGGGGGTGATGGTGGGGGGTGAGGCTGGTGGGGGGTGAAGCTGAGGGTGGTGGGGGTGATGGTGGTGGTGGGGAGTGAGGCTGAGGGTGGTGGGGGGTGATGGTGGTGGGGGTGAGGCTGAGGGTGGTGGGGTGATGGGGTGGTGGGGAGTGAGGCTGAGGGTGGTGGGGGGTGATGGTGGTGGTGGGGGGTGAGGCTGAGGGTGGTGGGGGTGAGGCTGAGGGTGGTGGGGGTGATGGTGGGGGGTGAGGCTGGTGGGGGGTGAAGCTGAGGGTGGTGGGGGTGATGGTGGTGGTGGGGAGTGAGGCTGAGGGTGGTGGGGGGTGATGGTGGTGGGGGTGAGGCTGAGGGTGGTGGGGTGAAGGTGGTGGGGGTGAGGCTGAGGGTGGTGGGGGTGATGGTGGTGGTGGGGGTGAGGCTGAGGGTGGTGGGAGTGATGGTGGTGGGGGGTGAAGCTGAGGGTGGTGGGGGTGATGGGGTGGTGGGGAGTGAAGCTGAGGGTGGTGGGGGGTGATGGTGGTGGTGGGGGGTGAGGCTGAGGGTGGTGGGGGTGAGGCTGAGGGTGGTGGGGGTGATGGTGGGGGGTGAGGCTGGTGGGGGGTGAAGCTGAGGGTGGTGGGGGTGATGGTGGTGGTGGGGAGTGAGGCTGAGGGTGGTGGGGGGTGATGGTGGTGGGGGTGAGGCTGAGGGTGGTGGGGTGAAGGTGGTGGGGGTGAGGCTGAGGGTGGTGGGGGTGAGGCTGAGGGTGGTGGGGGGTGATGGTGGTGGGTGAGGCTGAGGGTGGTGGGGGTGATGGTGGTGGTGGGGAGTGAGGCTGAGGGTGGTGGGGGGTGATGGTGGTGGGGGTGAGGCTGAGGGTGGTGGGGTGAAGGTGGTGGGGGTGAGGCTGAGGGTGGTGGGGGTGATGGTTGTGGGGGTGAAGCTGAGGGTGGTGGGGGTGAGGCTGAGGGTGGTGGGGGGTGATGGTGGGTGAGGCTGAGGGTGGTGGGGGTGATGGTGGTGGTGGGGAGTGAGGCTGAGGGTGGTGGGGGGTGATGGTGGTGGGGGTGAGGCTGAGGGTGGTGGGGTGAAGGTGGTGGGGGTGAGGCTGAGGGTGGTGGGGGTGATGGTGGTGGGGTGAAACTGAGGGTGGTGGGGGGTGATGGTGGGGGGGTGAGGCTGAGGGTGGTGGGGTGATGGTGGTGGGGGGTGAAGCTGAGGGTGGTGGGGGGTGATGGTGGTGGTGGGGTTGATAGTGGTGGGGGTGAGGCTGAGGGTGGGGAGGGGTGAGGGTGGTGGGGTGATGGTGGTGGGGGGTGAAGCTGAGGGTAGTGGGGGTGATGGTGGTGGGGGGTGAAGCTGAGGGGGGTGGGGGTGATGGTGGTGGGGTGAGGCTGAGGGTGGTGAGGGTGGTGGGGGTGATGGTGGTGGTGGTGAGGCTGAGGGTGGTGGGGGTGATGGTGGTGGGGGGTGATGGTGGTGGTGGGGGGTGAGGCTGAGGGTGGTGGGGGTGATGGTGGGTGAGGCTGAGGGTGGGGGTGGGGTGGTGAAGCTGGGGGTAAGCCTGAGGGTGGTGGGGGGTTGTGGGGAGGGAGAGCCTACCTTTCCCTGGTGGTCCAGTGGGCTCCCTGGTGGTCCGGTGGCCACTGCTCACGGTCTGCAGCTCCTCAGAGCTGCAGACCGTGTAATCTCGCGAGATTTCAGAGCGTTGCCGTGGTAACCCGCGGCAACGCTCTGATTGGCCAATTCTCGTGAGTCACATGGTCTGCAGCTCTGCACACTGCGGAGCTGCAGACCAGTGTCTGCGATGGTGGCCGGGCAGCCAGGAGGGGCCTCGCACCCGGCGGCATACCGGGCAAGCCGCCGGGCCCCTTCCTGGTGTCAGGTCCTCGGCCAGTGACCGAGGACCTGACACACTCTGCCAACAGGCGGTTTAGGCGGCCGCGAGGCCCCCGCCAGCGCGAGGCCTTAGGCGGCCGCCTAAACCGCCTAATTAGAGAGCCGCCTCTGTCTAGCGCCAATGGCCTTAGGCACTGGCTCAGTCCTCTGCCTCATCCGATCTTATCCGACAGGTGGGAAGTGTGAGGGGGGCAAATGCACACGCATGGCAAGCACGACAAGCAGGGTTAGCGGATTAGGCCTTCCTTATAAAAAAACATCGAATTAATAGAAACATAGAAACATAGAATGTGACGACAGATAAAAAACATTCGGCCCATCTAGTCTGCCCAATTTACTAAATACTTTCATTAGTCCCTGGCCTTATCTTATAGTTAGGATAGCCTTATGCCTATCCCACGCATGCTTAAACTCCTTTACTGTGTTAACCTCTACCACTTCAGCTGGAAGGCTATTCCATGCATCCACTACCCTCTCAGTAAAGTAATACTTCCTGATATTATTTTTAAACCTTTGTCCCTCTAATTTAAGACTATGTCCTCTTGTTGTGGTAGTTTTTCTTCTTTTAAATATAGTCTCCTCCTTTACTGTGTTGATTCCCTTTATGTATTTAAATGTTTCTATCATATCCCCCCTGTCTCGTCTTTCCTCCAAGCTATACATGTTAAGATCCTTTAACCTTTCCTGGTAAGTTTTATCCTGCAATCCATGAACCAGTTTAGTAGCCCTTCTCTGAACTCTCTCTAAGGTATCAATATCCTTCTGCAGATACGGTCTCCAGTACTGCGTACAATACTCCAAGTGAGGTCTCACCAGTGTTCTGTACAATGGCATGAGCACTTCCCTCTTTCTACTGCTAATACCTCTTCCTATACAACCAATCATTCTGCTAGCATTTCCTGCTGCTCTATTACATTGTCTGCCTACCTTTAAGTCATCAGAAATAATCACCCCTAAATCCCTTTCCTCAGATGTTGAGGTTAGGACTCTATAAAATATTCTGTACTCTGCCCTTGGGTTTTTACGTCCAAGATGCATTATCTTGCACTTATCCACATTAAATGTCAGTTGCCACAACTCTGACCATTTTTCTAGTTTACCTAAATCATTAGCCATTTGGCTTATCCCTCCTGGAACATCAACCCTGTTACATATCTTAGTATCATCAGCAAAAAGACATACCTTACCATCAAGACCTTCTGCAATATCACTAATAAAAATATTAAAGAGAATGCGTCCAAGTACAGATCCCTGAGGTACCCCACTGGTGACAAGCCCAAGCTTCGAATATACTCCATTGACTACAACCCTCTGTTGCCTGTCACTCAGCCATTGCCTAATGCATTCCTATGGGATTTTCACGGATGCTGGGTGCCCTCATGCAGAACGTGAGGACGTCCAGTGTCAGTTAGGCAACCTAAAGTCTGGTAAAATCTTGAAAGCACCTCTAGTGGATGTCTTAGTGCTGCAATGTAATATTTTACATTGCAGGACTAAGGTCTACAGAGACACTGTACCTCGACCACTTCAATAAGCTGAAGTGGTCTGAGTGCCTATAGTGTCCATTTCAGATACAAAGCTAAATGAAGCTATTAACAGTAAAATGAGAGGCAGGAAGGAGTTAACAGTTTCACTAGTTAGATTTAGGGGTACAATATTGCTTTAGGTGAAGATTGTGTACCTGGAACATCATGCTTAGCTTTGTTACACCCTCCCACAAAAAATGCAGATGGTATATGATATATATCAACGAAGAGACAGTCGTGGTACTGTAACTATTAGGCCTGAATATTAAAATATGATATCAAATTTATACGTGCACACTCTCTCATACTACACATCTGTTCTTCCTACCTCTTTTTGTACATGTGTCTGCTTGTACACACATATTAACCTACATATAGATAAGCATTTTACGATCAACTGCATCTTTATCTTTGCCCATACATTTATGTCTTTAAGTCATTTAAAGTGTCTGCAAAAACCATATCACAATATAGAAATAAAAACATAAAAAAATAATGATAGAAACATCACACACAGCTGTAATTGCAACATGCTGTGTACAAGATCTTTAAGATTTCATTTCACGTAAGGTTAACTGATATTTCTGGCAGAATGTGTTTTTTCCAAAGATCACAGTAAAGAGCATGATCATAAATAGAACTTTAAGTAACTTACCTAATGACCCCCTGTAACTCTATCTGCCTGAAGTGTAGCCACTTGCTGCTTTGTGTTGCCTAGTAACATCTCTACGTATAGCTGACAAGTGTTTAATGGGATTTTTTTTTTCTAATCATCTATAATTGCAATAAAACATATCATTGCACAAAAGAGAGATACACAGACACAACATATGGCTTAAAATGATCACTAGCTTGATTGGTACTCTTAAAATGGTTTAAATTTTATTGGCCTTAACCAATTAGCCACTATATGTCCAAAACATGTAACACAATATTTCTGGTAATCAAGTTATTATAATTTAGCAGGTGAAGTGGCATTCTTTCGATTAACCTAGTATCGAGCAATGAACTGAGTCAACTGAAGCAGCTCATTTGAAATGTAAAATGTTTTTTTTTTCCCTGCATTAAAAATGCATTGGGATATTCCATAGCAACAGCACATGCCTACCGATTCTTATTTTCAAAGTTCAAGTCAATTAAATTTAAAGGACTATATGGCATCACTGCAAGGTGTCTGCAAAATAATTCTTCCAAGTAAGGAATGCCTAGAGAATTATCAAGCAAGCGGAAAGCTAAGAACTCATTAGAAAGTATATTTTAATCCGACTCACTTTTCAAAAAACTAAATGTATGAAATTCAATATGTGAAATTTATAGTGAGCACATAGCTTTGGGGAAAACCATAATTTTGAGTATGGTATAGATTGTTCTTCTGTGCTACTTAAAAATGTAAAATTCTGTACACTTGTGCATTTTAAAGAATTAAAATTCTGTACCTTTACTCATTTTCATTTATTAATTCATCATCTGCAAGTGCTAGACTTGATGATAATCCTTTTTTAAAAATGCTTTCCAAAAGATTTGGAAACAATAGCTCACAGTATTTATTTCAGAGTTATTGTACACAGGAAAGAAAAACTGAAATTAAAATGTCCAAATAAAAGGTGGTATTAAACATTTCAGTATATAAATATGTTGACATTATAATGGGATAAAGCCTACATATATAAATGCAGTTATCTAGTTAAAACACAGACATGCTATATAGGACGTATAAGTCTACTTTAATGTGTGCCCAGAATCTACCTTTTCTCCTACCCCCTTGGCTGTTCTAGTGCAGTAAAGTGCAAGGCAAACAATGCAAGCTGCTGTACAATATGCGTGAGGGTAAAGAGTGAATCTACCAACTGGCTCTTTGAAAGAGTAATCTGCGTGCGATCCAAGAGGAAAATAATTGGGATGTATTGTGATGGAATGCAAATAGTAAACAGCCATAAAAAAGATTTGATGATCCAAGTATATTGGAATAGTGAAGTAACATAGTATGGGGAAGGACAGTCTGTCCAATGTAACAGCAAGAAGGTGGATTGATACAGCACCATCCCAACACATTTATTTTGTAGTGGTTGGGTAAGATTACAACAGAGGTTGAGATTCTGCATGTTCTTCTGTCCAGTCTATCTTGGAGAGCTTTGTGCCATGTGCAACAAGTGAAGGGTTCATCACTCTGACCACTTATTCTTTGTCACTGACCTGCTCAATCAAGCTATTGCTATCAGGTCGGGAAGACCCAAAATACAGACTTTAGGTTCTATCAGAGCATACAGAAAGGGTAAAATAAGGGTACTCAAGAGAAACAAGCCAAGATCACAGGAATATAAAAGTCACAGAGTCGATAATGCCAAACCAAGTCAAGGATGCCAGAAAACAGGATAGTCAAGAACAAGCTGAGTCAAATACCATAGAATTAAAGTAAGAACAGAAGTGCATGCTAACGTGATCACAAACCTCTATAGGGCACTGGGCTGTGTCATCAGGGTTTGTACAGGTAATTATGGTTCTATCCTACATGTTTGCCCAAACTATACATTGACATAGTTCAGAAGACACATAAGATGGAGCGAATGGGCAGAGAGAATGGGCAATTTACCAACAGTCAGCACAGAACAACTAAACAATAATATCTTTGTTGTATTGTGTATAAATAGCAAGCCCTATGTAAGCCACTGTCACAATTCCTGGCACGGACTGTTACATTTTGTACTATTGAGAGGCACAATAGTTTCAATAGTAAATGAAAAGTTTATGTGGTAATATTTGGCATATATTGTGACATTTGTGCCCATACACAATGGCGTTTGCTTGAAAATCATTATACTTAAATCAGGAATTTGAATATCTGGTCAGCTTAATTTATGAACCGAATATAATGTTTACAATGCATACACCATAAGGCCTCTTTGAGAACTCAGTATATAGATGGTTATGTAGAGTGAGCAGAAAGGCTCACAGTGTGGTTGTATGATAAAGTGTGCAATGCTACCAGCTGTAGACAGGAGACTTTGGTAACAGACTGAGTAGTGACCAATGCAAAAGTGAGATCTAATGAGAGCTTCCAATATTATGAGTCGTTGGTTTAAGAAGACAGAAACAATGGAATAAGTGAGAGTGAGAGATTAATGCAATAGCTGTGGAGAGGCAAGTGCAAAGTCCATAATGGTAGACCAGTTGACTTTATGATTAATCAATGACAAAACCAGAACATTCCTCACATGGGCAATTATGATTAAAAAAAAAACCTTTACAACTAAGCATTAGCTTGTGACATCACTGCACAAGGAATATGAAACACAGTTAACTTAGTTAGGGGAAATTCTGACAGCCACACACCCATCTCCATCTCTACATTAACCCCATCTGATTGATGTGTGTGTTGGGCTTTGGAGTATCTAAGGGAACTTGTGGATTGGGATTGCTTTGTAGCCATGCCCCCTGAAATACACGGAATTCTGGTATGTTTGGTTGCTCAGGAGATGTTGCAATTATATTTGCCAAGTTACTACTACACAAAAGATAAAAGTACACATGATATTAAAATTATTAGTCCAAATAAATTATTAAAACCCCTCAGTAAACTGATACTTGATAGTTCACAAGTTTTTTAAGTAAATAATAGAGAAACACATTATCTTTTGTACCACCAACGGCATGAACAAATAAAGATAAAATCTGAATGAATCTGAATAAATGAATCCCAGTCCAAATGAATATCTTTCGAGTTTGTAAAGTAAATATCCAGATTCTTTCTCATTCAAGAAAGGGAAATGGAAGGCACAAAAGAAAAATGTGTGAACTGTGTGATTGATTATACAGTATAAAAAAAATGTATTCCAAATAAAAAAATAAAAAAATCTATTTTTATGTTTGAAATATCTTTTCATTTCCTTTGTTAAAATAGTTATTATTTTTTAGCTGTTTTCCATCATATATGTGAGGTGCATTATTTTTTAGTAATTTAAAGTCATACTCTCTTTTTGTTGTCTATGTCATTTAGACAAAATAGACAATTATATCCATTCCGAGGATGAAGTAAGATTAATCTAATGCCTTTCAAATAAAGGGACTATAGACCTCCATATTTTATAAAATGAAGGTGCACAGGGGTGATGGAACTAATGTCCTCAATATCAAGCAAATGCTCTCATATTCTTCCTTTCAGGCAAAGAGCATTTTGACCCACATATTGCATTGCACATTTATTACAAGTAATTAAATAAATAACAAAAATTGGACTTGCACTTAATATAGCAATGCATCCTGAAATTACATTTCATAAAAAAATGACATGAGTTCCCCACCCCAGTCAATGTGATGGCAATGTGATGACAATGATTGCATCTGGGTGTAAATGTAGGTATACTCTTATTTAAAAAAAAAAAACACAACATGGTAGCTCAATTCTGCAACTCAATGTTCAGTTCACTGAGAGAGGTTTTAATTAAACTGTGGATTTTGTTGAATTGGCAATGCAATTAAAACATTGGAAAAATAACCCAACTCTGGGCTAGCTGGTTGGCTGTCTCTGTTTTTATGGATAGCTTTATCAGTTGCGGATAATTAATGATTTTGTGAATACACCTTTTAAAGGGTACATGCTTTTTTAAGAATGATCAATGTTTCCCCTGCTTTAAACACCTGCCCTGCTTGCCCTCATAGTCTTTCACCTGCCCACCCCAATAGCCATATTTCTTTAAAATATAACAAATAATGTTTCATGACATGTGCTTGTTGAACCATAAGTTTTCTTTTTCACTGTACCAACACGTTACATACAAAATTTTAAAGGACACATAAGGATTTATTGTGATACCCTTCATGCATACATATCTTGTCATTTATTATCAATAAAATATAAACAATAATGAAAAATGTGGCCAAAAAAAAACTTTTTTGCCATTTCTGCATCATCATACAGAACTATACCCAAAAACGATTTAATTTGTCCTGATTTTTAAATTACCTAAGATGCCTAAGAGTTTAATCTATTTTGGCATGTGTACCTCCCATCACGCACACACATGCTTTGTCTGGCTGAGAATCTTGGATGTTACAACATATTCAACGTGATTATTCAACCACAGTGATTTACAATGAAGTTCATTAATTAGCGAGGTGTCACTAACTCTGGCCTCATCTGAAAAAGGGGTGCCCCAGGTAACTAGGGATTTAGCCCCTGCTGGCTCTTAAAGGGCCAGACATAACGGCACGTCATGTGGTTTTATAGCAAGTTAACACAAGATGAGCCGGTACATATTGTGTTCAGAAGGGGTTAAATCATCAACATTTTAAACAATTTTAATGTGTCAAAAAATATATTCTGCAATGGTGTAAAGGTCCTGAAGCTACAAAGGTCATAGCATTGAGCATATGGCAATGTCCATTAGAAAGAGTAATAGAAAATGTTGATAGCTTAGATGCTCACGTAATGAAGCAAACATTAAAATAGGATTGATGGAAATAAACATTGTTCAAAGCTGTCATATCTTTGAATGCACTTTCCCATCATATTCCATCCAAGAAAAGCTCTTGTTACAAGGATGGTGTACAGGCTGGTCCAAGGATCCTACTTACGATATACATTTATAAATTGCAATTTTTAAATTCCATGCATACAACTAAGTATCATGAACTAGAATTTATCCAGTCCATTGATTATTTTAAAAAATGTTATAAGTATACTATGTTACCATTACTAATTATCACTTGGTGAATTCAAATTGGACTAACAATATTTAGCCTGCAAGAGCTGAATGTAAATAGATATTATTTATACAATCATTTTTGGCTAAGTTGCAATTTTTCTGAATTTAGGCAGATCGGCAGATATTACAAATTCTGTAACTCTGCAATGCCATATAGACATATAGCAAAATAAATAATTTGTGCAATGGCCGAGCATGTTTGTTTGATTTTTGATTCAGAGTTCCATTCGTGAATAAGAAAAAAGATGATTAATCATTAGAGGACAGCCACTTAATGTTGATTTATTTTCAAAGGTCAAACTAGAAGGGACCAATTGAGGAACAAAATAGAGAAGCAGTAAGAAGAAAAAAAAGGATATTTATTGATATTTATATATAAATGTATATTAAATATTTAATAAACATATAAAGTACATAAATATAGAATTTGTTTTACCACTCCTCTTCTTTATCCTTCTATTGGTTACTGTTTTCACTTGATGTGTAAACCAAATACATAGTATTTATGTTCTGTATATATTGTGCAGGACACTGATTTGTCCAATTTCAATGCCCTTTTGGTTCATCCAAATCATTTTCACAAATTTTTTGCTGGGGCAATATTTGGACAAACACATCAATGGCTATCGGACTACCTAAACTAAACTTTTTTCAGACAAAGTGATTCTGTTGAAACAAACATTTTTGCTATGCACAAGTAAAATATATCCGTAATATAATGCGTATACTACAATGCAGTATATATCAAATGTACAGAAGTGAATATTTGGTAGCATAGGTCATTAAAACGTTTTTCCATCATATCATGGACAGGGTTATTTACTTATTAGAACAGCAAAATCCAGACATTGTTCATGCTATTTAACAATGTCTGGATTTTGCAATTCTGACTCTGAATGAGCATGAATTAGGCTCTTATCAGGACTGAACTCCACCTGATGGCTTATATTTCCAGACCCAAATGCTTTAAACCTGGGCCCAGATTTAAAAAAATCAGAATTATTTGCATGTGACCCATGCTGGATAGCCGCCACATTAAAGTAAAACAAACAACAACAAAAAAAGTTTATAGGAGTCTGACCCCATTTTACTAAAAGGAAGAACTTTGACATTCCTCTGCACCTACCCCTGGCATACAGAAGTTTAATCATATCTACTAAACATTAAAAACTTGCAATTGGGCAACTGTAACGAAAATATACCCCAACACGCAGGATTCAACTCAACAGAAGACAACACAGAGGGAAGATACGTCTACCGGACCTTAGAATGGCCGGACTCGACGTACATGAGAGAAATACAGAGTCAGGAACGATCCGAGGTCAAGGGCACAAAGAGACAGCGTAAACTAGGACTAGCCCGGGGTCTGATACACAGTAAACAGCAAGCGGCAAACAGAACAGATAAGGATAAAGAGAAAACGTAGTCACAAACAAAGCCAAGGTCAAGTACGAAGGAACACAACTGAACACAACAAGCGCTAAAGGGAACTGAAACAGAAACCACGATAGGGCAAGGAACTAAGGGAAAAAGGTGAGTATATATGCCTAAACATCTATTTTGATTGGTCCTTGTCACACCCACGCCCCCAAAAGGTAAGTGTATTGGGAGTTTGGCATGACAGGGACCAATGGGAGGCATGTGCCAATTTAGGCTCCCACTGTCCCTTTAAGAGCGCGCCCGAGACCCGCGGTGTGCTCTTAGAGTCTGGCGGGACACGTGACCGCTTCTCGCGGTCACTGGCCGCCTTCCTGTTGCAACCATTGGATGAGCCGCGCGCGGCTCGTGCAGCAGCAGAGCCGCGCGCGGCTTGAACAGAGGACCCCGGACGGCCCCTGGAAAGGTTAAGTACTGCTACAGCAACTCCCTTGTGTTTCCTTCTAAGCCCCCACCAGTGGCCTCCGGGACAATAAAATAAAATAATGGGGGAATATCCTTCCCCCCATAATATCAACACTGCAATGCATGAAAAGTAAATCCAAAATGATCCTTCAAGGTGGGAGAAGCCTTTTCCGTGCTTTGAATTCTCATTAGAGTGCTCTGAGCTCTTTGAAAATCTCACTTGTCTCAATGTTTGTGTGCATATATGCCCATATGGCAATTCAGAAATCATTAAACTTGGAGAAGTTTTATGTGATATCCTGTGCATGCTTTTAAGTTAGGTGCAATACAATTCACTTTTTTTATATGGTATAGAATGTTCTATACCATCTTTCTTTATATCTCTTTTATATATATGAAATATCAAGATTAATGTTGGCTGTATTGTTTGTATTCCATCCCTATAATCTATTTCAACACCTCAATTATGTTGTGGTGTATGAGTGCCATTCATTGTTCAGTTTTGGGGAGTGATTACCTATATAGTGCTATAAAATGTGGTTTTGTTTTCCTTTATTGTAGGTTTTCTGTATCTCTATGTATTTGCATCCAGTATTTTGTATATCAGGATTGGGAAAACATGGGAGAAGCAAGCCATTGGGTGCAACAGAGACACACACACTCACCGACAGACACACATACAATAACTGACAGACACACACACACATTCACTGACAGGCACACAATCAATTACAAACACTCACACACTCACTGACAGACACACACACACACACACTTATTGACAGACACACTTATTGACTGACACAAACACACACTCACTGACAGACATACTCACATACTCACACACTCACAGACACACATATACATACACTCACTGACAGACACACACTCACACTCACTGATATATACACACACACTCACTGACAGATACACCAACCGACAAACACACACAAAAACACTCACTGACAGACCCACACACATTCACTGACAGACACACACTCAATGACAGACACACTCACTGACAGACACACTCACTGACAGACATAATCACACACTCACTGACAGACACACACACACACTTGCTTATACACACACACAAACACACACACACACTGACAGACACATTAATTGACTGAAACAAACACACACTCACTGACAGACATACTCACACTCACTGACAGACACACACACACACACACACTCACTGACAGACAAACTCATTGACTGACACAAATACACACTCACTGACAAACATACTCACACACTCCCTGACAGACACATTCACTCACTGACACACACACACATTTGCAGACACACTTACTGACATACACACACACACACAGACACTCACTGACATACACACACACACTCAATGACAGAAAAACACATTGACTGACACAAGCACACACTTAATGACAAACATACTCACACACTCACACTCACTGACAGACACACACACTCACACTCACTGATAGATACACATACACTCACTGACAGATACACCCACCCACCAAAAGAAACACACACACACACACTGACAGACACACACACACACACACACATTCACTGATAGATACACTCACACACTCACTTACAGACACACTCACTGACAGACATACTCACACACTCACTGACAAACACACACACACTCACACACTTACTGACACACACACACTCACTCCCTCACACTGACAGACACATTCATTGACTGAAAGAAACACACACTCAATGACAGACATACTCACACTCACTGACAGACACACACACAAACACACACTCACTGACAGATAAACTAATTGACTGACACAAACACACACTCAGTGACAAACATACTCACACACTCACTGACAGACACATTCACTTACAGACACACACACATATGCAGACACACACTTACTGACATACATACACACACACACACACTCACAGACACACACTCACTAACAAACATATTGTGTGACATTTGGGGGTTATTGGGTCTCAGCTAGATTTCGCTGTCTACTAGTGTGTATACCTTGTTTGTGTTTCATAGTGTCATGCTTAGGGTGTTCGTCCCTGGTCAGGTCTGTAGATGTAGGTGTGCGGTGCGTCTGTTAGCGACCTCAGGTTGGACTATGTTGTATCTGCTATCTTATCAATGTGAAGCGCAGTTGTTAGAGAACTGAGGCGAACAGGGCCGGTGCAAGGATTGTTGACGCCCTAGGCAAAAGAAAGATTTGCAGCCCTCCCTCCCCCTCTCACCTCCCCCCCACACCCAGTGACATCGCAATGCCCCATCCATATGATCTGCCATATGAACTAACGCCAGTGCTGCACACAGTGTGTGTTTACATTAAAAAGCCTGCAGGGACAAACTATAGACACCAGAACCACTTTATTAAGCTGCAGTGGTTCTGGGGACTATAGTGTCCCTTTAGTGTGAGGTAAATTAGAGATTAGTGTCACTAATAATATACTAGATTGCCTACTTACAATCAGATGAGGATGGTGATGGGCTCTGGCTGCAGTCTGGCTGCACTGGTCTGGTGTAGAACAGGATCTCTGGAGGCTGTTTGTAACTGTGGTCACAAAATTCAATGTTCTGGGAGAACGGGAAGCAGCTCAATTTTTTGGGGCCCCTTACATAGCTCAAGGTCTGGGCCCCAGGGCCTGATGGTGAGTATGCCCATAAGGCCCACCAATAAGTCCACCTACATGTTCCACCCATGAGTTCGCTCACAGGGAGTGGAGTGTGTAGGGGATGTGTTATGTGTTACTGTAGAGAATCTAATGTGTGTGCTCATGGAATGTAGTGTATAGGGATACCAGTTTGTGTAGGTGATGCAGTGTGTTTGTGTGTAGTGGAAGCAGTGTGTTTTTGTGTAAGGGATAGAAAGCAGTGTGTGTTTGTGTATAAGGGATGTATTGTGTGTTTCTTGTTGTGTGTAAGGGACGCATTGTGTGAATCTGTGTTTGTATGCATAAGGGATGCAAAGTGTGTTTCTGTATATGTAAGGGAGGCAGTGTGTGTGTCTGTAAGGGGTTCGTTGAGTGTGTGTAAGAGATGCATTGTGTTTCTGTGTCTGTGTAAGAGAAGCAGTGTGTGTTTGCATGTGTGTGTAAGGGATGCATTGTGTGTTTCTGTGTATATGTGCAAAAGATGCGTTGTCTTTGTGTATAAGGGTTTCATTGTGTGTGTGTGTTTGTGTGTGTGTGTACTGGATGAATTGTGTGTTTCTCTGTGTGTAAGGGAAGCATGTTGTGTTTCTGTGTGTATAGGGATGCATTGTGTGTGTGTGTGTGTGTGTGTGTGTGCGTAGTGTGAACGAGCTCCCTGTCCTGCCCCCTGTCCCTTCCATCCCTTAGAGATCTCCCCTGCCCTTAGTGGTCTCTCCTCTCCCCCCACCTTCCTTAGTGGTCCCCTTGTCTCCCGGACTTTCCATTAGTGATCTCTCGTCTCCCCCTTAGTGGTCTCTGCTCTCCTCTGCCCCCCCTTTCCATTAGTGGTCTCTCCTCTCCCCCCACGATCCCCTAGTGGTCTATCCTCCACCCCCCTCCCTTAGCGGTCTCTCCTCACCCCCCTCCCCTAGTGGTCTCTCCACCACCCCCTCCCTCCTTTAGTGGTCTCTCCCTCCCCCACGTTCTCCTCAACCCCCCCTCCCTGTGTTCTCATCTCCCCCCCGTGTTCTCCTCTTTTTCTCCCCCATGTTCTCCTCTTATTCCCCCCTCCCTGTGTTCTCCACTTCTCCCCCCTCCCAGTGTTCTCCTCTTCTTCTTCCCCCGTCTCTGTAATCTCTTCTTCTCCCCCCTATAATCTTCTCTTCTTCTCCCCCCCTCGCTGTAATCTTCTCCCCTCCCCCCCTGTAATTTTCTTTTCTTCTCCCCCTTCCCTCACTGTAATCTCTTCTCCTCCCCCCTAATCTTCTCTTCTCCCCCCTCCCGGTAATCTTCTCTTCTTCTCCCCCCCCTGTAATCTTCTCTTCTTCTCCCCCCATAATCTTCTCTTCGTCTCCCCCCTCCCTCCAATCTTCTCCACTCCCCCCTCATTCCCTGTAACCTTCTCTTCTTCTCCCTCCAATCTTCTCCACTCCCCCTCCCTCCCTGTAGTCTTCTCCCCCCTCCCTCCCTGTAATTTTCTTCACTCCCACTCCCTCCCTGTAATCTTCTCCCCCCCTCCCTGTAATCTTCTATCCCCTCCCTCCCTGTAATCCCCCCTCCCTCCCTGCAATATTCTCCCCCCTACCTCCCTGCAATATTCTCCTCCCTCCCTCCCTGTAATATCCCCCCCCTCCCTCTCTGTAATCCCCCCTCTCTCCCTGCAATATTCTCCCCCCTCCCTCCCTGCAATATCCCCCCCGTAATATTCTTCCCCCTCCCTCCCTGTAATCTCCCCTTCTCCCCCTGTAATCTCCACCTCCCTCCCTGCAATATTCTCCCCCCTCCCTCCGTGCAATATTATACCCCCTCCCTGTAATATTCTTCCCCCCTCCTTCCCTGTAATCTTCCCCCCTCCCTCCCTGCAATATTATACCCCCTCCCTGTAATATTCTTCCCCCCTCCTTGCCTGTAATCTTCCCCCCTCCCTCCCTGCAATATTCTCCCCCCTCCCTCTCTGCAATATTCTCCCCCCTCCCTGCAATATTCTCCCCCCTCCCTCCCTGTAATCTTCCCCCCTCCCTCCCTGCAATATCCCCCCCTCCCTCCCTGCAATATTCTCCCCCCTCCCTGTAATATTCTCCTCCCTCACTCCCTGTAATCTCCCCCCTCCCTTCCTGTAATCTCCCCCCCTGTAATATTCTCCCCCCCTCCCTCCCTGTAATCCCCCCTCCCTCCCTGCAATATTCTCCCCCCCCTCCCTGCAATATTCTCCCCCCCCCCTCCCTGTAATATTCTCCCAGGGGGATCATGCCCATGTTGTTTAGAATCTTATTGATGGGGAAGGAGTCTCCCGCACCTAGGAGGGTCCACTAAGTCGGTGGCAGTCCCCCTCCTATCTGAGGATTATATTGTATCTGAATCATCGGGCTCGGTGATTAAGATATGTGTGGGGTTCGTCTGATATTGTCCCATGTTTTTAGGGTCTGCGCTACTGTAGAAGATGGTTCAAGGACCGCCTTTCTGATGGTCTTTCTGAGTTCCAGACCGTTGTAAGAAGGGAAGGGCCGATCTGGCTTTTATCCAGTTCAATGCATTGTTTATGTGCCGGTTGGGTATGCCACTCCAGTATCCGTTGTAGTACTGTCGCATGGTGGTATTTGCGCAAGTCAGGGAGCGCCAGTCCTCCCCACGTCCGTGGCAGGCATAATATTTCCTGTCTGAGTCTAGTCCATTCCAGACGAATTTCACCATTGCAGATCTGAGCGATGTGAAGTACGCTGTCGGCAGGGCTTGAGGAATTGTCTGGTATAAATATAGGATCCGCAGTAGTACATTCATTTTGAGGATCACAATTCGGCTGAACCACGATATATGCGGGTATGTCCACGTCTTCAGATCTTGTTGTATTCTTTTTTTTTTTTTGTGGTGTATAATAATAGTACAATAAGGCTTAAGGTGCCCCAATAGCAATCCTCAGGCATTTCTTCCCGCTTAACATGCAGGGCATACAAGAAACATGCAATTTTTTTTTATATATTAACAGGCTAGGTCAGTTATATCAGAGAGAGCGTTATTGAAACAAGTGAGTTAAACAGTGTGCTTATCCTTAGGTAACAGGCTAACTAGGTAATACAGGCTGGAACTAGCTTTGATATAAGATTGGTTTGCGTTGGGTAGTTTAAGCTTTCACACAAATATGTATGAGGCAGCAAGCTATGGTCTAAAGCTAAGGGGGGATAGTCCCCTGCAAATGATTATGGACTGGGGGCACACATGTGGCATTATGATCCCGGCAACTGCTGGTATTAGATCATCATAGGGTTAGCTAATATGCATATACAACTCTAAGCTAAAGGAGTTGGGTATATCTGAGGTGTGGAGATGGGTCACAGTGTAGTAAATGGTGTTCGAAGTGGTACAGCTTTGAGTCAAATTATACTGTCATTGAGAGTCACTGATCGCTCGGGTAGTAAGCAGTACTCATCTCCAGTAGTGTAGTTTCTCTCAGTTTGTTAGTCCGTGCCAGGGATCAGTCGTGTGTGCGAAGCCTGTGTTCAGGTCACCGCATCAGCCAATGCCTTCATCGGGTCGTGTGGCTGTCGGAGCGTGGGCGCAGGGGATGGTGCTGAGTAGTTTTGAGGAAGGGGGGGCTTCTCCCCAGCCCCAGGCCTCATGTCGGGTCTGCTTCTGTTTGCCACAGACTCGGTTGTCTACGTGGGCCGGGTCTTGCCCCAGATGGGCGCCGTGAGTGGCCCGGTGTTTCGCCGCCGTCAGCAGCGGGCGGGCTTCCGGCATGGTGGCTGAAGCTTCAGAGGACGTCTCCGTGGGACCTCCGGCCCGGGTGGGTATACATTGGTAGTAGCGGGAGGGGGAGAACAGGCTTTACCCGGGATCTGACCCCTCAGTTTCCTCCTCATCTTCTCCTATGTCCCCGCTCCGTGAGCCGGCGAGGACCCGGTTGGGTGTTGCTCCAGATGGGCCCAGAATTTCTGGAAAATTAAATACAGACTGGTAGGCTCGGGTAGTGTGAGTACAGGCCTGAATATAGTATCCGCCATGTTGCTAGGTTCAGGATATTCAGAGGCCCAGTCCGGGTGGTCAGGCGCAGTCCGCGTAACTTTGCATGCCAGCTTGGTGTGGACCGGGATAACCCCTGCCGATCAATAGGGGGGAACGGTGGTCTGAGCAGTGCTTTTCAGTGCTGCGGGACAACGGGAGAGCGGCCGTCTCCCCCATGTCCGCCTCGTGTGTAGGCCTCAGTGGCTGAGTGATCGGGACCTTGGCTTATAGCCTCGGGAAGGGTGTCATCCTGTAGGTCTCGGTGTCCCGAGTCACTTAGGAGCCAGAATGAGTCGAGTTATAGGTTCAGCTTAGTGGGATTCAGCGTAGTTTGTATGGGGCTGCAGGAGCTTCAGCAACACACGTCTGCTCTGTTCTGCAGTCAGGCCCCGCCCCCTTGTTGTATTCTTTGTAGCAACTAAACAGTTTTTTTAAAGTAGTTAACAAGGTGTGCAATCAAGATAAATGTAAAATAAGTAGTTCTTAAGTCAGATTCAACTATTGTGTTTTCATTTATATGTTTATATTTGTATTATTTCATTGTATTTATTGTAGCTTATTTCCATCGTCCTATTATATCACTGCTGCTGTGAAATTCTAACATTTTCGTAATATATCGGGTTTGGTAGTATGTTGCACATATTGTTACACATAAAAGCATTCTAAATTGAAATTCATCTGTTGTCTGTATGTTTCGTTATGATATATATGCGGCCCTTTTTTCGGGATAAAATATATTTTTGATTGTATTGTAACTCATTCTTACAGTAAGCACGTAGGATATACTTAAGTGTCATGAACTATGATGTCCTTGATATTGGCATTTAAACCCTTCAGGGTCTACTGCAAATCAGGCTTATGATTTAAGTGCAAAGGAGAGAAAGGTTACTTTTCTCACAACTGATTTAATTTAATCTTGTCTGCAATAAATCACCGCATTTTGGATATTGACCTCCATTGTTTTCTAGTTTTATTAGAATTCTATGATTTTGTGGTATACCGTATATACTCAAGTATAAGCCGAGTTTTTTAGCACATTTTTTGTGCTAAAAAAACCCAAATCGGCTTATACTCGAGTCAGAGTCTGTATTATGGCAATTTGCATTTCCATAATACAGACTGGGGGAGTGGGCGGCTGGCAGAGCTGTAACTTACCTCTCCTGCAGCTCCTGTCAGCTCTCTCCTCCTCCGCGCCGTCCGTTCAGCACCTCGGTCAGCTCCCAGTGTAAGTCTTGCGAGAGCCGCGGCTCTCGCGAGACTTACAGTGGGAGCTGACAGAGGGAGCTGCACGGACGGCGCGGAGGAGGAGAGAGCTGACAGGAGCTGCAGGAGAGGTAAGTTACAGCTCTGCCAGCCCCCCACTCCCCCCCACTGAACTACCAATGCTGGACCACCAGGGAGTAAGAGCCCCGCTCCCTGGCCAGCTAGCAAGCAGGGAGGGGGGACGAAAAAAAAGTAATTAGTAATAATAAAAAAATATATAATTAAATAATAAATAATAATACAAAAAAAATTAAATTAAAAAATAATAATACAAAAATTATAATTAAATTAAATAAATAAAAATAATAAGAAATAATAATAAAAAAAAATTTAAATAATAAAAAAAAAAATTGCCCACCCCCCACCAAGGCTCTGCAACACACACACACACACACTGCAGTCATACACTGCACTCATACACTGCACTCATACACACACTGCACTCATACACACACTGCACTCATACACTCACACTGCATTCATATACACACACTGCACTCATATACACACGCTGCACTCATACACACACGCTGCACTCATACACACACGCTGCACTCATACACACACGCTGCACTCATACACACACGCTGCACTCATACACTCACACTGCATTCATACACTCACACTGCATTCATACACTCACACTGCATTCATACACACACACAGCATTCATTATACACACACTGCATTCATTATACACACACTGTAAATAAATATTCAATTAACATAATTTTTTTAGGATCTAATTTTATTTAGAAATTTATCAGTAGCTGCTGCATTTCTCACCCTAGTCTTATACTCGAGTCAATAAGTTTCCCAGTTTTTTGGGGTAAAATTAGGGGCCTCGGCTTATATTCGGGTCGGCTTATACTCGAGTATATACGGTAAATTAGGTTAAAGGTCAGCAGTATGAACTTTCTTTACTTAATGGCACATCTTAGATGGATTGCTACCAGTATAAGAATGTATAAATACTGTTTCGTATAATGTACATATGTTTAGAAAATCTGCTTTGGGTTCAGTAATTCTGAGGAATCATGTATCCTCAATCCTCTCAAAATCCTTAACTCAAAATGCAACAGACATTTTCTTTTAAATTGCATCCTACATTCTACAGTCCTCTTTAACACAGCTTTTTAAATTGAAATAGGGGGTTTTAATTGAAGTTAAGGATAAGTACTAAACAGATTTTGGTTAGACACACAACATCATGACCTACAAATTATGCAGTTCCAAAAACTGCTGTTGTGAAACATCTACATATCTCGAGTAGGACCTTGGGAAAACATCTTCTGTGGGCACCATAATTACAGAGAAATTATGTTTTCTGAATTCTCCCAGAATTACTATGGGTGACTGTAGAAATTCTGAAATACATGACATATGTCTGCCTGTACTCATTTGCATGTCCTGGAATAATTGTATAAATTTGACAATAAATACATATACGTGGGCCTTTAAGGTTGGGTATACTGATGGATTCCACTTTGGTCGATATTCAGTAGGCTATTGATACTTTGGAAAGCGTTCAGAGAAGGGCTACTGAACTGGTTCATGGATCGCAGGATAAAACTTACAAGGAAAGGTTAAAGGATCTTAACATGTATAGCTAGGAGGAAAGACGAGACAGGGGGGATGTGATAGAAACATTTAAATACATACAGTGAATGAACACAGTAAAGGAGGAGACTATATTTAAAAGAAGAATAACTACCACAACAAGAAGACATAGTCTTAAATTAGATGGGGGGGAAAGAGTTAAAAATAATTTCAGGAAGTATTACTTTACTGAGAGGTTGGTGGACACATGGAATAGCTTTCAGCTGAAGCAGTAGAGGTTAACACAGTGAAGGAGTTTAAGCATGCGTGGGATAGCCATAAGGCTCTCCTAGACTTAAGAAAAGGCAAGGGACTAAGGAAAGTAGTTAGAAAATTGGGCAGACTAGATGGGCCAAACTGTTCTTATGTGCCGTCACATTCTATGTTTCTATGTTTTACTTATATAGCAGTACACCAACGCATAAGGACATACGCCATATTCTCACCTGTATGGACAAAATAAACAACAGTTAAAGGACCACTATAGTGCCAGGAAAACATACTGAGGGTCCCCCTCCCACCCGGCTCTGGAAAGGGGAAAAGGGGTAAAACTTACCTTTTTCCAGCGCTGGGCGGGGAGCTCTCTGCCTCCGATCCTCCTCCGTTCCGCCCCGTTGGCTGAATGCGCATGCGCGGCAAGAGCTGCACGCGCATTCAGCAGGTCGCATAGGAAAGCATTTACAATGCTTTCCTATGGACGCTTGCGTGCTCTCACTATGATTTTCACAGTGAGAATCACGCAAGCGCCTCTAGCGGCTGTCAATGAGATAGCCACTAGAGGATTTGGGGGAAGGCTTAACCCATTTATAAACATGTTTATAAAAAAAATGGGTTAACCCTAGCTGGACCTGGCACCCAGACCACTTCATTAAGCTGAAGTGGTCTGGGAGCCTAGAGTGGTCCTTTAAGCAGTTACCTCCTTAAACCCTCTGTGATGGAACACAAAGACAGGTTAGACAGAAAGATGTGTAAAATTGAATCCATCAATGGACTCGCTCTTAAAGGTACAAACTACATTGTTACATATATGTCTGAGAAACAACATTTGTAACATTTAAACATGTTGAGAAAGCACCCAGTAGTGAAGTGAAATGCGTTCAGTTCCCAGTTTCATTTAGTTTGCTTTTTGTGTGGCCACCTCTCTCTTTTTCGATGCTCAGTGCATAAATGTGTTAGTTGCAACGCCTATCACTGTTGCTTATTATGGTGGGCATGCTGTGTTCACAATATTGAAATAAATCTGCACTACAAGAATATAATTCTCTAGATTTTTATTTTTTATTCCATTAAGTTTTTGTTAGTTCAGTATTGCTTTTTTGTGAGAATTTAATTTAAAGCTAGGTAGGGAAGTTATACTGGCATACAGATAGAGTTATTTACTAAATTGAGAATTTAAAGTGAATTTCAAATTGAAGACAAAAATAGCCAAGCTTTCTTGGAGAGTTTTTCAAATTCAACAATATTGGCCTTTCAAATCTGAAATTCACACTGAAGTAATCTTCCTAGCAATTCTCACTTCAGTAACCTAATTAGGAGTCCAGCAGAACCATAATTGGATAGTAAGACCGTCTTCCTGTGGTCTTGTTTAAAAGTTTAATTTTGGAATGTTGACTATTACAGAATATATTATGGAAAATTACAATGAACAGGTGATATCAGTAATATAGGACTCTAAATGAATAGACATTCACAAATAATAGATGTCTGCACGGTGAAAAAAAATTGTTTTGGCTCAACAACTTGTTTTGGCTCAACATCTGGAAATAAAACAATTTCTGGGCAGTCGAATTTTGGCCAGAGATATAAAAAATAAATTAGATTAGCCAAAATGGTGTTAGAAATGGGCAAATCAGTATACTACAAAATATATACATAATATTTAAACTTTGAATTGGGCAATTCATACAATCATCCGGTCTGCCCAAATTCAAACAAATTGCAGTTCATTATGAAATGAATCTCCAAGTCTAAGAAACAATTATTAATAGGTTCCTGCAAATTATAAGTCATAGGCTGCTCCATACAATTATTGAATAATTGTTGTGTTTAAACATTTGGTCATCAAAATAGTTTACAAATGTTTAAACTCTCCTCTGAAGTCTGGAGTTCAACTGGGATGAAGCCTAACATTTTTTTCCTTCAAGTTACAAATGTAAATAAACTCTATCAACACCAGGAAGTATAGCAAAAGGGGGACAATGGAGGAGGTGTAATCTAAATCAAATGGGGAGCTATCTTCGGAGATAATAGTACGGTTGTAAGTACAACAGGTATATAATTATAGGTATATAGGAACAGTTGAGCCATACTGCAATTTTATTTGTACTTTCTAAAACCAATCACACTACAGATTGCTATTAGTATGATAGTGAAATGCTACAGTAGAAATGAAAAATAAATGGATGATAATTAAAAATAAAAAAGTAATATAAAGATTACTCCATGTACTTCTCCACCTACAACTTTATCTGCTCTAAGACTGCAAGGGGCTAAGTAAATTGCATCCTTTTATCTAAGCTTTGATTTAAAAAAAAATGTTTTAAATACAATTTCTATTTAATTAAAATATTTGAATTTAATATTATACCATATATTTTTTGCCACGGTTAAAATTGTGCTATATGCAGATCAGTTAGCAAACTAAAAGCAAAAAATTTAATCTTAGAACACTTTATTTGTTGTGCGTGAAAAAAGTACATCACAGACTAGAACTGATGGAACATCAGTGCCGTCCTCTTTTTGAAATTAAGAGTGTAAAAACCAACTGCACTTTTAAAGATTAGAATAACTGCAGCCAAGCAATCATTGTTGCATAGGGATTAATTCTGCATATTTAAATAAAAATGTTTGTTCCCAAATGGATTTAAGGAGCTTGTTAGCTTTGTTCCTTTTTTTTTTTTTTTAGAAAAGTGATGTTTGTTATTTTATTGTTTTATTCAATTTATATTATATAATTTTTTTACAGATTGCAATATTTTACTAGATCAATCAGATTATAATATTTTATCCTGTTAAAATGATCTATGTGTAATTGAATGTCTAATGGCTTATATCCGATCTAAAGATATAATCATCAAGAATAATTGATGTTTAAACCACTGCTTGATTTTTTTGCTATATTTTTGAAGTACATTTTGAAGCAATGAAGACTTCTTAGTTATGATAAATAATTCCTTGTAATAGAGAAACATTTGACCTCACATAACCAGTAACCACTAAGAAAAATAAAATTAAACTGGATCTGTACAGCAGGGCAAAAATGAACATAAGGCAGCAGAGTGGTTCAGCAGAATCACAAGGGAGAGCAGCAAAACCACTCAAAATCATATCCCAGGGAGACAGCTTAACGCGTTTCATGTGACATGGCACTCTACGATATAGGTACGATTCAATTGATTCAATTGTAGCTTAATACATACATTTAGAACCAAATTTGTGAGTAACTGAAAAGCCATAAGACAGACAATGTACGGTTTAAATGTAAGATTCAAATGAAAAAAAAATCTAGATAAACAAAAAGTTAACAATTAAACTACATAGGAGGTCTTACAATAAATATATTGTGGATCGGGAACCTTTTTTTGGTTATAGAACTGGTTAATTCATTACCCAATAAAATAGCAGAAAAAGACTTGCATGTCATAGCCCCGCATTTGTAAATGCCAACATAGAGAAGCCAGGTGGATTTCTTGGTAGAAGAAGTAACCACACTGGGAGCCAATGTTAGAAAAGATTAGGCGCTTGTTTGGCCATTGTACGTATCCCAGAACAACAATGTGTTTAATTCTACAGTCACCAAACAGGACTGGTGGATATATTGAAACAATTTTGCATATCTCTCTGTATTGCAAGCTATAATCCATAATAAACAAAGGGGTTTGAGCAAATATTTTGGTGTTAACCCCTTCAGGAACGGACTGTTTTGGCCATGTTGTACTCTAAGGACCAGAGCTGTTTTAACACTTTTGTGGTGTTTGTTTTTAGCTGTTATTTTCTACTCTTTCATTTACTGTTCCCATACAAATTATATATTGGGGTTTTTTTTCCGAACAAGAAGGGCTTTCATATAATATACTTTTTAAAAATGTACTTTTACTTGAAAAATCTTTTACTTACCTACAAAAGCTAATGAAAAAAAACTGCTAAATAGATTCAAAATTGTGTCCTGAGTTTAAAAACACCCAGTGTTTACTTGCTTTTTCTGCTTTTATTGCAAGTTATAGGGCTATAAGTAAAAGTAGGACATTGCTGTTTCAAAATATATATTTTTAAAATGTATCAATAGTGACATTGTAACACTGTTATCTGAATCACACCTCACATGTACATATTTTTTTTTAAAGTAGACAACTCAGGGTATTCAATATGGGGTATGTGCAGTCTTTTTTAGTAGCCACTTAGTCACAAACACTGGCCAAAGTTAGCATTTATATTTGTGTGTTAAAAAAAAAAAAAAAAAAACAATTATGAATGCTAACTTTGGCCAGTGTTTGTGTGACTAAGTGGCTACAAAAAAAGACTGAACATACCGCATTTGCAATACCTTGGGTTGTCTTCTTTTGCAAATGGTATGCCATCATGGGGGTAATTCTCATTCATGAGCTACCGTACGCTCTTAAAGGCAACATAACCAACCTGGCAATTTTCTATGTAAAAAAGTTTGATCCTTATATTTGACCTTGTAACTTTCAAAAACACTATAAAACCTGTACATGGGGGGTACTGTTATACTCGGGAGACTTTGCTGGAAACAAATATTAGTGTTTAAAAACAGTAAAACATATCACAACAATGATATCATCAATGAAAGTGCCATTTGTGTGTGAAAAATGCAAACAAATTGCAGGGATCGGGTAAGTAAATATTACAGTTATGGCAGTTTAGGACCGTCATTGGTCCTAAGAGAGATTTGTCACAGGTTTTCGGCATCTTTTTTATTTTTAAAGGGGACACTATAGGCACCCAGACCACAGTCCCTGTCCTTGTTTTAGAGAAACTGCAATGATTACTTTGTGCATTAGCCCCTCCTGATGACATCAGAGTAAGCGGAGCACCAACCCAGTGCTGAGGGATGTTAGTGCTGGAATCTGATAAGTGATTAAAGGTTTGTTTTTTTTAACCATTTCCATGCCGGAGGAGGGGGTGAGAGGGAGGGCACTATAGTGTTATTAATATAATTTTTTATTAATTACAGTACAGAATCCTTTAATATTTCCTGGAACGATGTATGAACACTGGTGTGTTTTCAGACTGTTTACCGCATCTCTGCCATCTTTTTTTATTTTGTGCATGTTTCCAGCAGCCACGTTATAAAAACACAACTTTTTTACATCAAGACATTTTCTTTTCTTTTTTTTTTTTTTTCTCTTTTCCTTTTTGGCATTTTCTAGCCCTAATCACCAGTGATAAGATAGTAAAGAAAATGAAATGTCAACACTTTTCATACAACTTTATATTAACTAATATATTTGAAGAGAATTTGCACAAAACGAAAAAACACCTTTTCAGATTACTTCAATAAATCTCTCTCTTATGTGTCATGTGCCATGTGCATGTGCTACCGTATCCCCATAAGTGTTGCTGTTTGGTTTCCCTCGACTAAAGAACATACCTGCATTGGTTGTAGTTGAATATGTTATACAAAGATGTTTGTGCAGTGAACCAACAAATAAAGGTAAAAAAAAATTGGTTGTGTGATGAGGAGCTAAGTAATTTTAAAAGAAATGTGACAAAGTGATTTGTGTGCTGTAACATAATAAAGGTCAATATATTTCTACTGACAGTTACAGTAATAGTGTGATATTGCTTTAAGCATGTGGTATCTGTATACACTATAGAATGTTCACAGCTTCACTGTACCTCAATGTTCAAATAGTGTGGGCAGATTAACTGGAACTAAGATAACAACATGTCCAGATAAAAGGGAAAATAATTATTAACCTCTTAATGACAGGCTACATCCTACAAAGTCTGGCCATTAGGATCTATTAGCAAATCCTAATGCTCTTTTATGCATTAATTGATACCTGAGGCATGCCTATGTCAGCTGGGGCTAGTTTTGGTTGCCCCAGACTGATAGATGAACTATATGCAGCGCTTAAAGTGAGCGCCGCATACAGTCCTTTTAATATTATTTACATCCCTGCAGCTTTGCGCAATCGGTCAGAGCACTCACCATGACTGTAATATTTGCTTCATCTACATTCCACATGTGATCCATAATATGAAGAAGAGAAAGCCAAATAACACTGACTATTCAAGTGTACATATAATATATATTTTATTGTGTAAATTGTACAGACTGTAAAATTAGTTTTGATGCATATTTTCTGAATATTGTATCTGTTCTCAATTAACTGTATAGGAATTTTCATTTAAAAGAAAATTTGGTATGGAAATGTAAAGATGTACTTTTGTGATTTCATACTTAAATACTGTATGCGTGCTGTTGATATAATATACTGTGCTGTAAGCTTGACTTTTGCCACAGATCTTTTATATATTACATAACACAAATTGATGGAGTTCAAGGTGCACTTAAGAAGTATTCAGTAAGATGCTGAAAAGTACTTTGTCAATTCAAATAAAACACAATAAAACAAATAGAAGTGTGTTGGCACTTCAAATATATACAAAAGATTACATGGTGTAAAAAAGTGTATACCCAACACCTAAAATAAAGTATACAAAAGGTGATAAAAACTGCAATATCAATACATCATAAAAATGTAAAATCGCACACACTAAATAATACTAATGATTCAGGAACATAAGAGGTCTCCATAAATGATGATTGTTTAGAAGTCTTCACAATGCAAAGAATATTTAGAGATAAAAACACATACTGTAAGCTTGTTTGAGCAGGATCCTCATCAATCTATTATTACTGTAACATTTTTTAACTGCCTCATTTATTGTTGAATTTCTCTCTTTTAAAATATTGTAAAACGCGGTGGAACAAGTTGGCGCTATACAGTGAGGGAAAAAAGTATTTGATCTACTGCTGATTTTGAACGTTTGCTCACTAACAAAGAAATGATCAGTCTATCATTTTAATGGTAGGTGTATTTTAACAGTGAGAGACAGAATAACAAAAATAAAATCCAGAAAAGAGAGTGACAAAAAAGTTATAAATTGATTTGCATGTTAATGAGTGAAATATGTATTTGACCCCTTTGACTTAGTACTTGGTGGCAACACCTTGTTGGCTTTGAGGTCAGACGTTTCTTGTAATTGGCCACCAGGTTTGCACACATCTCAGGAGGGATTTAGTCGTTTCTCTCACACCTCACCCCTCTGCCAGTCCTTACATTGGCTTCCTGTATGCTATAGGAGTCAGTTCAAGGTACTAACTCACACCTATAAAGCACTGAACAACTCTAGCCCCTCTTATATCTCCTCACAGATCCATAGGTATGTCCCTTCTCGGTCTCTCCGTTCTGCCCGTGACCACCTGCTGTCCGTTGTCCGCACTCGTACGGCCAACTCGCGCTTGCAGGACTTCTCACGGGTGGCTCCCTTCCTATGGAATAGCCTGCCTACCGCCATCAGACTCTCCCCTAGTCTTGCATCTTTTAAGAAGTTCCTTAAAACCCATCTCTTTAGGAAAGCTTATGGCCTCCAAGACTAACCCTTACCTCACATACCTGTCTCTTGCCCTCTCCTAAAGGGCAGCCCACCTTATTTGATTGTAAATTCCTGTCCTAATGTGTTTTACACCCCACCTCCTATAGAATGTAAGCTCGTTTGAGCAGGGTCCTCTTCAACCTATTGTTCCTGTAAGTTTATTTGTAAATGTCCTATTTATAGTTAAATCCCCCTCTCATAATATTGTAAAGCGCTACGGGATCTGTTGGCGCTATATAAATGGCAATAATAAATAAATAAATAAATAAATAAAATTTAGTCCCACTCCTCTTTGCAGATCATCTCCAACTCATTAAGGTTTGAGGCTGACGTTTGGCAACTCGAACCTTCCGCTCCCCCAACAGATTTTATATGGGATTAAGGTCTGGAGCCTGGCTAGGCCACTCCAGGACCTTAATGTGCTTCTTCTTGAGCCACTCCTTTGTTGCCTTGTCTGTGTGTTTTGGGTCATTGTCATTCTGGAATACCCTTCCATGACCTATTTTCAATGCCCTGGCTGTGGGATTGGGTACATGGCCCCATCCATCGTCCCCGAGATGCGGTGCTGTTGTCCAGTCCCCTTGGCAGAAAAACACACCCAAAGCATCAATGTTTCCACCTCCATGTTTGACAGTGGGGATGGTGTTCTTGGGGTCATAGGCAGCATTCCTCCTCCTCCAAACACGGCAAGTTGAGTTGATACCAAAGAGCTCAATTTTGGTCTCATCTGACCACAACACTTTCACCCAGTTCTACTCTGAATCATTGAGATGTTCATTGGCAAACCTCAAACGGGCCTGTACATGTGCTTTCTTGAGCAGGGGGACCTTACGGGCACTGCAGGAGTTCAGTCCTTCATGGCATAGTAGTCCTTCTCCTCAAGAACTACAACTACCATTACTCCAATAATTAAATGTTTTCTGTTACATTTTTTGTTTAAGTTCTGGGATAAAGGCTCATTCTTTTCTTTTTATTGTGGTACAAAAATAGATAATAGTGAATTATGCTTCAAAACACTTATTCTTACACTATCTTTACAACAGAAACAAAATCATTACCACAACTTAAATGAAGAAATTGGAAACATTTACCCTAGAAATTCTACACCTTCACTCTGCATAAAGCTGGTGTATCTCCATACCTATCACTACTTTAGTAGGTCAGTCACTACCTTAAAGTACCTGTCCCTGGTTTTAGCAAGTGGTGGCTGTTTAACACCTGACAACTTCACCAGTAGGGTCATGGTGTTACCAGAAGTCGCTCCTAATAATTAGTCACTAACCGAACCTAAAACTCTCCATGAGAAGAACGTATTGATTGGTTCCAACCCAGTTGCTATTTTCACTGGCTGCTACTAAGCTTTGAAATAGACTAATTGATATTGAATACATAATCTCACTAGTGGTAAAGGAGCGATTTCCCTTTGATAAACATAGACCTGGTCTGATGCATTGTAGTTAGTTTGAAGGCTCTGTGCCAGCAAATCTATAACAGTGAGTTGTACATTTACGACACTTTCCAATTCTGAAAGTCAGACATGTACATATCACTGAGCTCTTAAAATAAATGCAAGCAACAAGCTTGCACTGGTTTTTACATGCACTAATAAATCGAGTCGATAATGTGGTCACGTTTGCTGTGGAACATATGTAAATTCCCATATAGGTAAATAGTTTCTCTGATACACAACAATAACTTGAAAGCAGGGACATAATTACATCTAATCCAAGGGTGCCCAAAAGGTAGATCCCCAGATGTTGTAGAACCACAATTCCCATAATGCTTTGCATGCCTTTAAAATGCATTTAGAATAGCAATGCATCATAGAAGCTGAAGTTTCAAAACATCTGGGATCTACCTTTTAATCCCTTAAGAACGCAGCCAAATGTACAAGTTATGATCAAAACAAAACGTAAATAAAACCTGGCATTTGCGCTATATGTCTGTCCAACCGTCCACCTATTTCATATTAAATGCACTCACACTTATTATATGTCATTTTATTCAGGGGAAACAGGGCGTTCGTTTAACATCAAATATTTAGGTATGGAACATAATTTAATATGAAAAAAATATTTAAAAATGGGAGAAAATAAGAATTTGTTAAATGTATTTAGTTCTACGTGACATTTTAACTGTGAATGTCAAAATAATGTTTGCTTTTACTGCAGTAACATACACATATTTGTATTCAGCGATGTCTCACGTGTAAAACAGTACCCCCTCTGTACAGGTTTTATGGTGTTTTGGGAAGTTACAGGGTCAAATATAGCGTGTTACATATTTCATTTTTTTCACATTGAAATTTGCCAGATTGGTTACATTGCCTTAGAGACCATATGGTAGCCCAGGAATAATAATTACCCCCATTATGGCATACCATTTGCAAAAGTAGACAACCCAAGGTATTGTAAATGGAGTATGTCTAGTCTTTTTTAGCAGCCACTTGGTAACAAACACTGGCCAACGTTAGTGTTAATATTTGAAAATCCAAAAAACTAATTTGACCGCAAATTTTGGCCAGTGTTTGTGACTAAGTGGCTAATACAAAAAACTGAACATACCCTATTTGCAATACCCTGGGTTGTCTACTATTGCAAATGGTATGCCATCATGGGGGTAATTTTCATTCCTGGGCTACCGTACGGTCTCAAAGGCAACCTGGCAAATTTTAATGTGAAAAAACTGAAACGCAAGCCTTATATTTGACTCTATAACTTTTGAAAACACCATAAAACCTGTACATGAAGGGTACTGTTATACTCGGGAGACTTCGCTGAACACAAATATTAGTGTTTCAAAACAGTAAAACGTAACACAACAATTATATCGTCAGTGTAAGTGCCATTTGTGTGTGAAAAATGCAAGAAATGTCACTGTCACTGACGATATCGTCGTTGTAATACATTTTACTGTTTTGAAACACTAATATTTGTGTTCAGCGAAGTCTTCCGAGTAAAACAGTACCCCCCATGTACAGGTTTTATGGTGTCTTGGAAAGTTACAGGGTTAAATATAGTGCTAGAAAATTAAATTCCCTGATCTTTCGGCCTGGGTTGTCAGGCAGGTCCTGCAAATTGTAATTAATAAAATGACCTAATTATGTAAAATTGTTACATAAATATATACGTAGAATTATGATATATATATATGTGTATATATATATATATATGTGTATATATATATGTATATTTTTTATTATTTTTATTTATATATAGGTATATATGTAGTGATATATATGTATATACTTATGTATATCGATATATATTTTTTTGTTCTACATGTATTTTGATATCAATATATATATATATATATATATTCATTTTAAAATACAGTTAGAACGAAATTACGCATGTATATATATTTTTTTTTATTTTTTTATTATTTTTTAATTTTTTTGTATCGTATTTATATATTTATTTATTTTTTATTATATATAATATATCATTGTACATGTATTTTGATATTAATATATATATATATATATATAATTATGTATATATTAATATTAAAATACACGTAGACAGTGTATGTATATTTATGTGTATGTGTGTATATATACTTAGATCATATATATAATAAATATATATATGATCTAAGTATATATTATTTATTTTTTACACTGTATTAACTTATTTTATTTTCAGGCAGCAGGGGGAGTACCTGTCATTACAGGCACTCCCCCTGCTGGCATGGCCCAGGGGTGGCAAAGAGGACTGAGGGGGACTCCCTGGGCTCCCAGGTAAGTACCGGGTAAGTACAAAAGATCGCAGGGCGTTCTATGCCGCCCTGCGGCGTTTAGAGCCACCAAAATAGGGACGGCATAGAACGCCCTGCGGTCTTAAGGGGTTAAGCACCTCTGATCTAGACAGAATAAGGTGGAAAAAATAATAAAATAAACTAGCAATCGGGAGCTTTGACCTTCAATACCCCCCTAAAATTATTATATACGTTACACTGGTAAAAGTCAGCTTGCTCAATAGTCTATAGTAAGTAGCATATATGATTCCATTCATGTCTTCTTAACAATGTGGAAATATACTACAGTTATTTATGTAACATCAAGCTAACATTTCAGTAGTGAACAGGTATTTATTTATTAAAAAAAAAAAAAAAATTGGGGTCAAAATGGCAACCTGATATATTAAATTGTGCATTACGAATCAATGATAAGAGATTAATGAGCAAAGTCAAATATTGTGAGAGAGAGAGAGGCAGATTATAAATTTCCATACCAGTATTCTGTACTGGTCTATACACATTGTTGTCATTTACTGAAGCTTGATATCCAATTTTAACATAGATCTCTAATGCTTTTTATTGATTGATTTTCATTGTTTTGCCTCAAGGCAGCATTGTCTTTTTCAACAGGGACTGAAAAAGAACCTGAGAACAATAAAATTAATCTGTATAAATATTTGAATGAATCCCATTATTCAGTGTTTGAAAACAAATACATAAAGGGTGAGTATATTTTAGCATGTTTAGTCAAGTCTGCCACTGGACTGTCTCTGAAAGAATATGTATTAATATTTCAAACTCAGGAAATTTAACTGGGATAGATTATATTTTCTTTAGCATGTAGTTAATATGAAAGACAACGTCATGCAAATCAGATCTACTATGGTTTTATTCACATGCTGGCTACCCTGAGAAAAGTAAAATGCTAACGTTGATTGGCATCTCGATTATTAAAGTATTGACTACTGGCGTTATTGCGTTTCTCAATATATTACTCCCAGATATCTCATTATCTGCCGCTATATCAAAATTAAATCTTTAATTTATTTCCTACACTAGCTGTGCACAGGCCGTAGTAGCTTCTAATCAAATTAATAATATTATTATTGTTACTGGCATTTATAAAACGACAATATTCCGCAATGCTGTTCAATAGGGGAAAAAGACAGCACAATATAGCCAGACCAAAACAGAAGGTATAGATGGAGTGGCCTGTGAGCTTCAATCTAGCCATTGGAGCTATTTTATACAGAGTACTTAGGTAGATAACCAGTGAGCATACAATAAGGGTTGAAATAGGGAGTTACGGTACCGTGGGGAATATGGAGGTTATGGCCAGAGAGAATGATAAATAATTGCAGCTACTGGTAACATGTAAAGAGAGATACATCAGTGAGAGCTCAAGCAACTAGAGAAGCATGCTCTAAATTAAAAAGGAACAGGGGTGGGTGGCAATGAAAATTAAGTTACTTTTTTTTTTTTTTTAGATAGAAAATCCAGGAATGGAGAAAGGAACACTGTTAGATATTTACTGCTAGGAAGGTTGAGTAAAGGTGAAATAGATGGAGTGGTAAAGCAAACATTTGTCATTTACAAATGAAAAGTTTACCAACCAAATTCCATCAGCCACAATATTAAAGGGACACTATAGTAATCCAGACCACTTCAGCTCAATGAAGTGGTCTGGGTGTTAGGTCCCTCTAGGGTTAACCCTGCCTGATGTAAACATAGCAGTTTCTCAGAAACTGCTATGTTTACATCTAGGGTTAAGCCAGCCTCTAGTGGCTGTCTTCCAGACAGCCAATAGAGGCGCATCGGCAATGATTGAGGCATATTATTAGGCATATTATATTATGCCTCAATCACGCAGAGCATCCATGGGAAAGCATTGAAAAATGCTTTCCTACAGACACTTTGAATGCGCATGCGGCAGTGCCGCGCATGCGCATTCGGCTCCGATGACGTCAGACAAGGATGCTGTCGGCGGCGGGGGAGGAGAGGTAAGGGAGCCCGGCGGGGGAAAAGGTGAGTAGCTGAAGGGGTTTTAACCCCTTCAGCGCCGCGGGAGGGGTACCCTGAGGGTGGGGGCACCCTCAGGGTACTATAGTAACTGTAACTAGATGTATATTAATCACTGGTGGATAGCCAATACATTGTTAAACACAGATCTGCACACATCAGTCAAGCCATAAGACTTGTTTTTCCCGCAGAAATCTCATAATTTCAGGGATGTTACTACCGCAAGTGATTCTGGGTGGGCATTAGCATCATTATTCCATTTCAAATATGGATTCTTTAGAGTTTATGTTTGCTGTATACAACAGCTTTGAAACACAAACTCAGGAAGAGATGCAAAACCAATTAATCACTCAAGGACAGCAAGGACAGCTGTTTTGCTGATAATGCAACTCATCAACATGAGGTCGGTTACTGGCTTCCTTTTAATGCTTGACATTACTTATGGAGCACAAAAAAAGTGATTGAAAAATCCCTTCCACCTGAAGTCAGTAGATAGCCAATAGATTGTTAATTACAGATCTGCAAACACCAGTCAAGCCATAAGACTTGCTTTTCCCACAGAAAGTTGAGGTGATGTTACTACTGCAATGGATTCGGGGTGGGCGCAGAAAGAACAGGCAATTACAAAGGTAAACAACAGGTACATTTTTAAATAATATTATAGTAAATATAATAATATGGTGGTAGAAGGAAGAATAAAATATGTTAAAGGGACCCTATAGTCACCAAAACAGCTTTAGCTTAATGAAGCAGCTATGGTAAAAACATGGCCCTGCAGTTTCACTGCTCAGTTCTCTGTCATTTGGGAGTTAATGCAGCCCTAGTCACACCTCCCTGCATGTGGCTTACACAGCCTTTCTAAACACTTCCTATAAAAATATGCAAAAAGCTAATTCTGTTTAATTTAGAATTTTGTATCTCCTGCTCTGTTAACAGCTTGCTAGACCCTACTGGAGGTATGAAATTAAAGTTAAATTTACAGGGCAGGAGATGGAAATGACTAAAGTAAGTTAAATATGATTAAAAGTAAAACTATTTTGGTGTCCATGCAGGCTGTGTCAGTCACAGCTAGGGGAGGTGTGGATAGGGCTGTGTGGATAGAAACAAAAGTGATTTATCTCCTAAATGTCAGTGGATTGAGCAGCGAAACTTCAGACTTTCTAGTCTATACACAAGAACTGCTTCATTAAGCTGAAGTTGTATTAGTGACTATAGTCCCTTAACATATCTTCCACTCTTCTGTCAAACCTGAAAGTCTGCTGGGTGAAAATGAAGTTGCTTTGCTTTATAGATACATATTTGTGATCTAAACTGTTACAGAGTCTAATTTAATCCACTTCCAATTAAACAACAACTGTTTTTCTTTTTAGCAATTTAATCTACAAAGACCCAATCAACATTCATTTGGCAGTGTAAGAACCAAAACTCCTAAAATAAAATGTCAGGTGAAATGTTGAACGCTGAGGACGCACAGTTGGCTAATAAAAACACGTCAAGTCCAACGCTCACCGTGGGTAAAAGTTAAAAGCAAATTTGGCACTTACCTGTAGAAATACAACACAAAGGGAGCCACAAAAATATATGGGAACACATTTAGTTATTACAGTCCTAAATCATAGGAATGATTGACAAGGTTCACATCCACATACCCAACAATATAAAAAATATATACATACAATTTAGTGATGAGTATTTGACACACTGAGTATCTTGGAACTGCGTTATAATTATCTCTTTCCAATATCTCTGAATCCTGCTAAAATAATGTAAGATACATTTGTGCATTATAATAGTACCCAAACAGTTTATTCTCAGATGTATCAGTTTCCATTTGGTATATTTTTATATTTTCTAGAAGACTAGAAACCATACCTTTAAAAATATGAGAATATGAGCCAGTTCACTTTACTTACTTGATATGGTTTTAAGCTATGTTTTACCTCCTACTCTAAACAAGTAAATAGCCAAGAAGACTATTTTCTTTATGCTTACACAGAAATGCTGCGAAAAAGAGTATGTAGAAAGCGTTTCTATGTCATAAGACATAGATAGAATTTATTGCATTCCAACATTGTATCTGATCTACCCTGTATGTCAAATCACAAGCCAAAGCATCCTATTATCTATTATGTTCAACATCTGAACTTGAACAATGTTATACACACACTAACAGAAAGATAGATAGACAAAATAAAAATCTAGTATATTTTTTTAGTTATGATTACTTGGACAAATTGGGTTAACGTACAATGAGTTAAAATATAAATATCGTAAGTAGTTTTAGAACTGAGTCTGATGTGACCAATGACCAATATCATACAATACAATAAAGTGCAACACAATATCTGTAGCATTTCCAAGTAAATTATTACAGGGAATATTTGTAGCGGTACTTACCTGTGTCACAAGTCAGTCGGGGTCTTCTGCTTACTTCCGCATCCTTACGAGCCTTGCGCGGCTCGATCATTGTGCTTTCTGAGTGGGCTGTGTGTGTAATTGTGTGTAATTGAGAATGCTGCTTGCGGCGCAAGCTTGCTCTTAAAAAGGGAATGGGAGCCTCAAGTAGCTTCTGGCTGCTATTGGTCCACATTATTCCGGTGCCCCCATGCACGCACATTTTGGGGGCGCAGGCATGATGCCGACCAATCATAAGTTACCAACTAAGGTATTTAATCCTCCCTAGCTCTGTACTCTGAATTTTTTTAATTTCTGTTCCAGTACTCTTTAGTGTGTTGCTTGCGCTATTGTGTAGTATTCTTGTATTAACCAAGGCTTTGTTTCTAACTCTATGTTTATCTTTAACTCTTTCCTGTGTTGTTTGCTTGTCTGACGGGTTACCGTGTACCTGACCCCGGCTAGTTTTTGTATTCGCTGTCTCTCTGTTATCCTGACCTCGGCTCGTTACTAACTACACTTTTTCTTGACAAATGTTTAGTCCAGCCATTCTAAGGCCCAGTTATACATTATGTCCATGTCTTGTCCCTGAATACTGCGTGTTGGGTCATTACACCATGACAATATTTTAACACTGTGGGATATCTTTACACAGTGTGATACGAATATGAATGCCTTTTTTAATGTTGGAAAAATCCAGGAGTGATCATTTAAAAGTTGCATTACGGTTCTTATTTTCTTTATCATCTCAAGCATTACCCAAGTGTTTCTGCTCTTCTGCCTGGCAGGGGGGGTCACCAGAGACCTAATTACTTGGAGATGCTAGTGGCATTTAAAAAAAAAAAATCATTAAAATCCATTTGTTATACGTTGTGCATCCGTTTAATGATAACATCAGTTATTTTAGATATCCACAGAAAGAACAGCAGTAATACTGATATATTTCTACGGCTATATGGATCTCTACCTTTTTTTATATATCACCATCTTTCCGTGTACAGAAAAAGTCCTGAAGCTGCCAGTTTGCTTGGCCGGGCATTAGGCCTGCCGAGATTCTGTGGATCTGTTTACCAAGACGGTTGTTTAAGAGAGGAAATTTCTTTTGAGGTGAAATTGTCTGTCATTTATGCATTCAGCATGAGAGCACAGAAATCATGAAAAGAAGAAATCATGGATGAAATTTGCTGGGGCTGTAAAACAGCCATGAAATGTAACCATACAACAGTATAAATAGAACAGTTTTTTTTTATTAACTCTTACAATGTTCCCAAGTAGATCATAGATAGCTTATCCCTAACTGCTGTAGTGGCAGTGAAGATGTCATAAAATCTTATCATTGTCTAATGACGTGTTGGGTCTCTCTTCATAGTGGAACAAATATCATTTTCAAACAAAGCTCTGTGGCCAAGCTTTATAAAATGAATTTTACAATACCACTGAGAAAGCAATTTGACTTCCCGGTGTCTGTTTGTACAGTTTTGTTCTTCATTTACACATTGCCTTATATTTCACATAGTGGTTGTCAATTCTCAATATAAATGGGATTTTGTGCTGCGATAAAGATCAGATGTGTTTTAATGGTAGGGATTAAAACATATATGATCCTTATTGAAATTTTCAGTAAGTATTGATACATACAAATAATATGATTGATTAACACAGTATGATGAAGACCTGTATTTATATCACTCGAAATCAAACTTGATTCACTAGAGCCTAACGAGACTTTTTTGACATTGCAGAAAAGCTACACTAAAATTGCTGTTCACTAGACTTGACATCAATTAGTGAAAGGTTCAGACTTGAGTGTGTTTGTTGCATTGGAAATAATAGAAACCCTAATGCCATTTGATTTTTACTAAATGGTGCTATGGTTTTACAGGCTGCGAAAAAGCCTTTTTTCTATTGGCTTTGCCAAGAAGCACCTCTAGAATGAATCCCATTAGAAATTAACCACTTCTGTTTAATGGCCCTTTTCAAAAGCACAAGAGAAAGTATAGGTATATGACCTAAGGACTGTGTAAGTTTTAAGGGACACGCTAGGCACAATAACCATTTTATCTTATTGAATAGGTTATAGTGCCTATAGACTCCTTCTCTGGAGCTTTCTTTCCATTCAGTGGTAAATTATTTTTAAGTGGTTTACCACTAAATAAGGACATCCGAAGCCCAGCCCCACTGGAGGTATGGCTAAAACAGATTTACACACTTCCTTTTATTCATACATATTCGGGATTATTCTAACCTTAGTGACTGAATAATCTAAATTTTATTAAAGACAGGAGGCAAATATTTGCTTATCTTTCTTTACTGTAACTCCCAGCAGCAAAGAAACAGTTAACAATCAGTAAAAAGTTTAACCAATCAGAATGTATAACAAAGTATATCTAGTTGTAAGAAATGGGGTCCCTTTAAAAATAATATTTTCTGTTTAATATATTAACATATACTTTGTGAAGGTCTGCTGTGTAATAAGCTATCTGGTTTCTCGTTGGAATTCCATTTACATATCAAAGGAGGTTGTCATCAAAGGGTACAAATGTGTGCACATCTTTACTATAAAGGTTTCAAGGGTCATGTTATCAGGAGATCAGAAGATCAGAGTGATTAACATCTAGGTGTAACCATGAAGTTTGTGTTTTCCCAAGCCATCCTGTCCAATCTACCCAGAAACCAACCCTAACTGGTCACTTCTTACAGTACATTACAGTGTAGCTGGAGGGAAGAGATCAAAGAGAAAGACTTGTGTAAAGACAGAAGTCTCTTGAAAAAGGGGGCTGGATAAACCACTTTTGGGAGGGAAAAGGGATTCTGGGACTTGTAGTTAATGACTGCATGGATCAGTTTTTAAAAGGACAACAGCCAAGGAGGTTGGGCTCCTCTCCTCGCTTTCTCTCTCTGTCTCTTTTGTAGAGGACAGCACAGCAAGCACAGGTGACTGTCCCAGACTACCCAAGATGAAGGCGCAAGGGGAAGATCTTCATTTAAATGTTTAAGTATTGCCCTTTTACTATATATCTTTTGATTATGTACTGGATATGGTTATAATGTGTATTGTGTATATCCCTTTTTAAATCTGTAACAGTGTCCTAAATCTATATTAACAATACTTTTTATTATACACTTGTGTTTGTGTCTTGTCACACATTCCCTAAAATAATATCCTTGTAAGAGGGTCATAATTTCTTACATAGTCATCATACTCCTAACAAAAAGTCTTCACACTAAGAAAAAAAAGAGAGAGAAATCGTGAAAGTATGGTCTATTGGGTAAGAGAATCAAATGCTCCTAACAAACATTAAGGCCATGTATTCAAAAACAGTGCACATCAAATACTCTAACATAAGGCTATGACTTAAAGATGTGTGCAACTATAAATGCATTCTGTAATATAAGAACAGGAAACCCTAGTAGGGTACATACAAAAAATTGGATAACTAAAATATAGAGGTATTACGAGATATCTACCTAGCAGGGTGGGGGAGTATTCCACGGGTGGGAAAATATTCGCCTCCTATCTGTAATAAAATTTAGATTATTTGGTTAAGGTCAAGGTTACAATAATCCCAAATTTTATAGCAAGACAGGAGGCTTCATATTTGCTGTTTTAAAGCGAGGAAAAAATGGAAAGAGACACATGAGGTGAATGTCTAAAATGAAAGGTGCGAAAGGTAGATTCCCTGGACCAGTCTAAAATTTCCACCAGGGAACCTCCAGCCGAAAATGCAGAAGAGGCGGCTGCGCCTCTAACAGAATGAGCACCAAAAGATGTGTCAATGCCAGTTAGGACTAGGAGCCACTTGATCCAGCGAGCAATCGTAGGACAGGACAGTGGCTTGTGAGGTTACACATAAGACACCAGTAGGGGGCCTGTTTGTGCTCTAAGGGGAGTAGTGCGTGAGATGTAATGTCAGCTACACATAATGTGGGTTTATCCGAGAAATAAGGGTAGCTCATTGTAGACTAATTGGTTTTAGTGAGTCGGGCAATGAAGAAAGTTACTCCTTCGAGAGTAAAGTCAAGGGCATGAAAGTCAAATGGTGGTTCACGTACTGTACTGCTGACACATTGTCCATTCTCAGAATAAGGCAGCAATTGTAGGCGTCCTTGACAAAAATGCAGATTTTGAAGGAACCTGCAATCAGTTTGAGGCAATTGATGTGTAGTGCCCGTTCTGATGGGGACCAGAAACCTCCGGTAGAATGTTCCGAGCAGGCGGCGAGCTAAGGAGGCTGGGATCTGATTCCAGAATGAAATCGGTTGCAATCCGAAGATAGCTCTCCCATTCCAGGCTTCCATATACTGATGTCACCAGCTGAGATCCAGATGGACTTCGTCTATGAGAGAAATATGTTGGTCGCAAGTAATGTGTCTTGAGGCATTGCATTGCTCGATAGTGTAATGGAGCTGGGAATATTGTCTGGATTGAGTCAGAAAGTAATCCGATTATGCGAGCTAAATCCTGAAAGCGGAGAGATGGTTAGACTAACAATCTGTGGATGTCCTTTTTGATGGTTTCGATTTTTGAAGCGGGGAGCTGAAGAACTGCCTGAAGAGAGTCTATCTGGAATCCGAAGAACTGCACCGTCTAAGACAGGATTAGAGATGATTTCTGGAGATTGATTATGAAACCAAGATTTTGGAGGAGAGCCGAAGTCATGTCTGTATGAAGGCATAGAGTCTCCTTGTCTTGAGCCATAAGGAGGATATCATCTAGGTATATGATGGATCAAATCCCTTGTGAATGAAGTAATGCTGATTGATTTGTTTAATACCCTTAAATTGATGACTGGTGGAAGTCTCCCGAACTTTTTCTTGACCAGAAACATGTTGCCCATGAAACCTTGTGGATTGAGAGATCTAATTTGTTGAGCTCGACCTGCAAGGTTGTGTCGTCCGTTTGTGACATCCTGATTGGAGTAGAGGGAACAATTTACATTGGATCGTCAATAAAATCCAGATGGAAACCGGACATGGTCTGAAGGATCCACGGATCGTGAGTGAGTCGAAAACCACTTTTGGGAAAAATGGATTAGCCTGCCTGCATTAGGTACATGAGAATAAGGAGAGTCCATTACCTGTAGCAGCCCGACCGCAGAGGGAAGGGAATCCACGTCCTCTAATATATCCTCGAGAGGGGAAGAACTGTCTGTAGTGGAAACGGGTATTGTCCGTGGGTGGAGGCCTATAGTCTGTGAAGGCAACCCTGCCAGTCGCGCAGCCTCTGTAGCGATCAGCTCTCCCAGAAAAACGTTGGGTCCAAAACACCTTGCAGAGGGAAGATTGCACTTTGGTAAGCATTGGAAACACAGAGACGGTTAATAAATTAACTAATTATTATGTAATTTGTCTCCAAATAACATACTTTGGGCCTCAGGACCAAGCTCTTTACTGCCTAATTCAGCAAGCTTGGAATCAATCTTTTGTAAAATGGCTTTACGCCGTTCAGTCGAGATGGCAAAATTTGCGTTGCCTAGTAGGCATAGTGCCCTCTGTGCCCATTCTCGCATCATATGTGCATCAAAAGTGCCAAAGCCTCATCAGCAATAATAAATATTTCGATAAGCGGGCCTGCAATATCCATCAGTTTATCCTGAGTGGCCATTAGGCCTTGATCTAAGCCTTTATGGGAATCTTTTTCTGTTTTATATAGGAAGGTAATTGCCACCTTGTCTGGGATAATAGGACGCATGCACTCTGCCCTTAATTTGTCTCTCACCTCTTTCTCTAACCGTTTACGGAGCCACATCCTGCAATACTTAGCGATGTGATCTGTCAGGGTTTGATATACCTAGGGTCGAATAAGGAGTGGCCAAAGGTATCCAATAAAGTATTGTCAGAGATGGGGTCAGACTCCAAAAAAACCTCATTGTGGGACAGGGTAAATGAGTCTTTAACATACTTAGAGGGAGAGAGGTCACATGAAGTCTTCTGAGTACTCCACACAGTATTCGTCCAATACTTGAAGGTGATAATTGGAGGCCGAGCCCTCTAATGGGTCAAAGTCATGTTGGGGATTAGCTTCCCTTGACTGGGATAATATAGGGTTTTTGGCGGTGCCTTGCCTTTACTGGCGACAGCACCAAGGGCGTTTGCAAGGTGCTTTGTCACTGTCTGATCGCAGAAAGCTGATAGAGCTTTGGGGATTGAATCAGCAATGGTGCTATCCAGCCATGCTTTAAGCTCCGCAGAGACTGCAAGTTCTGGTACATCAGACATATTTGACTATAAATAATGAAAACAGTGGGATCACCACAATAAAGTTCAAAAAATATATTATTTTTTAAATGTTTTATCATGTGCCAAATAATTATAATAAAATAATAGGCAGTGTTAATATGTTAAATAATGCAAGGGTTCAGTCACCAATAGAACGTGGGGGTCATCCACAAATAACAATAAAGGGGATCACCCAATGTAAAATGACAGTGTCACTGTCCAGAATCAATAACAGGGGTAACCTGTGTAATCAAAGTAGGGGATTACTCTGGAAATGAAGCAATGAGGGGGTCACCCTCAGGAATGAGGCAATAAGACAAGGAGGGGGTCACCCTTTTTTAATGAGGCAGTGAGACAATGAGGGGATTACCCTCTTTAATGAGGCAACGAGACAATGAGTGGGTCACCCTCAATATTGAAGCTTTAGGGGGTCACCTTCTTAATGCAAGGATTTGGTTTGCCCTTTAGTTTTTGGGTGATCTGCAATAAAAACAGAACAAATAGGGTTGTAAGAACAACCTCAATCTCACAAATGAGAAAATATGCTAGGAACAAGCAATTTCAGTAATACTTACCTAGATTGCCAACAGAGGCGCCTGAGATACCGGGACGTTCCAAGATGGTGCACAGTGAAAAGCGAATATGAGGGGAAGCAGAATGGCAGCGGAAGGCAGGAGCGTCGTTATGGAGACGGTAAGAGAAGCCGGACGGAGAGAAACAGCCGAGCTCTTCGTGGGTGGCGTCAGGCCAGGAGCTGTGATCAGAAATACAGCTCTGGCTCTAGAGAGTCTCTGAGGGCAGAGTTTCTTATCAGAGACAACAGCAGAAGGCTAGCAGAGGATGGTGCCTGCAGCCAAAGAGGCAAAATACATGAGGGACCGTAAAAAGTCAAATTGAATTCAAGGATTGGTTGAAACCCTACATTTTTGGTAGATAAATAAATAAATCAATCAAAACATCCAAGTAGTAAAAGGTTAAAATAATTTAGTGTTTCAGAAAGAAGGGACTATAATTAGAATAGCCTCACCTGGGAGGCTGAGCAGCAAAGAAAGAAGAGTTGGGAGGAGCCTGATGACTGGACATACTTTGTTATAAATTCTGATTGGTTAAACTTTTTACTTATTGTTAACTGTTTCTTTGCTGCTGGGAGTTACAGTAAAGAAAGATAAGCAAATATGAAGTCTCCTGTCTTGCCATAACATTTATATCAACAATAGGCACTGTGATAGGCTCAAAACAGTCAGATGGCACTCTCAGACAATCAGCCGCCAATTCATGATGAGGCTAATGCTTCCTTATCTGCTCAAGCAGCACAGCTTTGCTGGCATCCTTCACGGGTAATAGCTTCGACATGTAGAGTAATGGTGCCCATGGATGGATTATCTAGCAAGAAAAGATGGACATGGGATAGCTGGCTCAGGGAACTAGAGCTGTTATTTTTAATGGCTTTATCATAAGATTTGTTTTTAATTGAAAAATGTAGGCCCTCAATCTAAAAAGAGTAAGCAACTCACTCATGTTAAAAAAAATATATATATATATTTTTCTTTAAAAAGAAAAAACACTCAAAACATTACCTTAGGCAACATATAAGATTACTTATGATACAAATAGACAAGTAATTGCCAGCAAGGAACAAAGACTTGTAGCAACGTTTTCTAGACATAAAACACAATATCTCTGATTGTCATTTGCAAAATATTATTTTAGTAAAATAGAAGTATAGCCTTATTGTATTTCTACCCCCTGATTTCCAATAACATATCCCAAGAATAGTGATTAAATCCACTTGTTTTGTGCTGTTGCAGCATGAAGAAAATGTAAAGTATAGCAGCTGCTAAAATTGGGCAATAAAATGGAATCACCTTATTACAGCCAGTGGATTGGATCTGCAATGCTGATTTTAATTTTAATCTTCACAAAAATAACCTGCATGGCATGGCGCAGGGCAGAGAGGTGATTATCAATGTGCAGATGCGAATGTGCATGTTTCACTCAATACAGGATTGCATTTTATTTACATATATTTACTAGTTCTCATATTTATCTTTGTGGTTCAAGTTTGCAAGTTAATAAAAATATAGGGATTTGGAGGTCTAACCACTAATTAGACTTTACCCAAAATAATGAGTTGGTATTAGTGAAATCATTTGACCAAAATCATCATAAATGTTTAATCCCCACATTACGGATCATTAGGATTATTGCTGGAAACAGCTATAAATGTTAAATATTTCATTCTAGGCCAAAACTTGCAGCACCAACTTACAGAAAAGTACTGTTTATTTTTCCTCGTGGATTACCTATTTTTCCCCAAATATGAAGAAGATGGGTAACATGTCCATGTATTCTAACCCCATGTAGATGGTACATACAAAACAAAAGAATGGACTCAACAGTTTGCTCTTGCTTTATTATTATTATTATTATTATTATTATTATTATTTTAATATTTATATAGCGCCAGCAAATTCCATAGCGCTTTACTGTTTTAAAATGTTTCTACATAAGAATAGTTGCATTTGTTGGACTAAGTGGCTTTATTGTTGGTTAATCTTTTTCTTGGGCTCTGGGCAAAATCTCAAGGAGCATAACTGAAGTTAAAAAAATAAATAAAAAAAAAATAACTAAAAACAACAATTCCTATTTTGGGGTCAAGAAGGAATTTTTTCCTAGTTTGTTGCAAAATTGGAAGCGCTTCAGACTGTTTTTTTTGCCTTCTTTTGGATCAACAGCAAAAGCATATGTGAGGAAGGCTGAACTTGATGGACTCAAGTCTCTTTTCAGCTATGTAACTATGTAACTATGTAACATTCTATTATAACATTAAAATGTGTTCCAATATAAAAAGACACTAAAAGAATGTATAAATGGCAAATATCACCCACTTTTCAGGTATAAAACTCTTGTTGAACCACATATGTCATCTTAAGTACCAATTTATATATATTCAATTTTGAAAGACTAAGATGGGTTATTTCAGTGGCCAGATTTACATATTTTATCTGGTATATATGTAAAAATGTGATAGGGAATATTTCCATTTATAAATATTAAAAAAAAACATGTTTGGATATTCACAAAGTTGTGATGAGTAGCAGCAGATATTTATTCAATTTTATTATGGCAGAAATAGAATAGAGAATAGATGGGTCAGTTTTGTTTCAAAAACGTGGTTCAGGAGATAGGCATGAATAACAATAATTGGATAAAATCCAAGGATTGAATCGGGTCTATTGTTTTACAAATGGTTGTTGAACATGTTCTCTGCTGTCTAATGCACTTTTTATTATGTGCAAATGATATATAGTTAAATGAATTCATCACAGGACAATTCAGTAACAAGGACATTAGTCAAAATCATAGATCAACAGGGTCTTAGTTATTAGCATCCAATTTTCTTATATTTGAGAATAATTTAAATTGTGATGAAAAGACATTAAGGAGCCAGTAGACAATGAAATTAACATTCTCATTAATTGGGAATATGGACCTAAAATGATGCATTTCTGTTTTTAATGAATAGTTTCATAGCGAACCCTTCGCTATAGGACGCTTTGTACAAAATTTGAACCTGTCAACAAACTGGTAATAAAGTTTATAATGTACCAACAGACTGACTCTTTATATTCAATTAGAACATTAATGCTGATAAACATTTCTGCACCAATAGGAAGCTGTACACCGCAACAATGCATATTGCAATAATATGTTAGAAATGAAGGCTTCATTACTTTCAATCATAACTGCATCTAAAGGCTGTTCAGAAACTTTTCTGTGAAATTGATTTTTTTTTTGGAACTGATTGTAAGGAAATACACTTTACACTTCTTAGTAAACAAACATCAAAAGAAAAGAAAGAAACTGCAATGAAATGTATGATTCAGGCCATCAATGTTTTAGTCATTAAACTATATATGTTACATTTTTTATGTTATTAGTTATTGAAAATCCCTCTTTGGTGATATTTTTATTGCCCTTTTTCCATTAGTAAAAAAAAATATTTCAAATGTATTTTATTGAATTATTTTTTACATTTTTTAACAATAATAGAAAAAGAGAAATACAAAAACATAAACATAATCAATAAAAAACAAAAAACCAAGGGGGACAAAAACATCCATCCGTTATAATTCAAAGTACAATTCCATGATGTCTCATAATAAACTAATCCAAACAAGGGGTTTCAAATTAACTTAATAACACAAAGCATCCAAAGTGATTACTACGTGTTGGTGATATGGCAGTTTAATGCGTGCTAATTTAGCTTTTTAAAGACGTAGATGCTAAACACACATTTTGCATTATGCACATATTTCTGTATTCCTCTTCATAGTCTGAATTTCACCAGATTTGATCATAAATCAATAACTTGCTGTCTAGAGTTTTGCAATTCAAGGTAACGGTTTACAATGTTTAAGCTAAAATTGCCAAATTTCTTTTTGCATAAGGTACTCAGAAACACTCATTAAAGAAATAAGCCCCCTTTCTTTTGTCTTATTTTTTACCTTTCTCTAAACTCCAAATAGAAAGAATGTCTTTCTATATTTTTGCATGTGTATTGGGGATTTATTAGACGGACAAAGGAAAAGGCAAGGTTACTGGCAATAACCAGTTGATGTACGCTGGACAAGTTTGTTACAGCAGCAGTTAAGAGGCATTGTGATTGGATTGGCTCTCGGGAGCTTCAAGGATAGTACAGAGTTTAAGGAGACAGTGGAAGTCTGAGCACTTATTTGAATAATTAACCTTTCCGAGTTCCTATATAAAAAACAAACAAAAAAAAAAACATTCTTACCTGCTATACAACCTAATGCTATGATGAATATGTGTATTTAAACATTTAATCTAAAGCGTGAAACACCATATTTTCTCTCAAAATACGTCTGCAAGGCTTGCGGGTAATAAAATTAATAAAGCATGTATGCATGAGAGCTTTTTTTTTATTCTAGGTAATATATGCACTCAGCTCACAGAGGCTTAAAGGGACACTGCAGTCACCAAAACAACTTAATGAACAACTTAAAGAAGCAGTTTTAGTGTATTGATCATGTCTCACTGTCAAATTCTCTGCCATTAAGCAGTAAAATCACTTTTACATAGTTACATAGTTACATAGTTACATAGCTGAAAAGAGACTTGCATCCATCAAGTTCAGCCTTCCTCACATTTGTTTAGAAAGTGTTCTGTGCAATAGAGGCACTTAAACTGTATGTTTAAAAAAAAATGCAATATTACAGCTGCTGCTACACTAATGTTGGTATCTTTCCTGCCCACCAAAGTCTAAACATTTGAAATGGAGAGTTTAGAAGGTGTAATCCACCACCAAGCCCTTTAGTGGAGTGCTATATAAAAATTGATGCACTTATCCCTATAGAGGCACTAGGATATGGAAGCAATCCAGTGCTAGATATCGGGGGGGGGGGGGGGGGGGGGAGGGAGGGAGGGGAGGAGGGAGAGTGGGGGAGGGAGGAGGAAGTATATCCAATAAATATGGGTGAGTGAGAGAGTAAATAGATAAACTAACATGAATTAGAGCCCACAACATAATTGGCTCAAATTACAGTGGTTGGGATATACTAAGTTGACACCTATGTTCCTCTGGATTAAACTCAAATAAAGAATTAAGAAGAGGACACAAGTCCTAGTGTAATAAATTAAAAAATAGATATAATAGACAGGGGCGGACTGAGAACCCTCAGGGCCCCCGGGCAAAATAAATCAAGGGCCCCCTTACAGGCCCCACCCATACTCCGCAGCAAGCGCCACTCATGTCCCGCCTCCAGCCACACCCTACACAATCTTTAGACACAAGGAATAAAAGTGCAATAATCCCTTCGAGGCCCCAGTAGAGACTACAATTGAGGGCTAATGGGCCATGGAGGGGGGTCTTTCTAGCAGAGGCTATCCGAGTGTCCTTTAGAGAGTGTGCTAGAAAGAATCCCCTCCAGGCCCTATTAGAGACTACAATGGAGTCTAATAGGCTTGGAAGGGGGTCTTTCTAACAGAGGTCATCTCAGTGTCCCTGCTGGAAACAGTCACCTCCAGGCCCCAGTAGAGACTACAATTGAGGGCTAATGGGCCATGGAGGGGGGGAGCATTCTAGCAGAGGCTATCTTAGTGTCCTTTAGAGAGTGTGTTAGAAATAATTTCCTCCAGGTCCCATTAGAGACTACAATGGAGTCTAGTGGGGCCTGGAGGGGGGGGGGGTCTCTCCAACACTCCAATTCACAATATAGCAACACAATTCACTCCAATTCACAATATAGCAACACAACATAGCTCACTGATACCTAGGCCAAGTTGGCTCCTCTTACCTTAATTACTGTTGCTCGCTGGTAGTTTGTGGGCTTACTGGCTGTGGCTGGCAGGCTGTGGGCTTGCTGGCAGGCTGTGGGCTTGCTGGCTACTGCCGGCAGGCTGTGGGCTTGCTGGCTGCGGCTGGCAGGCTGTGGGCTTGCTGGCTGCGGCTGGCAGGCTGTGGGCTTGCTGGCTGCGGCTGGCAGGCTGTGGCTTGCTGGCTGGCAGGCTGTGGCTTGCTGGCTGTGGTTGGCAGGCTGTGGGCTTGCTGGCTGTAAGCCTAACTGGTGGCCTGTGGGCTGGCTGGCTACTGGCCAGCCTGTGGGCTGGCTGGCTACTGGGCAGCCTGTGGGCTGGCTGGCCGGCCAGTGGACTGGCTGGCTGGCTGGCCGGCCTGTGGGCTGGCTGGCTTGCTGGCTACTGGGACACTTGTAGATTATTTAAAGAAATAATCCATGCACAATAACCACTACTGCTCTGTGTAGTCGTTATGGTGCCAGGAGGGCCGGGCCCCCCTTTTCAGAGTAAGTAGTCAAACAGTTTAAGAACAGTTTGACAACTTACCTGGGGTCTGCTGGGATATGAGGCTGTAGTAGGGTATAGGAGCAGTGGTGCAATGTGTAAGGGGTGCAGTGTGTATGAAAGGTTCAGTGTGTGTGAGGGGGTGTAGTGTGTGAATGTGTAGGGTGTGTGGGGCAATGTGTGTATGAGGGGGCTGTGTATGTGTGTGGCAATGTTAGTATGGGGGGCTGTGTGTGTATGGGGGGGCAGTGTATGTGTGTGTGTGTGAGGCAATGTGTGTGAATGTGTATGGTGTGTGGGGGCAGTGTGTTCATGGGGCTAGAGTTCACTCTCACCACTGCGACCGCCAGGAATCCCTGGTGGTCACAGTGTTGAGAGTGAACTCTAGCCCGTAGCTCCAGGGCTAGAGTTTACTCTCGCAAGAGCCGTAACGTTGCCGTGGTAACCGCGGCAATGATCTGTGCTCGAGCAAGAAGGACCCAGAGGAGCTGCAGGCTGAGCTCCCGGGTCCTCTCTTCCTCCCTCCCCTGCCGGCTGCCCGCACGCTGCCTGCGGACATGGGAGGAGGCAATTGCCCTCCTCTTACTCCCCCCTCACTCTCTTCTTACCCCCCTTCTTACTCTCCCCCTCTTCTTACTCCCCCCTCCCCCTCTTCTTACTCCCCCTTCTTACTCTCCCCCTCTTCTTACTCTCCCCTCCCCCTCTTCTTACTCCCCCCTCTTCTTACTCCCACCTCTTCTTACTCCCCCCTCTTCTTACTCCCCTCCCCCCTCTTCTTACCCCCTCCCCCTCCCATCCCTCTTCTTACCCCCCCTCCCCTCCCTCTTTCTTCTTACCCCCCTCCCTCTTTCTTCTTACCCCCCCTCCCTCCCTCTTCTTACCCCCTCCCTCCCTTTCTCTTCTTACCCCACCCCCTCCCTCTTTCTTATTACCCCCCTCCCCTCCCTCTTTCTTCTTACCCTCCCCCACCCCAAACCTTCTTACCCTCCCCCTTACCCTCCCCCACCCCAAAGATGCTAAATGATAGTGGAACATATTAAGGTCTAACGGCTGATTATTAAAGATGAAAGATTATACTTTTTTTCAATATATATACACTTAGGAGTGTGAGTAGGAAACATGGAATAAGACGGTTGATTTAGTTAAATTTAAATGGTTGAAACATATGCCACTTTTGTAGGTATGGGTCCAATTTGTATAATCCCTATTAAAAATAATATGACAAAATGATGAGGGAACAGAGTTGGAAAAAAAAGAGAATGGAGAAAGGAAAAAGAAAAGGGAAATAACAAAGTAACCTTAATTTAAAAGTTAGATGATTATACTCATAGATAAGGTCCCCCTTGAGTAGCCCTACTTGATGCCTAATATAAGTCATATATCTTGTTCTGAATTAATGCTGACGAGAGCAGGAGTCTCCTTAGGGGATTTTCGGACACCATGGAAGGGTTGTATTTTAATGATGCCTCTCTGGGATTTTCCGAGGGCTCAAATGTCTTGGTTTTTTGTTGTATGTAATGTCCAGTGTCAAGAGGTCGAGATGAGGCCCCAGGTCAATGCAACTTTTGATTATGGTTAGGTTTCTTTCGGTGAATGCGCAGGGCTTGAATACAATGAATAAAAGGTCACAATTAATAACTGTCTTGTTAAGGAAAAAGTAGTTTGATAAACAACAAAGTAGTAAAATATGCTAATGCATTAACCAAAACTCTCAATGAATACAATCTATTTGATGCTTGGCATTTAGTTTATCCAACTATGATGGATTTCACACATCTGTCAAGAATCTATTATACATATTCTAGGACAGACATGGCTTGGGGTAATACAAAGCTGATTGAGAAGTTGGAAAAAAATAATATAGTGGATAACACATGGTCTGATCATAATATCATTCTCTTTGAGATAAAAGATGACTTTCCAATAAGGAATAACTCTATGTTGAAATTAAAAAATTAGTTATTTGATAAAAAACAACAAGGAGTATTTAACTAATAAGTTTGAAAATTATTTTAAATAGAAAGTTCCTACTCACACATCCTGCCTAAATAACTGGTGTGCCTTTAAAGCAGTGGCAATGGGATATTTTATTAAACTAAACCACGAGGCACAAAAAAGGAAAGATAGAGATCTACCTGCATTATATATTGCTCTATATAAACTCTGAGTAGAGAATAAAAAATACCCTCAGCAGTAAAAACAAAGGAGATAAAGGTTATCCAAGACAAAATTAATCAATGCATAAATGAAAGGATTGTAAAGAATATAAATAGACTAATATTAAAATTTTACTGCAGAGAAAATAAAACAGATAAGATGATGTCTAATAAACGTAGAAAACAACAATCCCATTCTCGTATAACTAAGATTATATATCAAAATAAAGTATGTATCAATTCAAAAGATATTGGCAATTGCTTTAAGAGTATTATGGAAAATGATACAATCTTTAAATAGATACCGCAATGAAATCTATAGATCAGTATTTAAATAAGACTAAACTCCCAAAACTATATCAAAACAAATTGTTGGACTAAAAAAAAACCATTAGTAAAAAAGTTGAATTGGCCTGTAACGGCCACCCTGCTAGTTGGAGGGGTTTCCGCCACCAGAGATGTCCTTTCCCCCTAGAGTAGAGAGAGCTGAAGTATTCCCAACCATCAATCCAAGCAGTGAAGAGTAGGCATTGCTGTGAAGCTCTTTTAAGAGCTAGTGATATAACTTGTATAGCAGGTCCCTACAAACACGAGGCAAGACTCTATGTTGAGGGTAAAGCATGACTGGTTTAATGGTAGCCACACTGGCCTTTTATGCAAGTCCCCAATGAAGGTGTATGCTCACATGGACATTGTTGGGGACAGGGACACAAAATTATACACCAATGGTAACACATTTACAATATAAGGCACTCCCACACATTGCATACAATCCCTCCCCTCTGCCTAGAAGATAATTGAGTCAGATACTTTACTAACCCAATTATCTCCAGGCAGAAAAACACATATTTTGCAAAACTCCAAAAGTACCACAAAAACACATACAATCCCCACAATTATTGCATACCCTGATAGCCCTGATCTGGGTGACCAACATATTCATAAATCACCCAGATCTGTTCAGGGGTTCAGAAATTCTATTGAAGTCTTATTTTGACTGACCGCACACATGGTTTCATGCCCTAAATAGTTCCAGAGAATCAGGCTGTGAACATAGCTGTTTAATTATAAAGGTTAAAAAGTAGGATAAACAGAATTTTTTTATCTCAATAGAAAGTGGCCTTAACTTTCCAGATGTTAAAATATTTTATCAAGGCACTATAACAGCACATGTCCAAGAACCCAATTATACTCTTCTTATAAAGAGGGTTAGTTTACAATTGTAATGGAAACATTGGAGGTCAAAGATATACCCAGACTTATCTGGAGTGTAAAAAGTCTGAAAAGAATGGGTGTGTGTATAGAAAATAATAACATTCAGAATCATATTATCCTGGGGTGGCACAAGATTAAAAGGAAGCTAGGTATACAAGATTGTGTTTTAGATTCTCTCGGGTTTTCCGTAATAGAAGAAAGCATTCCAGATTTATCCTTGAAAAACTGGGTATTGAGAAGTATCAATAAACTAGATCAAGTGACATCCCAAAGTAAAATTTTACTCTTTGAATCATTATCTCAAAGTTTCAAACTTTCTAGGTCAGAAATTTTTTCATATCTTAGAGTCAAATTTTTCTACAAAAACATCTGGGTTAAGTTAAAGAGGACAAGAATAAGATTCCTAGGATATTATTTTCTAGTAAAAGTACTTCAAAGATATTAGCCAAAGCGACAAAACTAATTAGAACTGTAAACTCCATAGAGTTATTTCCTCAAGTGACAAAATGGGAAAAAGAGCTTAAATGCGTGTTGGGTCAACAAGAATGGTGCAAGGCGTTTAACTATACCCGTAAACAGGTCCAGTGTTTAAACTTAGTTGGAACACACTATAAGGTTATAAAAAAAGTGGTATTTAGTGGCGACTAGATTAATGAGGATGTATGAAGGTGCCTCTGGTGTTGGAGGTGCAGCTATAAACATGGTACCTATTTACATATTTGGTGGAGTTGTGATTTTATTAAGAAAGCCTTGAACGCGCTTTTTTCATATGTATATGATATGACAAAGATAACATTTAAAAAAAAAAAAACAGACGGCACTATTACATGTGCAATGACCTAAAATGGCACGTCAAAATAAAAATGTTACTACCCATTGTTTTATTGTCTATAGAATTATACTAGCACGTAATTTGCAAAAAATGGGTGAAATATCATGGGATGCTACAGTTAACCTCCCAGATAAAAATGGAAATAGACGTAAGTATCCCATTTCTTAATGCCCCAAAAAGATTTGACATATGGCAAACGTGGCTAGCATTAAGGTAATTTTTAAATCTAATTTAACAAGTCCCTGCAATATGATTCACTGGAGACCTGGGACCCATCCTCACCTTTCGCTCATGGGACTTATTGTGTCTTATTGTTCATTATATGTGTATATGTATTTGCAAACTTATATACCACTGGATGTAAAACTGATTGATAATCAGAGACTAAGTATGATGTTATATGCTTTAATATATTTTTGAAAAATAGAAAAACTTCAAATAAAGGTTAAAAAAAATAAAAAATAATAAATACATAAATAAATAAAGAGGGGCAGCCAGAAGGACTTGAGAATCCAAACTGATCAATTTATTTAGCAATAAAAACAATAATTAAAACAAATAAATCAATCTAAAAAAAGAATGAATAAATAGATATAGGCTTGCTTTTGTACTCGAATACGCGTTTCATCCAGTTTTTCAGTGAGAATTCTCTATAGGGGCGCGTGCATCCATTTTTATTTTGCGCTCCACTAAAATGATTGGTGGTGGATTTTACCTTCCAACCCTCCATATCACATGAGTAAAATCACTTTTGGTTCTGTTTATGCAGCCCTAGCCACACCTCCCCTGTCTGTTGCTCACACAGCCTGCATGAGAAAAAGTTTCAGTCATATGTACATTTTATTTAGAAGTTTTTATCTAATGCTCTTTATATTGAACTTTTATCACATACAGGAGGCTCCTGCAATGTCTGTCAAGCTAAAACAGTGCAGGAGTTAGGAAATTCTAAATTAAACATACTGTGCAATAAAGGAAGTGTAAACATTAAATCTCACTTTACAGGAAATGTTTCGGAAGGCTGTGCACGTTACATGCAGGGAGGTGTGGCTAGGGCTGCATGAACACACATTTAATGCCTAAGTGGCAGAGAGTTGAGCTGTGAGATTACAGGGGACCTATACAATAAAACTGTTTTAGTAAGTTAAAGTTATTTTGGTGACTATAGTGTCCCTTTAAGCATGCCTTAATTTATTGAGTGACAGACAAATAATTCCACACCTTTTAGTTATTTACACATTGCACATCTTTATCTTTTAGGTCTCTGACCCATTATAAAATAACTATTCAGGCTGAAGAACCAAAACAATTATGTATATAAACAAAAAACAAGCCTTCCATTAGAGTGCACATTGAATCTCTGTTTCTGTCAGCAGGTCTTCTGATCACAAATCAGTTTTCCTGAGCATAGACAACATATTGCATTTCCTCTACTATTAAAGAGTGTAGTGGGGAGGCAAATTAATCATTATTGTTATTGTCTAGCACCATGGTCATTCTATGGTAGTAAAAAAGATGCATTATCTGTCATGGAATTTTTTGCTGGAAAAGTTCCCTTTGTTGTTGATTTTTCAGTAATATTTTCATTCGAACCACAATGTCACGTTGTTATGACCTGAAACTGAAGAAAGAAAAGCCATTTTTAATTACATAGCAGAAACTACATAATTAGTACCCCTGTGTGAATAATTCCAAAAGATTTAATCTCTTTAATGTGCATGCTATAGCATGAGCACAAAGAATGAATATGTCATCTGCTCAATGTATGCATTATCTAGATGTGTCATGATCCTTATGTGCTCAGTCTTGCATTTAATAAGAAGTGCATACTCATCATAAATTGGACCCATCAAACATAAAGTCATAAATTAATTTTCAACTGAACACAGAAAAATCACTTGCAATTTCCAGACAGTAATATACAAAACATGAGCATCCAATATAAATTCAAAGTTATAATTGAAAATGTGTTAGTCATAATAATAAGTGAAAATAATCTAGGAATATTTTAGAACCAGGTTTTTAACCTTTTCTTTACTGATATGTCCAAGGCATCAGGATTGATATTCTCTGTGTGCATCAACGGTTTAGTGAAGGAAGGAAAGAAAAGAGAAAGGAATATAGAGTGCAGAGAAAAAATAAAAAGAGTCAAAAAGTGATGAGAGATTTGTCAGTGTGATGTCAGACATACTAGCTAAAATGGCTGGTCAATTGTCATAACCATTGCCATATTGTCATAACCATTGCCATATATCTACTTAGTAGATATGACTTGTTGTACAATACCCTATTGTCTCTGCAAATTCTAATGAAATGTAATTGCAGTGTGCATGAGAAAGGCTTTTAAAGTCAAATTATAAATATATATAACCTTAGTAATAAACCACTAGATACCAATCTGGTTTTATATAAAATCATAGCAGAGATTATTCTTATTAATCTATTAATATGATAGTAAGAATTTACACAATATGTAAGTATCTTTACTAATCCTTGAATAAGTAATGTTTTATTTTCCTTTGCGCAAGCCTTAATGCAATGCCTTTTCTTAAAAGGCACAGCTGTGTGATAAGATGAATCAAAATATTAGCTTTCATATTAATTACTGATAGAGATGGCATTAGGGTAGTGAGGTCTTTTCTAGAGAAGGAGGATATCAGCTCTAAGCTATTGAATTTTATTCTTACATTGCTGGAGATTGTTTTGTGCAAAAACTTTTTCAGGTATGAAAATATGTATTATGAATAAGTTAAAGGAAATGCGATGGGTACCAATATGACAGCCACCTAAGCACAACTTTTCATTACAGATTTTGAGAGCAGTTTTCTTCGTATGATTGATCAAATTGCAGCGAACATTATTCAATGGTATCACTAGATTGATGACTGCTTTTTAATCCGGAGAGGCCAGAAAGAAAGCCTATATGGTTTAATTGGGTACTTGAATAAGTTTAACCCCAAAATGTAATTTACATCTATAGCTACTAGAGACACATTTAACTTACTTAATGCCATAGTAGGCATAAGTGGGGATCACCTTATCACTGATCTCATTACGAAATCAACAGACTCTAACAGCTTTCTGCATACAGTTAGCTTTCACCTGTCAGGATCGGGACAGGGATCCAACACGCAGAGTACAAACAGTAGCCAGATACGTATACCGGACCTTAGAATGGCCGGACTAACGTAAGTAGTACAGTATAGAATGGTCAAAGACAAGCCGAGGTCGAGGGTAACAGAAGACAGGTAAGCGAGAGACAAGCCGAATCAAGGGTAACAGAGATAAGCAGAGTAAGGTAAACAAGCCGGGTCAAAACCAAAAGGGATAATAGAATACACAAGCACTGAGTGACTAGAACAAGCTAGAACCACGACAGGGCAATGAGCTAATGAAAGAAGCTCTGTTAAATACCCTGTTCAGAGCAGTAACCACGCCCCCAAGGCGTCCTGATTGGTCCTGCAGCCATTGACTGACAGGTTGTTCCGGGGGAGTGTCCTGATGACTACTTCCTGCCTAGATGCTGTAAAAGGCAGTCACTCCCTCGCGGCCGGCCTAGCATGACCGGATAGACCGCGGGGAAGGGAGCCATCAGACCGTCTGGATGGAGGAACAGCTAAGTCTCTACCTCTTTCGGAGGTAGAGACCACAGGTACCCTGACAGTACCCCCCCTCTCAGATACGCCCACCGGGCGGAATGAACCGGGACGAGATGGGAAGCGAGAGTGATACGCCCTGCGGAGACGGGGAGCATGAACATCCTCCTGAGGTACCCAACTCCTCTCCTCAGGACCATATCCCTTCCAATCAACCAGATATTGTACTCTCCCCCGGGAGATTCGAGAATCAATAATAGAGTTAACCTCATACTCCTCCTGACCCTCCACCTGAACGGGGCGAGGAGGGGCTATTGTGGAGGAAAATCTGTTACATATGAGTGGTTTCAGCAATGAAACGTGAAACGAGTTCGGAATGCGTAAGGTATTAGGAAGAGCTAAACGATACGCAACTGGATTGATACGGGTCAGCACCCTGTAGGGTCCAATATAACGAGGAGCGAACTTCATGGAGGGCACTTTTAAACGGATGTTCCTCGTGCTCAGCCATACCCTATCACCTGGAACAAAGACCGGAGCCGCCCTTCTACGTTTATCAGCGTGTTTCTTGACCAACATAGAGTTGTGCACAAGGATTTGTCGAGTTTGATCCCACAACTTCCTCAAATTGGCAACATGAACATCAACCGACGGCACCCCCTGGGAAGGGGAATCCGAAGGAAGAATAGACGGATGAAAACCATAATTCATGAAGAAGGGGCTTGAATGAGTAGAATCGCAAACGAGATTGTTGTGTGCAAACTCCGCCCAAGGAATCAAACCGACCCAATCATCCTGGTGTTCAGAAACAAAGCATCGTAAATATTGTTCAATTTTCTGGTTGGTACGTTCAGCAGCTCCGTTAGACTGAGGATGATAGGCAGAAGAAAAGTTTAATTTAATACCAAGTTGAGAGCAGAAGGACCTCCAAAAGCGGGAAACAAATTGGGAGCCTCTGTCCGATACAATTTGAGAGGGTATCCCATGTAGGCGAAAAATCTCCTTAGCGAATATCTCTGCCAATTCGGGAGAAGACGGGAGTTTAGGCAGGGGAATGAAGTGTGCCATCTTAGTAAACCTGTCAACCACGGTGAGGATAACAGTCTGTCTTTTAGAGATAGGTAGATCGACAATAAAGTCCATGGCCAAACAGGACCATGGTTTTTCTGGAACCTCCAAGGGTTGCAGGAATCCACATGGAAGCGTATGGGGTTGTTTGGTTTTCCTGTCTCAGGCGCAACAGTAATCTGGCTGCATTAACCTTTCTACCTGGAGGGTCAAATGTTCTTCGAAAAGCAGCTACAAATGCGTTATAGTTATAAACTAATGGATTATCGTTCTCCCATAGTGGGTTGGCCCATCTCAGAGCTTTCTCAATGAGTAGGGTGATAATAAATCCTACTTTTGCCCTATCTGTAGGATAAGAGCGAGGTTGCAATTCAAAGTGGATACTAATTTGGTTTAAAAAACCACGACACTTCTCAGGAGCCCCACCATAGCGTACTGGGGGGGTAATGTGAGAAGAAGCACCCACTGTGGCTACCTCTAGACCTGAACCGACAGGAGAAACAGGGGTATTACGTATCTCCTCTGGTGGGTTATTGGCACAAGCTAATAGAGCCTGTAGCGCAAGCGCCATCTGATCCATTCTGTGATCCATGGCTTCAAACCTAGGATCAGGAGCAGCCAGCTGACTGTTTGTACTTGCAGGATCCATTGGCCCTGTCGTAATGTCTGGATCGGGACAGGGATCCAACACGCAGAGTACAAACAGTAGCCAGATACGTATACCGGACCTTAGAATGGCCGGACTAACGTAAGTAGTACAGTATAGAATGGTCAAAGACAAGCCGAGGTCGAGGGTAACAGAAGACAGGTAAGCGAGAGACAAGCCGAATCAAGGGTAACAGAGATAAGCAGAGTAAGGTAAACAAGCCGGGTCAAAACCAAAAGGGATAATAGAATACACAAGCACTGAGTGACTAGAACAAGCTAGAACCACGACAGGGCAATGAGCTAATGAAAGAAGCTCTGTTAAATACCCTGTTCAGAGCAGTAACCACGCCCCCAAGGCGTCCTGATTGGTCCTGCAGCCATTGACTGACAGGTTGTTCCGGGGGAGTGTCCTGATGACTACTTCCTGCCTAGATGCTGTAAAAGGCAGTCACTCCCTCGTGGCCGGCCTAGCATGACCGGATAGACCGCGGGGAAGGGAGCCATCAGACCGTCTGGATGGAGGAACAGCTAAGTCTCTACCTCTTTCGGAGGTAGAGACCACAGGTACCCTGACATCACCCTATTAAACAGAAACACTATATACCCTATAACCAAATATTGAGGGTTAGGCGAATAGTATGAGTCACTAACTGATGAGAGACTGGACCTAATTGCAAATAAGTGTAGGGAGAAAGACTACAGTTTGCCATTTCTGCAGAGAGCTAAAGGGAAAGCCAGAAATATTGGAAGAACTTTGGTGCTGTCCTCAAAACCGATGCAGCCTAATTCCCCTATTCCATATCTCAGTACTTTCTCCATCATACCTTACAACAGGACCGGGAATATGGCAACTTATTTCAAACTTCCTATTTTTGCACAAGGAACATTAGAGATATGGTGGTGAAGGCTGAATTCGACACTTCAGCACTTCGGCAATTCGGTTCTGTTTGGCACTTCGGAAATTCGGCACTTCGGCACTTCAAACATTCTGAAGTATCCGAATGTCCAAATTGCCAGAAATTCGTCCAAATTTACATTCAGAACGGAACGAATTGCACATGTCTAGAATCAATAGCAATTGATATTTATTTTACTGGAAAGGGGGAATTTGATTCTTCAACTTTTTCTTTAGTTATAGATTTAATTTTTTTTAGGTTTAAGGTAATTTCACTGATTGCTATTTATATCTGTCATATTATATAACTTCTTATACAAGTGGTTAAAAGCTGTACCTATGTTTTGAGGAGGTAATTTAGGGCCATTTTCTGTTATGATTTTATATATATAGTTTGAATTTTTTTACCCTTGACTTTATTAGTTAACATTTCTCAGCTCTGTTTCCCTTATAACACCATTTGGCTTCAAATATTCTAGATTTCTAACTGTTTACATTCTCAATATTTCATGTATTTGTTTCCTTGTTTCTTCTGTTCATATCATATAAAGTTATATATAAATCAGGCAAGAATTATTGGCTTTTTCTCTTATGTTATGTTTCTATCTTAAATAAGTAGCCTCTTAATACTGACTTAAAAGCAAACCATTGGAGCTGACACTTCATCATTACTATTGTAAAGGAAGTAATCCTTAATTTTGTTTTATCAATTTTACCTCCTGTATATTGTTCAAAATATTCATATACTAATTGACTATTTTGCTGTTAGATGTAATCTGATTTAATCCTAAAATAACGGCATTGTGGTCTGACCATGTTGTTTCCTTTATTTCTATTTTTCTAATATTATTACAAAAAACACAAACAATACGGGATACGGCTGTAAAATCTAAAGAGAAAACATACAAAGAACACAATAGTGTAATACAGTTTAAACAGTTAATCTTGCGCTAATAATGATTGCACTCACAAGATGGTGTAGAAAAAAGCGCTCATAAGGGTGCCTCCCCTGATAGTATGGGGGGCTAGTAACCTCCTTGCCAATGTGAAGTAGCCGAAAGGTACACAGGACTCCAGGTAGGATCAAATTCCAGATTTTTATTTTTTAAAAGGTGAAAAAACCACCAATAAGAACAAAATTAAGAATGCGGCAATAGGTCCTACGCGTTTCGTTCAAGCATGAACTTCTTCAGGGACCGCAATAGTTAAATAGCCACATACAATATTACACATAGTAAAATCATACATCCTACTTCCCCCTTAGTCCAATCCCGTTAAATAGGGCTAGACCCCATGTCCAATTAGTAAAAGCTGGGGGTGTTTCCAATCTTCTCAGACATCATTGGTCCTAGGACAGCTCCTCTCAGCTGATAGTACTTTCAACATCCATTACAATCAAATTTGAGCGCGTTCAAATGAAAGCGAAACCGGAAGTAAGTATAGTATTCTACTTCCGCGTTCCATATCATTCCAAATGCGTTCCACATGCATTCCATCTGTATAATGTATTCATAGCAACAAGAAACAGAGTGCAAAATGCACTCAAATGCAGAATATTAATATAACAAAGTGCATATCTATACAAAAAGGAAAATGAATTAGTATCTATAATGAAAAAAATAATACATAGTGAATAAATGAATAATGTCTTTGCCTAATGCTATGTTAATGTGTTTTATGACTCACAGGCTTGTATTATACAAGCATTCTATATAAAGTAAACAATACAATATTAAACAGCAATTACCTTATTCTTTTAACATTTAGAAATGTTCTCTCAATAATAGTAAATATATCAAATATTCTATTCGAAAATTTAAATTAGTACACACATCTTCTAAAAAACAGAAGACAGAGGGAGAAAGAGAAAAAAAAGGGAAAAAAAGAGGCATAATCCCTTACTGCCTCCACTATATTGGTCTCGTCAAAAGTATAATAAATTAAAGGAAATAGACACATACAAAATTATTCCAAAAAGCACACCAAATCAATCCCTACATTAAGACCCCTAGGTTCTAGGGTCTTAAGCCTATGGATGCAAAAGGTTTCCCTTTGAGATAACCTCTTAACCCTATCCCCCCCACGCCAGAAGGGAAGAACGTGTTCAATACCCATACATATGAGCCCCCTAAAGGAAAAAAAGGGGCAATTACTACAATGGTCCGAAGCCGAATGTGTGGTAAGTTTCTTTCAGATATTATTCAGATGTTCCAAGAGTCTAACCTTCAAGATGTGCTTGGTGCGACCCACATACTGCTTGCCACACGGACACTGCAGTAAATACACTACATAGTCCGTGTGGCAACCAATCTCCATCTTATTACCAAACTTCTCCCCTGTTACAGAACTAACAAATTCTTTATATCTTCCAGTATAAGCTGTAGAACAGGCTTTACATACACCACATCCCCTAAAAAAACCTGTGATTACAGATGGATGGTCTCTCTTGTACTTGAGGGCATAACTAGGGGCCAGCAAGTTCTTCAGATTCCTGTTCTTTTTAAAAATCACCGCTGGACGGTCAAATAAAGAGTTACCCAAAACAGGATCCTGTTGTAAGATAGGCCAAACTCATTAAGGCATCTCTTGATCTTAAAATGGTCAACATTATACTGTGTAACAAAAGCTGATCGAAAATTAGTATTAGTCTCAGCCACCGGAACTTTATCCTCCAGTAATGTATTATGCTCAAGGAGACCAATAGTTCGAATTTCTTTTTCTAAACTATTTCATCATAGCCCCTGGCCACAAGTTTATTTTTAATATGGGAGGATTGGGTATAAAAGTCCTGATGCTGAGTACAATTACGTCTGAGCCGGGTGAATTGGCTCCTCGCTATACCCCTGAGCCAGGGCTTATAATGACAAATTCATTGGTGGACATATCCGTTGCCATCTGTTGGTTTAAAAAAACACTTGGTGTGGATCTGGCCCTGATCACAGAATATAGCGAGGTCCAGAAAATGAATTCCACTCTTATTCCACTCGGGTGTAAAAATCAAATTATAAAGATTCGAATTAATATACTGAACATAATCGAAAAAAACAGCTGAAGACCCTTTCCAAATGATGATCACATCATCAATATAGCGCCGCCAGAGCACCAGGTTGTCCCTCCAGCCATGCCCAGACCACATGAACAATTCCTCCCACCTCCTCATGTAGATGCTGGCATAGCTGGGGGCAAACTTAGTGCCCATGGCGGTCCCTGTAGTCTGAAGATAATATTGACCATTGAAACCGAAGTGAGAACCGAAGTGAGAATAAAATTATTTTTCTCTTGGGATAGTTCCGTGTCCTAAAACATATAATAGTCAAGGGCCTTCAATCCCAGTCTGTGGCTAATCACCGTATACAGAGAGTTCACATCCAGTGTGGCCCAACTGTATTCGGAATCCCACTCTATACTGTCCAGTTCTTGAAGAAAAGACTGTGTCACGTATAAATGATGGTGCCCCTTGTGAATATTTCTGAAGGAACGAGTCCACACAAGCGGATAAATTAGCAGTAAAAGAATTAACTCCGCTAATAATAGGACGACCCGGTGGATTGGGGAGACGTTTGTGGGTTTTTGGGAGAAAATAGAAGATCGGAGTAACTGGGTATTTTTTTAAACAAAAATTCTAAATTGTCTATGTATCTATACCATGCCAGTATCTTAGGCATGAAGTCAGCCAGAACATCTGATTTCTTGATTGGTTCCTCCCACCACTCCAGGTGGAGGTTGGCATGTGAAGGGGCAAAAGCCGTCCCCATAGCCGTACCTCTCACCTGGTGGTAGAACTTACTGTAAAACAAGAAATAATTGTGTGTTAGAATAAAATTCAGGAGTCTCAATCCAAATACATGCCCTTTATTACCTCCATAACCTACTTTGTGGCACCAGTGTAGGTTTGTCTTACATCTGTAGCCCTATCTTCTGTTTTAGAATATTTTAATTAGAGGACAAACACAATGAAGACCTCCAAAAACTAAAATATGCTGTAGTGGTTATGGCACCTAGACTTACGTTTGCTTTGTCCATAACATATACCTTTTTATGTTTTCACATTCTGTTCTAGTAATTCTGGCAAAATCTCTTGTTAATAAATCAAATTATAATAATTTTAATGTTATTTAGTTCAGAACACATCTTTCTCTTGACTCTTGAGGATTAGGCAAATCTTATATTATGACAGTTGTGATATGTGTCATATGGTAAAATAATAAATTTTTTCTTTCTTTTATTATTGCCTTTAAGGGAACTTTTTAACAGACATTCTACATACACATTTTGTGAATTAATTTACTATTTCATCGTAATAATTTCCAACAACTTTAGGCAGCAATTTAATCATTTTAGTTAAGCTTTTCAATCAATTTAATATTTTTGGAATGTTTAGTTTTTCTAAATATTAAAATAAAAAATATATTTTGTATATAAATAATTCACCACTTTATCAAACAATATCAAAATATTAAAATATTTTTCAAAACATGAAATAATTTTTAAAGTTTATCCAAAAATGTAAAATCATTTTAAAAGCTTATGTAAAAATATTAAATTGAGGTATTATATGGTAAGCAAACAATTCTAGATGATGTAAAGACATCATTCACAAAGTAATATACCATTCCTAGTAATTTTAGTACCACTCAATAATTCATAACTTTTCTTAAGAGGTACAGCAAATCAACTTTCCATCAGTTCTACAAAAAAACTAAAATGTGAGATACATTCTGAACTGGATAATGCCACCACTAGTATAACTGTGACTTTAAATCAAAAGATTTATTAATGGGGATGTATTGCTCCTCATTTCTGTTGCTTGACGTATTTCTACATATGTACCATACTGACAACTTGTTAAACATGGGTTAAATTTTTATAGGTATTGATGGCATTAACAGGTATTTACAGGTATGATCTGTGATCATTCAAAATAAAACCAGTGGAACTAAAGCCATGCTTCGACACAGCAAAGCCTATCTATTATTATTATTATCATTTATGTAAAATGGGTGGACTAATAGACATGTAGATAAGTTGGACGTGAAGGAACAGAGGGGATTGCAGGCTCTGCTCAAATTAGCTCGCATGCTATAGAGAGTGGGGCATAGTGGTGCAAAATATACGTGTTGGGTAGAAAAGTCGGTTGCTAGAATAGTACTTACTGAGGGCTTAGTGTTTTATTTATTTATTTATTATTTATTTTTTTATGTCAGTTGCAGGAGAGGAAGCAAGGTACAGGGAGGTAAAGCTATTAACATTTTTATTGAGTGAGTGAGTTTTCAATGATTTTTTTTTAAGGAATGGAGACTGCGTGAAAGTCTAAAGGGAAAGGGAACGTACTTTCACAGAAACAGTTTAGCTATAAAGAAGTCTTGAAGAATCAAGAATCAAAGGTCCGAGAACAGAGAATAGGAATAGGTCTTTGGCTGAGTATAGGGACCTAGACGGGATATGCTTGTATACGAGGAAGGATTTATAGGTAGGAGTTATTAGGTAGAGATAATTATTATTATTATTATTATTTTGAGATTTGTTAGAAAGTACCTGAATTTTAAATTGAGCCCTATATCTTACAGGAAGCCAATGTAGTTGACTTAGACAGAAACGAGAGGAGCAGCACTTGAGGGAGGAAAATTCAGAAGTTCTGTTTTGGACAGTTTAAGTTTAAGGAAGCGAGCAGCCATCAAGTTATAAATAGCAGAGAGGCTACACCAAGGATGCCTACACCACCTCCTTTACAGATTAATCTGGGAATGTGGGAGGATTGTAGCCCCTGAAAGCTAAAGAAGCAGGAGTAGCACTGTCAGAGGGCCAGGTTTAGGTGAGTGCTCGTAGTGTAAGAGAATTTGAGATGAAGAGGTTGTGTATAGCTGTCGATTTCAAATTGCTGCAGACAGAGCAGGCATTTCAGAGGGCACAATTAATGTTGGCAGAAAAGGGTGAAGGCAGGGTACTGGGATGCGATTTGTGTGGTTTCTGGTTGTCTTAGTGTGAGCAAGGAGGTGAAAGGCCCTGGGTTGGCACATACATCACCAGCTGCTATAAGCTCAAAGCAGGAGAAGAGATAGTGACAGAAGGTATGAGTGGGTTTTGTATGGATGGGGTCTAGGATGACACACACTGTTTAGTCTCCTATTACTCTATGGGTTGTTATATTGCCTTCAAGTAAGCATACTTACAATGCCTGCATGGGTATTTTGACTATGTCTAATGTATTGAACAGATTAATTTGAAGTAAATAATGTATATATGATGTGGTCATATTCAGGTAGTGAGTTCAAACAAGATATGCTCATGTGCTTGCTACCATCAGTACTGTCATACTCAGTCAGGAGCCAGTAGTGTTAAAATAGTTATTGCAGTGCACAAAGTATCTTGAGAATTTTTGATTTACTTTGTTCATTTGACAAATGTTTATAAATTCATGTATTGTAATTTTTTTTTTGTATATTATTAAGTGAAGATTAGCTGTCACTGAAGTGCCATAGTTTTACATTGACTCTTTCACACCAAAACCTATCTGGAAAAAAAAGTCATAACTTTGTTTAATAAGGCTTGCACAGCTAGCATATTAAATTAGGACAAAACTGCAATTTCATATGCAGTTAGAAAATATGCAAATTAATTAAAAAATGTCATGTTTTAATTCACCCCTTACAGAGATATTCAGTATATAGTAGCACAGAGAATGTAATATATTGTGTCTTGTAATACATCATATATGTTTTGACAAACATATATGAAGCAAAATGCAAATACTGTAACTGTGGAGTGGCAAAAACATAAATATAATTTATCAAAAGTCCAATTCTTAGTCTGTTGGTGAAAAAGCTTGAAAAAATAAACAACAAGACAATTTCAAAACAGATTGTTTTGACCAAGCTGCTGTGGTCTACTGCACATTATCATGAGATATATTTCATACATGAATGCACCCCCATACTATTTACGCCTGATTCCCATACTAGAAGTTAGTCAAACTAACCTTACAAAAAAAAGAGGTAGTTCTGTAAGCAGAAGTCTCACAGGAAACTGTAATAAAATGGAAGACAATAATTGCTGCTGTTGGGTTAATTATTAAACATAGAACCATAGAAACATAGAATGTGACGGCAGATGAGAACCATTCGCCCCCTCTAGTCTGCCCAATAAATACTTTAATTAGTCCCTGACCTTATCTTAAGTCTAGGATAGACTTAAAGGAGCATGCAACAGTTTGACAAAACTGTCTTATTCTAGATTTGAATGAGACAGTTTCCTCATTCTATAGACTGAAATAAAGGCTGGTAAATATTTTTTTTGTTGTTTTTTTTTCATATTTACCTGCTTCTTTTTTTTGTCAAATGTTTTTTATTGAAAGGTTTTAATTTTTAACAATAATAATCATTGTAAAACAATGAAATATATGGAATAAAGAATAAGAATACATATAAATCAAACAAACAAAGAGAAACAGGTGGGGGGAAATATCTATCCATTATAAAATTGATAATGTATGCTTCATGAAAACCACTACATAGTGTCAAATAAGGTGGCAAAGCACTCCACATGCACTGGCGATAAATAGTGTACAAACAGTTGTGTATACAAACAGAACAAGAGCAAAAGGAGAGGAACATAAAATACAATCATAAAGAGTATTTTTGTTTGACATTATCCTCCCACATGTTCCAGTAGTAACATAATGATTCTGTTGTGTTTGATGGAAATCTGAGGTGCATCGCATAGCACTTATTCTCCAAGACCAGTACTGATGCCTCTTTAATAGCAGGAACTACATCAGATCTCCAATAACGTGGTATTACCATAGTGGTCACTGCCTACCATTGTATTATCCACTTTGGCAAAGTTTTCAAGAAATTACTTGAATAAACATAGTTCTGGAGTAAAAGTCACCTCAGAAGGTGTAATATCCCTGATTATTGTATGTACGTTCTTTCAAAATAAATGTAAACGTAGACAATGCCACCACATATGGGAATATGTGCCTGTTTGCCCACAGCCACACCAGCAGAGGTTTGTAGAATTGGGGTATATTTTCTGGAGCCTGGTCAGAGTCAGAGTCAGATACCACCGATATAAAACTTTATGGTGGTTCTCCAAACGAGCCGAACACTGGGTGATACCTTTCAAATTTAAAGAAGCAGCCAACCAGTCATCCAGAGACATTTCTGTCTGGAGATCCCTTTCCCATGCGACTATGTAATCCAATTTGGTTTGCAGCCTAGCATTAATATAGGAATAACATAATGATATAGTATGTTTCCTTCCCGGGTTATCAATATAATTTGTTTCTATTTGGGATTTCTCTAAATGAGTATATTTTTGGTCAAGGGACTTCAAATATCTCACTTAATCTGGTAACTACAATCTCATATTTAGTGGCATCTGCATCTTCTAAATCATGTTTTAATCTAACTCAAATGGTAACAATTATTTATTTGAGAAAAAAATTGTCAAGATTATGTAGAGAGACGGATCCCCGGAAATAAACATCAACCCCAGGACTATCATATTTTAAAATGGACACTGGCATGGCCCTGGACCACAAAACCGTCCCCTTTATCTAGGTAGCAGAAATAATTCATTAGTGAGTTAGCGTGAAGGATGGCGCTTCAAAACAGTGTAATAAATAGTTGCTCTAAAACCTCTGTAAGGGGATACCTTCCTTCCCTCACCACAAATGTATAACAGAAAAAAGATTATCAAGAAGAAACCTGTTAATCTGTGGGTGGAACGCTAATTAGTGTATAGGCAGATATTTGCTTCCCCCTTACTGAGAAGTTGTATAAAATCTCGATGTGGGATGATATGTAAAATAGGGAAACAGAGAAAATCTAGTGCAGATAGTACTTAAACAATATTCAACACAAAGTAGATATATGTGTGCACACTCACAATTTTCAGAACCTGGGAATAAGTCTCTATATCAATGCAGATGTGTTTTTCTGTAGGCAGCACCCCACCTTCTTGAATGGATGAAGAATCTCAAAGTAAACAAGATAAGGAGTTATGGTGTAGTATATCTAGATGTATCATAAATTTAAAAATCACTTTGTTTTTAAGGGGACTCTCACCTTACTGAGAGCCCATAGGTGTCTTGGCTCTCAGGCAGGGGCGTATTTGCCGCGAGGCAAACAAGGCATTTGCCTTGGGCGGCATTTTCCAGGGGGCGGCAAAAAAAGCCGCCCCCAAACGCCCAGGGCAAATGTCTTGTTAGCCTTGCGGCTAACAGACATCCTGGGCTGGTGGCTGCTGGGCTGGTTGCTGGGCGGGCGGGCGGCTGGCGAGGGAGCACTTCCTCTGAGCTGTCTGCTCAGCTCCCTCGCGCGCCGCAGAGTGAGGCTGGGAGCCGGAATATGACGTCATATTCCGGCTCCGCCTCCCAGCCTCACTCTGCGGCGCGCGAGGGAGCTGAGCAGACAGCTCAGAGGAAGTGCTCCCTCGCCAGCCGCCCGCCCAGCAACCAGCCCAGCAGCCCGACCGGCAGCCCCACTAGACCCCAGGGAGAGGGAGAACCCCCCCAGCATTCCCAAAGGTAAGGAGGCTGGGGGGGTAAATTAAAAAAAAATGAGTTAATGTGAGTGAGTGTGTCTGTTAGTGTGTGTCTGTTAGTGAGTGTGTCTGTTAGTGTGTGTGTGTGTGTCTGTTAGTGTGTGTGAGTGTGTCTGACTGTGTGTGTCTGTTAGTGTGTGAGTGTGTCTGTTAGTGTGTGTGAGTGTGTCTGTTAGTGTGTGTGTGTGTCTTTTAGTGAGTGTGAGAGTGTGTGTGAGTGTGTCTGACTGTGTGTGTCTGTTAGTGTGTGTATGTCAGTGTGTGTGAGTGTGTCTGTTAGTGAGTGTGTGAGTGTGTCTGTTAGCAGCTAACAGACACACTCACACACTCACTAACAGACACTCACACACACTGACATACACACACTAACAGACACACACACTAACAGACACACACACTAACAGACACACTCATTAACAGACACACTCACTAACAGACACACTCACTAACAGACACACTCACACACAGACACACTCATACACTCACACACACACACACTGACAGATATGCATCCATTAGCTAACAGTTAGCTAATGGATGCGTATCTGTCAGTGTGTGTGTATTTAGAAGGCGGGGGAAGGGTTGGGTGGGGGTGGCGGGGGGGGGGGGGGTGAGGGGGGCGTCTGAGTTTTGTCCTGCCTAGGGCAGCACAAAACCAGGATACACCCCTGCTCTCAGGTGTAAATGTCTGGTGCCAAATAGCGGGATGATACTCCCCTTTCTCAAACCTGGAACAGGACTGGCTACCAAATATCGGTGGGAATCCACTATCTATTGGTAACAATATTAAAAACAGAAAGTTAACGTAAATATAAAATCAAATAAAAGAAACAGTTAGTAGTGCAGTCCTTAAGTGCCAATACACATTTCACTGGGTGAGCTTCTTCACTTGGCTGTAATATCTTCCAGGTCCAGAGATTCCTTTAACCCCTTAAGTACCATGGACGTATGAGGTATGTCCGTGGCTAATTTGAGCGCTGGAAGCGATCGTGATTGAGGTAAATTACATTGGCTGGCTTCACAAATGTCCCAAATACGACATGGTTTCATGATGACCAGCTGTGAAAATTCCAAGTTGGAAAACTGGAATGTGCACCCTCCAAATAAGGTCTTTTAGCCCACAGGGAACCTGACACACCTGTACATGTGTCACTGTACTCAGGAGATGTTGCGGAACATATATTTGGGTGTTCTTTGGCAGTAACCCTTAAAGTTCTCAGTACATGTATTCTTAAACTGCTATGTGTGTCAAAAAATCACCAATTATTATTATTTTTGTTAATTTGGCAAAGATTGGTGGTAAAATGGTTGCATGAAAAGAGCATGAAAAGAGTCAGAATACCCCAAGTTTAATAGGTGGTCTTGTTTTAAAAAAAATATATACATGTGAAGGATTATTCAGAGATTCCTGACAATTATAAGTGTGACGGTTGCCCCAGGCTAGCTGAGGGTTGGACCGTCGAAGGATGCTCCTAGTGCTTTCCAAGGACCATCAGCATGGCACCACACACCATAAGCACTGCAGACCCTACGAACTGCAGCAGTTTGGTTGTGGTCTCGCCATCTCATACCCGCCCTGGACCTACGACAAGGCTCCAGCTGGTGAACCTCTCTTCCTTCAGAGAGTGAAGCAGGAACAAGCTCTTACATGGGTTTATACAGTAAATGTCTAAATCAGTGAAGCTAAGGAAGTATACAGAGTATAGCAATCCTTGTAGTGATTATAGCTGTCACCTCCAAACACAAGATGAGGCTGCGAGTTGAGGGTCAAGTAGAACTGAAGCTTTAATGGTACAGCTGCTCTTTTATAACAGTTTTTCCCCACAAGGTTACTGCCCAGGTGGACCTTGTGGGGCACAGAACATGAAATTCACAATCCAATAAAAATAGAGTTTTACACTCAGTCACTCCCATACAGTGTGCACAATCCCTCCCCTCTACCTGTGATACAATTAACTAAGACAATGGACTAACTCAATTAACTCTAAGTAGAAAAAACATACATTTTTACAAACCCCAAAAAGTACCCCAAAATACAACATATCCCCTCATCTCCTGATAGCCCCGATCTCGTTGAACAACATATCCAAAAATCACCCTGATCAATTCAGGGGTTCAGGAATTTCCTGCAAGTCTTATTTTTGCCCCACCATACACATGGTCCCATGCCCAAAACAGTTCCATACACTCAACAACAAAACACTGCTGGACAATTTAAGATGGCCGCCGCCACCACATGTTTGAATCTGTTCCAGTTAAAAGTCCAAGGGGCGGAAACAGTACTTTTTAACATGGGATATCACAGGGCCCATAGTCCCAGGGTAGGAGGCTGGCAATCAGGCCCCTCCAAAAGCCAGTGGCGAAGTGCAGTTCATCACAGAAACATCCCCAAATTGTTTTAATATGTGCATTAGGAAACAAGAGACGAAACCGGTTTCCTTATAGACAAATTATATTGTCTGCAAAGAGTCCAATCTTATGAATGACACCACCAATTGCAACATCCTCTATCTACAGGTCATTCCTAATTAGTTCGGCCAGGAGTTCCATCGACAGAATAAATAAAAAGGGGACAGGGGACAACCCTGTCTCGTACCCTAAGTAAGTGATAAACTTTCTGAGGTGAAACCGGCGTCCGACACTTTAGCTGTAGGATGATGATACAGAGAAAATATTGCATTTACTAGTGAAGTTGTAAAACCAAATTTGAACAAAACCTCTTTCAAGTATCCCCCGGTGTATTCTATTGAATGCCTTCTCCGCATCCAATGAAAGAAGCAGAGAAGGCGCACGCTCTGTTCTAATTTGATGAATAATATTGATAAACCTCTGAGTGCCATCTGTGGTTTTTCTGCCTAGCACAAATCCAACCTGATAGTTTTTAACAAGTTTAGGGATGTTTTTGGCTAACCTAGAAGCCAAACCTTTGGCATTTAATTTGGTATCATTGTTGAGCAACAAAATGTTTTTTCACTGTTCAATCCATTTGATGTTTTTTCGTGCTTTTTTTTTAACATGTTGGAGACTTCTTTTAGCAATAAAATGATGTGAGAAATATGATATATTTTTTAAAATCTTCTTGCAGTTATGGACTTTGTTGCTCAATACCACACAGAGCTTTTCAGCCCCTACCTGCTTCTTTGTTCTTATGCTTTCCACACCCACTCAATGGGAAACACTGATCTAACCAATCTGTGTCCTATCCCTAAGAATGCTGAAAAAATGTAACGGGCATGCCTGACAGATTTACACATGTGCAGTTGGAAGATATCTTCATCTTGCAACATTCTAACAGGGGGAGAACAGAAGGAGTCTGATCAGTGTGATCATACAGAGCAGTCTGTGGTATCTGGCTTCGCTCTCCTTTTTCTGCACGATGATGCAATGTTTCTGTCATTAGTGGACTGCCCTGAAACTAACATGGGAGGGAGGCTAAGGAAACTAGCTACGAGATGTGTGCAATAAAACAATCTTACCAAGTTTATAGTAAGTTTATAAACATTGGATATTTGTTCAAAAGTGTTTGCTTGCTGGTTTAAAAAAAATATTTGTCAAGTGATGCATGCCCCTTTAAGGACAGTAAGGATGATGACCGTCGTGAATGGGAATGAAAGTTGCAAATAAAAAAAAAATATCCCAATATTTTTTTCTGGTTTACTTGAAGTGCTGGTTTACTTGAAGTACAAAACAAATGCATGACCATGCCATACATCGATCCTCATTCGATAACTGTAAAATTATCTTGTTTCAAAACAGCAAACATACCTAAAAAGCACTTTAAAGCTTATGTAGACTTTTTCATATGAAACCTTCCTGCTAGAACCATATGTTTCAAAGGGTCACTAGCAATAAATGACAGGGTCACTGTCATTTCTGCAGTCTCTCCTTTCCATGCAATGAAATACACAATTACAATGCTGGAAAGTGCTGCTGGCTCATTGTGTATATGGTTTTAAACCCTGCATTGTTGCTATACAAACAAAAACAAGCACATGAGGAACAGATGTAAATGTCACAATAAAAAGGCTATTAAGTGTTAAAAATGTTGCTTTTCAATTTCTCATTGAAAGTCTTTTGTTTTTGCATTTTTTTTTCATTTCTGTTAATGTACAGATTGCGGTTTTAGTAGTGTGTAATTATCAGGTTATTTGCCTCAGGTAATAGCAATTACACACAGTATGGAAGGATCTCAACACCATATGGAGGAAGTTATCATTCCTTTTAGAACCATCTAATGCGTTATGCTCTCTGAACTGAAGCTATTATTTTACCAGCTGCACAAGTCCAATGATGTGCCAGCATTGTAGTTATTTAAGGATCCTTAAAATGGATTGAAATTGGCTCATATTAGTACTGATTATTTAAGGCTGAATGAGAGAAAAGTAATTTTCTACTCCAACATATCAACTTATCGTTTCGATGGTGAGTCACCACTTTATAGATTGAGAAGTTCACCTCAGTTTGCTGTGACTGATTCAATGAGCAGTCTGAAACCTATGTATTTCAATACAATGAGTCTGAGAAAGAAGTCTTCAAAAGAAGCATGCTATCTTACAAGAGGGACTGGGGGCTGAGAACAAAGGTTCTAAAGCAGTGTAAATCCTTCAAACTTAAACAGTGAATATTTTCATTCAACCTGAGTACAGAGGTGAGGTATTTGACAGATCAAAATATTAAATATTATAATAAATAATAAATATTATAATAAATATTGTAGATCATTGACTGTGAATGTGCAATAAGCAACATCATCTTTGACACTGGACATTACATGGGTTTATACAGTAAATGTCTAGATTTTAATTAAATCTAGGCTGATGCTTGGGTTGAAATTTCAGAATCAGCTAAGGGAAACTCAACAACCTTATCTCAATTAAAAAATATATACTCTTATCTGAGACATGAAAAAAATATATACTCAATACAATGTCAAGATCAACCAAACACACTTGCATTGCTCATTGGTTTCTAAAAAAAAATGGACTGAAATACATGCGTATTCTTCAGTTGAGGAAAAAATGAAGGGTAGGAGTTACTTAGCGTCAATGCGATGATTAACATCTTAATATGTGTAATGTAAATTTAAATTGTAAATTGAAATGTATTTGTTGCAAAGCCCAGTAGTGAGACTCAATAATAATAGGCAAAAGTAAACAAGTACAATTGAATTTAGAATATAATCAATAATTTAATTTTCTATTTTTTACACATCTTGTTTCTCAACTCATTATAATCATAATTATGTAAATATGTAAGCAATATGCTATATACATCTTTTTTAAAAACCCACTAAACACACTTTATCTCAAAAGTAAACATATTTTTTACAACTTTGAAATATAACAAAAACAAAACCAATAAGCAAAAAAAAAAAAAAAACATAAAAAAAATAAGCCTCTAAGGTAGAGTAGAAAAAGGAAGGAAAATATCTGCATGCAATTAGGGAATGACACAGAAATATGGAATACATCTGACCTACCTTTCGCATTATGGCTAATTCATCCCCTTAACTAACTCACCTTTCATCAAAATATGGACTACAGATCAAAGGAAGAACAAAAACAAAAAAACTACGCACAGGAAAGATCGTGAGGGATGGAGGGAAAAAGAAAACCTGAGCATGGTGCTAAACCTTGTCCAATATAAAGCAGTCAGCATGAGTGATCCACGGGTATTGAGCTCATTTCCCTATATGACAGGTGTTTACTTCTGGAGTGATATGTAGAGCTGCTATTTACTGCAGAGAGAGTATAGGAAACCTCCCCGCCCCCATGGTCAGGGCTGGACTGGGAATAAAAAATTCTATACCAGCCAAATAATGTGTTGCACCAGCATAGGCATACAGAGGTGGAAAAGCACTGCTGTGCTGAATAACTGAGTTTCAGGAAGAGTAGGAGACACAGGCAAAGATGCCTCTTTACCTATTTCTCTTAACCTCCCTTTTGAATTTATTTTGTGTTTACTATTTCCTCTTTTGATTGTCTTACAGGCTTTAGTGTATCTTTTATCCCATGTTTCCCTTGTGTGTATCTTACACACCTCTTGTGTGTCTTTTACAACCCCCTTGGTGTAATGTTTACTTCATCCTAGTCCCTTTTGTGTTTCATTCTCCCCCAAGCCCATTTAATTTGTCCGTTGCTTCAGCCTCTTTGTCTCTATCTCCCCCTCCCTAGTGTTTCTGTGTGCCTCTTTCCACTGCCCCAACACCTCTGTGTAGCTTTTTCCCCACAGCACCATTATATTTTCCTTCTCTTCCCCATACCCTCTGTGTGTCTCAATCTCCCCTTCCCCAATCCCTCGGTGTGTCTCTTGTTCGCCTTCCTCACCCCCTCTTTGTGTCAATTGTTCTCCTTTATAGTTATGTGAGCATTGTGAGAACCCATTAGATCAACATCTACTGCAAAGGTATTCCATAAGTGGCTCTGATATATGTCCTGGACTATGTCCAGCATTTTTGAGATTGTAGTAAAAAAAAAAAAACATTATTTTTAATAACTAAAATCAGTTATTAATTTTGAAGGCTGGAATCATGGAAAAAAATACTTGTATGATCAATATGATTTAGCTACATTTGGTACACAAATTTACATTTAATAGCTTGACAACGGTACATTCTCATAGAAATATTTACTTGCACCAGTATTTTACCATGTACCATAACTGAACTATGTACATGCTAAGTTATATTACCATATAAACAGAAAGTTGCTGATGAGTTTATAACAGTGCAAAATCCAACCTTATGAATGTAGCACAGGGTATAACAGACATATATGCATTGGTAAATAATTATATTTTATTTTTTAAGTATCTAGAGTTTCAAGACAATTACATGATCTTGTCATTTCATGATGAAAAGGCATGATTTTATAAAAGACACAAGGACTCATATTGTTTAACTCTTTCTTTATTGTCTACCAATAGCAGCAAATATAAATACACAAATTGAAAATAAATCATACAGAGTGACCCCAGCCCATCTCTTTTCTGGTCCCTATTTAATACTCAGCACCTCCGCCATTATTTTCTCATTCTTTGATAACAAACAACTATCATCAACAAATGATTAAAGTGAAAGACAACATCCAAGGACAAACGCTCCAAATCAAAGCTTAATGAAAAGCCCATCGAGGAGGAATGCTTCATCAATCAAGCATTAGATACTCCTTCCAGACTGAACAAAGCCGAGAGTGACTGAGTGAGTACGGCTTAGAACAGGTAATCATCATGAAATCACACTGCGAAGACAATAGAACAGGAGCCCAGAGGTTAATGTACAAACAGAAAAGAACAATTGTAGACAACATAAGGCAAGTAAACTAAAAAAAAAAAAAATCAGAAAATCCATATGAATATAGTGCAAACAGTGAATAATCAATTCACAATTAAATGTGACCAAAAAAATAATCCACTCACACCCCCCATCACTGATGAACTTACCTTATGAGCCCAGCAAACATAAATGGGAGGCAAAAAACCAAAGATATGTAAACAGCATAAGCCAACATAGGAGGTACAATACTCACTTTTATAAAATCATGACGTTTTGTTATGAAACAGCTAAATCATGTAATTTTATGGCAAGACTTGCAGGCTCTTTTGGCAAGTTCAAAGTTGTGCAGCAACTGAACGTGAAACCGGTTGAAAATAAAATTTGTGTAAGGTAGTCCTCATCAAGTCTTCCAAACGCACAGAAACACACCCCTAACAAAAAGAAGTAAGTAATGGGGGAGGTGCTTCTTATTGTAAGGGACCAAAATGGTAATTGATTAGGGTCACTCAGTATGATTTATTTTCAATTCGTCCCTTTTTCTTTGTTGCTATTGGTGGACAGTAAAGATAAGGCCTCTTAGTAGGTCAAAACGTTGCTTTGCCTTTTTGATCCAATAATTCACCCTGTGGCTTTTATTCCGTGACTACCTGAAGAATTTTTCCTGTTTTAGTAAAGAAAGGGTAAGCAATAAGAGCTTTCGTATCCTGCCATAAAATGATATTTTTACAGTTTGATATAATATGCAGGAACAATTCTTTATGGAATATATGACAGAGCTTATCCTAATAGAGATAAAATAAATAGAAAGAACATTTTCTGTTCGCGAACGGCGAACGTGAATTTCCGCAAATGTTTGCGAACGGGCGAACCGGGCGAACCGCCATAGACTTCAATAGGCAGGCGAATTTTAAAACCCACAGGGACTCTTTCTGGCCACAATAGTGATGGAAAAGTTGTTTCAAGGGGACTAACACCTGGACTGTGGCATGCCGGAGGGGGATCCATGGCAAAACTCCCATGGAAAATTACATAGTTGATGCAGAGTCTGATTTTAATCCATAAAGGGCATAAATCACCTAACATTCCTAAATTGTTTGGAATAACGTGCTTTAAAACATCAGGTATGATCAGGTAGTGTAAGGGTTACGCCCGCTTCACAGTGACAGACCAAACGCACCGCAAACAACCGCAAACAGTCCATTTGCACAACCGCAAACTCCCCATTTGCACAAGGTTGGATACCAAGCTAGCCATGTCCCATTCCTCATCCTCAGTGATCTCACTGAAGGTATGTTCTTCCCCCCAGCCACGTACAACACCACGGGTACCAGATAGGTGACAACGAGCACCCTGGGATGCCTGTTGTGGTTGGTCTTCCTCCTCAAAGCCACATTCCTCCTCTGACTCCTCTTCCTCACAATCCTCTTCCAGCATTGCTGCCGGTCCAGCAAGCGATGCTGATAAGGCTGTTTCTGGTGGTGATGGTGACCACAACTCTTCCTCTTCCTCTTCACTCTCATCTACGGCCTGATCCAGCACTCTTCGCAGGGCACGCTCCAGGAAGAAAACAAATGGTATGATGTCGCTGATGGTGCCTTCGGTGCGACTGACTAGGTTTGTCACCTCCTCAAAAGGATGCATGAGCCTACAGGCATTGCGCATGAGCGTCCAGTAACGTGGCAAAAATTTCCCAGCTCCGCAGAGGCTGTCCTAGCACCCCGGTCATACATATAGTAATTATCGGCTTTTTCTTGTTGGAGCAGACGGCTGAACATTAGGAGTGTTGAATTCCAATGTGTCAGGCTGTCGCAAATCAAGCGCCTCATTGGCATGTTGTTTCGCCGCTGGATATCTGAAAAGTGCGCCATGGTCGTGTAGGAACGCCTGAAATGGCCACACACCTTCATGGCCTGCTTCAGGACGTCCTGTAAGCCTGGGTACTTATGCACAAAGCGTTGTACGATCAGATTACACACATGTGCCATGCACGGCACATGTGTCAACTTGCCCAAATTCAATGCCGCCAACAAATTTCTTCCGTTGTCACAAACCACTTTGCCTATCTCCAGTTGGTGCGGAGTCAGCCACTGATCCACCTGTGCGTTCATGGCGGACAGGAGTGCTGGTCCGGTGTGACTCTCTGCTTTCAGGCAAGTCAACCCCAAGACAGCGTGACACTGTCGTATCCGGGATGTGGAATAGTACCTGGGGAGCTGGGGGGTCCCGATGATGTGGAGCAAGACGCAGCAGCAGAAGAGGACTCAGACGAGGAGGTTATGGAAGAGGATGGAGTAGGAGGAGTAGAGGAGGTGGCAGCAGGCCTGCCTGCAAGTCGTGGCTGTGTCACCAACTCCTCTGCAGAGCCACGCATTCCATGCTTGGCAGCCGTCAGCAGGTTTACCCAATGCGCAGTGTAGGTGATATACCTGCCCTAACCATGCTTTGCAGACCAGGTATCAGTGGTCAGATGGACCCTTGCCCCAACACTGTATGCCAGACATGCCATTACTTCCTTTTGCACAATCGAGTACAGGTTGGGGATTGCCTTTTTTGCAAAGAAATTTTGGCCGGGTACCTTCCACTGCGGTGTCCCAATAGCTACAAATTTTTTGAACGCCTTAGACTCCACCAGCTTGTATGGTAAAAGCTGGCGGGCTAAGAGTTCAGACAAGCCAGCTGTCAGATGCCGGGCAAGGGGGTGACTTTGTGACATTGGCTTCTTACGTTCAAACATGTCCTTGACAGACACCTGACTGTGGGCAGATGAGCAGGAACTGCTCAAGGCGAGAGACGGAGTGGCGGATGGTTTAGAGGGGGCAAGGAGGACAGCAGTGGTTGACGTGGCTGAAGATGCTGGACCAGGAGGAGGATGGCGGCTTTGAGTTTGTGTGCTGCTTGTACTCATGTGTTGATCCCATAGGTGTTTGTGATGTGCGATCATGTGCCTTCGCAAAGCAGTTGTACCTAGGTGGGTGTTGGACTTCCCACGACTCAGTTTCTTTTGGCACAGGTTGCAAATGGCATCGCTGTTGTCAGAGGCAGACACACAAAAAAAATGCCACACTGCTGAGCTCTGCAGTGACGGCATTCTGGTGGTGGACACAGCATGCGTTGATTGGCGAGCTGTGTGGCTGACTCCGGGTGCCGATGCATGCTGTCTGACTTTGCCACTAGCTCCTTGCGACGACCTCCCCTGCTTCCAACTCGTCTCCTCCTCCTCTCTGTCTCCCCATCTGAACTTTCGCCCTGTTCTTCTTCTCTTCTAGCGGGCACCCACGTGACATCCACGGACACATCGTCATCATCAACCGCTTTACTTGTATCTGACAACTCAGCAAAGGAAGCAGCAGCGGGTACAACACCATCCTCATCACACCGTACGACCATGTGTGTAATGCTGCCTGACTGAGACATATCCCTGTTATCTACATCCTCTGGCAATAATGGTTGCGCATCACTCATTTCTTCCAACTGATGTGTAAATAACTCCTCTGACAGATCAAGTGAATCGGCTGTGGTGCTAGTGTTGGTGGTGGCGGCAGGTGGGCGAGTGGAAACTTGAGAGGTGCCCGAAGCTAAGCTGGAGGAGGATGGTGCGTCAAGGATCCAAGCGGAAGCTGTAGAAGATTGGGTGTCCTGTGTTAGCCAGTCAACTAATGTCCTCAGAACTTTTCGAGTTCAAGGTACGTGGCATTATTCTAGGGCCAATGGGAATCACAGCACCACGACCACGACAGCCCCTGCGGGGTGGCCTGCCTCTGCCTGTCATTTTTTTTTCGATTAGTGGTACTATGCGTGCAAGCTACTGTGACAACAGATATGAGTGGCACTAGTCGGTACGTGATGACGTTATGACGTAACACGTGCAGGAGGTGGGAGTGTCCGGAAGAACGGTGATCGGGTGGTTGGGAGGAATGCTGTTGTGACAGAAGCACGCAAAGGAGATTATTGAGCTGCATTTGATTAAACAATCTTCAGTGTGAAAAATAACGAAGAAAAAAAAAAAGATATCGGACTTTTTGATCATCCTTTTGAGCTGTTGGTGTGTTGGAAAGATAAATAAAAGGATGACTTCTGAAAAACTACAATAATGGAAAAGAAGTTGAAATTCTGTGAGTACCTAAATTAAAATCTATTGAGTTCTTTAGATCAAAGCATATATGTAATCTATCTAGCAACTGAGAGTTACAACCAGTGAAACTGCCAGCATTATATTTTTTCCAATAAAAATGATAAGTTGAGGCTATAAATATATAAGCCTAATCAAGCTAACACAATCAATCAATATAAAATAAAGGCAGAAAAACAAACATCAAAGATTGATATGCTATAACAATAACAACTGTGCTATAACAATTGCTATAATTATTGGATTGATTTCACAGGCTGTTATAAGCTGAAAAGATTTAGAAGGTGTCTGTAACTGAGAGTTACAACCAGTGAAACTGCCAGAGCATATTTTTACTAATCTAAACAACAAGTTGAGGCTGAAAATATATAAGCCTAATTTAACTTAAGTTAATATAACTAATTAAAATGAAGTAAAGGCAGAGAGAAAGGAAGGAAAGGAAAGAAGGGAAAATAAAATAAAAAAAGCATCGATATTTGATATTGATAAGACTGATTTCCCATAAGTCGCCATAAGCTGAAAAACATTAAGAAGCGGTCATCAAATTAAAGAAAAGAAAGAGGAAAAAAAGGAAGGAAAAAGAAAGGCGAAGAAGAAAAAAAAAATTAAAGTGACAGAATGGAGGAGAGGAAAGAAGAAAGAAGGAGGAAGATATAAAGGAGAAGGAGAGGGAAGGGAAGGCAAAAGAAAGATAAACAATAATCATTAATTAAGGCAGCATTACAATAACTCTTGTGGGAACAGCAAAATGGCAACCAGAAAAACTACCATGGAGAAAAAGAAGGAAAATAAGTCAGAACATCCAACAGAAAAAAGGATGTCTGTTTTTTTTTCGACCCCCTCTAAAGATATACAAGAACGTAAAAGTGAAAATGAGATTAATCCAGTGAATACTTCTAACATCAATATGGATTTCTCAATGGTGCAAGGACCATCACTAGTTCCTGAAACAACGAAAGATAACCTACAAGATCAGCTTAAATCATTTTTATAGGTACAATTTAACACGCTAAAACAAGATATGCTTAAGAGTCTTGAAGACATCAAACAAGATACTAACAGAATTGCTATATCAGTGCAAGCTTTGGAAAAAAAAACTTGTATCGTTTGACAACCAATTAGGCACAGTTAAGGAAACAGTGCAGTTTCTAACGAACAAAACCTCAACTTTGGAACAGAAAATAGCAGTTTTAGAAGATAGATTGAGAAAATTTAATCTAAGACTCAGAGGTATACCTGAAGATATAACAACGGAGAAATTAAAAGATTATTTATGCAACTTATTTAAAGAAGTCTCTCCTGAGATAATTGATCACCAAATTGAAAAACTCCACCGTATTCGAAAACCTAATATAATTGCAGCTCATTTTCCAAAAGACGTTGTAGTGAGTTTTTGTTCACTTTCAGCCAAAAATAACTTTATTAAGGTCAGACGCACCAATTCCCTAGTAAATTCTGCCTACAAAGACATATATTTTTTGCAAGATTTATCTTATTTCACTAGAACCTGGAGAAAGTCCTTTTCAACTCTAACGGATTTTTTGAGGAAAAATAATATCAGGTTTCAATGGAATATGCCGGCTTCTTTGAAATGTATTTGGAGACAAGAAAGACTTTCCTTTACCGACGCAGATGAAGCAAAGAGCTGGTTAGCAAGAATTCAAATATGAAAACAATAAGACTGTTGAAACAGAAGGAACTTATTTTTTTTTCTTTTTTTTCTTTCACCTATGTGATAAAATAAGTAGATGGGTCAAAGAAGACAAAAGGTTATTATAAATATCCTCACGTATATCAGGCAGAGAAATTATTCATAAAGATTTCTATTTACGCTAATAGGCAGAAGAATTCATTCAAAGTCTATGATATATGTAATTTACAAATAATAATCATAAGAAAGAATGTAATTTATTAATAAGGATATATAATTGATAGGATATTTTGGGATCTTGCTGGTAGGAACCGCCATGGGTACCAGGTTCGCCCCCAGTTATGCCAATATATACATGCGCAGGTGGGAGGACCTCTGCGTACGTTTGGGGCATGACTAGGTGGTGAACCTGGTCCTATGGCGGCGGTATATCGATGACGTTATCATCATTTGGAAGGGGTCGAATTCCGAATTTATGACTTTTGTTCACCACCTTAACCAGAATGAATATAATCTAAAACTTTCCCCAGTATGGGATCGTAGAGAAATAAATTTCTTAGATCTCACTTTATTTTGTGAGGGAAATGAGATTAAATCCAAATGTTTCTTCAAACCAACTTTTGGGAACAGCTATGTTCATAAACGTAGTTGCCACCACTAGCCTTGGTTGAAGGGAATCACCAAGGGACAACTTACTCGAGTAAGAAGGAATTGTTCGCATACTAAGGATTTTCAGATACAGGCCCAACATATAGCTGACAAACTGGTTAAGAAGGGTTATAACCAAAAACAGATAAAGAGAGAAATTCATGTGATGTCCAAAAGAAGTAGAAATTAGCTTTTAATGGATGGTCCTAGTAGTAAGAAAAAAGGGGAAGATTTCAAACAGGCATTCTTCACACAATATAATGTGGACCATCCAAAAATAAAAAGGAGTTTACATAAATACTGGCCAATATTGCTGGAGGATCCTATTTTGGGGGAACATTTGCCTAAAAGGCCGAAGATTATTTATAGGAAAAAACAAAACCTTAAGAATTTATTAGCACCCAGTTATGCCTTAAAAAATGGATTCAAAAACACTAAAAAAGGGCTAAAAGGTTTTAGAGGTTGCAAAAGTTGCAGGGCCTGTTTACAAGTGAATACGGATAAAGTTACATCATATAGTAGTTTTGTGACAGGGAAACAGTTTTCCATTAAATCAGAGATTGGCTGCCGCTGGAACTGTGTGGTATATCTACTTCAGTGTCCATGTGGTAGCCAATATGTTGGCCGTACGAAGAGATGTTTAAAAGTGAGACTCCTAGAACATATTAATAATATAAAGAAAAAAACGGACACCCACTCAGTCCCCCTTCATTGTAATAGTTGTCCATCTTTTTGTTTGAAGGGATTGCGCTGCATAGGGATAGAACAAATCCAACCCCATTGGAGAGGGGGTAACAAAGAAAAACGATTGGCACAAAGAGAATCATACTGGATTCACAGATTACGCACTATTACCCCAAGGGGGTTGAATGTGGATATGGATATTGTCTGTTTCTTGAATTAATTGGGTGATAAGATATCAATGTTTCAAAATGAACACATAACACAATTATATATAATAATAATAATAAATACAGTTAGAGTGTATAATATTTATATCACTTTATTTCAGATTGAACAAATATGGAGTGTATAATCACTTATGTCACTTCACACAATATGGATTTGCAATTGAGATATAGTTATTTATGTCATTTTAATGGTTTAGTTTGTTATGTTAATGTACTAAAATATCATTGTTAATATATGAATTTATTAATAATTAAACATTTCTCTTTGCAAAATTATAATAGATATTATGAATGATCAACTTAGATAGGAAGTTGTTTTTTCATTCATTTTAATAATGTTTCAGTTAGTTATTTTGAGAGGACATATCATTATTATTATGTTTTTTTTATATATGTTTCTTTTATATGAATATAATATGATCTTTAACAGTCTTTTGTTTTCAGTTATTAGTGTACAACCACCAGGTATAAGAAAAGTGACGCTTTAGGCTGTTATTATGTTGTGGAACGCATGTCCATGTTTTTTTCTCGAGTGTGGAACGCATGACGATCATGTGATGAATAATTAAACACGTGACACACGCGCAACGTATGACGTACGCGGAAGTGGATGATTTTTCGAACGAACCCGGCATTTCATTCCGGCAAAGCGGTAACACCTGGGAAGAATACATTTCTGACAAATTGGATCTGCAAGATGAGAAGACACCCACTATTCCACCAATGACTTGAAAGGATTAGCCCTGTATAAGATCATTTGATTGTTAGCGTTTTAGGATGCTGTTTATTTTCTGTACCTGTTAACTGATTTTTATTGGAAGAGGTCCCTGAGGAAGTCCTTTTTGTATAAGGACGAAACGCGTAGGACCAGCATCTCTTTACTTATATTGTTTTTATGAATTTTATAAGTGAATAAATCGCCTTTGAAGTATTCCTGTGGTTGCAGTCTGTGGATCTTCTTGCTGACCTGGATACCCTATTGGCTATCACTTGAAAAGGATTTTACCCCCCATTTCCATCGAGGGGAGGCACCCTAAATGCGCTTTAATTTCTGGAATATGTGAGTGCATATTTATCATTAGGAATTTTATATTATTTAGCAATATTTGCACTATGTTCTGTCCTCTTTTGTAGGTACACTAGCAAGATCCCCAAATATCCTATCAATTATACAGCCTTGTTATATGGTTATCAGCTGGGAGATAACCTTGGGAAGCAGTGTACCCATCAGTTAAGTTTTTAAGTTTTTGTGTTTTCACTTTTTTCACGGGTGTCCGTGTTTTTGTTATTAATTAATAAGGATAGATCAGAAAGGTATTTATACATACCTTTATGTGTATACGGTTGGAGTTTAGGATATCTGTAATACACAAAAAAATATACACGAAAATAATGTGATGGATCATAAGGACAAAAGGTTGCTAGAAATATTTTCGCCTATTTTTATTTATACTTGTTTGGATTAATTTTATTTATTAAGGTGTGTGTTTTTTTTTTTTCTCCACATAAGTTTAGGGTAAAATAACTGTTTAGTAGCTTATGATCTATAAAATAAGCAGATGAGATAAAAGAGGACAAAAAGTTATTATAAATATTTGCATGTATATTAGTCAGGAAAAATTACCCATTAAGGTGTTTACTTATGTCAGAAGCAGAAGAATTTACTCACAGTTTATGTCACATGTAACTCATAAATAATAATCACAAGAAATAATGGGATGGTTCAATAAGGATACATTTGAAAGACACTTATATATACATTCCTATGTGCACATGTTCGAATTAGAAGAATTGTTTGGATAACACACAAAAAAATATATACGAAAACAATGTGATACTATGTTGATAAAAAAGGTTGTTAGAAATATTTTTCACTTATTTTTCACTTATATCTATTTAGATTAACTTTATCCAAATTGTTTATTAAGGCTTTTTATTTTATGTTTAGATTAGAAGAATTTCCTTAAAGCGTGTGATAGATATAAAAGACAAAACAATGAGATGGGTCTATAAAGATGTGAAGATTACTCATTTATACCCTACTGCATATAGGCTAGAAGAACTAGAAGTAAAAGAAAAAGTGATTTAAAAAAAAAAAAATCAAAATAGATTAAGGGGCATCACTATGTAGTATCACCCTAATCCGGACAGACATACTTAGTGTCTATTATTTAGACACAGGATTAGACTGACTCCCCAGTTGGTGAGTAAACAGTCTAGGTGCTTAAGGAGGATAATATCCTCCTATGGTTATAGATATGTGTTTTTTTGTTATATGTATGTATGTGCAGCAATGAAGGAAAATAGGGAAGACCACAATGTCGAGATGGAGGGCAAGAGGTCTGAGAAATTCCAATGATAAGAATGTTAACTCTTAATGTCCAAGGTATGAATACAACAATAAAGAGGTATTTAGTATATAAATATTTAGCTGCTGAACACATAGATTTGGGATTTCTACAAGAAACCCACTGGAGGCAATCAGACAAACAAACGTGGGGAGGAAAAAAATTTCCGCTTATCATACAAGCCTCAAATAAAGATAAAAAAAAATGTGGTGTAGCCATAATATTCGGTGAAAAAATAGAGGTAGAAATAATTCAACAATTACAAGATGCAGATGGTAGATTTCTGGTAATAGTATGTAAAATTAATTCTAAGATATTTACACTCTGCAATGTCTATCTTCAAATTATTCACCAGCTTCTTATTTAAGGTCTATTCTAGAAAAAATAGAAGAAATAAAAGTAGGAAATTTAATATTGGCTGGAGATTTCAATGCGGTTATTGATCCACAAATAGATAAGAAAATAATGAAAGGTGTTAAAATAAATAAAATGGTAGTTAATCAAGCTAAATCCTTAAAAAACATCAAAGATGAATTCAATCTGTTTGATATTTGGAGAATTCATAATCCAAATTTGAGAGATTATACACACTTCTCTAAAGTTCACTTTTCCTACTAAAGGCTGCATATGATTTGGATAAAAAGCAAATATAAAGGAAATAGTTTGGACAGATCATAATGGTGTATTATGCGCAATAGATATTGGAAAAAATATAAAAGAGCCATACAGTTGGCGTTTAAATGATAGTTTGCTCTGTTCTGATGTGAATAAAAAACATATGGAAACAAATATAAGCAATTATTTCAAAGAAAACAGTACAGAAGATATCGATCCACCCACCTTGTGGTGTGCCTTTAAGGCAGTAATAAGAGGCCATTTTATTAAACTTCAAAGCCAGATCGATAAAAATATTAGTTTATCTTACCTCCATAGTCAGTTAGGGATGTTGATCCAAATTAATAAACAAAACCCAACAGTTGAAAATTCTGAGAAAATATCAGTAATAAAGGATAAGATCAATAAAAAATTAATGGAAAGAACGGTCAAAAGCTTAGACAGATTAAAATTAAAATATTATTCTAAGGGCAATAGAGCTGACAAACTGCTATCACAAAAACTTAGAAGACAAAAGGGTCTAAATAAGGTAGAAAAACTAACAAATAATGGAATAACTGCAGTAACTCCCAAAGATATAGGACAACAATTTAACGATTTCTACAGTAAGCTATATAATATACCTCAAACTATGACAGCTGAAGATATAAACAAATATTTAGAAAAAATAAATAAGTTTCAGTTAACAGAATTACAAAGTGTAGCAATAAATAAAGATATAACTATGGATGAAATAATGAAGGCTATAAATAATTTGGAAGGGTTTAAAACCCCAGGTCCAGATGGATTTAGCAATCTATTTTATAAAACATTCGAAGAACTAATTTGCCCTTATATGACTAATACTTTTAATAGTGCAGCTAAAAGAGGATTTCTTCCAACAGAGATGTTAAAAGCTAACATCCTACCAATTCTAAAACAAAATAAAAACCCTACTGATGTTAAGAACTATCGTCCAATATCCTTGATAGATGTTGACACCAAATTGTATGCCTCAGTGTTGGCCGCTAGAGTTAAAAAACTCTTACCATTGATTATACATCAAGATCAAATAGGATAGGTCCCAGGTAGAAACTCATATACTAGTATCAGCAAAATTATCAACATCTTGGACAATGCTAAAAGAAACAAGGTTCCAGTTTTGGCTCTGTCGATTGATGCTGAAAAAGCATTCAACAGAGTCAACTGGACCTACTTAGATTCTGTACTGTCGCATTATGGCCTTGATGGTTGGATTAAGAAAGCCATTATGGCCCTTTATGCAAATCCATTAGCACGTACTAAAAGGACCAAATATCATTGCTCCATGGTTCCAACTGAAAAACGGTACACGACAGGGGTGTCCACTTTCACCATTACTGTATTTGCTCTCTATTGAACCATTAGCTGAGAAAATCAGAAATAATAAAAAGATCAATGGCTATAAAACAGTAGATGCAGAACAGAAATTAAGTTTATATGCCGACGATATCTTAATTACCATAATTAATCCTGATATCTCATTGGATTTTCTAATGTCAGAAATCGACAGTTATAGCAAAATATCTAACTATAAATTAAATATAAAAAAATCTATGATTTTGGATATTAATTTGGATAAGCAAATCAAAAATAAGATCAAGGATAGATATAATTTTTTATGGGTTGACAATTGCATGGATTATCTGGGAGTCAAATTGACTAGAGATGTAAACAGAATTATGGAGATAATGTTTTTTAGATTTATTACAAAACCTTAATAAATGGTTAAAAAAACGAAGAAACTTAGAAATATCTTTTTGGGGAAGGATAAACATGGTTAATTAATATGTTATTCCAAAATGGAACTATATGTTTCAAATGCTGCCATTACATATCTCTAACCATTGGTTGGAATTAATACAGAAAAGCTTCACCCAATATATCTGGAAAGGTAAAAAAAACAAGATTGAGACAGTCAACATTAACACAAAAATTAAGTAGAGGAGGATTAGCTTATCCTTTAATATCAAATAATTACAGAGCAGCTGTAATTTTACATATATATAGGATGCAATTAGAGGAGAATAAAAACGAAGGATGGTATAAAACAGAACTTATTGCAGGAGGAGTTCCTAGTTTGGATTGCTTAATTTGGAACACTACTAAATGCCCTAAAAAAAAAAGACTATTCCAACATAATATTAACACATTTAATGAATAGCTGGCTTAAAATAAAAAAAACTCTAAAAATGGAAAATAAAATCCCAAACTATTTCAAATTGGATTTTGTTGAACAACAAGTTGCAGATATAAACCTTAAAAATTGGAAACAAGCAGGAATTTTGCGACTGTCCCAACTATTTGCAGAAGATACAATTAAAACCTTTGTTCAATTAACACAGGAACACAACTTACCATCAAAAGAGCTGCTTAATTTTTTAAGACTTAAAAGTTTTTTGACGTCACATTTAATAGTATCAAAATCTAGTTTGAACAATGCGATAAATATACTTTTCAATACAGATAAGATAAATAAACCACTCTCAAAAGCTCTGGTATTAAGCAAAATGTGTAATAAAGAAAAAACACCAACAGCTATAGCCGCCTGGAAAGAAGAATTAAACATAGATATAAATATTAGGTATTGGGGTTCTTCACTGATAGGAGCTTCGAAGAATATACACTCGTTAAATTTATTAGAAACCCATTTTAAGGTTCTAAATAGATAGTACTTAGTACCAGATAAATTGAACAAAATGTATCCCACAACAAACCATCTATGTTGGAGATGTGGTATAGATACAGGTACTTTTAAGCATATTTGGTGGGAGTGTAGTAAATTGAATAGTTTGTGGTGTAATATTCAAAGGTTTGTGTCTGTAGATTTGAATCTTGAGCTGAGGCTCTCTCCAGAGGTCGTCCTGCTCCATCTAAATTGGCCGGTAATGGCGTACGATTCGAAAATTATTCTTATTCACCTTTTTCTAGCAGCAAAAATTGTGATTGCGAGAGGATGGAAAAATGGCAAGGACGTTCCTTGGGATCAAGTTAGAGCCCAGCTTAAGTTTTAAATAAAAATGGAACTGTTGGGGGCGGAGCCTAGCATCCAGGCTGAGTGGTTGTGCTGAACCTTAGCTCCCGCTAACACATACACATTTCGGGGAAAACCCCCCAAAAGAACAGCGCACCTACTCCCTGGAGTGGAGCTATGATGACAGGGACACCGGGGGGAATACCTAGATACCCGGAGCGAGCATGTAACCCCCAGGGAACCCCTCATCACATCCTGAGGCCTAACGGGAGTCGAGTGATGGGGAGACGGCCGCTTCCCACGCTAACGGTCCTGAACTTGGATCCTTCGGGGCTCTCATCTCCTACCCCCCCCCCCCCTCCGGACCGATGGAGGTCATCTCGGTCTAAAACAAGCGCCTGGAGTAACGGATACGAGCGGAACTTACAGCCTGATGACTGGCAACACCGAGGCAGCAGGGCACATGGAGCGTCTAAAATGACGGCAATAGAGGCAACAAGCGACTTAAGACTCCTACCTGAGCTGGAGGGTTCCTGCAACATCCAGCAACGTCTGGACGCCACCTTTGCCCGATTCTGGCGCAAGTTATGGAGAAGGTAGCGGGCACCTAAAGCAAACCTGCAGACCCAGCCATATCAGGGTAAGCCGACCGGAGAACAAAGAAAGCAAAGTGGGACTCCACCGCTAGCACACAAGTCTGGGGCTGTGGTCGGGGGGAAGAGGCGCCCTACTCCGGGCAATATGACATACCCCAAGCTAACCGCACACAAATGTGGCCCACCCAGGCTGAGGGCCATACGGAGAGAGCCTCCGAAGCATCAGCCACCTTGCAGGAAGACTGCCCGCCGCTGGCGGCAACGGAACACCGGCAGCATCCGCTACACCCACAAAGTGTCTGCCTCAAACTCACCGAGCTCTCGAGCCAGTGGTAAGAAGATGACACCCTCTACACCAGGCTTGTGGGGCTGGAGGGGATCCTCACCCCAAGATTGCCGCTCCGACATAACCACCCTCCCACGATCGGGTAAGCGCTTAACCCGAAGTCACCAGACAAAGTCCTCAAAGGCACCAGCGGCAGAAACTCCATTCATGCGGCGACCCATACACCGCACACCCCACAAGCTCAAGACCGCATAGAAACACACATTCACGGTGAAGACCTCACCAGAGAAGCCGCAGAAGCAATCAACGACATTACCAGCAGCACGGTGCAAGCTCAAGCCTGACAACGCAGGAAAGGATTCAGCCCTGATTGCCGAAACATACTGCCTCTCTTCTGAACCTCAAAGCTTGGCATGCCCCAACACGGGCAGGGACTATGCTCTGCCGATACAAGGCATAGGGTGACTGTGGACTGAGGTATGGGGACTGCGGGAGGTTTCATCAGCCTTAATTAGCTGGACGTGGAAATAATGTTTTATTGTCTCCCTTTACCTCCCGCCCTACCTGCTCTCTGAGCCTAGCTAGGATTGTTGGTTGCTTACCCGATACCCTCTATTATTCTCTCTATCAGCGGTCCCCCAGGATTGGGATAATGTACAAAACATGCTGGGCACCGGCTGAAACATGATAGGCCCCTATAACTACAGCCCCTAGCTTTTCGGCAAATTTAGAATATCCACACTTGTGCATTGGTCTTTAGGTCTCTGTTAAACCTGTTAAATCTACTTACAATTACAAGTACACCACTTTAAACAAGCATAGTTGTTTAAAGACACATGCAGGGGGATACATCATCCCGACTATACACACTGGTTATACCAATCCAACTTGCGAAGTGTCGCAAATAGCTGTTTACGTTACTATGTTATACCATGGTGTACAAACACGGCAAGCGATTCCTATTTCACTGTTTTTCATCATAAGTTAAAAGCCTGTTGATATCACGCAACGCCTCATGCTAGTTATACTAATTTTGTTTTATTTTAAATTTTATTCTTATGTACACACTCTGCATGTCAGCGATATCGGGATGCTGCAAGCAAGCTCGATCAACAAACAAATAGATATTGTTTAGACATGTCAGCTTAGCATATTACGTTTAAAACACAAAAAATGTGCAAAATCTTTCAAGCCACTGTTTAATCTATCTATGTATGTATAAATATGTATGCACGCTGTTGTGGCGTATAAATGCGCTTTGTACTCTCCTGCACAACAAAAATAAAGAATAAAAAAAAAAATGGAACTGTTGTTGAGCAAACAAAAATTAAGTAGAAAAACAACTGTTTGGATGAAATGCTGGGAGAGGATCAATAAATAGAGTTTTCAATAAATATAAGGTTTGTTAAAAATTAACCCCTATACAAACCTAAAGAGAAACCGTGTCTGATTGTCCACACTTTGGACAATATAAGATATAAGATATACATTCTTACTCGATATGTTTCCTCCCTTCTCTTTTGCTGCATTGTCTTGTCTATGTAGATATGCAAGTCAAAGTATTGTTTGTCTTTGGTTAAGTGAAGCATATAAAGAAAACTTTTATGGATGTATTTTTCAAAGGGGAGTAACGTTTTCTACCATTTGTATGTAATTGTTCTATTGTATTGTCTTTTATGGAAAAAAAAGGGAAAACCTTTCAATAAAGATATGAGTGGCACTGTGCACTGGCAGAAGTTGGCAGAGTAGACGCTGTAGGCCTGACACACACGCTTGCAGACAACTAACTGCTATTTAATCTATTACAGTAAAAAAAAAATATATTTTTTTAAATGCACACTACTGTTACACCAGATATGAGTTGCACTGGTGTGACACTGTGCCCTGGCAGGCCCTGAAACGCACACGTGTGAAGGAAACTGACTGCTATTATATTACAGTAAAAAAAGTATTTTTTTTTTTTTTTAAATGCAAGCTATTGTGACACCAGATATGAGTGGTGGCACTGGGCAAGTGGGCACAGTATACGCTGTGAGCCTGACACACACGCTGGCAGGCAGGCAACTGCAATTAGATTTCACATAAAAAAAAAAAAGCAGACTGATGTTCTAGCCCTAAAAAGGGCTTTTTGGGGTGCTGTCCTTACAGCAGAGATCAGATGAGTCCTTCAGGACTGTTATCGACTGTCCTGAGTCCTTCAGGACTGTTAGCTATCGATTTCCCTATTAAATCAGCAGCAGCTACACGGTCCCTCCTATCACTAAGAATGCAGCTTCCAGGGGGGCGGGGCCTAGCTGTCATGGAGGAAAGACGCACTTCGTGTGAGCTCCCTCAATATCTCACTTTAAGCAGCTATCAACAAGCAAATTTCACCCTAGAAGGGGATGACCCAGTAATGTTGCTCCTACCTGACTGACCCGACATGCTTAATAGCGGTCAGCAACTCGACAGAGTCTTACTTACCTCCGCGTGGCAAGTGTGGCCTGGTGCTCACCGGGCAGGAGAGGCGGCCGATCTCACGATCCTGGGATGCCCAGGAGCAGCTACTTCCCGGCAGGAGCTCCGTTATCCCCCCCTCGGACCGGTGGGGGTTATCCCGGTCCACCCCTGAGAGGCTGTCTGGAGCTAATGGACGCACAGAGCACAGCCACCCAGGCTGACATACTCATCTGCGACTCTCCCAATATGGCGGCAGCCGCGTGTCCTCCTGGTACCAGCAAAGCATGGCAGGATATTGAGTCTAAGCTGGACAGACTCTTTAATCAATTTTGGAAGCAAATAACAAGCAGGAAGCCTCAATAAGTTCCACCACAGCCCCAACAAGCTCCACCACAGCTAAGCGAAGCAGTTCCCATTAAAATCCACCAACGCAAAAGGCGTCGAAGACGGGACCGGAGGCACAAACAGAAATGCAGAGCCTGCCCTATGTCAAGCACTCGCCTCCACCTTAAGCTACCACAATCCCACACCGGACGTGAAGCACCATCGGGACAGATCTGACCACCCGACAAAACAAGCTTCCACCACCTCAAGCCGCGAACTCAGCACTCAGCCAGAGACTTGCCTTTGTTGTTCCAGGTATCAGGGACTCCCAGGGTCTGCACCTGGCGCCCAGAAGGGATTGGATGAGCACAAGCAGTAAACAGCAGCCTGCCAAGCATGTCCCCCTATAGCCGATCCTCCACATTATGCCTTTGATCACATGAACTGCTCTCTGCACATTCACTAATCGTAAAGTAGCAAGCGTTTAAACATGTCATTATTTCACCTCCTAAAGAGTTATTGTTGTAGTTCCTTACATGCCTTTACCTTAACCGTTCATGTATTATGTTATTCACTAGTCTCATCTCATGGGGCGACTCACACTTGATTTATAACTAGTGGTGGAGCTGCTGAGATAAATACACAGTTGATAACGTGCAAGCTACACCCTAAACATGACAGCCATCTTTCACAACAATGTACTGCTATGTACTTATACCCTCAGTGCAACTAGCCATGATATATGCACGTTCAGCCTAGCATGCTCAAATATAACACACTTCTGTCAAAAAAAAAAAAAAAAGAATGCAGCTTCCGAATGAATCTAAAATCGATGCTGTCCAGGAGGTGGAGGGTCTGGGAGGGAGGGTCTGCTGCTGATTGGCTGGAATGTGTCTGCAGACTGTGAGGTACAGGGTCAAAGTTTACTCAAAGATGACGAATAGGGGCGGGACCGAACATCGCATATGTTCGGCATCTGTGGCGAACGCGAACAAGCTATGTTCACCTGGAACTATTCACCAGCGAACTATTCGGGACATCTCTATATCCTAATAGTTTCATCAATTTCTCTCAAAATATTATGCACGCGTGTGTAATTTATTTTTCATCTTTTTAATATTTTTCCTTTAAAGATTCACACATAAATTTACTAACTAATGATATCTATGATGAACATACCAGATATATTTAAATGCACTTTATAAAAAAATAGAATCATTCCCCGGTAGATGTAAAGAGATTTGACTCTAACGCATCCCCCAATTGTTGAAGATGTGACTCAGAGAGGGGAACCTTTCAGCACATATGGTGGAATTGCAGATCAGTTTTGGGCTTCTGGAAAGAAGTCTGGAACACTGTCAACCTGGTAACAAATATGAACATACCTTTTAACCCAGAAACGCTACTTCTGTACCACTTCCATATTCCTCAAAGACGTATCAAGCACTCCCTAATTTACTTCATGCTGACAGCAGCTAAATGTATCATAGCAAGCAATTGAAAATCAACAACCTTGCCCTCTAGGAAAGATTGGTATTTAAAGATTGAACACTTCCATGGGATGAAGGAAGATGGGGGTCCCTAGACAAATACCATAGGTGTACAGATATATGGCAACCATGGAAACACTTCTTGAAAGGTACACAGGAACATTTCAGGGTAACGACACAATAATACAATAGATATTACAAGGACAGGTGGTGGGAATGGAGGGATGAGGTCCTAGGACAGTAATAAGCGAATGTTGAACAACCCTCTCGGCTCCATGTATAAGCATTGTTGCTTTAATATGTTGGTGATAATATGACTTAGGCCATACGCCAAGGTTACTGAAAGCGTGTAATTGTATATTTCTGTATAACGTTCTGATGTGTTACACTTTTACATTATTGTATTGTGACATGATTTGTGCACAAAAGAAAAGAAAACCAAAAATAATGATTGCGGGATGATTATTATTTTACATATATATATATATATATATATATACACACATATATATATATATATATATATATATATATATATATATATATATACATATATATATATGTAAAATAATAATCATCCCGCAATCTTAGGTATTACATTTTGTATTGTATATATTGTGTGGCATCTTTTATTTTATTGAATTCATGCATATGAGAATGTAGGGATTATAACGGCATATCATTTTGGCATTCAAAGACATTTGGGTAGAAATTTAGTTTTCAAATTACAGTTTTTTTGTTTTGTTTTTTACCATAGCTCAAGCTGATTGGTAGGAATTCTAAGTTAATTAACTTATTCTTATTCAAATTCTTATTATAAGTTAAATGGATATACTCAATCTCAAGCTGGTTTACTATGAAATAAATGACATTATTTATATTCCAGCCACTGCAAAACAATACATGCAAACATAAATAATTTTCTCAAGAAAATAGTCATCTTTTAAGATTCTTTTATTTAAGGAATTGTACCAGAAGATTGGAAGAAGGCAGATGTGGTTTCAATATTCAAAAAGGGTCCAAAATCCTTGTCTGGAAATTATAGACCTGTGAGCTTAATTTCTGTTGCTGGGAAAATATTTGGAAGGTTATTAAGGGATAATATTCAAGAATTTATTGAGAAGATACCGTATATACTCGAGTATAAGCCGACCCGAAGATAAGCCGAGGCCCCTAATTTTACCCCAAAAAACTGGGAAAACTTATTGACTCGAGTATAAGACTAGGGTGGGAAATGCAGCAGTTACTGGTAAATTTCTAAATAAAATTAGATCCTAAAAAAATTATATTAATTGAATATTTATTTACAGTGTGTGTATATAATGAATGCAGTGTGTGTGTATATGAGTGCAGGGTGTGTGTATGAGTGCAGGGTGTGTGTACGAGTGCAGTGTGTGTGTGTATGAATGCAGTGTGTGTGTATGAATGCAGTGTGTGTGTGTATGAGTGCAGTGTGTGTGTATGAGTGCAGTGTGTGTGTGTGTGTATGAGTGCAGTGTGTGTGTGTGTATGAATGCAGTGTGTGTGTGTATGAGTGCAGTGTGTGTGTGTATGAGTGCAGTGTGTGTGTATGAGTGCAGTGTGTATGTATGAATGCAGTGTGTGCAGTGTGTGTGCATGAGTGCAGTGTGTGTGTGTATGAGTGCAGTGCGTGTGTGTATGAGTGCAGTGTGTGTATGAATGCAGTGTGTATGAATGCAGTGTGTTTGTGTATGAATGCAGTGTGTATGTGTATGAGTGCAGTGTGTATGTGTGTGATGCAGAGCCTTGGTGTGGGGTGGGAATTTTTAATATATTTTTTTATTATTATTATTATTTTATTTTTATTATATTATTTTGTTTTCATTATTATTACTTTATTTTATTTTATTATTTTATTTATTTTATTATTATTAATATTTGTTTTCGTCCCCCCTCCCTGCTTGATACATGGCAGGGGGGGGGGCTCTCCTTCCCTGGTGGTCCAGTGGCATTGGCAGTTCAGTGGGGGGAGGGGGGCTGGCAGAGTTTACTTACCTCTCCTGCAGCTCCTGTCAGCTCCCTCCTCCTCCGCGCCGGTCCGTGCAGCTCTTCTGTCAGCTCACACTGTAAGTCTCGCGAGAGCCGCACTATGACCCCGCAGCTCTCGCGAGACTTACACTGGGAGCTGACCGAGGTGCTGAACGGACCGGCGCGGAGGAGGAGGGAGCTGACAGGAGCTGCAGGAGAGGTAAGTAAACTCTCTGCCAGCCCCAGTCTGTATTATGGCAATGTAAATTGCCATAATACAGACACTGACTCGAGTATAAGCCGAGTTGGGGTTTTTCAGCACAAAAAATGTGCTGAAAAACTCGTCTTATACTCGAGTATATACGGTAGTTATCAGCAAAAATCTGCATGGTTTTAGGAAACATAAATCATGTCAAACTAACTTAATTGCATTCCATGAATAAGTACATAGAAATATAGATTAGGCTGTTGCAGTGGACGTGATCTACTAGGATTTTCGCAAGGCATTTTATACGGTTCCACACAATAGGTTAGTGTTCAAACTCAAAGAAATTGGTCTAGATGAAAATTCTTGTCCTTGGGTAGAGCATTGGCTTAAAAATAGAGCACATAGAGTGGTCATTAAAGGTAAATTTTCAAGCTGGACAAAAGTGGTAAATTATGTTCTCAGGGTTCTGTTCTGTGACCTTCTGTAACATATTTATAAATGATCTTGAAATATGCATTGAAAGTCATCTTTCAGTGTTTTCAGATGACAAAAAACTCTGTAAAGTAATACAAGGTGAGCAAAATATTACAGGTGCTCTCAAAAATGTTGGCATTGATTTTGAAAATATGACTGATCATGCAAATAATAGTGATGATATGAAGCCATTTATTATCACATAGTTGTTTGGATCCTTTTTAAATCATAATGATTACAGAAATCACCCAAATAGCCCTCATCAAAAGTTTACATACCTGTGAATGTTTGGCCTGGTTACAGACACACAAGGTGACACACACACAGGTTAAAATGACAATTAAAGGTCAGTTTCCCACACCTGTGGCTTTTTAAATTGCAATTTGTGTCTGTGTATAAATAGTCAATTTGTTTGTTAGCTCTCACATGGATGCACTGAGCAGGCTAGATGGTGAGCCATAGGGGGCAGAAAAGAACTGTCAAAAGACCTGAGGAACAAAGGTAATGGAACTTTATAAAGATGGAAAAGGATATGAAAAGATATCCAAGCATTGAAAATGCCAGTCAGTACTGCCCAATCACCTATTGGTGATTAGTGAAAAATTCAGGGATCTCTTAATACCAAGTCAAAGTCAAGTAGACCAAGAGAGATTTCAGCCACAACTGCCAGAATATTTGTTTGGGATACAAAGAAAAACCCACTGGTAACTAAAGAAGAAATACATGCTTCTCTGGAAAAAATAGGTGTGTTTTTTTCAAGAAGCACAATGCGACGATACTTGGAACAAAAATGAGCTGCATGATTAAGTTGCCAGAAAGAAGCCTTTACTGTGCCAATGCCACAAAAAAAGCCCAGTTACAATATGCCAGACAACACCTTGAGACGCCTTACAGCTTCTGTCACACTGTAATTTGGAATGACGAGACCAAAATAGAGCTTTATGGTCACAACCTGTAACGTTTATATAGGTTGATATGGAGCACAACTGCAGATTTCTTAGGACCTAGATTGTTGATTAGGATACTTAGAGAATAGAATAGGAACTGTGTATTCAATAATGGAAAATACAGGTACTGTATCTTTAATTACTTCGCTGTTGGTTTAATTGGAGTAAGCAGCTTCTGATACATGCAATCTAACACATTGGTGTTTGCAAGTTTTAAGGAAATGGAGGAATTTAGATATGAAGTTCTAACAGGAGTGATTCGTTTTGGAGTTAAAGATAGCAGGCCTGGAAGCAGCTGTAGCCTGAATGCTTAACGGACTTGAGAGCGGGCTGTAGCAGAAATGCTTGGCAAACTTGAGAGCAGATTATGGCAGGAATGCTTAGCGGTTTTGAGAGAAGGTAAGCTCTTATCACAGATACAACAATTGACTTAGCTTCCATAGGGTGAAAAATCAGGTTCCCGGATTCAATAATCCAGCGTCTTGTATCTGGCGCGGTCGCATTATGTAGCGTGGGGAGACCGCGTCAGAGAAGGGGTGTGGCTAAACTCCGTCAACCCGGAAGAGACAAGGAATTACCAGTAGTTGAGGCATGACACAACCATAAGCACTATATTAGGAGAGAGATCAACAAGGCCTATAGTGAAAAGAATACCAACCTCCCTGTGAAGCATGCTGGTGGCTCACTGATGTTATGGGGGGGGGGAGGGTGACCTCTTAAGTCTCTGGGAATCTTGTGAAAATTGATGGCAAGATGAATACAGCATGTTATCAGAACATATTGGCAGACAATTTGCATTCTTCATTCTTCTGCATGAAGGCTGCGCATGTGACACTCTTGGACTTTCCAGCATGACAATTACCTTAGTTGACCCTCCAGTGGTTACATCAGAAAAAGGTGAAGGTTCTGGAGTGGCCATCACAGTCACCTGACCTTAAAATAATCGAGCCACTCTGGGGAGATCTTAAACGTGCGGTTCATGCAAGACAAACAAAGACTTTGCATGACCTGGAGGCATATTGCCAAGATGAATGGGCAGCAATACCACCTGCAGGAATTAGGGGCATTATAGACAACTATTACAAAAGACTGCAGCCTGTCATTGATGCTAAAGGGGAATACACAGTATTAAGAACTGAGGGTATGCAGCCTTTTAAACAAGGGGCATTTCATTTTTTTTCTATGTTGCCATGTTTTGTTTTGTTTTATGTTGTGCTATTCTGCTATAACCTACAGTTGAATGTGAACACCATAAGAAATAAAATAAATGTGTCTTGCCTGCTCACTCATATTTTCTTTAAAAATGGTACATATATTACCAATTCTCCAATGGTATGCAAACCTTTGAGCACAACTATATTTGACAGAGCAAACTGTTGGTATTTATCATGGCATCAATTCTAAGGAACTTCTCTAAAGTTGTATTGATGTTTTTGAAAGAATTAATTTAACCCCTTAAGGACTGAGCCAAATTTACACGTTGTGAACAAAACAAAACGTAAACAAAACCTGGCATTTGCGCTATATGTCTGTCCAACCGTAATTCACCTCTTTCCTATTAAATGCACCCCCACCCCCTTATTATATATCATTTTATTCAGGGGAAACAGGGCTTTCTTTTAATATCAAATATTTAGCTATGAAACATAATGTAATATGAAAAAAATGGGAGAAAATAAGAAATGTTGTTATTTTTTTGTTCTACATGACATTTTAACTGTCAATGTCATAATACTGTTTGCTTTTACTGCAATAAAATTCACATATTTGTATTCAGCAAAGTCTGACGTGTAAATCAGTACCCCCTATGTACAGGTTTTATGGTGTTTTGGGAAGTTACAGGGTCAAATATAGCACATTACATTTGAAATTGAAATTCGCCAGATTGGTTACGTTGCCTTTGGGACTGTATAGTAGCCCAGGAATACAATTTACACCCATAATGGCATACCATTTGCAATAGTAGACAACCCAAGGTATTGCAAATGGAGTATGTCCAGTCTTTTTAGTAGCCATTTTGTCACGAACACTGGCCAAAGTTAGCGTTAGTATTTGTTTGTGTGTGAAAAATGCAAAAACCACCAATTTTGGCCAGTGTTTGTGACTAAGTGGCTACTGAAAAAGACTGGACATACCCCATTTGAAATACCTTGGGTTGTCTACTATTGCAAATGGTATGCCATCAAAGGGGTCATTTTCATTCTTGGGCTACCATAGGGTCTCAAAGGCAACGTAACCAATCTGGCGAATTTTAATGTGAAAAAAAATGAAACACAAGCCTTATATTTGACGCTGTAACTGACGATGTAAACCTGTACATGAGGGGTACTGTTGTACTCGGGAGACTTCGCTGAACACAAATATTTGTGTTTCAAAACAGTAAAAAGTATCGCAGCAATAATATCGTTTGTGTAAGTGCTGTTTGTGTGTGAAACATGCAAAAAAGTCATTTTTACTGGCAATATCATCGTTGTAATACATTTTACTGTTTTGAAACACTAATATTTGTGTTCAGCGAAGTCTCCCGAGTAGAACAGTAGCCCCCATGTACAGGTTTTATGGTGTCTTGGAAAGTTATAGGGTTAAATATAGTGCTAGCAAATTAAATTCCCTTTACTTTCGGCATGGGTTGTCAGGCAGGTCCCGCTAATTGTAATTAATTAAGATACCTAATTATGTAAAAATATTACATAAATATAGATATGTAGAATTAATATATATATATCATTTTTTTTAAATATTTCTGTTTATATATAGTGATATATACATATATATTTATGTATATAGATATATATATATTATTTCGTTCTACGGGTATTTTGATATTTATATTAATATCACAATACAGTTAGAACGAAATAACACACATCTATATATTTTTTAATTATTTATTTTTAGTTATTTTTTTATTGTATTTTTTGACATATTTACATATCTTTTTTATATTATATATATATAACAATAATTATATATATATATATTTAATCAGTATCAGTCTACGTGTAATTTGATATTAATATATATATATATAATTATATATTAATAGTAAAATACACCTAGACAGTGTATGTGTGTGTATGTATATGTGTATATATATATATATATATATATGATCTAAGTATATATTTTTTTACACTTATTAACTTTAATTTTATTTTATTTCCAGCCAGCAGGGGGACTAACTGTCATTACAGGCAGTCCCCCTGCTGGCAATGCAGCAGCCAGCTAACCCGGCCATGTGATTGTGGAGGTCCTCGCAAGGACCTCACTCTCACATGGCCGGGGGGCCCCCAGGAGGATGGATCTGCCGTGGGGGGCTCCCTGGGAATCCCCCGAACCGCGATCGCCGGCGACCGGGTATGTAAAAAAAAAACCGGAGGGCGTACTATTACGCCCGGCGGCGTTTAGAGCCGCTTAGAATAGGGCGTAATAGTACGCCCTACGGTCTTAAAGGGTTAAACACAAATTTCAAAATGGCTGCCAAAACCACATGACTAATTAACCAGTAGTGGTGACCAAGCATAAGAACATGGATGCAGTGTATACATAGATATAGCATATTAAGAAAAAAGTTACAAAGATTTACATTTTGAAAAATATTGGAGATTTAGCATCATTAGTCATAAAAATGATATATAGCCACCTGCTAACCTTTTCAGTGGGAGGGGTAATGTATACTGGTGGTCCAGAGGTTGTCCAAGGTGATCCTGTGTCTCTAAACATTCTTCCTGGTGGTCCAGGGCTGCAGGTCTCCCCCTCTGGCTGGGTACCGACCTCTGTTGATGATTCATTCTGGTCTGTGAACGCAAGGGAGCATTGGCAGTGATCTGACCAGCAGAGGTGCAGAACTACAGCTCCTACACTATTGCAAAACGGCAGAGAGGAGATCTCTTACTGGCCCATGCAGTGGCAGCACATAATCCCACAGAGCTGGTGCTACATATCAGGGGCAGATTGCCCTCTAAAAACAGCATCAATTGTGTGTAATAAACCAATTTGACTTGCAATTGGTCAATGTGTATACATGATTCTGTGGTATGGAATTTACAATATTTTATTTACAATATTTACATTTGTGTATACACAAGTCCAGTAGTGTATGGATTACATATTCATATTATCATTATTTCTATTGAAATCTGTTCTTGTAACTTACTGTACCTTACATGTTTTCATAAAAAATCTTTTTAAAGTGATTTTTTTATATTTACAGAATAATTATAATTATAAACACACCTGTACTCGTTAATTTTTGTACAAATGTGTTTATTAATAGTGCTGTTTCACAGAGCCTATCATCATTAACATTACTTGATAGAAGGTGTTAATCATTTTGCATTCCCCCTGTGCAGAGAATACTGTTTATCATGCGTGACACATGACATGCCAGTATTGTAATTTATTAAGATGAAATCTCTCTCTCTTCAAAGTCTAGCAACCGCATTATAGCCCCATTGTGGTTAACTGTACTAATAAATGTCAGTGTGCATGGATAACATAATTTATTAGTACCCAAGCTCGGAATTTGGTGCCAAATGTTCTGTACTGGATTCAATTCTGAACAGCATTTGAAAGGGGAGATTGCGTGGCATGAAGCATTAAAATAATGTTACTAATGGATGAGCTGTCTACAGAAACATTACACAATTGATGATGTGTAGCAGAATGTCTACCTGTTAAGGTTGCTGTGTTTTTTTGTGGTGTACTAAGAGTGGAAAATATTTTGTGCCAATTCATGTATTAAGCACCAAAACAACTTTAGCTAAATGGAGTGGCTTTGGTATATAGATCATGTCCTTGCTGTCTAACTGTCTATTCTCTTCCATTTAGGAATGTACTTACTTTGTTTATGTAGTCCTAGTCACAACCCCCTGCATGTGACCTACACAGTCTCCGTACACATATCCCATAAAGAGAGATCAAATGTTTCAATTTGCTTTATTGCACAATCTGTTTAATTAAGAGTTTCTTATCTTCTGCTCTGTTACTAAGCAACTAGAGCTTACAAGAGCCTCCTGTGTGTAATCAAAGTTCAATTAACAGAGCACAAGATAGACACTTCTAAAGTAAACACACTGTGCTAATAGAAAATTAAACTTTTTTTATGCTGACTGTGTGAGTCACAGCAAAGGGAGGTGTGGCTGAGGCTGCATGAACAGAAACAAAATGATTTAATTCTTTAAAGGAACACTATAGTGTCAAGAATAGAAACATATATTCTTTAAACTACAGTGGTAAAATAACAGTTTAAATGCCAGGTCCCCTTCTCTCTTTTTTTTTTTTTTTTTTTTTAAAGGTGTTTTTACTCACCTTTTTTCCAGCACCTCGGCAGTTTTGCCACAGCTAGCCCCGCCCCACTCTACCTCTGTGGCTGAGGTCAAATTCCACAATCTCAGCCAATCTAATGCTTTATCATACGAAAGCATTAGGAGGCTATTACTCATGTACGCCAAAATGCTATGCTGTGACAATCAGCATCTCCTCATAGAGATACATTGAATCAATGCATCTCTATGGGGAGTGTTCAACATCTCCATGCAAAGCGTGGTGACGCTGAACGTGGGTCTTGTACACTGTGCAGCATTGACCCAGGAAGCATCTCTAGAGACTGCCACTAGAGGTGTTTCTAGGCTGTAATGTAAACACTGCCTTTTTTCAAAAAAGGCAGCTTTTACATTAAAAAGTGTGCAGTGACAGGCTATAGATACCAGAACAACTACATTGAGGAATAAAATATTTTAAAAATATGAAAAAAATGTTCTCAGTTTTACATATAATAATTCCTACACACCAAGTGTAAGTAAAAATAAAAACTAACTCAAAATAGATTCACACATTAGTCCTAATTGTTAAAATGCTCAATATGTCTAGGATTTCAATTAATTTTAAGACGTTATAAAACAAAAACTGCAAGGAAGTGAATTATGGTTTTAAAGCAAAAACTTTGCAATTTTGGCAATGCTGAGATTACAACTTTAATTGTACTCACATAATTCAAAGTCGTTGCACAAAAGTATATACTAAGAGTATTTTGACACTTTTCATTTATCCAGTTTATCACAAACCAAAATCAAATTAGTACATTTCTTATTTTTTCCCACATGTGTATTTTGTATTTTGGGGAAATTCACAGAACACGTGTCAGCACACACACCAGCAAAAACCTCATATTTGTATTCTGCTACTGTTCTTGAGTACGATGACACCCTATATGTATACCTATTACCCTAATACTGCCCCTAATATTCTCCCTAATCCAACCCTTAATTTAGTCCTTAATAGAACCTCTAATACAACCCTTATCGAACCCACAATCCAACCTATGATTCTACCCATAGTCTAAAAACCTTTTCCTTTTCCTAATCCAACCTCTAATCCTACCCCTAATCCAAACTCTAATCCTACCCATAATCCATCCCTAATTCTACCTTTAATCCAACTCTAATCCTACAATAATCCAGCCTACATTCTAAACAATAATCCTACTCCTAATCCTTCCATCAATCCAAGCCCTTATCCCATTCATAATCCCACTCACTAATCCTATATTTGAAGGGATTCCCTCTGCTGATGTCAGTAATGACTTGATCAGAGAAATTCCCCATCTCGCACAGTACAGGGCAGCTGGCAAAGCCCAGCAGCAATCCTGCAGCAGAGGACAAGCAGAGAAGCTTCACTAGGGTCTTTTCAGACACAGGAGGGTGCCAGTTCCAGGCTGTTGGGGGCAAAAGCATTTTTACATTTACAGCGGCAGTGCAATCGTGCTACTGCTGCATTTAAAGTGTTTTAAAGGGCTATGAGCAGTGTTCTCTTGTCAGTCTGGATCTAATAACTGTAACCTCAACTGACAGATGGGTCCCCTTTTTATGCAGGACACTGTGGGCAGTGAAAAAAGTGCTGTTGCTGAGAAAGATCACTTAGCCGCGGTATTTAAAGGACTATGTGCAGTTCTCACTTTGAGTGCTGCACACAGCTTATCTGGCAGTCTGAGACCACTTTTTGTGGCCACAGCTGGTAGAGGGGACCCCCAGGTATCCTTGGTATCAAGAGGGATTTAACCCCTACCAATACTTTTACTGCATCACAGTCTATGCCATCACTGGGTATTAAAGCCCTGCACTGAATGACGGCATAGAATGTCATGTGGAAGGTAAGTGGTTAAATTCCTAAATGCCAGATAACTGAGAAGTCAGAGGGCAAAGACATGATCTATACAGCAAAGCAGCTTAATTAAGCTAACGTTGTTTTGGTACTTCGAGTATCCCTTTATTAAACAACTATCATACTTTTACTGTAAGCAGGTTCAATAAAAATGCCTTTATATATTGCAATACAGATAAAAATTTATAAACAGAGACAATTAAGCAAAAGGTAACCACTGTCAAAATCAGAGATTTACAGTCACAAAATAAAAGAATAAAAATGATTCACCTTGTATATTCAATATAACCTATCTTTAATATACATTTTAATAGGAAATGGAGCATCAGATGTTACAGGTGATTGTCAAAAAGACAGAAGGACATGACACTAACCATTTTCATGCTTTATAGTTTCTTAAACCTACAGAAAATGGAGGAAGTGGGGGTCCTGTTGGCAAAACAAGCTTGTTTAAATTCAACAGCAAGCTTTGGCCTAATCAAGGATAAAGCTTTTTTTTTTTTTTTTCTCCTCTCCTGCTTTGTTCTCATTCCAAAAATGCATATTTTTTTCTACAGAGTAATATCAATATTATTTCAAAAGAAGTGAAAGCAGATAACGTTTTTATATATTGCCATGACTGGTCTGATTCCAATGCCTAAAGTATTAATTACAATAATGTAAGTACCTTATGCTATTAATCATTTAATTAATATAATCATTAAACCTTAAAATGAAACAATTTAAAACTTCCCTGAATTTTTTTTATTTTTTATTTCCTCACCCCAGTAATTGGTATTGAATCATTTAATAGGACAGGAAGTGCGGCAAAATGCACATACCGCCGCAGCATTGTTGTGTTCAGGATGATGTCATGGGCACTTGGGCGTATTTTGAGAAATGCGTCATAAACACTTACACCATACATATGCATGGACTTTCACAGCACAATGAAAGGGTTAATTATTTACATGGTATGATCTGGTCAAAAAAAGAGCAAGACATAATGAACTATAAAATTGAATTAAAAATGAATAAGATATTTAATGTAAGAAACACTTTTTTTTGTTAATGGGGAGCTACTGATAGGCTGATAGCGTCTGTACTGAGGCTGGAGATGTTGACATTGTGATTACATTGTTATGGTACTTGGAATGTCCCTTTAGCAGGAGTGGGAAACCATCGGCCCTCCAGATGTTGTGGACTACATCTCCCTTGATGCTTTGCTAGCATTATGGCTGTAAGAGCATTATGGGAGATGTAGTCCAAAACATCTGGAGGGCCGAAAGATCCCCACCCCTGCTTTAAAGGGTTACTCTAAGTACCATGATCACTTAAGTGATTTGAAGTGGTCATGGTGGTAGGAGTCTGGATTTGTAAAGTGTGTCATTTTAAAACTCTACGCGTCCCGAGATATTGGCAATTATGTGCCGGGGCAAGTTGCACTCCCAGCACGCATGACATTTGCAGTCCAAAATTCTGTTCCATGCTGCCTAATGTCAAAACAGTACATACATTATGTATGATGTCAGCATGCAATGCAAACATTACAATCTTCCCCTTGTAAACAGAGTGCCTGCAAGGGGAAGCTGGCTCCTCCCTTTAACCCTTTCTCCCATCTCCCTCCATGCAGCATTGGGTTTTGTTAAAGAAAAACAAACTACCTTGTTCCATCTCCCTCCTTCCCCTTTCCTCCACTCGCTTTCCTCCCCTTGTCAGCCAAGAGCACACGCATGCATTCTGAGCCAACAATATGGTCCAATCAAAGCCTTCTCTATGAGAAACCTGTGATTTGACCTCAGAGTGGCCACAGGGTTGTCAGAGTCGTTGCACCTTCACTCAGCGTTGGACACAAGGTAAGTAAAACCTTTTTTACAGATTTTAATGATAATTGAGAGGGTGGTGCCCAGTAGGGTATATTACTCTGGTTATAATAACCCTTTAAGGTTGAAAAGATTTCCTATTGAAGCAGCCTTATGTAAGTTTAGAAAAGGGTGGCCTCCATTCTAATAAGCAGTGCAATTGTTGACCTAGTTTATTTAAATTAATATCCCCTTCGTAAAGTACTTGTGTAACCCAGAAAAATGTCATATTACTAGCTAAGGCAAGGGTAAATAGAAAACTCTCACACCAGTCTATTTATATGTTTTTGTTCATATGATATTTTTTAGTTTTCAGTATTATGTCATCCCTGTACAACTTTAAAAGGAAACAACATTTACCGTATTTATCGGCATATAACACGCACTTTTTCTCCCTGAAAATAGGGAGAAAATCATGGGTGCGTGTTATACGCCGATATCCCACATTTACTTACCTGTCTTGAAGCGTGGGCCGGCTTCACAGCGGCACCGCGGTTCTGGAACTTAAATTTCAGGTTCCGGTTTCCGGCGGGACTGAAAGGAAGTGTGCACAGTATGGGAGCGGGGGGGCACTATGGGAGGGGGACACACACACTATGGGGGGTGGAGAATACTATGGGAGGGGGGAAGAATACTATGGAAAGGGGGGGAACACTATGGGAGGGGTGGAGAATACTATGGGAGGGGGGGAAGAATACTATGGAAGGGGGGGCACTATGGGATGAGGGGGGAACACTATGGGATGAGGGGGGGAACACTATGGGATGAGGGGGGGAACACTATGGGATGAGGGGGGAACACTATGGGAGGGGGGGATAATACTATGGGAGGGGGGGAGAATACTATGGGAGGGGGAGAATACTATGGGAGGGGGGGGAGAATACTATGGGGGGAGAATATTATGGGGGGGAGAATACTATGGGGCGGGGAAGAATACTATGGGAGGGGGGGAGAATACTATGGGGGGAGAATACTATGGAAATGGGGGGGAACACTATGGGATGAGGGGGGGAATACTATGGGAGGGGTGGAAATTTCCTGGAATTTCCTTCTGAAAATGAGGTACGTGTTATACGCCGGGGCGTGTTATACGCCGATAAATACGGTATATATCACTTGTAACTTGCTTTCTAACCCTATTGGTACATTTGATGTACACATCTTAAATTGCTTGTATAATGTACATAACATGTATATAAATATACAAGCATTTCAGAATAATTTAAACTATCTTCATAAATGTCGAAAGATGTGCGGAAAAGGGGTGCAAAAGGTTTTCATTCCTTGGTCCATTCAATAGGGCAGCAAAAACGTACAGAGAACAAGAGCAGTAGGTCCGAGCATGATTTAATAAAAACAATTAGAAAAGAAGCAAGGAAAGAAGAATGCCTAAAAGTCAATAACCAATAAAAAACAACATAAGGTGCTTAATAGACATTATTCTTTATCTTCAAAGGGTTGCCTGGGTTGCTATGGAATAAATCTTAGAAAATGTTCCAATGCCCTCTTGTAGATTGGGAAGTGGAGTGTGATGCTTGGTTCGTGGCTTTTAACTCACCCTTAAAATTTATAAAGATATTAAACATCATGAATTCACTAATGCTGACAATTTTGCCTTTACAAAGACTTTACTTTAGAAACGTAAAATATTAATTTTGTTTGTGAAACAAAGGGTAGTAAGAGAGGTTAAAGCAGGAAATCAACAGCAAATAATGTTCAAACACAACATTTCAAAGCCCTTGGATTTACCTCTCAGTCCTCCACCTCGTCTGCTTTATCCTTTTTTACTCCTGGAATAAGCTCACAATTTTACAAAAGCCTTTGACTCAATAGACTTTGATGAGATTAACTACTTAAACATTCAGCTACTGGAAAATATTCAGCCTCAGAAACTTCCACTGTTCTGAGTTGTGATATAGTGACAGTAACCTTAATTTATTCTCGTGTCAATGTATAAAATGCCAGTGTTTATTAAATGAGGAAAGAAAAGGCAAGCAGGCGACAGTACTTATCTGCGTCTACGGATCTCTTAAATCAGAGCTATCTTTTATCTGCGCTGTGAGTGACAGAGGAATCTTATTTGTTCCAATAATTCTGCAGGCACCAGTTCACCTAGATAATGTGCGATTTTTCTTCTTTCAATAGCTTAAACTATAGATATCTAATTCCCATATATTTTATCATTTTCTTTATCTCTTTTCTTTCTTTCTTTTTTTCCATTGCAATAATAGCCAAACAATAGTACAAATAATAGCTTGTTAGATGATTTTATTTTATGGCTTTGCTACCCCATTGTTGTTACACAGAGATTACAGTAAGATTAAAATATACACTGCAAGGTGAGAAAAATAAGTAGCAAGAGAGGTGAGAACAGACAACAGCTCAATTAGCCTTGTCCTTCGGTGGATATCATATCTGAAACATATCAGACTGGTCCCACCCATTCGGGCAGCCAAGATCCAAAATGCCAGCAAGTTCCCTCTGCACGAGAGATATGGCAATCCAAGATGATCATTTCAACCTTGTAAGATATAATCAGTGAGGTATAGCCAATATCCATCTAGGCACTGTGAGCAAGGGGTCAACGTCTGGATTGCCTTTTAACCTTAAGGAGAGAAAAATAAGTAGCAAGAGAGGTGAGAACGGACAACATCTCAATTAGCCTGCCCTTTGGTGGGTCCCCGCTCAGATCTCAAGCTTGGTGCTAAAACCAGCTTGAGATCTGAGTGGCGACCCACCAAAGGGCAGACTAATTGAGCTGTTGTCTGTTCTCACCTCTATTTCTACTTGTTTTTCTCTACACTGTAAGGTATATCCAAAAATGTCAAAGGGTGATCATATGTGGTTCTGTTGTCCAAATTAAATTGAGTCAACCTATTTAACTATTTTTTTAAAAAAAGGCAAAATTGGGTGCTCTTCCTTTAGTTAATTGTTAAAATCAGATAAATCAAGTCACTACACCCAAAAAAACTTTAACTGTGTAAAGTTAACACAACCCTAAATCCATTACACACTCTATTATTAACTTAGTGTCATATGTGTTTCTCCCAAATAATATATGTATATATAAAATCAATAAAAAAGACTCACTGCTAGTAAGTAAAAGAGGTTTTGCTCAATCCATTTGGCATGGGTAGTGTATTCTTCACAAAGAAAATCAATGTAGCAGTCTTCTAGATAAAAATCTGGATCAAATATTTAAATGGACAGTTCTAGATGATGTAAATGAGCAATGCTTTTCATTCAAAATAATTCAATGTAGAAATTCTAAGGGATGCACCAAATGAACTTTTTCAACTGTTTAAATTATATGTATGTAATATTTATTTTCTAATGAGGGAAATATCTAAAGGCAACTAAATTTGTGTAGTAATCACAATTAGCAGAAAAAACGGATACATTTTGACTAGAAGTTGTTATATCCTACTGGTAAGTCAAACATCGGTTTATATCAATTGCCTTTTCCAATTTCAGAAAATATGAATCAGGTTACACATTTGGTTTAAAGGTGACATGATGTTAATTGCACATCACATTGATGCTCAACTCATCAGGATTGCAATCAAAGAACAAAATTAGCTTGACATTTAATTCATCTTGTCTGAATAATCAGGTTAGTCCCTGGGTAAATTCTATTTCTGAATCATTCATTGGGGTTGACAACTTTAATTTCTCCCATACCTTTCCCTAAATATTAAAGGTTATCAAGTCTGCATCACATCACTCTGTCACTTAACCCTTACGTTTATAGATAGCTATCATGGTATTAATTCTGCAATAAAACAAAAACCTGATGAGTGTAACTGACATTTATTTTTTGTTGCATTTGTATGTTTATGTCCATGTCCTCTCACAACTCTTTTTGAAATAGGTAAATTGTGGTTGAATACTTAAATGAGAAGCAAGCTTACATTTTTCTGCAGTTATATGGCTTGCCTGGCAAAATTAAAAGCATGTATGCAATAATCATGAACATACCTTGCTATCATTGTAATAAATTGTTTTAATTTCTCCAATGAAAATGTGTAAAAACAGCTCATTGATCCCCCATCATTTTCTATATGTAATACAGATGTTACTGTCCCAGCATTCTCTATATGTAGTACAGCTGTTTCTTGCCAAAATTTTCTCTATGTAATACAGATGTTTCTCCTCCAGGATTCTTTAAATGAAGAGCAGATGTTGCTGTCCCAGCATTCACTATATGTACTATATACAGTCAGATCCATAAATATTGGGACATCGACACAATTCTAATTTTTTTTTGCTCTATACACTACCACAATGGATTTGAAATGAAATGAACAAGATGTGCTTTAACTGCAGACTTTCAGCTTTAATTTGAGGGTATTTACATCCAAATAAGGTGAACAGTGTAGGAATTATAACAGTTTGTATATGTGCCTCCCACTTTTCAAGGGACCAAAAGTAATAGGACAATTGGCTGCTCAGCTGTTCCATGGCCAGGTGTGTGTTATTCCCTCATTATCCCATTTACAAGGAGCAGATAAAAGGTCCAGAGTTAATTTCAAGTGTGCTATTTGCATTTGGAATCTTTTGCTGTCAACTCTCAATATGAGATCCAAAGAGCTATCACGATCAGTGAAGCAAGCCATCATTAGGCTGGAAAAACAAAACAAACCCATCAGAGAGATAGCAAAAACATTAGGTGTGGCCAAATCAACTGTTTGGAACATCCTTAAAAAGAAAGAACGCACCGGTGAGCTCAGCAACACCAAAAGACCCGGAAGACCACGGAAAACAACTGTGGTGGATGACCGAAGAATTCTTTCCCATGTGAAGAAAACACCCTTCACAACAGTTGGCCAGCTCAAGAACACTCTCCAGGAGGTAGGTGTATGTGTGTCAAAGTCAACAATCAAGAGAAGACTTCACCAGAGTGAATACAGAGGGTTCACCACAAGATATAAATCATTGGTGAGCCTCAAAAACCGGAAGGCCAGATTAGAGTTTGCCAAACAACGTCTAAAAAAAGGCTTCACAGTTCTGGAACAACATCCTATGGACAGATGAGACCAAGATCAACTTGTACCAGAGTGATGGGAAGAGAAGAGTATGGAGAAGGAAAGGAACTGCTCATGATCCAAAACATACCACCTCATCAGTGAAGCATGGTGGTAGTAGTGTCATGGCGTGGGCATGTATGGCTGCCAATGGAACTGGTTCTCTTGTATTTATTAATGATGTGACTGCTGACAAAAGCAGCAGGATGAATTCTGAAGTGTTTTAGGCAATATTATCTGCTCGTATTCAGCCAAATGTTTCAGAACTCATTGGACGGCGCTTCACAGTGCAGATGGACAATGAACCGAAGCATATTGCAAAAGCAACCAAAGAGTTTTTTTAAGGGAAAGAAGTGGAATGTTATGCAATGGCCAAGTCAATCACCTGACCTGAATCCGATTGAGCATGCATTTCACTTGATAAAAGACAAAACTGAAGGGAAAATGCCCCAAGAACAAGCAGGAACTGAAGACAGTTGCAGTAGAGGCATGGCAGAGCATCACCAGGGATGGTGATGTCTATGCATTCCAGACTTCAGGCTGTAATTGACTGCAAAGGATTTGCAACCATGTATTAAAAAGTGAAAGTTTGATTTATGACTGTTAATCTGTCCCATTACTTTTGGTCCCTTAACCCCCTTAAGGACCAAACTTCTGGAATAAAAGGGAATCATGACATGTCACACATGTCACGTGTCCTTAAGGGGTTAAAAAGTGGGAGGCACATATAAAAAATAGTTGTAATTCCTACACCGTTCACCTGATTTGGATGTAAATACCCTCAAATTAAAGCTGAAAGTCTGCAGTTAAAGCACATCTTGCTTGTTTAATTTCAAACCCATTGTTTTGGTGTATAGCGCCAAAAAGATTAGAATTGTGTCGATGTCCCGATATTTATGGACCTGACCGTATGTTACTGTCCCAGCATTCTCTACATGTACTATAGATGTTGCTGTCCCAGCATTCTCTACAAGTACTATAGACGTTACTGTCCCAGCATTCTCTACAAGTACTATAGACGTTACTGTCCCAGAATTCTCTATATGAACTATAGATGTTACTCTCCCAGCATTCTCTATATGTACTATAGACGATCTTGTCCCAGCATTCTCTATATGAACTATATAAGTTACTGTCCCAGCATTCTCTATATGTACTGTAGATGTTACTGTCACAGCATTCTCTATATGTACTATAGATGTTACTGTCCCGCATTCTCTATATGTACTATAGATGTTACTGTCCCGCATTCTCTATATGTACTATAGATGTTACTGTCCCGCATTCTCTATATGTACTATAGATGTTACTGTCCCAGCAATCTCTATATGTACTATAGATGTTACTATCCCATCATTATCTATATGTACTATAGATGTTACTGTCCCAGCATTCTCTATATGTACTATACATGTTACTATCCCAACATTCTCTATATGTACTCTAGATGTAACTATCCCAGCATTCTCTATATGTACTATATATGTTACTGTCCCAGCATTCTCTATATGTACTATAGATGTTACTATCCCAGCATTCTCTATATGTACTATAGATGTTAGTATCCCAGCATTCTCTATATGTACTATAGATGTTAGTATCCCAGCATTCTCTACATCTACTATAGATGTTACTATCCCATCATTATCTGTATGTACTATAGATGTTAGTGTCCCGCATTCTCTATATGTACTAAATATGTTACTGTCCCAGCATTATCTATATGTACAATAGATGTTACTATCCCAGCATTCTCTATATCTATTATATATGTTACTATCCCATCATTATCTCTATGTACTATAGATGTTACTGTCCCAGCATTCTCTATATGTACTATGTATGTTACTGTCCCAGCATTCTCTATATGTACTATAGATGTTACTATCCCAGCATTCTCTATATGTACTATATGTCAGGGTATTTATATCGGCAGACATTTTGTGCTATGATAGAAATACAAAGTGTATGTTCTGATTTTGTATCTTCAAGTTAACAAAGAGACACAAAATTCTATCCTTTCTCTTTGACTGACTGCTCTGCCCAAGCTGAATGGAATGTGTATATAACCAAAACAAAGAGATAAGACATTGAGAACGGGGGATGGACAGACTGTATAAATTCTATTCCCAGACTTAGGTGACAGAGGATTAAATAATAAAATTTTACTTTCGATATTGTACAACGTCCCATTATAGTTTAAGGTGAAACTTAGTTCACAAACTATCAATTTTAGGAATTATAGCAGAACTTGCAGACGCATGGTCTGGACAAAACTGAGAAAGACCCTGTGATCTGACAGATAAAATAAGTTATTGGATACATAAAGATAACGTAAATGACGTCAAAAATAGCCACCAGGAAAAGTTAACTCTTTCCTGGATAGGTATGTCTAGTGGAACAAGGCTGCCATCTAGAGTCTGAATATTAAATTGGTTACCTAGAAGGGAACCACACCCCACATTTGTGATTGGCTATCACCTAAGGAATTTTTCCCTTTAAAAAGTTAAGACAAGGGATTCAAAGATTCAAAAATTCAAAGATTGAAGAGAAACACATTACGACACTCTGGGGATTCAGAGAGATCCAGGCAGAATCGGGTGACCAGAGTAACCAAGAAACTCTCACACTTCATGCAGAGAACCACTTAGCTACCTGGGAATATCTGATGAGAAAATATCTACATAACTGGTAAATATACAGGCATTTAATTAATTAATTTAAATTAATTAAAATTAATAGCATGATATATGACTGGATAAATCATGTTTGATTTCATATTTAGAAATCTTAATTATTAAAGAATATATATATGGTTATAGCATCCTATCTGCAGCTGGGATTAATATAGCCATTAATGTATTTGTGTGATTAATATCACGTTAGCATATCATGACCATTTATCCAGCTGTATTGATTGGCTCTAAAATAAGATAAAATATCTATTTAGACAAATTAATTAAAATATCAGCTAATATAACATAGTAGGTTTCTCTCATTTGATAAAATCAAGGAAATGGTTATTGACTATTTAAATATTATTTTTATTTAATATTACATAGGAATAGATCTTAAATCCCTAGAAGAGGTTTAACCAGCATTGAAAGGGTTATTTCTAAACTGCCAGCTGAAAGTTTCTTTACCATCTCTGCACACTGAAACTTCACATTCTTTGTCTCTGTGAAAGGGTCGTAAATCTTATCTTGACAGCTTGTAGATTCAATGTTATACTAACCAGGAAGTAAACTGCCACTTTGTATTGCATATTGTTTTTATATTGCATATTCATTGATTATTACCATATTGTATTGCATATTGTTATACTCGAATTCCATTGATTATTATCATGCATGTTACTCATCATTATTATTTAAATTGTTAAGAAATAAATATCTATTTTTATAACAATTTGTGATTTTAATTACCGGTATATGGTTATACATTTCATTTAACACGATAACGATTAAGGATCTGAGAATTGAAAATCGTGGGCAATTCTCATCTGTTTACATTATTATCCCATAAATATCCCCACAAATTGGAGGCACGCTGCTGAGATCGTTTAAGTTGAAATTATATTCCATATACAATAATATTTGTGTAATTCATGCAATTAATCTTAATATAGAAAAGAGTTTTGTATTGAGATTAAATCACTGTATAAAATATGGCCAGCGATACATCTGTAACAGATAATACTGAAATAATTGAAGACTTAAGAAAACATGCTTTAATCAATATTCATACACATATGAAAAATGATTTAAGCTATGACGTTTGGTTAAAGAGCGTAGAATGGGATGCTAAACGGACGCTTCTGACTGATGAACACATACTGAAACAACTTAAAGTAATTGCTGAACAAAAGAACATAGAGAAAAAGATGGGGTACATAATACACTCCTGGCCTTTCTTTATGACAGCACTTCTTAAGGCGTTAGATGAAAACAAGGTATTGAATACCAAACTGGACACGTACAGTGAACAATTTGGCATTCAAGATGGGAAACTCCAAGATTTACTTGCTGAGCATAAAACCCGTCAGGCTGATCATGAAAAAGAAATGACAGCTTTGATGGACAAATATGCACAGGAAATAAATCAGCTCAAAATGCAAGTGGATAAATATGAAAAGGAAAGCCAGGAATCAGGCAATGAGGTTGATAGCCATCATTCTGTGCCAAAAAGTTGCACAAAAATGAAAGAAAAGACTATCTATAAATCCCCTCCTTGTTATGATGTTCCCACACCAGACCAGGTTTTCATAAAACAGTCTGTAAGGAATGAGGTGAGTAATTCAGGAATATCACCTGTGAAACAGAATTCTCCATCTCCTGGCATTGCCAAACAACCTTGGCAATCTTGGGCAGAACAGTTTGAAAAAGCTGTCTTGGCCAAACTTGAGAGGGAGAGTCCAGTTCAAGATGATAGGAATGAAAACAGACATGGTTCTGTACACTGGCAGGATTCTGATGCTGATCAGAATTGTGACAGTGAACAAGAAGCTCAGAGTGATGGGAGTGAAAGTGATTGCACTGTCCACTCTGAAGGCCATGTGACTGATATGCCATCTGCACTGTTGTACGGATCTAATTCCTCTTCAGCAGACAGATCGCATAGACGCTTACCCAAAAACAGAAACAGAAGTCGTAAATCAACGACGCCTGTTTATGAATCGCCAAAGGTTGTTAAGTTCCTTAGAGAGACTGTCCCACAATTTTCTAGAGGTTCAGGAAACATATCTGAACATCTGGAAAATTATGATAGAGCAATGAATTCATTGGGCATGTATGATGACATTCAAAAGAAATGGTTCATTACATGGACCTTTGATTCAAGGTGCCGTGTTCATCTTGAAAGTCTTCAAGCTATGCAGTTAATGTCCTGGTCCAAAATGAAATATGAAATAATCATGGAATATGGTAAGTATAAAACCGTTGCTTCTGCAAAGAAGGCGCTTTATAACTTAAAGTGCCGCCCAGATCAAAGCCCCAGAGAATTTTTAGTAATTCTTAAAAATGCATACTCCGTGGCCCAAAGAAAACCCAGGTATGAAAGCACAGATTTCAAAGATCTGTATTTTCATGCCATGCCGGTAAGTATACAAATGAATCTTGCAAGAGATTATGATTGCAAGTTACCATTAGAATGGCTAGTCAGTCAGTGCATGAAATTGTATACTATACACCATGCACATGACGAAAATCAGCCAAAGGTTAAGAAACCTGGTGATAAAATGGTGTCAGAGACTAAAATTCAGTTAGGTTTAGAAACCCAACAGAAAAAGAGGACCTATTCTGAGGTTTTGAAAACACCAAAGCCTCAGAAACAGGAAAACGCCAGAAGCAATTCTGCAAACTCCTCTGACAATAACTCTGAAAAATCCAATACCAATGGGAATAAACGTCCCTGGGTTAATAAAAACCAAGGCAATTCCCAATGGAGAAGGAATCCTCAGGGAAATAGGAGATATGGAAACAGAAACAACCAATCTGCTTCCAATAACTCCCAACAGTCTCAGCCATCCCAGCCAAATTCTAATGGGCAAAGACAAAACGGCAATGGGGGAAATAATTTGCGTCGTCAGGTTGGTCAATTGACAGATCAGATGGGCAAATTAATGGAGCAAATGACAAAAATCAACCAAGTCTTTGCTATCAATCCTTTTTTAGGAACAGCTCAAATTGCAGAGACACCTGTGCAATTGCAACAGCAACAACAACAAGTGCCGCAGCAAATATAGCTACAGTGACTAAACAGGATAGGTTGTCAGTAGATGTAATGCCTAACCCTGTTTCCTTTCCAGGTACTAACAGTCAAATAAACGATAGTTGTGTTAGGAAACCTATTGCCAATCCCGTCACTTCACTTCCGGTTGAAGGAGGCGCAACGTGTTCCTCTGTTTTTTCATTTCAGCCAAAGGCTAAAATAGCCCCAGCAACCACTAGTTTCCAGGATCCAGCCCTGAAAGGGTTAACTGATGAGATGCCGACCACTAGTTCCCGCTTGACAGTTCAAGATAATCCTAAAAAGGATGGGCCTGTGGGTAAGACTGAGCATTCCTCAGTACAGGTAGAAACTACTGCTGTGACCGATAATGTATGGAAAACAAGTAATATGTTGACACATTCTAAATTCTTATGTGAATTAGAAGAACATGAAGGAAGGTACTACATGTCTGTAGAAATACAGGATTCGCTACCCCAGCCTTTCAAAGGGTTAATAGATACTGGTTCACAAGCCACGATCTTATCCAATACCTACTTCCAGCAGGTAATGGACTTAGCAACGGATAAGCCGAAGCTAAGAGATTTCCCCAATGCTCTGTTGAGTGTAGGAGGAAATGCACTTCATGTTATTGGCAATACCTGGTTAAAGTTTAAAATAGGTAACAAAACCTTTAGACACCCGGTGATAGTGGTAGATCTCCCCTATAACCGACTGATTCTGGGTATAGACATACTCAGAAGACTTAACACAATTATTGACTGTGTGAATGGAATTGTATGGTCACAAGCTAAGGTTCCTATAACCTATGAGCAATCACATGTACAATCTGATCGTAACTGCCATGTGATAGAAGAAAGACCTGACTCGATAGAGGTACATTTTAGGAATAGTCAGTCACCTGACGTGACTATCCTGCAGGTGAATGACGCAATCGCACCTGTAGATGAGCATTCCGTAAGAATTGCTCCAGAGAGGATCCAGAATGTCTCTCTGGAAGGTGATGTTTTAACCATTTCTCTCCACAGGGACTATGTTGAATCTGTAGATCTGGCAGGTCATGCTCAATTCCTTGCCAGAATTGAAAGGGTTAATAACAACTTGTTCTTTCCTATTCAGATAAATGACTTAGGAAGAAATAGGAATGCAAAGCTGGTCTTACAGAGTGAGAACAGCTATATTAGCAGAAGTCTGTTAAAGCAGATCGCTAGTCCTAAAATGATCAGGTACGCTTCCCCACATGACAGGTGGATCCAGAACCTGGATGGCGAATCAGAGAGTCACAATGTGATAGCAAAATGTTTACTATCTATTTCCATTGGAAATAAGACCGTTAAACATTTATTCCTAGTGATAGACGAACCTCGCTATCAGGTTTACATTGGCAATGATGTCATACATCGCTTTGCCATACACCTTGACCTGATTAATTCCAACTTGTGGACAAGGTTAAAAGGTAATCCTTGTGGATACCTACATGAGGAAAACGCCCTGAAATCAGGACAAGTACTACCATATGCGGTAAGTATCCAAGTTCCTGATGACATAACCATTCCACAAGGGACAAGTAATTTCCTTTTACCCCTACAGGTAAAAGAGGGTCAGAGATTAGAAAACTCTGATGCCCTAATTTGTTTATCCAACAGGATACAACGATTAGGGATGGTGGTAACGCAAACACCAATGGTAAGTATTGGTAAGAATCCCACCTATATTATGGTCAACAATGTTACACCCAATATTGTTACTTTACCAAAAGGAACATTATTAGGTCTAGCATTGGATGCTGAGTACTATACATTTGGTTTCCAAAACCAAATTATAGGCCTCATCCCTGAAGAATACTTAACTGAGGACGAAATTGTCGATCAAATATTCCATTCCTCCCCAGAAGGATTATTCACTATCCTATCTGCATATCCCTTCAACGTCGAAGACGGCTCGTGTAAAATCGAAGAAGCATCAATCACCTTCGATCATCCGCTCAATGAGCAGGAATCACAAGAGTATCACGACCAAAGAGAAAAGGTAAGTCCACACCGAACTGACCTAACTTCTAGGCTTGAAGAAGCTTATGAGATAGGCCAGCCTGAAATCTTTCCAGGATTTCAGGAAAGGCTAGAAGAGCAAATATCTTTAGCTGACGGTTGCTCCAACGATGTTGAGCGGCAACAGCTAAAGGAAATCCTTTTGGAATTCCAAGATATTTTTGCCTAAGATTCCTACGACTGTGGGTTAACTAACCTCCACGTAGCCAGAATACAAACTGATCCAAATTTACCACCTGTATTTATCAAACAATATAGACTCCCATTAGCGTCATATGATGGTCTACAAGACATCATTCAGAATTTAAAGGAAAGGGGCATTATACGTCCAGTGCACAGTTCGTATAATAATCCGATCTTGGGGATTCTGAAACCTAATGGACAATGGCGTTTATGCGCTGACTTACGACAGCTAAATAAACACGTCTATATGTCTGGTTGGCCAGTGCCATACATAGACCAATGTTTGGTACAAATGCAGGGATCCAAAATATTCACTGCCATTGACTGTGCGCAGGGATATTGGACTGTACCAGTCCATACTGAAGACCAATACAAATTGGCCTTCACATTTGGAAAGCAGCAGTATACCTGGACCCGTATGCCTTTCGGTTACATAAACTCTGGTCATGAATTCGCTGTGTTCATGCATAAAGCTATGCCTGACGCACTCGAGAGAGGAACGTTATCATATGTCGATGATGTCTTGCTGAAAAGCACTTCCTTTGATAAGCATATCATAGAGATTAGACATGTTCTCACTCAGTTAAGAGAGGCAGGGATTAAACTGTCTTTACAAAAGGCACAATGGTGTCGCACCCATGTCAATTTCCTCGGACATGAGGTAACCTCTGAAGGATTAAATCCCCAGAGGAAGAAGGTTGAAGCCGTACTGAAGGCTAAAACACCTTCAAACATCAGGGAATTAAGATCGTTCCTTGGTATGACTAATTACTCCCGTAAGTTTATAGATAACTATGCAGAAGTAACGAAACCACTCTTACACCTGCTTAAAAAGGAAACTACCTGGAACTGGGGGGAGCCTCAGGACCTAGCGGTAAGTGAACTGAGGAGGAAGCTCACTCAGGCACCCTGTTTAGCATACCCAGAGGGGGGTAAACCCTTCTATCTGGAGACAGGTTATACCGATTTAAGCATCAGTGCTGTTCTATATCAGAAGCAGGACAGTTTAAACAAAGTTATTGCATATGCTAGCAAGACTTTGTCACCTGTTGAAGTTAAATTCAACACGTGTGAGAAGGCGTTATTGTCGACTGTCTGGGCACTACAAAATTTTCGTAGCTATATCCAAGGTGAGAAAATAATTGTAGAAACGGCTCACCAACCTCTACAGTATCTGCAGAGTGAAAGAATTAGAGACGGTAATCTCTCTAACAGTCGAATTACTGCATGGACTCTATCCTTACAGGGATGGCCGTTAGAAGTCCGTTATAAACATAATAAGAGAAGCCCAGTTGCCCAAGGTTTAGCAGAATTACATGACTGTACTGCTCCATCTCTGGATGATAATGACACCGGAGATGACTTCCTAGAAGAGCAATTGTTATCCCCTTATAAAGTTTATGACGAGGAATACTGTCGACCACTACCGTGGGTATACATTGATGGTTGTTCATATCACCACGTCGCTGGTGCTGAACGGAAGTTAGTTGCAGGTATCGGAATCGCCTGGATAGGTGATTATCCCAATGTATCTATAGGATACAATATTGGTCCCAAAAGCAGTCAGATAGCCGAACTCTGTGCAGTATATAAGACCATTCAAATGGCAATAGAATATAGTATCACAGAATTTGTTATCATAACTGATTCCAACTATGTTCGCAACAGTTTCGTCGAATATCTGCCTAGCTGGAAACGTAACCAAATGCTGAAAAGCAATAACAAACCTGTTAAACATGGGAAATTGTTTTGTAAAATTGATGAGTTGGTTAAGGAACATGGTTTAACCATATATTGGAAGAAAACCAAAGGCCATTCTAAAATAGAAGGTATTGACAAGGATGGTAATGATTTAGCCGATTCACTGGCAAAACAAGCAGCCATCAATGGTGAAACCCTAAACATTGATGATCTTATGGGTTCAATTCACGTTGAAGCCATAACTAGACGACAGGCTAGAGATAATGCCGACTTAAATGTCGTGCAATGGAGTCAAGAAGCTCCTAGTGAGGACCTGATTACCAGTCAGAAGAACGATCCTGTCATAGGCATATTCTATAAACATATAGAAGACCCTACTGCCAATCCCATCACAGATGAGGATTGCAAAGATAATGAAGATTTACGAATCTTGATGAGATATAAAGTCCAATTGAGTATCATGGATGGGTTGCTGGTCAGAACTTCTAAACATGGTATTCAACAATGGGTAGTCCCAACTGTATACCGAGGGTTAATGCTCCAACACGCACATGATGCACCTACATCTGGGCATCGTGGTGATAAGATCACATATGAGATATTGCGTGATTATGCATATTGGCCACACATGTTAAGAGATGTTAAGACATACTGTCAGGGATGCTTGATTTGTCCGCAATATCAACCCCATGGTCCAACCCATCGTGCACCACTTCAGAAGAGGGGGGTGTCATTACCCTGGTCTGATATTCAAATTGACTTTATAGGTCCTGTAAAAAGATCTTCAAGAGGTAACAAATACATGTTAACCGTTACATGAATGTACACAAAGTGGATAGAATGTTTGCCTTGTAAAGAGAACACGAGTACCGTGTGCGCCACTTTGTTGATTAACCATGTCTTTTCCAGGTTCGGTCTGCCTCAAAGAATTGAGTCAGACAGAGGTAGTCATTTTACCAGCGAAGTTATGGCTAAGATGTGGAACATTCTAGGTGTTAAACGAAAGCTACATATTGCATACCGCGCTGCGTCTAGCGGGGGGGTAGAGCGATATAACCAGTCTATCGTTAATATTCTGAAAAAGTACGTTAAGGAGTCTGGTAAAGACTGGGACATTAAATTGCCCCTAGTTTTAATGGCGATTAGAGCTACACCTAGCACTGCTACCAAATTGTCACCTTTTGAATTGATGACAGGAAGAAAGATGGTTTTACCACAGCATTTACTATATCGTACTTCGGATCATAATTTGATCAATGCTGCCACTACGCATCAGTATATTGAAGATTTGCGCAAGCATTTACAGCATGCATTTGCTTTTGCCCAAAAGAATCTAGAGGAAGCAGCGACAGGGGTTAAAACCTATTACGATTTAAAAACCACGAAAAAGGAATATGAGATAACAGATCAAGTCTATCTGTATAATTTTGCACGAAATCAAGTCAAGGAAAAGAAATTTTTACCTTCTTGGAAAGGGCCATATGTCATCATTGACAAAATTTCCCCAGTAGCGTACAAAATAAAAATTCCTAAGGATGGTAATTTTATTGAAAAGTGGGTTCACATTAACCAGTTGCGTGCTTGTCATCCTAAATCTCAATTAAGGATTATAGGTGTGGATTCGGATGCAGAAGGGTGAACGACTAACCTGGATGAATGCTTGATTCACGTGGTATAGTATGATGTGAAATGTTGTGATGTGTCATGATCTCATGTATGTTCATGTCATTAACCATTTCCTTGCCATCCAATAACTACATTTTTAAGCAGGTTAATAACTTGTTTAGTTGCTATAGGCATATTGCTGAGGAGTCAGTAATAAATGTAGTGAGGGATGAAGTTATAAAAATAGAATTAGAGAAAATACATATGTTGATGAATCGTAATAATGTGTTGTCCTAGGCCAAGTGATGTTACACTGTTATAAGTTTGTATACTTAACAAACCTTGAATCATTAGTAGATAAGTCTGAAACGAGTTCCTGATCCGTGACTGTTGAAAGATGTCCAAGAAGGATGTGGCGTGTTTCTGGATCGTACTGCTCCTGTGCCAAGAGCTACGGACCGACCCGATCGCAGAGATGGGACCATCCTCCGGCATCCTGATTCAAGAGACACCAGGGTTCATCTTGACAGAGAAGAGGATCCTTACCCGACGTGTGTTCGTCAGCTTGGACCCCAAGATTTCCATCGAGAAGGCGTACAACATTTCATCGATGCAGCTTCCCGAGTTACAGACTTGGTACCAGATGCACCTCCAAAGAGCACAGGACCGTGTGCGAAACATCTTGGAGCAAGCCCGGAAACCATTTGTATCCAGTTCTATTTCGATGAGCAACCGACCCAAAAGGTTCCTCACCGCTATAATTGTTGCATTAGTTTGTGCCACTGTCGGTGCAGTTGTCGCAACTGGAATGTCTGCAGCCAACTCTATTACTGTCCAAAAGCTGGATATGGAAATCTATGCGCTAAAGCAACACATTAACGATATTCATCAGGTGATAAAAGAGCAAAGAACACTTCTCCAAGACGTGTTAACTATTGTGGAAGACACAGTTGTTACAACAAATTTGCATTCGGAGTTAATTGCCAAATCCACTGAGTTGCACCAAAGTCATGACTTATTTAAGCGTGAACTTCTATTTCTGCATGACCCAATATTGTTCCACACACTTGCTTTTCTCGACGAAGTGCAAACTGGAATGATCGAATTGGCAGGGGGACGCATACCTCTGTATTTTGTATCCAAGGATATTGTTCATGCGATGCTTGCCAATGTGGATGGAGAAACAATTGAGCCTATGCAATTAAATCTGGCCTTTGAGATGGGGAGCTCTATACCTCTCTTAATTGATCCGGAACGTATGGAGATTTGCTTTTTATTGGCCATACCATATGTAACTCCCAAAAACATTTTTCAAATTAAAACAATTTACAACGTTGGTACATGGAAGGACAATATCCATGTAAAAGTCCAAACCCCAGACGTTTTGGCTTTTCAACCGTGGATACCAGATTGGTATTCAATACCCATTTTGAATGACTGTGAGAAATTCAAAGACAATAATTTCCAATGTGATGGAAAACCTTTTGTGTACGATTCTACCAATGCTTTGTGTGGGATCGAGTACCTTAAACATGGCTCTGAAACATGTCAAGTGACTATGTCAAAAACCGACAGTAATGCGTTAGTACATGCTATCTTAGTAAACGATAAATGGTTGGTAAGCACGTGTCTTAAAAACATGAGTGTTTTTCGCAGGGACCAGGTGACTAATAAAGTAATTGCCTTACCAGCACCTGTATCACTGATCAAGGTACCCCACGACTCTCGTATCACCATCGGTGACGTTACGCTATACCCAGTGTACACTGACGTCCTCGAAAGTGCTATTGAGATGGTGGATCCCTTCCAGAATCTAGATATCCCTCTAGATCCTAATCTAAAGTTCTTGCTGGACCATAAGCCCAACCACACTATCCAAATGTCAATCAAGAAAGATAACATTTCTGTGGATACATTTAAATACTCTGAGTTAGATACTGACCTTATTGATCGTGTTGACTGGTTCATCCATGTTAAGATTGTTATTGGGTGTGTTATGATAATGATGTTATTATGGTTGATTGTACTAAGCATAAAGTTCAAAACACTTACAGGTAAAAAAATATACAAAGATGTTCATTCCACGCATGAGCCTATGTTAGAAATGATGTGATTGCACAATATGTCTTGTGACTTCCATAGTGCCTACTCATAAGCTAAATTACTTGGCTATGATATCCACTAAAGGGGGGTTATGTCAGGGTATTTATATCGGCAGACATTTTGTGCTATGATAGAAATACAAAGTGTATGTTCTGATTTTGTATCTTCAAGTTAACAAAGAGACACAAAATTCTATCCTTTCTCTTTGACTGACTGCTCTGCCCAAGCTGAATGGAATGTGTATATAACCAAAACAAAGAGATAAGACATTGAGAACGGGGGATGGACAGACTGTATAAATTCTATTCCCAGACTTAGGTGACAGAGGATTAA